>NC_090317.1:135045133-135645133 GCF_039906515.1 Pseudorca crassidens | reverse complement strand
TAATCCTAACCCGTACGCTGACACTAACACGTGCCCTCACACGTCCGCTCCCCCTAAAGCGTTGTCGTACCCTCACCTGGACCCTAAACCGTCCCCGTCCCCTAACCCTAACCCTAGCCCGAACCCTAACCCTAACCCTTCCCCGAAGCCTGACCCTCACCCGTCCCCTAATCCTAAACCGTACGCTTACACTAACCCGCGCCCTCACACGTCCGCTCCCCCTAAAGCGTTGTCGTACCCTCACCTGGACCCTAAACCGTCCCCGTCCCCTAACCCTAACCCTAGCCCGAACCCTAACCCTAACCCTTCCCCGAAGCCTGACCCTCACCCGTCCCCTAATCCTAACCCGTACGCTGACACTAACCCGCGCCCTCACACGTCCGCTCCCCCTAAAGCGTTGTCGTACCCTCACCTGGACCCTAAACCGTCCCCGTCCCCTAACCCTAACCCTAGCCCGAACCCTAACCCTAACCCTTCCCCGAAGCCTGACCCTCACCCGTCCCCTAATCCTATCCCGTACGCTGACACTAACCCGCGCCCTCACACGTCCGCTCCCCCTAAAGCGTTGTCGTACCCTCACCTGGACCCTAACCCGTCCCCGTCCCCTAACCCTAACCCTAGCCCGAAACCTAACCCTAACCCTTCCCCAAAGCCTGACCCTCACCCGTCCCCTAATCCTAACCCGTACGCTGACACTAACCCGCGCCCTCACACGTCCGCTCCCCCTAAAGCGTTGTCGTACCCTCACCTGGACCCTAAACCGTCCCCGTCCCCTAACCCTAACCCTAGCCCGAACCCTAACCCTAACCCTTCCCCGAAGCCTGACCCTCACCCGTCCCCTAATCCTAACCCGTACGCTGACACTAACCCACGCCCTCACACGTCCGCTCCCCCTAAAGCGTTGTCGTACCCTCACCTGGACCCTAACCCGTCCCCTAACCCTAACCCTAACCCTAGCCCGAAAGCTAACCCTAACCCTTCCCCGAAGCCTGACCCTCACCCGTTCCCTAATCCTAACCCGTACGCTGACACTAACCCGCGCCCTCACACGTCCGCTCCCCCTAAAGCGTTGTCGTACCCTCACCTGGACCCTAAACCGTCCCCGTCCCCTAACCCTAACCCTAGCCCGAACCCTAACCCTAACCCTTCCAAGAAGCCTGACCATCACCCGTCCCCAATCCTAACCCGTAGGCTGACACTAAACCACGCCCTCACACGTCCGCTCCCCCTAAAGCGTTGTCGTACCCTCACATGGACCCTAAACCGTCCCCGTCCCCTAACCCTAACCCTAGCCCGAACCCTAACCCTAACCCTTCCCCGAAGCCTGACCCTCACCCGTCCCCTAATCCTAACCCGTACGCTGACACTAACCCGCGCCCTCACACGTCCGCTCCCCCTAAAGCGTTGTCGTACCCTCACCTGGACCCTAAACCGTCCCCGTCCCCTAACCCTAACCCTAGCCCGAACCCTAAGCCTAACCCTTCCCCGAAGCCTGACCCTCACCCGTCCCCTAATCCTAACCCGTACGCTGACACTAACCCGCGCCCTCACACGTCCGCTCCCCCTAAAGCGTTGTCGTACCCTCACCTGGACCCTAAACCGTCCCCGTCCCCTAACCCTAACCCTAGCCCGAACCCTAACCCTAACCCTTCCCCGAAGCCTGACCCTCACCCGTCCCCAAATCGTAAGCCGTACGCTGACACTAACCCGCGCCCTCACACGTCCGCTCCCCCTAAAGCGTTGTCCTACCCTCACCTGGACCCTAAACCGTCCCCGTCCCCTAACCCTAACCCTAGCCCGAACCCTAACCCTAACCCTTCCCCGAAGCCTGACCCTCACCCGTCCCCTAATCCTAACCCATACGCTGACACTAACCCGCGCCCTCACACGTCCGCTCCCCCTAAAGCGTTGTCGTACCCTCACCTGGACCCTAAACCGTCCCCGTCCCCTAACCCTAACCCTAGCCCGAACCCTAACCCTAACCCTTCCCCGAAGCCTGACCCTCACCCGTCCCCTAATCCTAACCCGTACGCTGACACTAACCCGCGCCCTCACACGTCCGCTCCCCCTAAAGCGTTGTCGTACCCTCACCTGGACCCTAACCCGTCCCCGTCCCCTAACCCTAACCCTAGCCCGAACCCTAACCCTAACCCTTCCCCGAAGCCTGACCCTCACCCGTCCCCTAATCGTAACCCGTACGCTGACACTAACCCGCGCCCTCACACGTCCGCTCCCCCTAAAGAGTTGTCCTACCCTCACCTGGACACTAAACCGTCCCCGTCCCCTAACCCTAACCCTAGCCCGAACCCTAACCCTAACCCTTCCCCGAAGCCTGACCCTCACCCGTCCCCTAATCCTAACCCGTACGCTTACACTAACCCGCGCCCTCACACGTCCGCTCCCCCTAAAGCGTTGTCGTACCCTCACCTGGACCCTAAACCGTCCCCGTCCCCTAACCCTAACCCTAGCCCGAACCCTAACCCTAACCCTTCCCCGAAGCCTGACCCTCACCCGTCCCCTAATCCTAACCCGTACGCTGACACTAACCCGCGCCCTCACACGTCCGCTCCCCCTAAAGCGTTGTCGTACCCTCACCTGGACCCTAACCCGTCCCCGTCCCCTAACCCTAACCCTAGCCCGAACCCTAACCCTAACCCTTCCCCGAAGCCTGACCCTCACCCGTCCCCTAATCCTAACCCGTACGCTGACACTAACCCGCGCCCTCACACGTCCGCTCCCCCTAAAGCGTTGTCGTACCCTCACCTGGACCCTAAACCGTCCCCGTCCCCTAACCCTAACCCTAGCCCGAACCCTAACCCTAACCCTTCCCCGAAGCCTGACACTCACCCGTCCCCAAATCGTAAGCCGTACGCTGACACTAACCCGCGCCCTCACACGTCCGCTCCCCCTAAAGCGTTGTCCTACCCTCACCTGGACCGTAACCCGTCCCCGTCCCCTAACCCTAACCCTAGCCCGAACCCTAACCCTAACCCTTCCCCGAAGCCTGACCCTCACCCGTCCCCTAATCCTAACCCGTACGCTTACACTAACCCGCGCCCTCACACGTCCGCTCCCCCTAAAGCGTTGTCGTACCCTCACCTGGACCCTAAACCGTCCCCGTCCCCTAACCCTAACCCTAGCCCGAACCCTAACCCTAACCCTTCCCCGAAGCCTGACCCTCACCCGTCCCCTAATCCTAACCCGTACGCTTACACTAACCCGCGCCCTCACACGTCCGCTCCCCCTAAAGCGTTGTCGTACCCTCACCTGGACCCTAAACCGTCCCCGTCCCCTAACCCTAACCCTAGCCCGAACCCTAACCCTAACCCTTCCCCGAAGCCTGACCCTCACCCGTCCCCTAATCCTAACCCGTACGCTGACACTAACCCGCGCCCTCACACGTCCGCTCCCCCTAAAGCGTTGTCGTACCCTCACCTGGACCCTAAACCGTCCCCGTCCCCTAACCCTAACCCTAGCCCGAACCCTAACCCTAACCCTTCCCCGAAGCCTGACCCTCACCCGTCCCCTAATCCTAACCCGAACGCTGACACTAACCCGCGCCCTCACACGTCCGCTCCCCCTAAAGCGTTGTCGTACCCTCACCTGGACCCTAACCCGTCCCCGTCCCCTAACCCTAACCCTAGACTGAACCCTAACCCTAACCCTTCCCCGAAGCCTGACCCTCACCCGTCCCCTAATCCTAACCCGTACGCTGACACTAACCCGCGCCCTCACACGTCCGCTCCCCCTAAAGAGTTGTCCTACCCTCACCTGGACACTAAACCGACCCCGTCCCCTAACCCTAACCCTAGCCCGAACCCTAACCCTAACCCTTCCCCGAAGCCTGACCCTCACCCGTCCCCTAATCCTAACCCGTACGCTTACACTAACCCGCGCCCTCACACGTCCGCTCCCCCTAAAGCGTTGTCGTACCCTCACCTGGACCCTAAACCGTCCCCGTCCCCTAACCCTAACCCTAGCCCGAACCCTAACCCTAACCCTTCCCCGAAGCCTGACCCTCACCCGTTCCCTAATCCTAACCCGTACGCTGACACTAACCCGCGCCCTCACACGTCCGCTCCCCCTAAAGCGTTGTCGTACCCTCACCTGGACCCTAACCCGTCCCCGTCCCCTAACCCTAACCCTAGCCCGAACCCTAACCCTAACCCTTCCCCGAAGCCTGACCCTCACCCGTCCCCTAATCCTAACCCGTACGCTGACACTAACCCGCGCCCTCACACGTCCGCTCCCCCTAAAGCGTTGTCGTACCCTCACCTGGACCCTAAACCGTCCCCGTCCCCTAACCCTAACCCTAGCCCGAACCCTAACCCTAACCCTTCCCCGAAGCCTGACCCTCACCCGTCCCCTAATCCTAACCCGTAGGCTGACACTAACCCACGCCCTCACACGTCCGCTCCCCCTAAAGCGTTGTCGTACCCTCACCTGGACCCTAAACCGTCCCCGTCCCCTAACCCTAACCCTAGCCCGAACCCTAACCCTAACCCTTCCAAGAAGCCTGACCATCACCCGTCCCCAATCCTAACCCGTAGGCTGACACTAACCCACGCCCTCACACGTCCGCTCCCCCTAAAGCGTTGTCGTACCCTCACCTGGACCCTAAACCGTCCCCGTCCCCTAACCCTAACCCTAGCCCGAACCCTAACCCTATCCCTTCCCCGAAGCCTGACCCTCACCCGTCCCCTAATCCTAACCCGTACGCTGACACTAACCCGCGCCCTCACACGTCCGCTCCCCCTAAAGCGTTGTCGTACCCTCACCTGGACCCTAAACCGTCCCCGTCCCCTAACCCTAACCCTAGCCCGAACCCTAACCCTAACCCTTCCCCGAAACCTGACCCTCACCCGTCCCCTAATCCTAACCCGTACGCTGACACTAACCCGCGCCCTCACACGTCCGCTCCCCCTAAAGCGTTGTCGTACCCTCACCTGGACCCTAAACCGTCCCCGTCCCCTAACCCTAACCCTAGCCCGAACCGTAACCCTAACCCTTCCCCGAAGCCTGACCCTCACCCGTCCCCTAATCCTAACCCGTACGCTGACACTAACCCGCGCCCTCACACGTCCGCTCCCCCTAAAGCGTTGTCGTACCCTCACCTGGACCCTAAACCGTCCCCGTCCCCTAACACTAACCCTAGCCCGAACCCTAAGCCTAACCCTTCCCCGAAGCCTGACTCTCACCCGTCCCCTAATCCTAACCCGTACGCTTACACTAACCCGCGCCCTCACACGTCCGCTCCCCCTAAAGCGTTGTCGTACCCTCACCTGGACCCTAAACCGTCCCCGTACCCTAACCCTAACCCTAGCCCGAACCCTAACCCTAACCCTTCCCCGAAGCCTGACCCTCACCCGTCCCCTAATCCTAACCCGTACGCTTACACTAACCCGCGCCCTCACACGTCCGCTCCCCCTAAAGCGTTGTCGTACCCTCACCTGGACCCTAAACCGTCCCCGTCCCCTAACCCTAACCCTAGCCCGAACCCTAACCCTAACCCTTCCCCGAAGCCTGACCCTCACCCGTCCCCTAATCCTAACCCGTACGCTGACACTAACCCGCGCCCTCACACGTCCGCTCCCCCTAAAGCGTTGTCGTACCCTCACCTGGACCCTAAACCGTCCCCGTCCCCTAACCCTAACCCTAGCCCGAACCCTAAACCTAACCCTTCCAAGAAGCCTGACCATCACCCGTCCCCAATCCTAACCCGTAGGCTGACACTAAACCACGCCCTCACACGTCCTCTCCCCCTAAAGCGTTGTCGTACCCTCACATGGACCCTAAACCGTCCCCGTCCCCTAACCCTAACCCTAGCCCGAACCCTAACCCTAACCCTTCCCCGAAGCCTGACCCTCACCCGTCCCCTAATCCTAACCCGTACGCTTACACTAACCCGCGCCCTCACACGTCCGCTCCCCCTAAAGCGTTGTCGTACCCTCACCTGGACCCTAAACCGTCCCCGTCCCCTAACCCTAACCCTAGCCCGAACCCTAACCCTAACCCTTCCCCGAAGCCTGACCCTCACCCGTCCCCTAATCCTAACCCGTACGCTTACACTAACCCGCGCCCTCACACGTCCGCTCCCCCTAAAGCGTTGTCGTACCCTCACCTGGACCCTAAACCGTCCCCGTCCCCTAACCCTAACCCTAGCCTGCACCCTAACCCTAACCCTTCCCCGAAGCCTGACCCTCACCCGTCCCCTAATCCTAACCCGTACGCTGACACTAACCCGCGCCCTCACACGTACGCTCCCTCTAAAGCGTTGTCGTACCCTCACCTGGACCCTAAACCGTCCCCGTCCCCTAAACCTAACCCTAGCCCGAACCCTAACCCTAACCCTTCCCCGAAGCCTGACCCTCACCCGTCCCCTAATCCTAACCCGTACGCTGACACTAACCCGCGCCCTCACACGTCCGCTCCCCCTAAAGCGTTGTCGTACCCTCACCTGGACCCTAACCCGTCCCCGTCCCCTAACCCTAACCCTAGACCGAACCCTAACCCTAACCCTTCCCCGAAGCCTGACCCTCACCCGTCCCCTAATCCTAACCCGTACGCTGACACTAACCCGCGCCCTCACACGTCCCCTCCCCCTAAAGAGTTGTCCTACCCTCACCTGGACACTAAACCGTCCCCGTCCCCTAACCCTAACCCTAGCCCGAACCCTAACCCTAACCCTTCCCCGAAGCCTGACCCTCACCCGTCCCCTAATCCTAACCCGTACGCTGACACTAACCCGCGCCCTCACACGTCCGCTCCCCCTAAAGCGTTGTCGTACCCTCACCTGGACCCTAAACCGTCCCCGTCCCCTAACCCTAACCCTAGCCCGAACCCTAACCCTAACCCTTCCCCGAAGCCTGACACTCACCCGTCCCCTAATCCTAACCCGTATGCTGACACTAACCCGCGCCCTCACACGTCCGCTCCCCCTAAAGCGTTGTCGTACCCTCACCTGGACCCTAACCCGTCCCCTAACCCTAACCCTAACCCTAGCCCGAAAGCTAACCCTAACCCTTCCCCGAAGCCTGACCCTCACCCGTTCCCTAATCCTAACCCGTACGCTGACACTAACCCGCGCCCTCACACGTCCGCTCCCCCTAAAGCGTTGTCGTACCCTCACCTGGACCCTAAACCGTCCCCGTCCCCTAACCCTAACCCTAGCCCGAACCCTAACCCTAACCCTTCCAAGAAGCCTGACCATCACCCGTCCCCAATCCTAACCCGTAGGCTGACACTAAACCACGCCCTCACACGTCCGCTCCCCCTAAAGCGTTGTCGTACCCTCACATGGACCCTAAACCGTCCCCGTCCCCTAACCCTAACCCTAGCCCGAACCCTAACCCTAACCCTTCCCCGAAGCCTGACCCTCACCCGTCCCCTAATCCTAACCCGTACGCTGACACTAACCCGCGCCCTCACACGTCCGCTCCCCCTAAAGCGTTGTCGTACCCTCACCTGGACCCTAAACCGTCCCCGTCCCCTAACCCTAACCCTAGCCCGAACCCTAAGCCTAACCCTTCCCCGAAGCCTGACCCTCACCCGTCCCCTAATCCTAACCCGTACGCTGACACTAACCCGCGCCCTCACACGTCCGCTCCCCCTAAAGCGTTGTCGTACCCTCACCTGGACCCTAAACCGTCCCCGTCCCCTAACCCTAACCCTAGCCCGAACCCTAACCCTAACCCTTCCCCGAAGCCTGACCCTCACCCGTCCCCAAATCGTAAGCCGTACGCTGACACTAACCCGCGCCCTCACACGTCCGCTCCCCCTAAAGCGTTGTCCTACCCTCACCTGGACCCTAAACCGTCCCCGTCCCCTAACCCTAACCCTAGCCCGAACCCTAACCCTAACCCTTCCCCGAAGCCTGACCCTCACCCGTCCCCTAATCCTAACCCGTACGCTGACACTAACCCGCGCCCTCACACGTCCGCTCCCCCTAAAGCGTTGTCGTACCCTCACCTGGACCCTAAACCGTCCCCGTCCCCTAACCCTAACCCTAGCCCGAACCCTAACCCTAACCCTTCCCCGAAGCCTGACCCTCACCCGTCCCCTAATCCTAACCCGTACGCTGACACTAAACCGCGCCCTCACACGTCCGCTCCCCCTAAAGCGTTGTCGTACCCTCACCTGGACCCTAACCCGTCCCCGTCCCCTAACCCTAACCCTAGCCCGAACCCTAACCCTAACCCTTCCCCGAAGCCTGACCCTCACCCGTCCCCTAATCGTAACCCGTACGCTGACACTAACCCGCGCCCTCACACGTCCGCTCCCCCTAAAGAGTTGTCCTACCCTCACCTGGACACTAAACCGTCCCCGTCCCCTAACCCTAACCCTAGCCCGAACCCTAACCCTAACCCTTCCCCGAAGCCTGACCCTCACCCGTCCCCTAATCCTAACCCGTACGCTTACACTAACCCGCGCCCTCACACGTCCGCTCCCCCTAAAGCGTTGTCGTACCCTCACCTGGACCCTAAACCGTCCCCGTCCCCTAACCCTAACCCTAGCCCGAACCCTAACCCTAACCCTTCCCCGAAGCCTGACCCTCACCCGTCCCCTAATCCTAACCCGTACGCTGACACTAACCCGCGCCCTCACACGTCCGCTCCCCCTAAAGCGTTGTCGTACCCTCACCTGGACCCTAACCCGTCCCCGTCCCCTAACCCTAACCCTAGCCCGAACCCTAACCCTAACCCTTCCCCGAAGCCTGACCCTCACCCGTCCCCTAATCCTAACCCGTACGCTGACACTAACCCGCGCCCTCACACGTCCGCTCCCCCTAAAGCGTTGTCGTACCCTCACCTGGACCCTAAACCGTCCCCGTCCCCTAACCCTAACCCTAGCCCGAACCCTAACCCTAACCCTTCCCCGAAGCCTGACACTCACCCGTCCCCAAATCGTAAGCCGTACGCTGACACTAACCCGCGCCCTCACACGTCCGCTCCCCCTAAAGCGTTGTCCTACCCTCACCTAGACCGTAACCCGTCCCCATCCCCTAACCCTAACCCTAGCCCGAACCCTAACCCTAACCCTTCCCCGAAGCCTGACCCTCACCCGTCCCCTAATCCTAACCCGTACGCTTACACTAACCCGCGCCCTCACACGTCCGCTCCCCCTAAAGCGTTGTCGTACCCTCACCTGGACCCTAAACCGTCCCCGTCCCCTAACCCTAACCCTAGCCCGAACCCTAACCCTAACCCTTCCCCGAAGCCTGACCCTCACCCGTCCCCTAATCCTAACCCGTACGCTTACACTAACCCGCGCCCTCACACGTCCGCTCCCCCTAAAGCGTTGTCGTACCCTCACCTGGACCCTAAACCGTCCCCGTCCCCTAACCCTAACCCTAGCCCGAACCCTAACCCTAACCCTTCCCCGAAGCCTGACCCTCACCCGTCCCCTAATCCTAACCCGTACGCTGACACTAACCCGCGCCCTCACACGTCCGCTCCCCCTAAAGCGTTGTCGTACCCTCACCTGGACCCTAAACCGTCCCCGTCCCCTAACCCTAACCCTAGCCCGAACCCTAACCCTAACCCTTCCCCGAAGCCTGACCCTCACCCGTCCCCTAATCCTAACCCGAACGCTGACACTAACCCGCGCCCTCACACGTCCGCTCCCCCTAAAGCGTTGTCGTACCCTCACCTGGACCCTAACCCGTCCCCGTCCCCTAACCCTAACCCTAGACTGAACCCTAACCCTAACCCTTCCCCGAAGCCCGACCCTCACCCGTCCCCTAATCCTAACCCGTACGCTGACACTAACCCGCGCCCTCACACGTCCGCTCCCCCTAAAGCGTTGTCGTACCCTCACCTGGACCCTAAACCGTCCCCGTCCCCTAACCCTAACCCTAGCCCGAACCCTAAGCCTAACCCTTCCCCGAAGCCTGACTCTCACCCGTCCCCTAATCCTAACCCGTACGCTTACACTAACCCGCGCCCTCACACGTCCGCTCCCCCTAAAGCGTTGTCGTACCCTCACCTGGACCCTAAACCGTCCCCGTACCCTAACCCTAACCCTAGCCCGAACCCTAACCCTAACCCTTCCCCGAAGCCTGACCCTCACCCGTCCCCTAATCCTAACCCGTACGCTTACACTAACCCGCGCCCTCACACGTCCGCTCCCCCTAAAGCGTTGTCGTACCCTCACCTGGACCCTAAACCGTCCCCGTCCCCTAACCCTAACCCTAGCCCGAACCCTAACCCTAACCCTTCCCCGAAGCCTGACCCTCACCCGTCCCCTAATCCTAACCCGTACGCTGACACTAACCCGCGCCCTCACACGTCCGCTCCCCCTAAAGCGTTGTCGTACCCTCACCTGGACCCTAAACCGTCCCCGTCCCCTAACCCTAACCCTAGCCCGAACCCTAACCCTAACCCTTCCAAGAAGCCTGACCATCACCCGTCCCCAATCCTAACCCGTAGGCTGACACTAAACCACGCCCTCACACGTCCTCTCCCCCTAAAGCGTTGTCGTACCCTCACATGGACCCTAAACCGTCCCCGTCCCCTAACCCTAACCCTAGCCCGAACCCTAACCCTAACCCTTCCCCGAAGCCTGACCCTCACCCGTCCCCTAATCCTAACCCGTACGCTTACACTAACCCGCGCCCTCACACGTCCGCTCCCCCTAAAGCGTTGTCGTACCCTCACCTGGACCCTAAACCGTCCCCGTCCCCTAACCCTAACCCTAGCCCGAACCCTAACCCTAACCCTTCCCCGAAGCCTGACCCTCACCCGTCCCCTAATCCTAACCCGTACGCTTACACTAACCCGCGCCCTCACACGTCCGCTCCCCCTAAAGCGTTGTCGTACCCTCACCTGGACCCTAAACCGTCCCCGTCCCCTAACCCTAACCCTAGCCTGCACCCTAACCCTAACCCTTCCCCGAAGCCTGACCCTCACCCGTCCCCTAATCCTAACCCGTACGCTGACACTAACCCGCGCCCTCACACGTACGCTCCCTCTAAAGCGTTGTCGTACCCTCACCTGGACCCTAAACCGTCCCCGTCCCCTAAACCTAACCCTAGCCCGAACCCTAACCCTAACCCTTCCCCGAAGCCTGACCCTCACCCGTCCCCTAATCCTAACCCGTACGCTGACACTAACCCGCGCCCTCACACGTCCGCTCCCCCTAAAGCGTTGTCGTACCCTCACCTGGACCCTAACCCGTCCCCGTCCCCTAACCCTAACCCTAGACCGAACCCTAACCCTAACCCTTCCCCGAAGCCTGACCCTCACCCGTCCCCTAATCCTAACCCGTACGCTGACACTAACCCGCGCCCTCACACGTCCCCTCCCCCTAAAGAGTTGTCCTACCCTCACCTGGACACTAAACCGTCCCCGTCCCCTAACCCTAACCCTAGCCCGAACCCTAACCCTAACCCTTCCCCGAAGCCTGACCCTCACCCGTCCCCTAATCCTAACCCGTACGCTTACACTAACCCGCGCCCTCACACGTCCGCTCCCCCTAAAGCGTTGTCGTACCCTCACCTGGACCCTATACCGTCCCCGTCCCCTAACCCTAACCCTAGCCCGAACCCTAACCCTAACCCTTCCCCGAAGCCTGACCCTCACCCGTCCCCTAATCCTAACCCGTACGCTGACACTAACCCGCGCCCTCACACGTCCGCTCCCCCTAAAGCGTTGTCGTACCCTCACCTGGACCCTAACCCGTCCCCGTCCCCTAACCCTAACCCTAGCCCGAAACCTAACCCTAACCCTTCCCCGAAGCCTGACCCTCACCCGTCCCCTAATCCTAACCCGTACGCTAACACTAACCCGCGCCCTCACACGTCCGCTCCCCCTAAAGCGTTGTCGTACCCTCACCTGGACCCTAAACCGTCCCCGTCCCCTAACCCTAACCCTAGCCCGAACCCTAACCCTAACCCTTCCCCGAAGCCTGACCCTCACCCGTCCCCTAATCCTAACCCGTAGGCTGACACTAACCCACGCCCTCACACGTCCGCTCCCCCTAAAGCGTTGTCGTACCCTCACCTGGACCCTAAACCGTCCCCGTCCCCTAACCCTAACCCTAGCCCGAACCCTAACCCTATCCCTTCCCCAAAGCCTGACCCTCACCCGTCCCCTAATCCTAACCCGTACGCTGACACTAACCCGCGCCCTCACACGTCCGCTCCCCCTAAAGCATTGTCGTACCCTCACCTGGACCCTAAACCGTCCCCGTCCCCTAACCCTAACCCTAGCCCGAACCCTAACTCTAACCCTTCCCCGAAGCCTGACCCTCACCCGTCCCCTAATCCTAACCCGTACGCTGACACTAACCCGCGCCCTCACACGTCCGCTCCCCCTAAAGCGTTGTCGTACCCTCACCAGGACCCTAAACCGTCCCCGTCCCCTAACCCTAACCCTAGCCCGAACCCTAAGCCTAACCCTTCCCCGAAGCCTGACCCTCACCCGTCCCCTAATCGTAACCCGTACGCTGACACTAACCCGCGCCCTCACACGTCCGCTCCCCCTAAAGCGTTGTCGTACCCTCACCTGGACCCTAAACCGTCCCCGTCCCCTAACCCTAACCCTAGCCCGAACCCTAACCCTAACCCTTCCCCGAAGCCTGACCCTCACCCGTCCCCAAATCGTAAGCCATACGCTGACACTAACCAGCGCCCTCACACGTCCGCTCCCCCTAAAGCGTTGTCCTACCCTCACCTGGACCGTAACCCGTCCCCGTCCCCTAACCCTAACCCTAGCCCGAACCCTAACCCTAACCCTTCCCCGAAGCCTGACCCTCACCCGTCCCCTAATCCTAACCCGTACGCTGACACTAACCCGCGCCCTCACACGTCCGCTCCCCCTAAAGCGTTGTCGTACCCTCACCTGGACCCTAAACCGTCCCCGTCCCCTAACCCTAACCCTAGCCCGAAACCTAACCCTAACCCTTCCCCGAAGCCTGACCCTCACCCGTCCCCTAATCCTAACCCGTACGCTTACACTAACCCGCGCCCTCACACGTCCACTGCCCCTAAAGCGTTGTCGTACCCTCACCTGGACCCTAAACCGTCCCCGTCCCCTAACCCTAACCGTAGCCCGAACCCTAACCCTAACCCTTCCCCGAAGCCTGACCCTCACCCGTCCCCTAATCCTAACCCGTACGCTTACACTAACCCGCGCCCTCACACGTCCGCTCCCCCTAAAGCGTTGTCGTACCCTCACCTGGACCCTAAACCGTCCCCGTCCCCTAACCCTAACCCTAGCCCGAACCCTAACCCTAACCCTTCCCCGAAGCCTGACCCTCACCCGTCCCCTAATCCTAACCCGTACGCTGACACTAACCCGCGCCCTCACACGTCCGCTCCCCCTAAAGCGTTGTCGTACCCTCACCTGGACCCTAAACCGTCCCCGTCCCCTAACCCTAACCCTAGCCCGAACCCTAACCCTAACCCTTCCCCGAAGCCTGACCCTCACCCGTCCCCTAATCCTAACCCGTACGCTGACACTAACCCGCGCCCTCACACGTCCGCTCCCCCTAAAGCGTTGTCGTACCCTCACCTGGACCCTAACCCGTCCCCGTCCCCTAACCCTAACCCTAGACCGAAACCTAACCCTAACCCTTCCCCGAAGCCTGACCCTCACCCGTCCCCTAATCCTAACCCGTACGCTGACACTAACCCGCGCCCTCACACGTCCGCTCCCCCTAAAGAGTTGTCGTACCCTCACCTGGACCCTAAACCGTCCCCGTCCCCTAAACCTAACCCTAGCCCGAACCCTAACCCTAACCCTTCCCCGAAGCCTGACCCTCACCCGTCCCCTATTCCTAACCCGTACGCTTACACTAACCTGCGCCCTCACACGTCCGCTCCCCCTAAAGCGTTGTCATACCCTCACCTGGACCCTAAACCGTCCCCGTCCCCTAACCCTAACCCTAGCCCGAACCCTAACCCTAACCCTTCCCTGAAGCCTGACCCTCACCCGTCCCCTAATCCTAACCCGTACGCTGACACTAACCAGCGCCCTCACACGTCCGCTCCCCCTAAAGCGTTGTCGTACCCTCACCTGGACCCTAAACCGTCCCCGTCCCCTAACCCTAACCCTAGCCCGAACCCTAACACTAACCCTTCCCCGAAGCCTGACCCTCACCCGTCCCCTAATCCTAACCCGTACGCTGACACTAACCCGCGCCCTCACACGTCCGCTCCCCCTAAATCGTTGTCGTACCCTCACCTGGACCCTAACCCGTCCCCGTCCCCTAACCCTAACCCTAGCCCGAAACCTAACCCTAACCCTTCCCCGAAGCCTGACCCTCACCCGTCCCCTAATCCTAACCCGTACGCTGACACTAACCCGCGCCCTCACACGTCCGCTCCCCCTAAAGCGTTGTCGTACCCTCACCTGGACCCTAAACCGTCCCCGTCCCCTAACCCTAACCCTAGCCCGAACCCTAACCCTAACCCTTCCCCGAAGCCTGACCCTCACCCGTCCCCTAATCCTAACCGGTAGGCTGACACTAACCCACGCCCTCACACGTCCGCTCCCCCTAAAGTGTTGTCGTACCCTCACCTGGACCCTAAACCGTCCCCGTCCCCTAACCCTAACCCTAGCCCGAACCCTAACCCTATCCCTTCCCCGAAGCCTGACCCTCACCCGTCCCCTAATCCTAACCCGTACGCTGACACTAACCCGCGCCCTCACACGTCCGCTCCCCCTAAAGCATTGTCGTACACTCACCTGGACCCTAAACCGTCCCCGTCCCCTAACCCTAACCCTAGCCCGAACCCTAACCCTAACCCTTCCCCGAAGCCTGACCCTCACCCGTCCCCTAATCCTAACCCGTACGCTGACACTAACCCGCGCCCTCACACGTCCGCTCCCCCTAAAGCGTTGTCGTACCCTCACCTGGACCCTAAACCGTCCCCGTCCCCTAACCCTAACCCTAGCCCGAACCCTAACCCTAACCCTTCCCCGAAGCCTGACCCTCACCCGTCCCCTAATCCTAACCCGTACGCTGACACTAACCCGCGCCCTCACACGTCCGCTCCCCCTAAAGCGTTTTCGTACCCTCACCTGGACCCTAAACCGTACCCGTCCCCTAACCCTAACCCTAGCCCGAAACCTAACCCTAACCCTTCCCCGAAGCCTGACCCTCACCCGTCCACTAATCCTAACCCGTACGCTTACACTAACCCGCGCCCTCACACGTCCGCTGCCCCTAAAGCGTTGTCGTACCCTCACCTGGACCCTAAACCGTCCCCGTCCCCTAACCCTAACCCTAGCCCGAACCCTAACCCTAACCCTTCCCCGAAGCCTGACCCTCACCCGTCCCCTAATCCTAACCCGTACGCTGACACTAACCCGCGCCCTCACACGTCCGCTCCCCCTAAAGCGTTGTCGTACCCTCACCTGGACCCTAAACCGTCCCCGTCCCCTAACCCTAACCCTAGCCCGAACCCTAACCCTAACCCTTCCCCGAAGCCTGACCCTCACCCGTCCCCTAATCCTAACACGTACGCTGACACTAACCCGCGCCCTCACACGTCCGCTCCCCCTAAAGCGTTGTCGTACCCTCACCTGGACCCTAACCCGTCCCCGTCCCCTAACCCTAACCCTAGCCCGAAACCTAACCCTAACCCTTCCCCGAAGCCTGACCCTCACCCGTCCCCTAATCCTAACCCGTACGCTGACACTAACCCGCGCCCTCACACGTCCGCTCCCCCTAAAGCGTTGTCGTACCCTCACCTGGACCCTAAACCGTCCCCGTCCCCTAACCCTAACCCTAGCCCGAACCCTAACCCTAACCCTTCCCCGAAGCCTGACCCTCACCCGTCCCCTAATCCTAACCCGTACGCTTACACTAACCCGCGCCCTCACACGTCCGCTCCCCCTAAAGCGTTGTCGTACCCTCACCTGGACCCTAAACCGTCCCCGTCCCCTAACCCTAACCCTAGCCCGAACCCTAACCCTAACCCTTCCCCGAAGCCTGACCCTCACCCGTCCCCTAATCCTAACCCGTACGCTGACACTAACCCGCGCCCTCACACGTCCGCTCCCCCTAAAGCGTTGTCCTACCCTCACCTGGACCGTAACCCGTCCCCGTCCCCTAACCCTAACCCTAGCCCGAACCCTAACCCTAACCCTTCCCGGAAGCCTGACCCTCACCCGTCCCCAAATCCTAACCCGTACGCTGACACTAACACGCGCCCTCACACGTCCGCTCCCCCTAAAGCGTTGTCGTACCCTCACCTGGACCCTAAACCGTCCCCGTCCCCTAACCCTAACCCTAGCCCGAACCCTAACCCTAACCCTTCCCCGAAGCCTGACCCTCACCCGTACCCTAATCCTAACCCGTACGCTTACACTAACCCGCGCCCTCACACGTCCGCTCCCCCTAAAGCGTTGTCGTACCCTCACCTGGACCCTAAACCGTCCCCGTCCCCTAACCCTAACCCTAGCCCGAACCCTAACCCTAACCCTTCCCCGAAGCCTGACCCTCACCCGTCCCCTAATCCTAACCCGTACGCTTACACTAACCCGCGCCCTCACACGTCCGCTCCCCCTAAAGCGTTGTCGTACCCTCACCTGGACCCTAAACCGTCCCCGTCCCCTAACCCTAACCCTAGCCTGCACCCTAACCCTAACCCTTCCCCGAAGCCTGACCCTCACCCGTCCTCTAATCCTAACCCGTACGCTGACACTAACCCGCGCCCTCACACGTACGCTCCCCCTAAAGCGTTGTCGTACCCTCACCTGGACCCTAAACCGTCCCCGTCCCCTAACCCTAACCCTAGCCCGAACCCTAACCCTAACCCTTCCCCGAAGCCTGACCCTCACCCGTCCCCTAATCCTAACCCGTATGCTGACACTAACCCGCGCCCTCACACGTCCGCTCCCCCTAAAGCGTTGTCGTACCCTCACCTGGACCCTAACCCGTCCCCGTCCCCTAACCCTAACCCTAGACCGAACCCTAACCCTAACCCTTCCCCGAAGCCTGACCCTCACCCGTCCCCTAATCCTAACCCGTACGCTGACACTAACCCGCGCCCTCACACGTCCCCTCCCCCTAAAGAGTTGTCCTACCCTCACCTGGACACTAAACCGTCCCCGTCCCCTAACCCTAACCCTAGCCCGAACCCTAACCCTAACCCTTCCCCGAAGCCTGACCCTCACCCGTCCCCTAATCCTAACCCGTACGCTTACACTAACCCGCGCCCTCACACGTCCGCTCCCCCTAAAGCGTTGTCGTACCCTCACCTGGACCCTAAACCGTCCCCGTCCCCTAACCCTAACCCTAGCCCGAACCCTAACCCTAACCCTTCCCCGAAGCCTGACACTCACCCGTCCCCTAATCCTAACCCGTACGCTGACACTAACCCGCGCCCTCACACGTCCGCTCCCCCTAAAGCGTTGTCGTACCCTCACCTGGACCCTAACCCGTCCCCGTCCCCTAACCCTAACCCTAGCCCGAAACCTAACCCTAACCCTTCCCCGAAGCCTGACCCTCACCCGTCCCCTAATCCTAACCCGTACGCTAACACTAACCCGCGCCCTCACACGTCCGCTCCCCCTAAAGCGTTGTCGTACCCTCACCTGGACCCTAAACCGTCCCCGTCCCCTAACCCTAACCCTAGCCCGAACCCTAACCCTAACCCTTCCCCGAAGCCTGACCCTCACCCGTCCCCTAATCCTAACCCGTAGGCTGACACTAACCCACGCCCTCACACGTCCGCTCCCCCTAAAGCGTTGTCGTACCCTCACCTGGACCCTAAACCGTCCCCGTCCCCTAACCCTAACCCTAGCCCGAACCCTAACCCTATCCCTTCCCCAAATCCTGACCCTCACCCGTCCCCTAATCCTAACCCGTACGCTGACACTAACCCGCGCCCTCACACGTCCGCTCCCCCTAAAGCGTTGTCGTACCCTCACCTGGACCCTAAACCGTCCCCGTCCCCTAACCCTAACCCTAGCCCGAACCCTAACCCTAACCCTTCCCCGAAGCCTGACCCTCACCCGTCCCCTAATCCTAACCCGTAGGCTGACACTAACCCACGCCCTCACACGTCCGCTCCCCCTAAAGCGTTGTCGTACCCTCACCTGGACCCTAAACCGTCCCCGTCCCCTAACCCTAACCCTAGCCCGAACCCTAACCCTATCCCTTCCCCAAATCCTGACCCTCACCCGTCCCCTAATCCTAACCCGTACGCTGACACTAACCCGCGCCCTCACACGTCCGCTCCCCCTAAAGCGTTGTCGTACCCTCACCTGGACCCTAAACCGTCCCCGTCCCCTAACCCTAACCCTAGCCCGAACCCTAACCCTAACCCTTCCCCGAAGCCTGACCCTCACCCGTCCCCTAATCCTAACCCGTACGCTGACACTAACCCGCGCCCTCACACGTCCGCTCCCCCTAAAGCGTTGTCGTACCCTCACCTGGACCCTAAACCGTCCCCGTCCCCTAAACCTAACCCTAGCCCGAACCCTAACCCTAACCCTTCCCCGAAGCCTGACCCTCACCCGTCCCCTAATCCTAACCCGTACGCTGACACTAACCCGCGCCCTCACACGTCCGCTCCCCCTAAAGCGTTGTCGTACCCTCACCTGGACCCTAACCCGTCCCCGTCCCCTAACCCTAACCCTAGCCCGAACCCTAACCCTAACCCTTCCCCGAAGCCTGACCCTCACCCGTCCCCTAATCCTAACCCGTACGCTGACACTAACCCGCGCCCTCACACGTCCGCTCCTCCTAAAGAGTTGTCCTACCCTCACCTGGACACTAAACCGTCCCCGTCCCCTAACCCTAACCCTAGCCCGAACCCTAACCCTAACCCTTCCCCGAAGCCTGACCCTCACCCGTCCCTTAATCCTAACCGGTAGGCTGACAGTAACCCACGCCCTCACACGTCCGCTCCCCCTAAAGCGTTGTCGTACCCTCACCTGGACCCTAAACCGTCCCCGTCCCCTAACCCTAACCCTAGCCCGAACCCTAACCCTATCCCTTCCCCGAAGCCTGACCCTCACCCGTCCCCTAATCCTAACCCGTACGCTGACACTAACCCGCGCCCTCACACGTCCGCTCCCCCTAAAGCATTGTCCTACCCTCACCTGGACCCTAAACCGTCCCCGTCCCCTAACCCTAACCCTAGCCCGAACCCTAACCCTAACCCTTCCCCGAAGCCTGACCCTCACCCGTCCCCTAATCCTAACCCGTACGCTGACACTAACCCGCGCCCTCACACGTCCGCTCCCCCTAAAGCGTTGTCGTACCCTCACCTGGACCCTAAACCGTCCCCGTCCCCTAACCCTAACCCTAGCCCGAACCCTAAGCCTAACCCTTCCCCGAAGCCTGACCCTCACCCGTCCCCTAATCCTAACCCGTACGCTTACACTAACCCGCGCCCTCACACGTCCGCTCCCCCTAAAGCGTTGTCGTACCCTCACCTGGACCCTAAACCGTCCCCGTCCCCTAACCCTAACCCTAGCCCGAAGCCTAACCCTAACCCTTCCCCGAAGCCTGACCCTCACCCGGCCCCTAATCCTAACCCGTACGCTGACACTAACCCGCGCCCTCACACGTCCGCACCCCTAAAGCGCTGTCGTACCCTCACCTGGACCCTAACCCGTCCCCGTCCCCTAACCCTAACCCTAGCCCGAAACCTAACCCTAACCCTTCCCCGAAGCCTGACCCTCACCCGTCCCCTAATCCTAACCCGTACGCTGACACTAACCCGCGCCCTCACACGTCCGCTCCCCCTAAAGCGTTGTCGTACCCTCACCTGGACCCTAAACCGTCCCCGTCCCCTAACCCTAACCCTAGCCTGAACCCTAACCCTAACCCTTCCCCGAAGCCTGACCCTCACCCGTCCCCTAATCCTAACCGGTAGGCTGACACTAACCCACGCCCTCACACGTCCGCTCCCCCTAAAGTGTTGTCGTACCCTCACCTGGACCCTAAACCGTCCCCGTCCCCTAACCCTAACCCTAGCCCGAACCCTAACCCTATCCCTTCCCCGAAGCCTGACCCTCACCAGTCCCCTCATCCTAACCCGTACGCTGACACTAACCCGCGCCCTCACACGTCCGCTCCCCCTAAAGCATTGTCGTACACTCACCTGGACCCTAAACCGTCCCCGTCCCCTAACCCTAACCCTAGCCCGAACCCTAACCCTAACCCTTCCCCGAAGCCTGACCCTCACCCGTCCCCTAATCCTAACCCGTACGCTGACACTAACCCGCGCCCTCACACGTCCGCTCCCCCTAAAGCGTTGTCATACCCTCACCTGGACCCTAAACCGTCCCCGTCCCCTAACCCTAACCCTAGCCCGAACCCTAACCCTAACCCTTCCCCGAAGCCTGACCCTCACCCGTCCCCTAATCCTAACCCGTACGCTGACACTAACCCGCGCCCTCACACGTCCGCTCCCCCTAAAGCGTTGTCGTACCCTCACCTGGACCCTAACCCGTCCCCGTCCCCTAACCCTAACCCTAGCCCGAACCCTAACCCTAACGCTTCCTCGAAGCCTGACACTCACCCGTCCCCTAATCCTAACCCGTACGCTGACACTAACCCGCGCCCTCACACGTCCGCTCCCCCTAAAGAGTTGTCCTACCCTCACCTGGACACTAAACCGTCCCCGTCCCCTAACCCTAACCCTAGACCGAACCCTAACCCTAACCCTTCCCCGAAGCCTGACCCTCACCCGTCCCCTAATCCTAACCCGTACGCTTACACTAACTCGCGCCCTCACACGTCCGCTCCCCCTAAAGCGTTGTCGTACCCTCACCTGACCCTAAACCGTCCCCGTCCCCTAACCCTAACCCTAGCCCGAACCCTAACCCTAACCCTTCCCCGAAGCCTGACCCTCACCCGTCCCCTAATCCTAACCCGTACGCTGACACTAACCCGCGCCCTCACACGTCCGCAACCCTAAAGCGCTGTCGTACCCTCACCTGGACCCTAACCCGTCCCCGTCCCCTAACCCTAACCCTAGCCCGAAACCTAACCCTAACCCTTCCCCGAAGCCTGACCCTCACCCGTCCCCTAATCCTAACCCGTACGCTGACACTAACCCGCGCCCTCACACATCCGCTCCCCCTAAAGCGTTGTCGTACCCTCACCTGGACCCTAAACCGTCCCTGTCCCCTAACCCTAACCCTAGCCCGAACCCTAACCCTAACCCTTCCCCGAAGCCTGACCCTCACCCGTCCCCTAATCCTAACCGGTAGGCTGACACTAACCCACGCCCTCACACGTCCGCTCCCCCTAAAGCGTTGTCGTACCCTCACCTGGACCCTAAACCGTCCCCGTCCCCTAACCCTAACCCTAGCCCGAACCCTAACCCTATCCCTTCCCCGAAGCCTGACCCTCACCCGTCCCCTAATCCTAACCCGTACGCTGACACTAACCCGCGCCCTCACACGTCCGCTCCCCCTAAAGCATTGTCGTACCCTCACCTGGACCCTAAACCGTCCCCGTCCCCTAACCCTAACCCTAGCCCGAACCCTAACCCTAACCCTTCCCCGAAGCCTGACCCTCACCCGTCCCCTAATCCTAACCCGTACGCTGACACTAACCCGCGCCCTCACACGTCCGCTCCCCCTAAAGCGTTGTCGTACCCTCACCTGGACCCTAAACCGTCCCCGTCCCCTAACCCTAACCCTAGCCCGAACCCTAACCCTAACCCTTCCCCGAAGCCTGACCCTCACCCATCCCCTAATCCTAACCCGTACGCTGACACTAACCCACGCCCTCACACGTCCGCTCCCCCTAAAGCGTTGTCGTACCCTCACCTGGACCCTAAACCGTCCCCGTCCCCTAACCCTAACCCTAGCCCGAACCCTAACCCTATCCCTTCCCCGAAGCCTGACCCTCACCCGTCCCCTAATCCTAACCCGTACGCTGACACTAACCCGCGCCCTCACACGTCCGCTCCCCCTAAAGCGTTGTCGTACCCTCACCTGGACCCTAAACCGTCCCCGTCCCCTAACCCTAACCCTAGCCCGAACCCTAAGCCTAACCCTTCCCCGAAGCCTGACTCTCACCCGTCCCCTAATCCTAACCCGTACGCTGACACTAACCCGCGCCCTCACACGTCCGCTCCCCCTAAAGCGTTGTCGTACCCTCACCTGGACCCTAAACCGTCCCCGTCCCCTAACCCTAACCCTAGCCCGAACCCTAACCCTAACACTTCCCCGAAGCCTGACCCTCACCCGTCCCCTAATCCTAACCCGTACGCTGACACTAACCCGCGCCCTCACACGTCCGCTCCCCCTCAAGCGTTGTCGTACCCTCACCTGGACCCTAAACCGTCCCCGTCCCCTAACCCTAACCCTAGCCCGAACCCTAACCCTAACCCTTCCCCGAAGCCTGACCCTCACCCGTCCCCTAATCCTAACCCGTACGCTGACACTAACCCACGCCCTCACACGTCCGCTCCCCCTAAAGCGTTGTCGTACCCTCACCTGGACCCTAAACCGTCCCCGTCCCCTAACCCTAACCCTAGCCCGAACCCTAACCCTAACCCTTCCCCGAAGCCTGATTCTCACCCGTCCCCTAATCCTAACCGGTAGGCTGACACTAACCCACGCCCTCACACGTCCGCTCCCCCTAAAGCGTTGTCGTACCCTCACCTGGACCCTAAACCGTCCCCGTCCCCTAACCCTAACCCTAGCCCGAACCCTAACCCTATCCCTTCCCCGAAGCCTGACCCTCACCCGTCCCCTAATCCTAACCCGTACGCTGACACTAACCCGCGCCCTCACACGTCCGCTCCCCCTAAAGCATTGTCGTACCCTCACCTGGACCCTAAACCGTCCCCGTCCCCTAACCCTAACCCTAGCCCGAACCCTAACCCTAACCCTTCCCCGAAGCCTGACCCTCACCCGTCCCCTAATCCTAACCCGTACGCTGACACTAACCCGCGCCCTCACACGTCCGCTCCCCCTAAAGCGTTGTCGTACCCTCACCTGGACCCTAAACCGTCCCCGTCCCCTAACCCTAACCCTAGCCCGAACCCTAACCCTAAAACTTCCCCGAAGCCTGACCCTCACCCGTCCCCTAATCCTAACCCGTACGCTGACACTAACCCGCGCCCTCACACGTCCGCTCCCCCTCAAGCGTTGTCGTACCCTCACCTGGACCCTAAACCGTCCCCGTCCCCTAACCCTAACCCTAGCCCGAACCCTAACCCTAACCCTTCCCCGAAGCCTGACCCTCACCCGTCCCCTAATCCTAACCCGTACGCTGACACTAACCCGCGCCCTCACACGTCCGCTCCCCCTAAAGCGTTGTCCTACCCTCACCTGGACCCTAAACCGTCCCCGTCCCCTAACCCTAACCCTAGCCCGAACCCTAACCCTAACCCTTCCCCGAAGCCTGACCCTCACCCGTCCCCTAATCCTAAGCCTTACGCTGACACTAACCCGCGCCCTCACACATCCGCTCCCCCTAAAGCGTTGTCGTACGCTCACCTGGACCCTAAACCGTCCCCGTCCCCTAACCCTAACCGTAGCCCGAACCCTAACCCTAACCCTTGCCCGAAGCCTGACCCTCACCCGTCCCCAAATCGTAAGCCGTACGCTGACACTAACCCGCGCCCTCACACGTCCGCTCCCCCTAAAGCGTTGTCGTACCCTCACCTGGACCCTAAACCGTCCCCGTCCCCTAACCCTAACCCTAGCCCGAACCCTAACCCTAACCCTTCCCCGAAGCCTGACCCTCACCCGTCCCCTAATCCTAACCCGTACGCTGACACTAACCCGCGCCCTCACACGTCCGCTCCCCCTAAAGCGTTGTCGTACCCTCACCTGGACCCTAACCCGTCCCCGTCCCCTAACCCTAACCCTAGCCCGAAACCTAACCCTAACCCTTCCCCGAAGCCTGACCCTCACCCGTCCCCTAATCCTAACCCGTACGCTGACACTAACCCGCGCCCTCACACGTCCGCTCCCCCTAAAGAGTTGTCGTACCCTCACCTGGACCCTAAACCGTCCCCGTCCCCTAACCCTAACCCTAGCCCGAACCCTAACCCTAACCCTTCCCCGAAGCCTGACCCTCACCCGTCCCCTAATCCTAACCCGTACGCTGACACTAACCCGCGCCCTCACACGTCCGCTCCCCCTAAAGCGTTGTCGTACCCTCACCTGGACCCTAAACCGTCCCCGTCCCCTAACCCTAACCCTAGCCCGAACCCTAACCCTAACCCTTCCCCGAAGCCTGACCCTCACCCGTCCCCTAATCCTAACCCGTACGCTGACACTAACCCGCGCCCTCACACGTCCGCTCCCCCTAAAGCGTTGTCGTACCCTCACCTGGACCCTAACCCGTCCCCGTCCCCTAACCCTAACCCTAGCCCGAAACCTAACCCTAACCTTTCCCCGAAGCCTGACCCTCACCCGTCCCCTAATCCTAACCCGTACGCTGACACTAACCCGCGCCCTCACACGTCCGCTCCCCCTAAAGCGTTGTCGTACCCTCACCTGGACCCTAAACCATCCCCGTCCCCTAACCCTAACCCTAGCCCGAACCCTAACCCTAACCCTTCCCCGAAGCCTGACCCTCACCCGTCCCCTAATCCTAACCCGTACGCTGACACTAACCCGCGCCCTCACACGTCCGCTCCCCCTAAAGCGTTGTCGTACCGTCACCTGGACCCTAACCCGTCCCCGTCCCCTAACCCTAACCCTAGCCCGAACCCTAAGCCTAACCCTTCCCCGAAGCCTGACCCTCACCCGTCCCCTAATCCTAACCCGTACGCTGACACTAACCAGCGCCCTCACACGTCCTCTCCCCCTAAAGCGTTGTCGTACCCTCAGCTGGACCCTAAACCGTCCCCGTCCCCTAACCCTAACCCTAGACCGAACCCTAACCCTAACCCTTCCCCGAAGCCTGACCCTCACCCGTCCCGTAATCCTAACCCGTACGCTAACACTAACCCGCGCCCTCACACGTCCGCTCCCCCTCAAGCGTTGTCGTACCCTCACCTGGACCCTAACCCGTCCCCGTCCCCTAACCCTAACCCTAGCCCGAAACCTAACCCTAACCCTTCCCCGAAGCCTGACCCTCACCCGTCCCCTAATCCTAACCCGTACGCTGACACTAACCCGCGCCCTCACACGTCCGCTCCCCCTAAAGCGTTGTCGTACCCTCACCTGGACCCTAAACCGTCCCCGTCCCCTAACCCTAACCCTAGCCCGAACCCTAAGCCTAACCCTTCCCCGAAGCCTGACTCTCACCCGTCCTCTAATCCTAACCCGTACGCTGACACTAACCCGCGCCCTCACACGTCCGCTCCCCCTAAGGCGTTGTCGTACCCTCACCTGGACCCTAAACCGTCCCCGTCCCCTAACCCTAACCCTAGCCCGAACCCTAAGCCTAACACTTCCCCGAAGCCTGACCCTCACCCGTCCCCTCATCCTAACCCGTACGCTGACACTAACCCGCGCCCTCACACGTCCGCTCCCCCTAAAGCGTTGTCGTACCCTCACCTGGACCCTAAACCGTCCCCGTCCCCTAACTCTAACCCTAGCCCGAACCCTAACCCTAACCCTTCCCCGAAGCCTGACCCTCACCCGTCCCCTAATCCTAACCCGTACGCTGACACTAACCCGCGCCCTCACACGTCCGCTCCCCCTAAAGCGTTGTCGTACCCTCACCTGGACCCTAAACCGTCCCCGTCCCCTAACCCTAACCCTAGCCCGAACCCTAACCCTAACCCTTCCCCGAAGCCTGACCCTCACCCGTCCCCTAATCCTAACCCGTACGCTGACACTAACCCGCGCCCTCACACGTCCTCTCCCCCTAAAGCGTTGTCCTACCCTCACCTGGACCCTAAACCGTCCCCGTCCCCTAACCCTAACCCTAGCCCGAACCCTAACCCTAACCCTTCCCCGAAGCCTGACCCTCACCCGTCCCCTAATCCTAACCCGTACGCTGACACTAACCCGCGCCCTCACACGTCCGCTCCCCCTAAAGCGTTGTCGTACCCTCACCTGGACCCTAACCCGTCCCCGTCCCCTAACCCTAACCCTAGCCCGAAACCTAACCCTAACCTTTCCCCGAAGCCTGACCCTCACCCGTCCCCTAATCCTAACCCGTACGCTGACACTAACCCGCGCCCTCACACGTCCGCTCCCCCTAAAGCGTTGTCGTACCCTCACCTGGACCCTAAACCATCCCCGTCCCCTAACCCTAACCCTAGCCCGAACCCTAACCCTAACCCTTCCCCGAAGCCTGACCCTCACCCGTCCCCTAATCCTAACCCGTACGCTGACACTAACCCGTGCCCTCACACGTCCGCTCCCCCTAAAGCGTTGTCGTACCCTCACCTGGACCCTAACCCGTCCCCGTCCCCTAACCCTAACCCTAGCCCGAAACCTAACCCTAACCTTTCCCCGAAGCCTGACCCTCACCCGTCCCCTAATCCTAACCCGTACGCTGACACTAACCAGCGCCCACACACGTCCGCTCCCCCTAAAGCGTCCTACCCTCACCTGGACCGTAACCCGTCCCCGTCCCCTAACCCTAACCCTAGCCCGAACCCTAACCCTAAACCTTCCCCGAAGCCTGACCCTCACCCGTCCCCTAATCCTAACCCGTACGCTTACACTAACCCGCGCCCTCACACGTCCGCTCCCCCTAAAGCGTTGTCATACCCTCACCTGGACCCTAAACCGTCCCCGTCCCCTAACCCTAACCCTAGCCCGAACCCTAAGCCTAACCCTTCCCCGAAGCCTGACCCTCACCCGTCCCCTAATCCTAACCCGTACGCTGACACTAACCAGCGCCCTCACACGTCCTCTCCCCCTAAAGCGTTGTCGTACCCTCACCTGGACCCTAAACCGTCCCCGTCCCCTAACCCTAACCCTAGCCCGAACCCTAACCCTAACCCTTCCCCGAAGCCTGACCCTCACCCGTCCCGTAATCCTAACCCGTACGCTAACACTAACCCGCGCCTTCACACGTCCGCTCCCCCTCAAGCGTTGTCGTACCCTCACCTGGACCCTAACCCGTCCCAGTCCCCTAACCCTAACCCTAGCCCGAAACCTAACCCTAACCCTTCCCCGAAGCCTGACCCTCACCCGTCCCCTAATCCTAACCCGTACGCTGACACTAACCCGCGCCCTCACACGTCCGCTCCCCCTAAAGCGTTGTCGTACCCTCACCTGGACCCTAAACCGTCCCCGTCCCCTAACCCTAACCCTAGCCCGAACCCTAACCCTAACCCTTCCCCGAAGCCTGACCCTCACCCGTCCCCTAATCCTAACCCGTACGCTGACACTAACCCGCGCCCTCACACGTCCGCTCCCCCTAAAGCGTTGTCGTACCCTCACCTGGACCCTAAACCGTCCCCGTCCCCTAACCCTAACCCTAGCCCGAACCCTAACCCTAAACCTTCCCCGAAGCCTGACCCTCACCCGTCCCCTAATCCTAACCCGTACGCTGACACTAACCCGCGCCCTCACACGTCCGCTCCCCCTAAAGCGTTGTCGTACCCTCACCTGGACCCTAAACCGTCCCCGTCCCCTAACCCTAACCCTAGCCCGAACCCTAAGCCTAACCCTTCCCCGAAGCCTGACTCTCACCCGTCCCCTAATCCTAACCCGTACGCTGACACTAACCCGCGCCCTCACACGTCCGCTCCCCCTAAAGCGTTGTCGTACCCTCACCTGGACCCTAAACCGTCCCCGTCCCCTAACCCTAACCCTAGCCCGAACCCTAACCCTAAAACTTCCCCGAAGCCTGACCCTCACCCGTCCCCTAATCCTAACGCGTACGCTGACACTAACCCGCGCCCTCACACGTCCGCTCCCCCTAAAGCGTTGTCGTACCCTCACCTGGATCCTAAACCGTCCCCGTCCCCTAACCCTAACCCTAGCCCGAACCCTAAGCCTAACCCTTCCCCGAAGCCTGACTCTCACCCGTCCCCTAATCCTAACCCGTACGCTGACACTAACCCGCGCCCTCACACGTCCGCTCCCCCTAAAGCGTTGTCGTACCCTCACCTGGACCCTAAACCGTCCCCGTCCCCTAACCCTAACCCTAGCCCGAACCCTAACCCTAACACTTCCCCGAAGCCTGACCCTCACCCGTCCCCTAATCCTAACCCGTACGCTGACACTAACCCGCGCCCTCACACGTCCGCTCCCCCTAAAGCGTTGTCGTACCCTCACCTGGACCCTAAACCGTCCCCGTCCCCTAACCCTAACCCTAGCCCGAACCCTAAGCCTAACCCTTCCCCGAAGCCTGACTCTCACCCGTCCCCTAATCCTAACCCGTACGCTGACACTAACCAGCGCCCACACACGTCCGCTCCCCCTAAAGCGTCCTACCCTCACCTGGACCGTAACCCGTCCCCGTCCCCTAACCCTAACCCTAGCCCGAACCCTAACCCTAAACCTTCCCCGAAGCCTGACCCTCACCCGTCCCCTAATCCTAACCCGTACGCTTACACTAACCCGCGCCCTCACACGTCCGCTCCCCCTAAAGCGTTGTCATACCCTCACCTGGACCCTAAACCGTCCCCGTCCCCTAACCCTAACCCTAGCCCGAACCCTAAGCCTAACCCTTCCCCGAAGCCTGACCCTCACCCGTCCCCTAATCCTAACCCGTACGCTGACACTAACCAGCGCCCTCACACGTCCTCTCCCCCTAAAGCGTTGTCGTACCCTCACCTGGACCCTAAACCGTCCCCGTCCCCTAACCCTAACCCTAGACCGAACCCTAACCCTAACCCTTCCCCGAAGCCTGACCCTCACCCGTCCCGTAATCCTAACCCGTACGCTAACACTAACCCGCGCCCTCACACGTCCGCTCCCCCTCAAGCGTTGTCGTACCCTCACCTGGACCCTAACCCGTCCCCGTCCCCTAACCCTAACCCTAGCCCGAAACCTAACCCTAACCCTTCCCCGAAGCCTGACCCTCACCCGTCCCCTAATCCTAACCCGTACGCTGACACTAACCCGCGCCCTCACACGTCCGCTCCCCCTAAAGCGTTGTCGTACCCTCACCTGGACCCTAAACCGTCCCCGTCCCCTAACCCTAACCCTAGCCCGAACCCTAACCCTAACCCTTCCCCGAAGCCTGACCCTCACCCGTCCCCTAATCCTAACCCGTACGCTGACACTAACCCGCGCCCTCACACGTCCGCTCCCCCTAAAGCGTTGTCGTACCCTCACCTGGACCCTAAACCGTCCCCGTCCCCTAACCCTAACCCTAGCCCGAACCCTAACCCTAACCCTTCCCCGAAGCCTGACCCTCACCCGTCCCCTAATCCTAACCCGTACGCTGACACTAACCCACGCCCTCACACGTCCGCTCCCCCTAAAGCGTTGTCGTACCCTCACCTGGACCCTAAACCGTCCCCGTCCCCTAACCCTAACCCTAGCCCGAACCCTAACCCTATCCCTTCCCCGAAGCCTGACCCTCACCCGTCCCCTAATCCTAACCCGTACGCTGACACTAACCCGCGCCCTCACACGTCCGCTCCCCCTAAAGCGTTGTCGTACCCTCACCTGGACCCTAAACCGTCCCTGTCCCCTAACCCTAACCCTAGCCCGAACCCTAAGCCTAACCCTTCCCCGAAGCCTGACTCTCACCCGTCCCCTAATCCTAACCCGTACGCTGACACTAACCCGCGCCCTCACACGTCCGCTCCCCCTAAAGCGTTGTCGTACCCTCACCTGGACCCTAAACCGTCCCCGTCCCCTAACCCTAACCCTAGCCCGAACCCTAACCCTAACACTTCCCCGAAGCCTGACCCTCACCCGTCCCCTAATCCTAACCCGTACGCTGACACTAACCCGCGCCCTCACACGTCCGCTCCCCCTAAAGCGTTGTCGTACCCTCACCTGGACCCTAAACCGTCCCCGTCCCCTAACCCTAACCCTAGCCCGAACCCTAACCCTAAACCTTCCCCGAAGCCTGACCCTCACCCGTCCCCTAATCCTAACCCGTACGCTGACACTAACCCGCGCCCTCACACGTCCGCTCCCCCTAAAGCGTTGTCGTACCCTCACCTGGACCCTAAACCGTCCCCGTCCCCTAACCCTAACCCTAGCCCGAACCCTAAGCCTAACCCTTCCCCGAAGCCTGACTCTCACCCGTCCCCTAATCCTAACCCGTACGCTGACACTAACCCGCGCCCTCACACGTCCGCTCCCCCTAAAGCGTTGTCGTACCCTCACCTGGACCCTAAACCGTCCCCGTCCCCTAACCCTAACCCTAGCCCGAACCCTAACCCTAACACTTCCCCGAAGCCTGACCCTCACCCGTCCCCTAATCCTAACCCGTACGCTGACACTAACCCGCGCCCTCACACGTCCGCTCCCCCTAAAGCGTTGTCGTACCCTCACCTGGACCCTAAACCGTCCCCGTCCCCTAACCCTAACCCTAGCCCGAACCCTAACCCTAAACCTTCCCCGAAGCCTGACCCTCACCCGTCCCCTAATCCTAACCCGTACGCTGACACTAACCCGCGCCCTCACACGTCCGCTCCCCCTCAAGCGTTGTCGTACCCTCACCTGGACCCTAAACCGTCCCCGTCCCCTAACCCTAACCCTAGCCCGAACCCTAACCCTAACCCTTCCCCGAAGCCTGACCCTCACCCGTCCCCTAATCCTAACCCGTACGCTGACACTAACCCGCGCCCTCACACGTCCGCTCCCCCTAAAGCGTTGTCCTACCCTCACCTGGACCCTAAACCGTCCCCGTCCCCTAACCCTAACCCTAGCCCGAACCCTAACCCTAACCCTTCCCCGAAGCCTGACCCTCACCCGTCCCCTAATCCTAAGCCTTACGCTGACACTAACCCGCGCCCTCACACGTCCGCTCCCCCTAAAGCGTTGTCGTACCCTCACCTGGACCCTAAACCGTCCCCGTCCCCTAACCCTAACCGTAGCCCGAACCCTAACCCTAAACCTTCCCCGAAGCCTGACCCTCACCCGTCCCCTAATCCTAACCCGTACGCTGACACTAACCCGCGCCCTCACACGTCTGCTCCCCCTAAAGCGTTGTCGTACCCTCACCTGGACCCTAAACCGTCCCCGTCCCCTAACCCTAACCCTAGCCCGAACCCTAACCCTAACCCTTACCCGAAGCCTGACCCTCACCCATCCCCTAATCCTAACCCGTACGCTGACACTAACCCACGCCCTCACACGTCCGCTCCCCCTAAAGCGTTGTCGTACCCTCACCTGGACCCTAACCCGTCCCCGTCCCCTAACCCTAACCCTAGCCCGAACCCTAACCCTATCCCTTCCCCGAAGCCTGACCCTCACCCGTCCCCTAATCCTAACCCGTACGCTGACACTAACCCGCGCCCTCACACGTCCGCTCCCCCTAAAGCGTTGTCGTACCCTCACCTGGACCCTAAACCGTCCCCGTCCCCTAACCCTAACCCTAGCCCGAACCCTAAGCCTAACCCTTCCCCGAAGCCTGACTCTCACCCGTCCCCTAATCCTAACCCGTACGCTGACACTAACCAGCGCCCACACACGTCCGCTCCCCCTAAAGCGTCCTACCCTCACCTGGACCGTAACCCGTCCCCGTCCCCTAACCCTAACCCTAGCCCGAACCCTAACCCTAAACCTTCCCCGAAGCCTGACCCTCACCCGTCCCCTAATCCTAACCCGTACGCTGACACTAACCCGCGCCCTCACACGTCCGCTCCCCCTAAAGCGTTGTCATACCCTCACCTGGACCCTAAACCGTCCCCGTCCCCTAACCCTAACCCTAGCCCGAACCCTAAGCCTAACCCTTCCCCGAAGCCTGACCCTCACCCGTCCCCTAATCCTAACCCGTACGCTGACACTAACCAGCGCCCTCACACGTCCTCTCCCCCTAAAGCGTTGTCGTACCCTCACCTGGACCCTAAACCGTCCCCGTCCCCTAACCCTAACCCTAGCCCGAACCCTAACCCTAACCCTTCCCCGAAGCCTGACCCTCACCCGTCCCCTCATCCTAACCCGTACGCTGACACTAACCCGCGCCCTCACACGTCCGCTCCCCCTAAAGCGTTGTCGTACCCTCACCTGGACCCTAAACCGTCCCCGTCCCCTAACCCTAACCCTAGCCCGAACCCTAACCCTAACCCTTCCCCGAAGCCTGACCCTCACCCGTCCCCTAATCCTAACCCGTACGCTGACACTAACCCGCGCCCTCACACGTCCGCTCCCCCTAAAGCGTTGTCGTACCCTCACCTGGACCCTAAACCGTCCCCGTCCCCTAACCCTAACCCTAGCCCGAACCCTAACCCTAACCCTTCCCCGAAGCCGGACCCTCACCCGTCCCCTAATCCTAACCCGTACGCTGACACTAACCCGCGCCCTCACACGTCCTCTCCCCCTAAGGCGTTGTCCTACCCTCACCTGGACCCTAAACCGTCCCCGTCCCCTAACCCTAACCCTAGCCCGAACCCTAACCCTAACCCTTCCCCGAAGCCTGACCCTCACCCGTCCCCTAATCCTAACCCGTACGCTGACACTAACCCGCGCCCTCACACGTCCGCTCCCCCTAAAGCGTTGTCGTACCCTCACCTGGACCCTAACCCGTCCCCGTCCCCTAACCCTAACCCTAGCCCGAAACCTAACCCTAACCTTTCCCCGAAGCCTGACCCTCACCCGTCCCCTAATCCTAACCCGTACGCTGACACTAACCCGCGCCCTCACACGTCCGCTCCCCCTAAAGCGTTGTCGTACCCTCACCTGGACCCTAAACCATCCCCGTCCCCTAACCCTAACCCTAGCCCGAACCCTAACCCTAACCCTTCCCCGAAGCCTGACCCTCACCCGTCCCCTAATCCTAACCCGTACGCTGACACTAACCCGCGCCCTCACACGTCCGCTCCCCCTAAAGCGTTGTCGTACCCTCACCTGGACCCTAACCCGTCCCCGTCCCCTAACCCTAACCTTAGCCCGAAACCTAACCCTAACCTTTCCCCGAAGCCTGACCCTCACCCGTCCCCTAATCCTAACCCGTACGCTGACACTAACCAGCGCCCACACACGTCCGCTCCCCCTAAAGCGTCCTACCCTCACCTGGACCGTAACCCGTCCCCGTCCCCTAACCCTAACCCTAGCCCGAACCCTAACCCTAAACCTTCCCCGAAGCCTGACCCTCAGCCGTCCCCTAATCCTAACCCGTACGCTTACACTAACCCGCGCCCTCACACGTCCGCTCCCCCTAAAGCGTTGTCATACCCTCACCTGGACCCTAAACCGTCCCCGTCCCCTAACCCTAACCCTAGCCCGAACCCTAAGCCTAACCCTTCCCCGAAGCCTGACCCTCACCCGTCCCCTAATCCTAACCCGTACGCTGACACTAACCAGCGCCCTCACACGTCCTCTCCCCTAAAGCGTTGTCGTACCCTCACCTGGACCCTAAACCGTCCCCGTCCCCTAACCCTAACCCTAGCCCGAACCCTAACCCTAACCCTTCCCCGAAGCCTGACCCTCACCCGTTCCGTAATCCTAACCCGTACGCTAACACTAACCCGCGCCCTCACACGTCCGCTCCCCCTCAAGCGTTGTCGTACCCTCACCTGGACCCTAACCCGTCCCAGTCCCCTAACCCTAACCCTAGCCCGAAACCTAACCCTAACCCTTCCCCGAAGCCTGACCCTCACCCGTCCCCTAATCCTAACCCGTACGCTGACACTAACCCGCGCCCTCACACGTCCGCTCCCCCTAAAGCGTTGTCGTACCCTCACCTGGACCCTAAACCGTCCCCGTCCCCTAACCCTAACCCTAGCCCGAACCCTAACCCTAACCCTTCCCCGAAGCCTGACCCTCACCCGTCCCCTAATCCTAACCCGTACGCTGACACTAACCCGCGCCCTCACACGTCCGCTCCCCCTAAAGCGTTGTCGTACCCTCACCTGGACCCTAAACCGTCCCCGTCCCCTAACCCTAACCCTAGCCCGAACCCTAACCCTAACCCTTCCCCGAAGCCTGACCCTCACCCGTCCCCTAATCCTAACCCGTACGCTGACACTAACCCACGCCCTCACACGTCCGCTCCCCCTAAAGCGTTGTCGTACCCTCACCTGGACCCTAAACCGTCCCCGTCCCCTAACCCTAACCCTAGCCCGAACCCTAACCCTATCCCTTCCCCGAAGCCTGACCCTCACCCGTCCCCTAATCCTAACCCGTACGCTGACACTAACCCGCGCCCTCACACGTCCGCTCCCCCTAAAGCGTTGTCGTACCCTCACCTGGACCCTAAACCGTCCCCGTCCCCTAACCCTAACCCTAGCCCGAACCCTAAGCCTAACCCTTCCCCGAAGCCTGACTCTCACCCGTCCCCTAATCCTAACCCGTACGCTGACACTAACCCGCGCCCTCACACGTCCGCTCCCCCTAAAGCGTTGTCGTACCCTCACCTGGACCCTAAACCGTCCCCGTCCCCTAACCCTAACCCTAGCCCGAACCCTAACCCTAACACTTCCCCGAAGCCTGACCCTCACCCGTCCCCTAATCCTAACCCGTACGCTGACACTAACCCGCGCCCTCACACGTCCGCTCCCCCTAAAGCGTTGTCGTACCCTCACCTGGACCCTAAACCGTCCCCGTCCCCTAACCCTAACCCTAGCCCGAACCCTAACCCTAAACCTTCCCCGAAGCCTGACCCTCACCCGTCCCCTAATCCTAACCCGTACGCTGACACTAACCCGCGCCCTCACACGTCCGCTCCCCCTCAAGCGTTGTCGTACCCTCACCTGGACCCTAAACCGTCCCCGTCCCCTAACCCTAACCCTAGCCCGAACCCTAACCCTAACCCTTCCCCGAAGCCTGACCCTCACCCGTCCCCTAATCCTAACCCGTACGCTGACACTAACCCGCGCCCTCACACGTCCGCTCCCCCTAAAGCGTTGTCCTACCCTCACCTGGACCCTAAACCGTCCCCGTCCCCTAACCCTAACCCTAGCCCGAACCCTAACCCTAACCCTTCCCCGAAGCCTGACCCTCACCCGTCCCCTAATCCTAAGCCTTACGCTGACACTAACCCGCGCCCTCACACGTCCGCTCCCCCTAAAGCGTTGTCGTACCCTCACCTGGACCCTAAACCGTCCCCGTCCCCTAACCCTAACCGTAGCCCGAACCCTAACCCTAACCCTTCCCCGAAGCCTGACCCTCACCCGTCCCCAAATCGTAAGCCGTACGCTGACACTAACCCGCGCCCTCACACGTCCGCTCCCCCTAAAGCGTTGTCGTACCCTCACCTGGACCCTAAACCGTCCCCGTCCCCTAACCCTAACCCTAGCCCGAACCCTAACCCTAACCCTTCCCCGAAGCCTGACCCTCACCCGTCCCCTAATCCTAACCCGTACGCTGACACTAACCCGCGCCCTCACACGTCCGCTCCCCCTAAAGCGTTGTCGTACCCTCACCTGGACCCTAACCCGTCCCCGTCCCCTAACCCTAACCCTAGCCCGAAACCTAACCCTAACCCTTCCCCGAAGCCTGACCCTCACCCGTCCCCTAATCCTAACCCGTACGCTGACACTAACCCGCGCCCTCACACGTCCGCTCCCCCTAAAGAGTTGTCGTACCCTCACCTGGACCCTAAACCGTCCCCGTCCCCTAACCCTAACCCTAGCCCGAACCCTAACCCTAACCCTTCCCCGAAGCCTGACCCTCACCCGTCCCCTAATCCTAACCCGTACGCTGACACTAACCCGCGCCCTCACACGTCCGCTCCCCCTAAAGCGTTGTCGTACCCTCACCTGGACCCTAAACCGTCCCCGTCCCCTAACCCTAAACCTAGCCCGAACCCTAACCCTAACCCTTCCCCGAAGCCTGACCCTCACCCGTCCCCTAATCCTAACCCGTACGCTGACACTAACCCGCGCCCTCACACGTCCGCTCCCCCTAAAGCGTTGTCGTACCCTCACCTGGACCCTAACCCGTCCCCGTCCCCTAACCCTAACCCTAGCCCGAAACCTAACCCTAACCTTTCCCCGAAGCCTGACCCTCACCCGTCCCCTAATCCTAACCCGTACGCTGACACTAACCCGCGCCCTCACACGTCCGCTCCCCCTAAAGCGTTGTCGTACCCTCACCTGGACCCTAAACCATCCCCGTCCCCTAACCCTAACCCTAGCCCGAACCCTAACCCTAACCCTTCCCCGAAGCCTGACCCTCACCCGTCCCCTAATCCTAACCCGTACGCTGACACTAACCCGCGCCCTCACACGTCCGCTCCCCCTAAAGCGTTGTCGTACCGTCACCTGGACCCTAACCCGTCCCCGTCCCCTAACCCTAACCCTAGCCCGAAACCTAACCCTAACCTTTCCCCGAAGCCTGACCCTCACCCGTCCCCTAATCCTAACCCGTACGCTGACACTAACCAGCGCCCACACACGTCCGCTCCCCCTAAAGCGTCCTACCCTCACCTGGACCGTAACCCGTCCCCGTCCCCTAACCCTAACCCTAGCCCGAACCCTAACCCTAAACCTTCCCCGAAGCCTGACCCTCACCCGTCCCCTAATCCTAACCCGTACGCTTACACTAACCCGCGCCCTCACACGTCCGCTCCCCCTAAAGCGTTGTCATACCCTCACCTGGACCCTAAACCGTCCCCGTCCCCTAACCCTAACCCTAGCCTGAACCCTAAGCCTAACACTTCCCCGAAGCCTGACCCTCACCCGTCCCCTAATCCTAACCCGTACGCTGACACTAACCAGCGCCCTCACATGTCCTCTCCCCCTAAAGCGTTGTCGTACCCTCACCTGGACCCTAAACCGTCCCCGTCCCCTAACCCTAACCCTAGACCGAACCCTAACCCTAACCCTTCCCCGAAGCCTGACGCTCACCCGTCCCGTAATCCTAACCCGTACGCTAACACTAACCCGCGCCCTCACACGTCCGCTCCCCCTCAAGCGTTGTCGTACCCTCACCTGGACCCTAACCCGTCCCCGTCCCCTAACCCTAACCCTAGCCCGAAACCTAACCCTAACCCTTCCCCGAAGCCTGACCCTCACCCGTCCCCTAATCCTAACCCGTACGCTGACACTAACCCGCGCCCTCACACGTCCACTCCCCCTAAAGCGTTGTCGTACCCTCACCTGGACCCTAAACCGTCCCCGTCCCCTAACCCTAACCCTAGCCCGAACCCTAACCCTAACCCTTACCCGAAGCCTGACCCTCACCCATCCCCTAATCCTAACCCGTACGCTGACACTAACCCACGCCCTCACACGTCCGCTCCCCCTAAAGCGTTGTCGTACCCTCACCTGGACCCTAACCCGTCCCCGTCCCCTAACCCTAACCCTAGCCCGAACCCTAACCCTATCCCTTCCCCGAAGCCTGACCCTCACCCGTCCCCTAATCCTAACCCGTACGCTGACACTAACCTGCGCCCTCACACGTCCGCTCCCCCTAAAGCGTTGTCGTACCCTCACCTGGACCCTAAACCGTCCCCGTCCCCTAACCCTAACCCTAGCCCGAACCCTAAGCCTAACCCTTCCCCGAAGCCTGACTCTCACCCGTCCTCTAATCCTAAGCCGTACGCTGACACTAACCCGCGCCCTCACACGTCCGCTCCCCCTAAGGCGTTGTCGTACCCTCACCTGGACCCTAAACCGTCCCCGTCCCCTAACCCTAACCCTAGCCCGAACCCTAAGCCTAACACTTCCCCGAAGCCTGACCCTCACCCGTCCCCTCATCCTAACCCGTACGCTGACACTAACCCGCGCCCTCACACGTCCGCTCCCCCTAAAGCGTTGTCGTACCCTCACCTGGACCCTAAACCGTCCCCGTCCCCTAACCCTAACCCTAGCCCGAACCCTAACCCTAACCCTTCCCCGAAGCCTGACCCTCACCCGTCCCCTAATCCTAACCCGTACGCTGACACTAACCCGCGCCCTCACACGTCCGCTCCCCCTAAAGCGTTGTCGTACCCTCACCTGGACCCTAAACCGTCCCCGTCCCCTAACCCTAACCCTAGCCCGAACCCTAACCCTAACCCTTCCCCGAAGCCTGACCCTCACCCGTCCCCTAATCCTAACCCGTACGCTGACACTAACCCGCGCCCTCACACGTCCTCTCCCCCTAAAGCGTTGTCCTACCCTCACCTGGACCCTAAACCGTCCCCGTCCCCTAACCCTAACCCTAGCCCGAACCCTAACCCTAACCCTTCCCCGAAGCCTGACCCTCACCCGTCCCCTAATCCTAACCCGTACGCTGACACTAACCCGCGCCCTCACACGTCCGCTCCCCCTAAAGCGTTGTCGTACCCTCACCTGGACCCGAACCCGTCCCCGTCCCCTAACCCTAACCCTAGCCCGAAACCTAACCCTAACCTTTCCCCGAAGCCTGACCCTCACCCGTCCCCTAATCCTAACCCGTACGCTGACACTAACCCGCGCCCTCACACGTCCGCTCCCCCTAAAGCGTTGTCGTACCCTCACCTGGACCCTAAACCATCCCCGTCCCCTAACCCTAACCCTAGCCCGAACCCTAACCCTAACCCTTCCCCGAAGCCTGACCCTCACCCGTCCCCTAATCCTAACCCGTACGCTGACACTAACCCGCGCCCTCACACGTCCGCTCCCCCTAAAGCGTTGTCGTACCCTCACCTGGACCCTAACCCGTCCCCGTCCCCTAACCCTAACCCTAGCCCGAAACCTAACCCTAACCTTTCCCCGAAGCCTGACCCTCACCCGTCCCCTAATCCTAACCCGTACGCTGACACTAACCAGCGCCCACACACGTCCGCTCCCCCTAAAGCGTCCTACCCTCACCTGGACCGTAACCCGTCCCCGTCCCCTAACCCTAACCCTAGCCCGAACCCTAACCCTAAACCTTCCCCGAAGCCTGACCCTCACCCGTCCCCTAATCCTAACGCGTACGCTTACACTAACCCGCGCCCTCACACGTCCGCTCCCCCTAAAGCGTTGTCATACCCTCACCTGGACCCTAAACCATCCCCGTCCCCTAACCCTAACCCTAGCCCGAACCCTAAGCCTAACCCTTCCACGAAGCCTGACCCTCACCCGTCCCCTAATCCTAACCCGTACGCTGACACTAACCAGCGCCCTCACACGTCCTCTCCCCCTAAAGCGTTGTCGTACCCTCACCTGGACCCTAAACCGTCCCCGTCCCCTAACCCTAACCCTAGCCCGAACCCTAACCCTAACCCTTCCCCGAAGCCTGACCCTCACCCGTCCCGTAATCCTAACCCGTACGCTAACACTAACCCGCGCCCTCACACGTCCGCTCCCCCTCAAGCGTTGTCGTACCCTCACCTGGACCCTAACCCGTCCCAGTCCCCTAACCCTAACCCTAGCCCGAAACCTAACCCTAACCCTTCCCCGAAGCCTGACCCTCACCCGTCCCCTAATCCTAACCCGTACGCTGACACTAACCCGCGCCCTCACACGTCCGCTCCCCCTAAAGCGTTGTCGTACCCTCACCTGGACCCTAAACCGTCCCCGTCCCCTAACCCTAACCCTAGCCCGAACCCTAACCCTAACCCTTCCCCGAAGCCTGACCCTCACCCGTCCCCTAATCCTAACCCGTACGCTGACACTAACCCGCGCCCTCACACGTCCGCTCCCCCTAAAGCGTTGTCGTACCCTCACCTGGACCCTAACCCGTCCCCGTCCCCTAACCCTAACCCTAGCCCGAACCCTAACCCTAACCCTTCCCCGAAGCCTGACCCTCACCCGTCCCCTAATCCTAACCCGTACGCTGACACTAACCCGCGCCCTCACACGTCCGCTCCCCCTAAAGAGTTGTCGTACCCTCACCTGGACCCTAAACCGTCCCCGTCCCCTAACCCTAACCCTAGCCCGAACCCTAACCCTAACCCTTCCCCGAAGCCTGACCCTCACCCGTCCCCTAATCCTAACCCGTACGCTGACACTAACCCGCGCCCTCACACGTCCGCTCCCCCTAAAGCGTTGTCGTACCCTCACCTGGACCCTAAACCGTCCCCGTCCCCTAACCCTAACCCTAGCCCGAACCCTAACCCTAACCCTTCCCCGAAGCCTGACCCTCACCCGTCCCCTAATCCTAACCCGTACGCTGACACTAACCCGCGCCCTCACACGTCCGCTCCCCCTAAAGCGTTGTCGTACCCTCACCTGGACCCTAACCCGTCCCCGTCCCCTAACCCTAACCCTAGCCCGAAACCTAACCCTAACCTTTCCCCGAAGCCTGACCCTCACCCGTCCCCTAATCCTAACCCGTACGCTGACACTAACCTGCGCCCTCACACGTCCGCTCCCCCTAAAGCGTTTTCGTACCCTCACCTGGACCCTAAACCATCCCCGTCCCCTAACCCTAACCCTAGCCCGAACCCTAACCCTAACCCTTCCCCGAAGCCTGACCCTCACCCGTCCCCTAATCCTAACCCGTACGCTGACACTAACCCGCGCCCTCACACGTCCGCTCCCCCTAAAGCGTTGTCGTACCCTCACCAGGACCCTAAACCGTCCCCGTCCCCTAACCCTAACCCTAGCCCGAACCCTAACCCTAACCCTTCCCCGAAGCCTGACCCTCACCCGTCCCCTAATCGTAACCCGTACGCTGACACTAACCCGCGCCCTCACACGTCCGCTCCCCCTAAAGCGTTGTCGTACCCTCACCTGGACCCTAAACCGTCCCCGTCCCCTAACCCTAACCCTAGCCCGAACCCTAACCCTAACCCTTCCCCGAAGCCTGACCCTCACCCGTCCCCAAATCGTAAGCCGTACGCTGACACTAACCCGCGCCCTCACACGTCCGCTCCCCCTAAAGCGTTGTCCTACCCTCACCTGGACCATAACCCGTCCCCGTCCCCTAACCCTAACCCTAGCCCGAACCCTAACCCTAACCCTTCCCGGAAGCCTGACCCTCACCTGTCCCCTAATCCTAACCCGTACGCTGACACTAACACGCGCCCTCACACGTCCGCTCCCCCTAAAGCGTTGTCGTACCCTCACCTGGACCCTAAACCGTCCCCGTCCCCTAACCCTAACCCTAGCCCGAACCCTAACCCTAACCCTTCCCCGAAGCCTGACCCTCACCCGTCCCCTAATCCTAACCCGTACGCTTACACTAACCCGCGCCCTCACACGTCCGCTCCCCCTAAAGCGTTTTCGTACCCTCACCTGGACCCTAAACCGTCCCCGTCCCCTAACCCTAACCCTAGCCCGAACCCTAACCCTAACCCTTCCCCGAAGCCTGACCCTCACCCGTCCCCTAATCCTAACCCGTACGCTGACACTAACCCACGCCCTCACACGTCCGCTCCCCCTAAAGCGTTGTCGTACCCTCACCTGGACCCTAAACCGTCCCCGTCCCCTAACCCTAACCCTAGCCCGAACCCTAACCCTAACCCTTCCCCGAAGCCTGATTCTCACCCGTCCCCTAATCCTAACCGGTAGGCTGACACTAACCCGCGCCCTCACACGTCCGCTCCCCCTAAAGCGTTGTCGTACCCTCACCTGGACCCTAAACCGTCCCCGTCCCCTAACCCTAACCCTAGCCCGAACCCTAACCCTATCCCTTCCCCGAAGCCTGACCCTCACCCGTCCCCTAATCCTAACCCGTACGCTGACACTAACCCGCGCCCTCACACGTCCGCTCCCCCTAAAGCATTGTCGTACCCTCACCTGGACCCTAAACCGTCCCCGTCCCCTAACCCTAACCCTAGCCCGAACCCTAACCCTAACCCTTCCCCGAAGCCTGACCCTCACCCGTCCCCTAATCCTAACCCGTACGCTGACACTAACCCGCGCCCTCACACGTCCGCTCCCCCTAAAGCGTTGTCGTACCCTCACCTGGACCCTAAACCGTCCCCGTCCCCTAACCCTAACCCTAGCCCGAACCCTAACCCTAAACCTTCCCCGAAGCCTGACCCTCACCCGTCCCCTAATCCTAACCCGTACGCTGACACTAACCCGCGCCCTCACACGTCCGCTCCCCCTCAAGCGTTGTCGTACCCTCACCTGGACCCTAAACCGTCCCCGTCCCCTAACCCTAACCCTAGCCCGAACCCTAACCCTAACCCTTCCCCGAAGCCTGACCCTCACCCGTCCCCTAATCCTAAGCCTTACGCTGACACTAACCCGCGCCCTCACATATCCGCCCCCCCTAAAGCGTTGTCGTACGCTCACCTGGACCCTAAACCGTCCCCGTCCCCTAACCCTAACCGTAGCCCGAACCCTAACCCTAACCCTTCCCCGAAGCCTGACCCTCACCCGTCCCCAAATCGTAAGCCGTACGCTGACACTAACCCGCGCCCTCACACGTCCGCTCCCCCTAAAGCGTTGTCGTACCCTCACCTGGACCCTAAACCGTCCCCGTCCCCTAACCCTAACCCTAGCCCGAACCCTAACCCTAACCCTTCCCCGAAGCCTGACCCTCACCCGTCCCCTAATCCTAACCCGTACGCTGACACTAACCCGCGCCCTCACACGTCTGCTCCCCCTAAAGCGTTGTCGTACCCTCACCTGGACCCTAACCCGTCCCCGTCCCCTAACCCTAACCCTAGCCCGAAACCTAACCCTAACCCTTCCCCGAAGCCTGACCCTCACCCGTCCCCTAATCCTAACCCGTACGCTGACACTAACCCGCGCCCTCACACGTCCGCTCCCCCTAAAGAGTTGTCGTACCCTCACCTGGACCCTAAACCGTCCCCGTCCCCTAACCCTAACCCTAGCCCGAACCCTAACCCTAACCCTTCCCCGAAGCCTGACCCTCACCCGTCCCCTAATCCTAACCCGTACGCTGACACTAACCCGCGCCCTCACACGTCCGCTCCCCCTAAAGCGTTGTCGTACCCTCACCTGGACCCTAAACCGTCCCCGTCCCCTAACCCTAACCCTAGCCCGAACCCTAACCCTAACCCTTCCCCGAAGCCTGACCCTCACCCGTCCCCTAATCCTAACCCGTACGCTGACACTAACCCGCGCCCTCACACGTCCGCTCCCCCTAAAGCGTTGTCGTACCCTCACCTGGACCCTAACCCGTCCCCGTCCCCTAACCCTAACCCTAGCCCGAAACCTAACCCTAACCTTTCCCCGAAGCCTGACCCTCACCCGTCCCCTAATCCTAACCCGTACGCTGACACTAACCCGCGCCCTCACACGTCCGCTCCCCCTAAAGCGTTGTCGTACCCTCACCTGGACCCTAAACCATCCCCGTCCCCTAACCCTAACCCTAGCCCGAACCCTAACCCTAACCCTTCCCCGAAGCCTGACCCTCACCCGTCCCCTAATCCTAACCCGTACGCTGACACTAACCCGCGCCCTCACACGTCCGCTCCCCCTAAAGCGTTGTCGTACCGTCACCTGGACCCTAACCCGTCCCCGTCCCCTAACCCTAACCCTAGCCCGAAACCTAACCCTAACCTTTCCCCGAAGCCTGACCCTCACCCGTCCCCTAATCCTAACCCGTACGCTGACACTAACCAGCGCCCACACACGTCCGCTCCCCCTAAAGCGTCCTACCCTCACCTGGACCGTAACCCGTCCCCGTCCCCTAACCCTAACCCTAGCCCGAACCCTAACCCTAAACCTTCCCCGAAGCCTGACCCTCACCCGTCCCCTAATCCTAACCCGTACGCTTACACTAACCCGCGCCCTCACACGTCCGCTCCCCCTAAAGCGTTGTCATACCCTCACCTGGACCCTAAACCGTCCCCGTCCCCTAACCCTAACCCTAGCCCGAACCCTAAGCCTAACCCTTCCCCGAAGCCTGACCCTCACCCGTCCCCTAATCCTAACCCGTACGCTGACACTAACCAGCGCCCTCACACGTCCTCTCCCCCTAAAGCGTTGTCGTACCCTCAGCTGGACCCTAAACCGTCCCCGTCCCCTAACCCTAACCCTAGACCGAACCCTAACCCTAACCCTTCCCCGAAGCCTGACCCTCACCCGTCCCGTAATCCTAACCCGTACGCTAACACTAACCCGCGCCCTCACACGTCCGCTCCCCCTCAAGCGTTGTCGTACCCTCACCTGGACCCTAACCCGTCCCCGTCCCCTAACCCTAACCCTAGCCCGAAACCTAACCCTAACCCTTCCCCGAAGCCTGACCCTCACCCGTCCCCTAATCCTAACCCGTACGCTGACACTAACCCGCGCCCTCACACGTCCGCTCCCCCTAAAGCGTTGTCGTACCCTCACCTGGACCCTAAACCGTCCCCGTCCCCTAACCCTAACCCTAGCCCGAACCCTAAGCCTAACCCTTCCCCGAAGCCTGACTCTCACCCGTCCTCTAATCCTAACCCGTACGCTGACACTAACCCGCGCCCTCACACGTCCGCTCCCCCTAAAGCGTTGTCGTACCCTCACCTGGACCCTAAACCGTCCCCGTCCCCTAACCCTAACCCTAGCCCGAACCCTAAGCCTAACACTTCCCCGAAGCCTGACCCTCACCCGTCCCCTCATCCTAACACGTACGCTGACACTAACCCGCGCCCTCACACGTCCGCTCCCCCTAAAGCGTTGTCGTACCCTCACCTGGACCCTAAACCGTCCCCGTCCCCTAACCCTAACCCTAGCCCGAACCCTAACCCTAACCCTTCCCCGAAGCCTGACCCTCACCCGTCCCCTAATCCTAACCCGTACGCTGACACTAACCCGCCCCCTCACACGTCCGCTCCCCCTAAAGCGTTGTCGTACCCTCACCTGGACCCTAAACCGTCCCCGTCCCCTAACCCTAACCCTAGCCCGAACCCTAACCCTAACCCTTCCCCGAAGCCTGAGCCTCACCCGTCCCCTAATCCTAACCCGTACGCTGACACTAACCCGCGCCCTCACACGTCCTCTCCCCCTAAAGCGTTGTCCTACCCTCACCTGGACCCTAAACCGTCCCCGTCCCCTAACCCTAACCCTAGCCCGAACCCTAACCCTAACCCTTCCCCGAAGCCTGACCCTCACCCGTCCCCTAATCCTAACCCGTACGCTGACACTAACCCGCGCCCTCACACGTCCGCTACCCCTAAAGCGTTGTCGTACCCTCACCTGGACCCTAACCCGTCCCCGTCCCCTAACCCTAACCCTAGCCCGAAACCTAACCCTAACCTTTCCCCGAAGCCTGACCCTCACCCGTCCCCTAATCCTAACCCGTACGCTGACACTTACCCGCGCCCTCACACGTCCGCTCCCCCTAAAGCGTTGTCGTACCCTCACCTGGACCCTAAACCATCCCCGTCCCCTAACCCTAACCCTAGCCCGAACCCTAACCCTAACCCTTCCCCGAAGCCTGACCCTCACCCGTCCCCTAATCCTAACCCGTACGCTGACACTAACCCGCGCCCTCACACGTCCGCTCCCCCTAAAGCGTTGTCGTACCCTCACCTGGACCCTAACCCGTCCCCGTCCCCTAACCCTAACCCTAGCCCGAAACCTAACCCTAACCTTTCCCCGAAGCCTGACCCTCACCCGTCCCCTAATCCTAACCCGTACGCTGACACTAACCAGCGCCCACACACGTCCGCTCCCCCTAAAGCGTCCTACCCTCACCTGGACCGTAACCCGTCCCCGTCCCCTATCCCTAACCCTAGCCCGAACCCTAACCCTAAACCTTCCCCGAAGCCTGACCCTCACCCGTCCCCTAATCCTAACCCGTACGCTTACACTAACCCGCGCCCTCACACGTCCGCTCCCCCTAAAGCGTTGTCATACCCTCACCTGGACCCTAAACCGTCCCCGTCCCCTAACCCTAACCCTAGCCCGAACCCTAAGCCTAACACTTCCCCGAAGCCTGACCCTCACCCGTCCCCTAATCCTAACCCGTACGCTGACACTAACCAGCGCCCTCACACGTCCTCTCCCCCTAAAGCGTTGTCGTACCCTCACCTGGACCCTAAACCGTCCCCGTCCCCTAACCCTAACCCTAGCCCGAACCCTAACCCTAACCCTTCCCCGAAGCCTGACCCTCACCCGTCCCGTAATCCTAACCCGTACGCTAACACTAACCCGCGCCTTCACACGTCCGCTCCCCCTCAAGCGTTGTCGTACCCTCACCTGGACCCTAGCCCGTCCCAGTCCCCTAACCCTAACCCTAGCCCGAAACCTAACCCTAACACTTCCCCGAAGCCTGACCCTCACCCGTCCCCTAATCCTAACCCGTACGCTGACACTAACCCGCGCCCTCACACGTCCGCTCCCCCTAAAGCGTTGTCGTACCCTCACCTGGACCCTAAACCGTCCCCGTCCCCTAACCCTAACCCTAGCCCGAACCCTAACCCTAACCCTTCCCCGAAGCCTGACCCTCACCCGTCCCCTAATCCTAACCCGTACGCTGACACTAACCCGCGCCCTCACACGTCCGCTCCCCCTAAAGCGTTGTCGTACCCTCACCTGGACCCTAAACCGTCCCCGTCCCCTAACCCTAACCCTAGCCCGAACCCTAACCCTAACCCTTCCCCGAAGCCTGACCCTCACCCGTCCCCTAATCCTAACCCGTACGCTGACACTAACCCACGCCCTCACACGTCCGCTCCCCCTAAAGCGTTGTCGTACCCTCACCTGGACCCTAAACCGTCCCCGTCCCCTAACCCTAACCCTAGCCCGAACCCTAACCCTATCCCTTCCCCGAAGCCTGACCCTCACCCGTCCCCTAATCCTAACCCGTACGCTGACACTAACCCGCGCCCTCACACGTCCGCTCCCCCTAAAGCGTTGTCGTACCCTCACCTGGACCCTAAACCGTCCCTGTCCCCTAACCCTAACCCTAGCCCGAACCCTAAGCCTAACCCTTCCCCGAAGCCTGACTCTCACCCGTCCCCTAATCCTAACCCGTACGCTGACACTAACCCGCGCCCTCACACGTCCGCTCCCCCTAAAGCGTTGTCGTACCCTCACCTGGACCCTAAACCGTCCCCGTCCCCTAACCCTAACCCTAGCCCGAACCCTAACCCTAACACTTCCCCGAAGCCTGACCCTCACCCGTACCCTAATCCTAACCCGTACGCTGACACTAACCCGCGCCCTCACACGTCCGCTCCCCCTAAAGCGTTGTCGTACCCTCACCTGGACCCTAAACCGTCCCCGTCCCCTAACCCTAACCCTAGCCCGAACCCTAACCCTAAACCTTCCCCGAAGCCTGACCCTCACCCGTCCCCTAATCCTAACCCGTACGCTGACACTAACCCACGCCCTCACACGTCCGCTCCCCCTAAAGCGTTGTCGTACCCTCACCTGGACCCTAAACCGTCCCCGTCCCCTAACCCTAACCCTAGCCCGAACCCTAAGCCTAACACTTCCCCGAAGCCTGACTCTCACCCGTCCCCTAATCCTAACCCGTACGCTGACACTAACCCGCGCCCTCACACGTCCGCTCCCCCTAAAGCGTTGTCGTACCCTCACCTGGACCCTAAACCGTCCCCGTCCCCTAACCCTAACCCTAGCCCGAACCCTAACCCTAACACTTCCCCGAAGCCTGACCCTCACCCGTCCCCTAATCCTAACCCGTACGCTGACACTAACCCGCGCCCTCACACGTCCGCTCCCCCTAAAGCGTTGTCGTACCCTCACCTGGACCCTAAACCGTCCCCGTCCCCTAACCCTAACCCTAGCCCGAACCCTAACCCTAAACCTTCCCCGAAGCCTGACCCTCACCCGTCCCCTAATCCTAACCCGTACGCTGACACTAACCCGCGCCCTCACACGTCCGCGCCCCCTCAAGCGTTGTCGTACCCTCACCTGGACCCTAAACCGTCCCCGTCCCCTAACCCTAACCCTAGCCCGAACCCTAACCCTAACCCTTCCCCGAAGCCTGACCCTCACCCGTCCCCTAATCCTAACCCGTACGCTGACACTAACCCGCACCCTCACACGTCCGCTCCCCCTAAAGCGTTGTCCTACCCTCACCTGGACCCTAAACCGTCCCCGTCCCCTAACCCTAACCCTAGCCCGAACCCTAACCCTAACCCTTCCCCGAAGCCTGACCCTCACCCGTCCCCTAATCCTAACCCGTACGCTGACACTAACCCGCGCCCTCACACGTCCGCTCCCCCTAAAGCGTTGTCGTACCCTCACCTGGACCCTAAACCGTCCCCGTCCCCTAACCCTAACCCTAGCCCGAACCCTAACCCTAAACCTTCCCCGAAGCCTGACCCTCACCCGTCCCCTAATCCTAACCCGTACGCTGACACTAACCCGCGCCCTCACACGTCCGCTCCCCCTCAAGCGTTGTCGTACCCTCACCTGGACCCTAAACCGTCCCCGTCCCCTAACCCTAACCCTAGCCCGAACCCTAACCCTAACCCTTCCCCGAAGCCTGACCCTCACCCGTCCCCTAATCCTAAGCCTTACGCTGACACTAACCCGCGCCCTCACATATCCGCCCCCCCTAAAGCGTTGTCGTACGCTCACCTGGACCCTAAACCGTCCCCGTCCCCTAACCCTAACCGTAGCCCGAACCCTAACCCTAACCCTTCCCCGAAGCCTGACCCTCACCCGTCCCCAAATCGTAAGCCGTACGCTGACACTAACCCGCGCCCTCACACGTCCGCTCCCCCTAAAGCGTTGTCGTACCCTCACCTGGACCCTAAACCGTCCCCGTCCCCTAACCCTAACCCTAGCCCGAACCCTAACCCTAACCCTTCCCCGAAGCCTGACCCTCACCCGTCCCCTAATCCTAACCCGTACGCTGACACTAACCCGCGCCCTCACACGTCTGCTCCCCCTAAAGCGTTGTCGTACCCTCACCTGGACCCTAACCCGTCCCCGTCCCCTAACCCTAACCCTAGCCCGAAACCTAACCCTAACCCTTCCCCGAAGCCTGACCCTCACCCGTCCCCTAATCCTAACCCGTACGCTGACACTAACCCGCGCCCTCACACGTCCGCTCCCCCTAAAGAGTTGTCGTACCCTCACCTGGACCCTAAACCGTCCCCGTCCCCTAACCCTAACCCTAGCCCGAACCCTAACCCTAACCCTTCCCCGAAGCCTGACCCTCACCCGTCCCCTAATCCTAACCCGTACGCTGACACTAACCCGCGCCCTCACACGTCCGCTCCCCCTAAAGCGTTGTCGTACCCTCACCTGGACCCTAAACCGTCCCCGTCCCCTAACCCTAACCCTAGCCCGAACCCTAACCCTAACCCTTCCCCGAAGCCTGACCCTCACCCGTCCCCTAATCCTAACCCGTACGCTGACACTAACCCGCGCCCTCACACGTCCGCTCCCCCTAAAGCGTTGTCGTACCCTCACCTGGACCCTAACCCGTCCCCGTCCCCTAACCCTAACCCTAGCCCGAAACCTAACCCTAACCTTTCCCCGAAGCCTGACCCTCACCCGTCCCCTAATCCTAACCCGTACGCTGACACTAACCCGCGCCCTCACACGTCCGCTCCCCCTAAAGCGTTGTCGTACCCTCACCTGGACCCTAAACCATCCCCGTCCCCTAACCCTAACCCTAGCCCGAACCCTAACCCTAACCCTTCCCCGAAGCCTGACCCTCACCCGTCCCCTAATCCTAACCCGTACGCTGACACTAACCCGCGCCCTCACACGTCCGCTCCCCCTAAAGCGTTGTCGTACCGTCACCTGGACCCTAACCCGTCCCCGTCCCCTAACCCTAACCCTAGCCCGAAACCTAACCCTAACCTTTCCCCGAAGCCTGACCCTCACCCGTCCCCTAATCCTAACCCGTACGCTGACACTAACCAGCGCCCACACACGTCCGCTCCCCCTAAAGCGTCCTACCCTCACCTGGACCGTAACCCGTCCCCGTCCCCTAACCCTAACCCTAGCCCGAACCCTAACCCTAAACCTTCCCCGAAGCCTGACCCTCACCCGTCCCCTAATCCTAACCCGTACGCTTACACTAACCCGCGCCCTCACACGTCCGCTCCCCCTAAAGCGTTGTCATACCCTCACCTGGACCCTAAACCGTCCCCGTCCCCTAACCCTAACCCTAGCCCGAACCCTAAGCCTAACCCTTCCCCGAAGCCTGACCCTCACCCGTCCCCTAATCCTAACCCGTACGCTGACACTAACCAGCGCCCTCACACGTCCTCTCCCCCTAAAGCGTTGTCGTACCCTCAGCTGGACCCTAAACCGTCCCCGTCCCCTAACCCTAACCCTAGACCGAACCCTAACCCTAACCCTTCCCCGAAGCCTGACCCTCACCCGTCCCGTAATCCTAACCCGTACGCTAACACTAACCCGCGCCCTCACACGTCCGCTCCCCCTAAAGCGTTGTCGTACCCTCACCTGGACCCTAACCCGTCCCCGTCCCCTAACCCTAACCCTAGCCCGAAACCTAACCCTAACCCTTCCCCGAAGCCTGACCCTCACCCGTCCCCTAATCCTAACCCGTACGCTGACACTAACCCGCGCCCTCACACGTCCGCTCCCCCTAAAGCGTTGTCGTACCCTCACCTGGACCCTAAACCGTCCCCGTCCCCTAACCCTAACCCTAGCCCGAACCCTAAGCCTAACCCTTCCCCGAAGCCTGACTCTCACCCGTCCTCTAATCCTAACCCGTACGCTGACACTAACCCGCGCCCTCACACGTCCGCTCCCCCTAAGGCGTTGTCGTACCCTCACCTGGACCCTAAACCGTCCCCGTCCCCTAACCCTAACCCTAGCCCGAACCCTAAGCCTAACACTTCCCCGAAGCCTGACCCTCACCCGTCCCCTCATCCTAACCCGTACGCTGACACTAACCCGCGCCCTCACACGTCCGCTCCCCCTAAAGCGTTGTCGTACCCTCACCTGGACCCTAAACCGTCCCCGTCCCCTAACCCTAACCCTAGCCCGAACCCTAACCCTAACCCTTCCCCGAAGCCTGACCCTCACCCGTCCCCTAATCCTAACCCGTACGCTGACACTAACCCGCCCCCTCACACGTCCGCTCCCCCTAAAGCGTTGTCGTACCCTCACCTGGACCCTAAACCGTCCCCGTCCCCTAAACCTAACCCTAGCCCGAACCCTAACCCTAACCCTTCCCCGAAGCCTGACCCTCACCCGTCCCCTAATCCTAACCCGTACGCTGACACTAACCCGCGCCCTCACACGTCCTCTCCCCCTAAAGCGTTGTCCTACCCTCACCTGGACCCTAAACCGTCCCCGTCCCCTAACCCTAACCCTAGCCCGAACCCTAACCCTAACCCTTCCCCGAAGCCTGACCCTCACCCGTCCCCTAATCCTAACCCGTACGCTGACACTAACCCGCGCCCTCACACGTCCGCTCCCCCTAAAGCGTTGTCGTACCCTCACCTGGACCCTAACCCGTCCCCGTCCCCTAACCCTAACCCTAGCCCGAAACCTAACCCTAACCTTTCCCCGAAGCCTGACCCTCACCCGTCCCCTAATCCTAACCCGTACGCTGACACTTACCCGCGCCCTCACACGTCCGCTCCCCCTAAAGAGTTGTCGTACCCTCACCTGGACCCTAAACCATCCCCGTCCCCTAACCCTAACCCTAGCCCGAACCCTAACCCTAACCCTTCCCCGAAGCCTGACCCTCACCCGTCCCCTAATCCTAACCCGTACGCTGACACTAACCCGCGCCCTCACACGTCCGCTCCCCCTAAAGCGTTGTCGTACCCTCACCTGGACCCTAACCCGTCCCCGTCCCCTAACCCTAACCCTAGCCCGAAACCTAACCCTAACCTTTCCCCGAAGCCTGACCCTCACCCGTCCCCTAATCCTAACCCGTACGCTGACACTAACCAGCGCCCACACACGTCCGCTCCCCCTAAAGCGTCCTACCCTCACCTGGACCGTAACCCGTCCCCGTCCCCTAACCCTAACCCTAGCCCGAACCCTAACCCTAAACCTTCCCCGAAGCCTGACCCTCACCCGTCCCCTAATCCTAACCCGTACGCTTACACTAACCCGCGCCCTCACACGTCCGCTCCCCCTAAAGCGTTGTCATACCCTCACCTGGACCCTAAACCGTCCCCGTCCCCTAACCCTAACCCTAGCCCGAACCCTAAGCCTAACCCTTCCCCGAAGCCTGACCCTCACCCGTCCCCTAATCCTAACCCGTACGCTGACACTAACCAGCGCCCTCACACGTCCTCTCCCCCTAAAGCGTTGTCGTACCCTCACCTGGACCCTAACCCGTCCCCGTCCCCTAACCCTAACCCTAGCCCGAACCCTAACCCTAACCCTTCCCCGAAGCCTGACCCTCACCCGTCCCGTAATCCTAACCCGTACGCTAACACTAACCCGCGCCTTCACACGTCCGCTCCCCCTCAAGCGTTGTCGTACCCTCACCTGGACCCTAGCCCGTCCCAGTCCCCTAACCCTAACCCTAGCCCGAAACCTAACCCTAACCCTTCCCCGAAGCCTGACCCTCACCCGTCCCCTAATCCTAACCCGTACGCTGACACTAACCCGCGCCCTCACACGTCCGCTCCCCCTAAAGCGTTGTCGTACCCTCACCTGGACCCTAAACCGTCCCCGTCCCCTAACCCTAACCCTAGCCCGAACCCTAACCCTAACCCTTCCCCGAAGCCTGACCCTCACCCGTCCCCTAATCCTAACCCGTACGCTGACACTAACCCGCGCCCTCACACGTCCGCTCCCCCTAAAGCGTTGTCGTACCCTCACCTGGACCCTAAACCGTCCCCGTCCCCTAACCCTAACCCTAGCCCGAACCCTAACCCTAACCCTTCCCCGAAGCCTGACCCTCACCCGTCCCCTAATCCTAACCCGTACGCTGACACTAACCCACGCCCTCACAGGTCCGCTCCCCCTACAGCGTTGTCGTACCCTCACCTGGACCCTAAACCGTCCCCGTCCCCTAACCCTAACCCTAGCCCGAACCCTAACCCTATCCCTTCCCCGAAGCCTGACCCTCACCCGTCCCCTAATCCTAACCCGTACGCTGACACTAACCCGCGCCCTCACACGTCCGCTCCCCCTAAAGCGTTGTCGTACCCTCACCTGGACCCTAAACCGTCCCTGTCCCCTAACCCTAACCCTAGCCCGAACCCTAAGCCTAACCCTTCCCCGAAGCCTGACTCTCACCCGTCCCCTAATCCTAACCCGTACGCTGACACTAACCCGCGCCCTCACACGTCCGCTCCCCCTAAAGCGTTGTCGTACCCTCACCTGGACCCTAAACCGTCCCTGTCCCCTAACCCTAACCCTAGCCCGAACCCTAACCCTAACACTTCCCCGAAGCCTGACCCTCACCCGTACCCTAATCCTAACCCGTACGCTGACACTAACCCGCGCCCTCACACGTCCGCTCCCCCTAAAGCGTTGTCGTACCCTCACCTGGACCCTAAACCGTCCCCGTCCCCTAACCCTAACCCTAGCCCGAACCCTAACCCTAAACCTTCCCCGAAGCCTGACCCTCACCCGTCCCCTAATCCTAACCCGTACGCTGACATTAACCCACGCCCTCACACGTCCGCTCCCCCTAAAGCGTTGTCGTACCCTCACCTGGACCCTAAACCGTCCCCGTCCCCTAACCCTAACCCTAGCCCGAACCCTAAGCCTAACACTTCCCCGAAGCCTGACTCTCACCCGTCCCCTAATCCTAACCCGTACGCTGACACTAACCCGCGCCCTCACACGTCCGCTCCCCCTAAAGCGTTGTCGTACCCTCACCTGGACCCTAAACCGTCCCCGTCCCCTAACCCTAACCCTAGCCCGAACCCTAACCCTAACACTTCCCCGAAGCCTGACCCTCACCCGTCCCCTAATCCTAACCCGTACGCTGACACTAACCCGCGCCCTCACACGTCCGCTCCCCCTAAAGCGTTGTCGTACCCTCACCTGGACCCTAAACCGTCCCCGTCCCCTAACCCTAACCCTAGCCCGAACCCTAACCCTAAACCTTCCCCGAAGCCTGACCCTCACCCGTCCCCTAATCCTAACCCGTACGCTGACACTAACCCGCGCCCTCACACGTCCGCGCCCCCTCAAGCGTTGTCGTACCCTCACCTGGACCCTAAACCGTCCCCGTCCCCTAACCCTAACCCTAGCCCGAACCCTAACCCTAACCCTTCCCCGAAGCCTGACCCTCACCCGTCCCCTAATCCTAACCCGTACGCTGACACTAACCCGCACCCTCACACGTCCGCTCCCCCTAAAGCGTTGTCCTACCCTCACCTGGACCCTAAACCGTCCCCGTCCCCTAACCCTAACCCTAGCCCGAACCCTAACCCTAACCCTTCCCCGAAGCCTGACCCTCACCCGTCCCCTAATCCTAAGCCTTACGCTGACACTAACCCGCGCCCTCACACGTCCACTCCCCCTAAAGCGTTGTCGTACCCTCACCTGGACCCTAAACCGTCCCCGTCCCCTAACCCTAACCGTAGCCCGAACCCTAACCCTAACCCTTCCCCGAAGCCTGACCCTCACCCGTCCCCTAATCCTAACCCGTACGCTGACACTAACCCGCGCCCTCACACGTCTGCTCCCCCTAAAGCGTTGTCGTACCCTCACCTGGACCCTAAACCGTCCCCGTCCCCTAACCCTAACCCTAGCCCGAACCCTAACCCTAACCCTTACCCGAAGCCTGACCCTCACCCATCCCCTAATCCTAACCCGTACGCTGACACTAACCCACGCCCTCACACGTCCGCTCCCCCTAAAGCGTTGTCGTACCCTCACCTGGACCCTAACCCGTCCCCGTCCCCTAACCCTAACCCTAGGCCGAACCCTAACCCTATCCCTTCCCCGAAGCCTGACCCTCACCCGTCCCCTAATCCTAACCCGTACGCTGACACTAACCCGCGCCCTCACACGTCCGCTCCCCGTAAAGCGTTGTCGTACCCTCACCTGGACCCTAAACCGTCCCCGTCCCCTAACCCTAACCCTAGCCCGAACCCTAAGCCTAACCCTTCCCCGAAGCCTGACTCTCACCCGTCCCCTAATCCTAACCCGTACGCTGACACTAACCAGCGCCCACACACGTCCGCTCCCCCTAAAGCGTCCTACCCTCACCTGGACCGTAACCCGTCCCCGTCCCCTAACCCTAACCCTAGCCCGAACCCTAACCCTAAACCTTCCCCGAAGCCTGACCCTCACCCGTCCCCTAATCCTAACCCGTACGCTTACACTAACCCGCGCCCTCACACGTCCGCTCCCCCTAAAGCGTTGTCATACCCTCACCTGGACCCTAAACCGTCCCCGTCCCCTAACCCTAACCCTAGCCCGAACCCTAAGCCTAACCCTTCCCCGAAGCCTGACCCTCACCCGTCCCCTAATCCTAACCCGTACGCTGACACTAACCAGCGCCCTCACACGTCCTCTCCCCCTAAAGCGTTGTCGTACCCTCACCTGGACCCTAAACCGTCCCCGTCCCCTAACCCTAACCCTAGACCGAACCCTAACCCTAACCCTTCCCCGAAGCCTGACCCTCACCCGTCCCGTAATCCTAACCCGTACGCTAACACTAACCCGCGCCCTCACACGTCCGCTCCCCCTCAAGCGTTGTCGTACCCTCACCTGGACCCTAACCCGTCCCCGTCCCCTAACCCTAACCCTAGCCCGAAACCTAACCCTAACCCTTCCCCGAAGCCTGACCCTCACCCGTCCCCTAATCCTAACCCGTACGCTGACACTAACCCGCGCCCTCACACGTCCGCTCCCCCTAAAGCGTTGTCGTACCCTCACCTGGACCCTAAACCGTCCCCGTCCCCTAACCCTAACCCTAGCCCGAACCCTAACCCTAACCCTTCCCCGAAGCCTGACCCTCACCCGTCCCCTAATCCTAACCCGTACGCTGACACTAACCCGCGCCCTCACACGTCCGCTCCCCCTAAAGCGTTGTCGTACCCTCACCTGGACCCTAAACCGTCCCCGTCCCCTAACCCTAACCCTAGCCCGAACCCTAACCCTAACCCTTCCCCGAAGCCTGACCCTCACCCGTCCCCTAATCCTAACCCGTACGCTGACACTAACCCACGCCCTCACACGTCCGCTCCCCCTAAAGCGTTGTCGTACCCTCACCTGGACCCTAAACCGTCCCCGTACCCTAACCCTAACCCTAGCCCGAACCCTAACCCTATCCCTTCCCCGAAGCCTGACCCTCACCCGTCCCCTAATCCTAACCCGTACGCTGACACTAACCCGCGCCCTCACACGTCCGCTCCCCCTAAAGCGTTGTCGTACCCTCACCTGGACCCTAAACCGTCCCTGTCCCCTAACCCTAACCCTAGCCCGAACCCTAAGCCTAACCCTTCCCCGAAGCCTGACTCTCACCCGTCCCCTAATCCTAACCCGTACGCTGACACTAACCCGCGCGCTGACACGTCCGCTCCCCCTAAAGCGTTGTCGTACCCTCACCTGGACCCTAAACCGTCCCCGTCCCCTAACCCTAACCCTAGCCCGAACCCTAACCCTAACACTTCCCCGAAGCCTGACCCTCACCCGTCCCCTAATCCTAACCCGTACGCTGACACTAACCCGCGCCCTCACACGTCCGCTCCCCCTAAAGCGTTGTCGTACCCTCACCTGGACCCTAAACCGTCCCCGTCCCCTAACCCTAACCCTAGCCCGAACCCTAACCCTAAACCTTCCCCGAAGCCTGACCCTCACCCGTCCCCTAATCCTAACCCGTACGCTGACACTAACCCGCGCCCTCACACGTCCGCTCCCCCTAAAGCGTTGTCGTACCCTCACCTGGACCCTAAACCGTCCCCGTCCCCTAACCCTAACCCTAGCCCGAACCCTAAGCCTAACCCTTCCCCGAAGCCTGACTCTCACCCGTCCCCTAATCCTAACCCGTACGCTGACACTAACCCGCGCCCTCACACGTCCGCTCCCCCTAAAGCGTTTTCGTACCCTCACCTGGACCCTAAACCGTCCCCGTCCCCTAACCCTAACCCTAGCCCGAACCCTAACCCTAACACTTCCCCGAAGCCTGACCCTCACCCGTCCCCTAATCCTAACCCGTACGCTGACACTAACCCGCGCCCTCACACGTCCGCTCCCCCTAAAGCGTTGTCGTACCCTCACCTGGACCCTAAACCGTCCCCGTCCCCTAACCCTAACCCTAGCCCGAACCCTAACCCTAAACCTTCCCCGAAGCCTGACCCTCACCCGTCCCCTAATCCTAACCCGTACGCTGACACTAACCCGCGCCCTCACAAGTCCGCTCCCCCTCAAGCGTTGTCGTACCCTCACCTGGACCCTAAACCGTCCCCGTCCCCTAACCCTAACCCTAGCCCGAACCCTAACCCTAACCCTTCCCCGAAGCCTGACCCTCACCCGTCCCCTAATCCTAACCCGTACGCTGACACTAACCCGCGCCCTCACACGTCCGCTCCCCCTAAAGCGTTGTCCTACCCTCACCTGGACCCTAAACCGTCCCCGTCCCCTAACCCTAACCCTAGCCCGAACCCTAACCCTAACCCTTCCCCGAAGCCTGACCCTCACCCGTCCCCTAATCCTAAGCCTTACGCTGACACTAACCCGCGCCCTCACACGTCCGCTCCCCCTAAAGCGTTGTCGTACCCTCACCTGGACCCTAAACCGTCCCCGTCCCCTAACCCTAACCCTAGCCCGAACCCTAACCCTAACCCTTCCCCGAAGCCTGACCCTCACCCGTCCCCTAATCCTAACCCGTACGCTGACACTAACCCGCGCCCTCACACGTCTGCTCCCCCTAAAGCGTTGTCGTACCCTCACCTGGACCCTAAACCGTCCCCGTCCCCTAACCCTAACCCTAGCCCGAACCCTAACCCTAACCCTTACCCGAAGCCTGACCCTCACCCATCCCCTAATCCTAACCCGTACGCTGACACTAACCCACGCCCTCACACGTCCGCTCCCCCTAAAGCGTTGTCGTACCCTCACCTGGACCCTAACCCGTCCCCGTCCCCTAACCCTAACCCTAGCCCGAACCCTAACCCTATCCCTTCCCCGAAGCCTGACCCTCACCCGTCCCCTAATCCTAACCCGTACGCTTACACTAACCCGCGCCCTCACACGTCCGCTCCCCCTAAAGCGTTGTCGTACCCTCACCTGGACCCTAAACCGTCCCCGTCCCCTAACCCTAACCCTAGCCCGAACCCTAAGCCTAACCCTTCCCCGAAGCCTGACTCTCACCCGTCCCCTAATCCTAACCCGTACGCTGACACTAACCAGCGCCCACACACGTCCGCTCCCCCTAAAGCGTCCTACCCTCACCTGGACCGTAACCCGTCCCCGTCCCCTAACCCTAACCCTAGCCCGAACCCTAACCCTAAACCTTCCCCGAAGCCTGACCCTCACCCGTCCCCTAATCCTAACCCGTACGCTTACACTAACCCGCGCCCTCACACGTCCGCTCCCCCTAAAGCGTTGTCATACCCTCACCTGGACCCTAAACCGTCCCCGTCCCCTAACCCTAACCCTAGCCCGAACCCTAAGCCTAACCCTTCCCCGAAGCCTGACCCTCACCCGTCCCCTAATCCTAACCCGTACGCTGACACTAACCAGCGCCCTCACACGTCCTCTCCCCCTAAAGCGTTGTCGTACCCTCACCTGGACCCTAAACCGTCCCCGTCCCCTAACCCTAACCCTAGACCGAACCCTAACCCTAACCCTTCCCCGAAGCCTGACCCTCACCCGTCCCGTAATCCTAACCCGTACGCTAACACTAACCCGCGCCCTCACACGTCCGCTCCCCCTCAAGCGTTGTCGTACCCTCACCTGGACCCTAACCCGTCCCCGTCCCCTAACCCTAACCGTAGCCCGAAACCTAACCCTAACCCTTCCCCGAAGCCTGACCCTCACCCGTCCCCTAATCCTAACCCGTACGCTGACACTAACCCGCGCCCTCACACGTCCGCTCCCCCTAAAGCGTTGTCGTACCCTCACCTGGACCCTAAACCGTCCCCGTCCCCTAACCCTAACCCTAGCCCGAACCCTAACCCTAACCCTTACCCGAAGCCTGACCCTCACCCATCCCCTAATCCTAACCCGTACGCTGACACTAACCCACGCCCTCACACGTCCGCTCCCCCTAAAGCGTTGTCGTACCCTCACCTGGACCCTAACCCGTCCCCGTCCCCTAACCCTAAACCTAGCCCGAACCCTAACCCTATCCCTTCCCCGAAGCCTGACCCTCACCCGTCCCCTAATCCTAACCCGTACGGTGACAGTAACCCGCGCCCTCACACGTCCGCTCCCCCCAAAGCGTTGTCGTACCCTCACCTGGACCCTAAACCGTCCCCGTCCCCTAACCCTAACCCTAGCCCGAACCCTAAGCCTAACCCTTCCCCGAAGCCTGACTCTCACCCGTCCTCTAATCCTAACCCGTACGCTGACACTAACCCGCGCCCTCACACGTCCGCTCCCCCTAAGGCGTTGTCGTACCCTCACCTGGACCCTAAACCGTCCCCGTCCCCTAACCCTAACCCTAGCCCGAACCCTAACCCTAACCCTTCCCCGAAGCCTGACCCTCACCCGTCCCCTCATCCTAACCCGTACGCTGACACTAACCCGCGCCCTCACACGTCCGCTCCCCCTAAAGCGTTGTCGTACCCTCACCTGGACCCTAAACCGTCCCCGTCCCCTAACCCTAACCCTAGCCCGAACCCTAACCCTAACCCTTCCCCGAAGCCTGACCCTCACCCGTCCCCTAATCCTAACCCGTACGCTGACACTAACCCGCGCCCTCACACGTCCGCTCCCCCTAAAGCGTTGTCGTACCCTCACCTGGACCCTAAACCGTCCCCGTCCCCTAACCCTAACCCTAGCCCGAACCCTAACCCTAACCCTTCCCCGAAGCCGGACCCTCACCCGTCCCCTAATCCTAACCCGTACGCTGACACTAACCCGCGCCCTCACACGTCCTCTCCCCCTAAGGCGTTGTCCTACCCTCACCTGGACACTAAACCGTCCCCGTCCCCTAACCCTAACCCTAGCCCGAACCCTAACCCTAACCCTTCCCCGAAGCCTGACCCTCACCCGTCCCCTAATCCTAACCCGTACGCTGACACTAACCCGCGCCCTCACACGTCCGCTCCCCCTAAAGCGTTGTCGTACCCTCACCTGGACCCTAACCCGTCCCCGTCCCCTAACCCTAACCCTAGCCCGAAACCTAACCCTAACCTTTCCCCGAAGCCTGACCCTCACCCGTCCCCTAATCCTAACCCGTACGCTGACACTAACCCGCGCCCTCACACGTCCGCTCCCCCTAAAGCGTTGTCGTACCCTCACCTGGACCCTAAACCATCCCCGTCCCCTAACCCTAACCCTAGCCCGAACCCTAACCCTAACCCTTCCCCGAAGCCTGACCCTCACCCGTCCCCTAATCCTAACCCGTACGCTGACACTAACCCACGCCCTCACACGTCCGCTCCCCCTAAAGCGTTGTCGTACCCTCACCTGGACCCTAACCCGTCCCCGTCCCCTAACCCTAACCTTAGCCCGAAACCTAACCCTAACCTTTCCCCGAAGCCTGACCCTCACCCGTCCCCTAATCCTAACCCGTACGCTGACACTAACCAGCACCCACACACGTCCGCTCCCCCTAAAGCGTCCTACCCTCACCTGGACCGTAACCCGTCCCCGTCCCCTAACCCTAACCCTAGCCCGAACCCTAACCCTAAACCTTCCCCGAAGCCTGACCCTCACCCGTCCCCTAATCCTAACCCGTACGCTTACACTAACCCGCGCACTCACACGTCCGCTCCCCCTAAAGCGTTGTCATACCCTCACCTGGACCCTAAACCGTCCCCGTCCCCTAACCCTAACCCTAGCCCGAACCCTAAGCCTAACCCTTCCCCGAAGCCTGACCCTCACCCGTCCCCTAATCCTAACCCGTACGCTGACACTAACCAGCGCCCTCACACGTCCTCTCCCCCTAAAGCGTTGTCGTACCCTCACCTGGACCCTAAACCGTCCCCGTCCCCTAACCCTAACCCTAGCCGAACCCTAACCCTAACCCTTCCCCGAAGCCTGACCCTCACCCGTCCCGTAATCCTAACCCGTACGCTAACACTAACCCGCGCCCTCACACGTCCGCTCCCCCTCAAGCGTTGTCGTACCCTCACCTGGACCCTAACCCGTCCCAGTCCCCTAACCCTAACCCTAGCCCGAAACCTAACCCTAACCTTTCCCCGAAGCCTGACCCTCACCCGTCCCCTAATCCTAACCCGTACGCTGACACTAACCCGCGCCCTCACACGTCCGCTCCCCCTAAAGCGTTGTCGTACCCTCACCTGGACCCTAAACCGTCCCCGTCCCCTAACCCTAACCCTAGCCCGAACCCTAACCCTAACCCTTCCCCGAAGCCTGACCCTCACCCGTCCCCTAATCCTAACCCGTACGCTGACACTAACCCGCGCCCTCACACGTCCGCTCCCCCTAAAGCGTTGTCGTACCCTCACCTGGACCCTAAACCGTCCCCGTCCCCTAACCCTAACCCTAGCCCGAACCCTAACCCTAACCCTTCCCCGAAGCCTGACCCTCACCCGTCCCCTAATCCTAACCCGTACGCTGACACTAACCCACGCCCTCACACGTCCGCTCCCCCTAAAGCGTTGTCGTACCCTCACCTGGACCCTAAACCGTCCCCGTCCCCTAACCCTAACCCTAGCCCGAACCCTAACCCTATCCCTTCCCCGAAGCCTGACCCTCACCCGTCCCCTAATCCTAACCCGTACGCTGACACTAACCCGCGCCCTCACACGTCCGCTCCCCCTAAAGCGTTGTCGTACCCTCACCTGGACCCTAAACCGTCCCCGTCCCCTAACCCTAACCCTAGCCCGAACCCTAAGCCTAACCCTTCCCCGAAGCCTGACTCTCACCCGTCCCCTAATCCTAACCCGTACGCTGACACTAACCCGCGCCCTCACACGTCCGCTCCCCCTAAAGCGTTGTCGTACCCTCACCTGGACCCTAAACCGTCCCCGTCCCCTAACCCTAACCCTAGCCCGAACCCTAACCCTAACACTTCCCCGAAGCCTGACCCTCACCCGTCCCCTAATCCTAACCCGTACGCTGACACTAACCCGCGCCCTCACACGTCCGCTCCCCCTAAAGCGTTGTCGTACCCTCACCTGGACCCTAAACCGTCCCCGTCCCCTAACCCTAACCCTAGCCCGAACCCTAACCCTAAACCTTCCCCGAAGCCTGACCCTCACCCGTCCCCTAATCCTAACCCGTACGCTGACACTAACCCGCGCCCTCACACGTCCGCTCCCCCTCAAGCGTTGTCGTACCCTCACCTGGACCCTAAACCGTCCCCGTCCCCTAACCCTAACCATAGCCCGAACCCTAACCCTAACCCTTCCCCGAAGCCTGACCCTCACCCGTCCCCTAATCCTAACCCGTACGCTGACACTAACCCGCGCCCTCACACGTCCGCTCCCCCTAAAGCGTTGTCCTACCCTCACCTGGACCCTAAACCGTCCCCGTCCCCTAACCCTAACCCTAGCCCGAACCCTAACCCTAACCCTTCCCCGAAGCCTGACCCTCACCCGTCCCCTAATCCTAAGCCTTACGCTGACACTAACCCGCGCCCTCACACGTCCGCTCCCCCTAAAGCGTTGTCGTACCCTCACCTGGACCCTAAACCGTCCCCGTCCCCTAACCCTAACCGTAGCCCGAACCCTAACCCTAACCCTTCCCCGAAGCCTGACCCTCACCCGTCCCCAAATCGTAAGCCGTACGCTGACACTAACCCGCGCCCTCACACGTCCGCTCCCCCTAAAGCGTTGTCGTACCCTCACCTGGACCCTAAACCGTCCCCGTCCCCTAACCCTAACCCTAGCACGAACCCTAACCCTAACCCTTCCCCGAAGCCTGACCCTCACCCGTCCCCTAATCCTAACCCGTACGCTGACACTAACCCGCGCCCTCACACGTCCGCTCCCCCTAAAGCGTTGTCGTACCCTCACCTGGACCCTAACCCGTCCCCGTCCCCTAACCCTAACCCTAGCCCGAAACCTAACCCTAACCCTTCCCCGAAGCCTGACCCTCACCCGTCCCCTAATCCTAACCCGTACGCTGACACTAACCCGCGCCCTCACACGTCCGCTCCCCCTAAAGAGTTGTCGTACCCTCACCTGGACCCTAAACCGTCCCCGTCCCCTAACCCTAACCCTAGCCCGAACCCTAACCCTAACCCTTCCCCGAAGCCTGACCCTCACCCGTCCCCTAATCCTAACCCGTACGCTGACACTAACCCGCGCCCTCACACGTCCGCTCCCCCTAAAGCGTTGTCGTACCCTCACCTGGACCCTAACCCGTCCCCGTCCCCTAACCCTAACCCTAGCCCGAAACCTAACCCTAACCTTTCCCCGAAGCCTGACCCTCACCCGTCCCCTAATCCTAACCCGTACGCTGACACTAACCCGCGCCCTCACACGTCCGCTCCCCCTAAAGCGTTGTCGTACCCTCACCTGGACCCTAAACCATCCCCGTCCCCTAACCCTAACCCTAGCCCGAACCCTAACCCTAACCCTTCCCCGAAGCCTGACCCTCACCCGTCCCCTAATCCTAACCCGTACGCTGACACTAACCCGCGCCCTCACACGTCCGCTCCCCCTAAAGCGTTGTCGTACCGTCACCTGGACCCTAACCCGTCCCCGTCCCCTAACCCTAACCCTAGCCCGAAACCTAACCCTAACCTTTCCCCGAAGCCTGACCCTCACCCGTCCCCTAATCCTAACCCGTACGCTGACACTAACCAGCGCCCACACACGTCCGCTCCCCCTAAAGCGTCCTACCCTCACCTGGACCGTAACCCGTCCCCGTCCCCTAACCCTAACCCTAGCCCGAACCCTAACCCTAAACCTTCCCCGAAGCCTGACCCTCACCCGTCCCCTAATCCTAACCCGTACGCTGACACTAACCAGCGCCCTCACACGTCCTCTCCCCCTAAAGCGTTGTCGTACCCTCAACTGGACCCTAAACCGTCCCCGTCCCCTAACCCTAACCCTAGACCGAACCCTAACCCTAACCCTTCCCCGAAGCCTGACCCTCACCCGTCCCGTAATCCTAACCCGTACGCTAACACTAACCCGCGCCCTCACACGTCCGCTCCCCCTCAAGCGTTGTCGTACCCTCACCTGGACCCTAACCCGTCCCCGTCCCCTAACCCTAACCCTAGCCCGAAACCTAACCCTAACCCTTCCCCGAAGCCTGACCCTCACCCGTCCCCTAATCCTAACCCGTACGCTGACACTAACCCGCGCCCTCACACGTCCACTCTCCCTAAAGCGTTGTCGTACCCTCACCTGGACCCTAAACCGTCCCCGTCCCCTAACCCTAACCCTAGCCCGAACCCTAACCCTAACCCTTACCCGAAGCCTGACCCTCACCCATCCCCTAATCCTAACCCGTACGCTGACACTAACCCACGCCCTCACACGTCCGCTCCCCCTAAAGCGTTGTCGTACCCTCACCTGGACCCTAACCCGTCCCCGTCCCCTAACCCTAACCCTAGCCCGAACCCTAACCCTATCCCTTCCCCGAAGCCTGACCCTCACCCGTCCCCTAATCCTAACCCGTACGCTGACACTAACCCGCGCCCTCACACGTCCGCTCCCCCTAAAGCGTTGTCGTACCCTCACCTGGACCCTAAACCGTCCCCGTCCCCTAACCCTAACCCTAGCCCGAACCCTAAGCCTAACCCTTCCCCGAAGCCTGACTCTCACCCGTCCTCTAATCCTAACCCGTACGCTGACACTAACCCGCGCCCTCACACGTCCGCTCCCCCTAAGGCGTTGTCGTACCCTCACCTGGACCCTAAACCGTCCCCGTCCCCTAACCCTAACCCTAGCCCGAACCCTAAGCCTAACACTTCCCCGAAGCCTGACCCTCACCCGTCCCCTCATCCTAACCCGTACGCTGACACTAACCCGCGCCCTCACACGTCCGCTCCCCCTAAAGCGTTGTCGTACCCTCACCTGGACCCTAAACCGTCCCCGTCCCCTAACCCTAACCCTAGCCCGAACCCTAACCCTAACCCTTCCCCGAAGCCTGACCCTCACCCGTCCCCTAATCCTAACCCGTACGCTGACACTAACCCGCGCCCTCACACGTCCGCTCCCCCTAAAGCGTTGTCGTACCCTCACCTGGACCCTAAACCGTCCCCGTCCCCTAACCCTAACCCTAGCCCGAACCCTAACCCTAACCCTTCCCCGAAGCCTGACCCTCACCCGTCCCCTAATCCTAACCCGTACGCTGACACTAACCCGCGCCCTCACACGTCCTCTCCCCCTAAAGCGTTGTCCTACCCTCACCTGGACCCTAAACCGTCCCCGTCCCCTAACCCTAACCCTAGCCCGAACCCTAACCCTAACCCTTCCCCGAAGCCTGACCCTCACCCGTCCCCTAATCCTAACCCGTACGCTGACACTAACCCGCGCCCTCACACGTCCGCTCCCCCTAAAGCGTTGTCGTACCCTCACCTGGACCCTAACCCGTCCCCGTCCCCTAACCCTAACCCTAGCCCGAAACCTAACCCTAACCTTTCCCCGAAGCCTGACCCTCACCCGTCCCCTAATCCTAACCCGTACGCTGACACTAACCCGCGCCCTCACACGTCCGCTCCCCCTAAAGCGTTGTCGTACCCTCACCTGGACCCTAAACCATCCCCGTCCCCTAACCCTAACCCTAGCCCGAACCCTAACCCTAACCCTTCCCCGTAGCCTGACCCTCACCCGTCCCCTAATCCTAACCCGTACGCTGATACTAACCCGCGCCCTCACACGTCCGCTCCCCCTAAAGCGTTGTCGTACCCTCACCTGGACCCTAACCCGTCCCCGTCCCCTAACCCTAACCCTAGCCCGAAACCTAACCCTAACCTTTCCCCGAAGCCTGACCCTCACCCGTCCCCTAATCCTAACCCGTACGCTGACACTAACCAGCGCCCACACACGTCCGCTCCCCCTAAAGCGTCCTACCCTCACCTGGACCGTAACCCGTCCCCGTCCCCTAACCCTAACCCTAGCCCGAACCCTAACCCTAAACCTTCCCCGAAGCCTGACCCTCACCCGTCCCCTAATCCTAACGCGTACGCTTACACTAACCCGCGCCCTCACACGTCCGCTCCCCCTAAAGCGTTGTCATACCCTCACCTGGACCCTAAACCATCCCCGTCCCCTAACCCTAACCCTAGCCCGAACCCTAAGCCTAACCCTTCCACGAAGCCTGACCCTCACCCGTCCCCTAATCCTAACCCGTACGCTGACACTAACCAGCGCCCTCACACGGCCTCTCCCCCTAAAGCGTTGTCGTACCCTCACCTGGACCCTAAACCGTCCCCGTCCCCTAACCCTAACCCTAGCCCGAACCCTAACCCTAACCCTTCCCCGAAGCCTGACCCTCACCCGTCCCGTAATCCTAACCCGTACGCTAACACTAACCCGCGCCCTCACACGTCCGCTCCCCCTCAAGCGTTGTCGTACCCTCACCTGGACCCTAACCCGTCCCAGTCCCCTAACCCTAACCCTAGCCCGAAACCTAACCCTAACCCTTCCCCGAAGCCTGACCCTCACCCGTCCCCTAATCCTAACCCGTACGCTGACACTAACCCGCGCCCTCACACGTCCGCTCCCCCTAAAGCGTTGTCGTACCCTCACCTGGACCCTAAACCGTCCCCGTCCCCTAACCCTAACCCTAGCCCGAACCCTAACCCTAACCCTTCCCCGAAGCCTGACACTCACCCGTCCCCTAATCCTAACCCGTACGCTGACACTAACCCGCGCCCTCACACGTCCGCTCCCCCTAAAGCGTTGTCGTACCCTCACCTGGACCCTAACCCGTCCCCGTCCCCTAACCCTAACCCTAGCCCGAACCCTAACCCTAACCCTTCCCCGAAGCCTGACCCTCACCCGTCCCCTAATCCTAACCCGTACGCTGACACTAACCCGCGCCCTCACACGTCCGCTCCCCCTAAAGAGTTGTCGTACCCTCACCTGGACCCTAAACCGTCCCCGTCCCCTAACCCTAACCCTAGCCCGAACCCTAACCCTAACCCTTCCCCGAAGCCTGACCCTCACCCGTCCCCTAATCCTAACCCGTACGCTTACACTAACCCGCGCCCTCACACGTCCGCTCCCCCTAAAGCGTTGTCGTACCCTCACCTGGACCCTAAAGCGTCCCCGTCCCCTAACCCTAACCCTAGCCCGAACCCTAACCCTAACCCTTCCCCGAAGCCTGACCCTCACCCGTCCCCTAATCCTAACCCGTACGCTGACACTAACCCGCGCCCTCACACGTCCGCTCCCCCTAAAGCGTTGTCGTACCCTCACCTGGACCCTAAACCGTCCCCGTCCCCTAACCCTAACCCTAGCCCGAACCCTAACCCTAACCCTTCCCCGAAGCCTGACCCTCACCCGTCCCCTAATCCTAACCCGTACGCTGACACTAACCCGCGCCCTCACACGTCCGCTCCCCCTAAAGCGTTGTCGTACCCTCACCTGGACCCTAACCCGTCCCCGTCCCCTAACCCTAACCCTAGCCCGAAACCTAACCCTAACCTTTCCCCGAAGCCTGACCCTCACCCGTCCCCTAATCCTAACCCGTACGCTGACACTAACCTGCGCCCTCACACGTCCGCTCCCCCTAAAGCGTTTTCGTACCCTCACCTGGACCCTAAACCATCCCCGTCCCCTAACCCTAACCCTAGCCCGAACCCTAACCCTAACCCTTCCCCGAAGCCTGACCCTCACCCGTCCCCTAATCCTAACCCGTACGCTGACACTAACCCGCGCCCTCACACGTCCGCTCCCCCTAAAGCGTTGTCGTACCCTCACCTGGACCCTAAACCGTCCCCGTCCCCTAACCCTAACCCTAGCCCGAACCCTAACCCTAACCCTTCCCCGAAGCCTGACCCTCACCCGTCCCCAAATCGTAAGCCGTACGCTGACACTAACCCGCGCCCTCACACGTCCGCTCCCCCTAAAGCGTTGTCCTACCCTCACCTGGACCATAACCCGTCCCCGTCCCCTAACCCTAACCCTAGCCCGAACCCTAACCCTAACCCTTCCCGGAAGCCTGACCCTCACCCGTCCCCTAATCCTAACCCGTACGCTGACACTAACACGCGCCCTCACACGTCCGCTCCCCCTAAAGCGTTGTCGTACCCTCACCTGGACCCTAAACCGTCCCCGTCCCCTAACCCTAACCCTAGCCCGAACCCTAACCCTAACCCTTCCCCGAAGCCTGACCCTCACCCGTCCCCTAATCCTAACCCGTACGCTTACACTAACCCGCGCCCTCACACGTCCGCTCCCCCTAAAGCGTTGTCGTACCCTCACCTGGACCCTAAACCGTCCCCGTCCCCTAACCCTAACCCTAGCCCGAACCCTAACCCTAACCCTTCCCCGAAGCCTGACCCTCACCCGTCCCCTAATCCTAACCCGTACGCTTACACTAACCCGCGCCCTCACACGTCCGCTCCCCCTAAAGCGTTGTCGTACCCTCACCTGGACCCTAAACTGTCCCCGTCCCCTAACACTAACCCTAGCCCGAACCCTAACCCTAACCCTTCCCCGAAGCCTGACCCTCACCCGTCCCCTAATCCTAACCCGTACGCTGACACTAACCCGCGCCCTCACACGTCCGCTCCCCCTAAAGCGTTGTCGTACCCTCACCTGGACCCTAAACCGTCCCCGTCCCCTAACCCTAACCCTAGCCCGAACCCTAACCCTAACCCTTCCCCGAAGCCTGACCCTCACCCGTCCCCTAATCCTAACCCGTACGCTGACACTAACCCGCGCCCTCACACGTCCGCTCCCCCTAAAGCGTTGTCGTACCCTCACCTGGACCCTAAACCGTCCCCGTCCCCTAACCCTAACCCTAGCCCGAACCCTAACCCTAACCCTTCCCCGAAGCCTGACCCTCACCCGTCCCCTAATCCTAACCCGTACGCTGACACTAACCCGCGCCCTCACACGTCTGCTCCCCCTAAAGCGTTGTCGTACCCTCACCTGGACCCTAAACCGTCCCCGTCCCCTAACCCTAACCCTAGCCCGAACCCTAACCCTAACCCTTCCCCGAAGCCTGACCCTCACCCGTCCCCTAATCCTAACCCGTACGCTGACACTAACCCGCGCCCTCACACGTCCGCTCCCCCTAAAGCGTTGTCGTACCCTCACCTGGACCCTAACCCGTCCCCGTCCCCTAACCCTAACCCTAGCCCGAAACCTAACCCTAACCCTTCCCCGAAGCCTGACCCTCACCCGTCCCCTAATCCTAACCCGTACGCTGACACTAACCCGCGCCCTCACACGTCCGCTCCCCCTAAAGAGTTGTCGTACCCTCACCTGGACCCTAAACCGTCCCCGTCCCCTAACCCTAACCCTAGCCCGAACCCTAACCCTAACCCTTCCCCGAAGCCTGACCCTCACCCGTCCCCTAATCCTAACCCGTACGCTTACACTAACCCGCGCCCTCACACGTCCGCTCCCCCTAAAGCGTTGTCGTACCCTCACCTGGACCCTAAACCGTCCCCGTCCCCTAACCCTAACCCTAGCCCGAACCCTAACCCTAACCCTTCCCCGAAGCCTGACCCTCACCCGTCCCCTAATCCTAACCCGTACGCTGACACTAACCCGCGCCCTCACACGTCCGCTCCCCCTAAAGCGTTGTCGTACCCTCACCTGGACCCTAAACCGTCCCCGTCCCCTAACCCTATCCCTAGCCCGAACCCTAACCCTAACCCTTCCCCGAAGCCTGACCCTCACCCGTCCCTTAATCCTAACCCGTACGCTGACACTAACCCGCGCCCTCACACGTCCGCTCCCCCTAAAGCGTTGTCGTACCCTCACCTGGACCCTAACCCGTCCCCGTCCCCTAACCCTAACCCTAGCCCGAAACCTAACCCTAACCCTTCCCCACAGCCTGACTCTCACCCGTTCCCTAATCCTAACACGTACGCTGACACTAACCCGCGCCCTCACACGTCCGCTCCCCCTAAAGCGTTGTCGTACCCTCACCTGGACCCTAAACCGTCCCCGTCCCCTAACCCTAACCCTAGCCCGAACCCTAACCCTAACCCTTCCCCGAAGCCTGACCCTCACCCGTCCCTTAATCCTAACCCGTACGCTGACACTAACCCGCGCCCTCACACGTCCGCTCCCCCTAAAGCGTTGTCGTACCCTCACCTGGACCCTAACCCGTCCCCGTCCCCTAACCCTAACCCTAGCCCGAAACCTAACCCTAACCCTTCCCCGAAGCCTGACTCTCACCCGTTCCCTAATCCTAACACGTACGCTGACACTAACCCGCGCCCTCACACGTCCGCTCCCCCTAAAGCGTTGTCGTACCCTCACCTGGACCCTAAACCATCCCCGTCCCCTAACCCTAACCCTAGCCCGAACCCTAACCCTAACACTTCCAAGAAGCCTGACCATCACCCGTCCCCAATCCTAACCCGTAGGCTGACACTAACCCACGCCCTCACACGTCCGCTCCCCCTAAAGCGTTGTCGTACCCTCACATGGACCCTAAACCGTCCCCGTCCGCTAACCCTAACCCTAGCCCGATCCCTAACCCTATCCCTTCCTCGAAGCCTGACCCTCACCCGTCCCCTAATCCTAACCCGTACGCTGACACTAACCCGCGCCCTCACACGTCCGCTCCCCCTAAAGCGTTGTCGTACCCTCACCTGGACCCTAAACCGTCCCCGTCCCCTAACCCTAACCCTAGCCCGAACCCTAACCCTAACCCTTCCCCGAAGCCTGACCCTCACCCGTCCCCTAATCCTAACCCGTACGCTGACACTAACCCACGCCCTCACACGTCCGCTCCCCCTAAAGCGTTGTCGTACCCTCACCAGGACCCTAAACCGTCCCCGTCCCCTAACCCTAACCCTAGCCCGAACCCTAACCCTAACCCTTCCCCAAAGCCTGACCCTCACCCGTACCCTAATCCTAACCCGTACGCTGACACTAACCCACGCCCTCACACGTCCGCTCCCCCTAAAGCGTTGTCGTACCCTCACCTGGACCCTAAACTGTCCCCATCCCCTAACCCTAACCCTAGCCCGAACCCTAACCCTAACCCTTCCCCGAAGCCTGACCCTCACCCGTCCCCTAATCCTAACCCGTACGCTGACACTAACCCGCGCCCTCACACGTCCGCTCCCCCTAAAGCGTTGTCGTACCCTCACCTGGACCCTAAACCGTCCCCGTCCCCTAACCCTTACCCTAGCCCGAACCCTAAGCCTAACCCTTCCCCGAAGCCTGACCCTCACCCGTCCCCTCATCCTAACCCGTACGCTGACACTAACCCGCGCCCTCACACGTCCGCTCCCCCTAAAGCGTTGCCGTACCCTCACCTGGACCCTAAACCATCCCCGTCCCCTAACCCTAACCCTAGCCCGAACCCTAACCCTAACCCTTTCCCGAAGCCTGACCCTCACCCGTCCCCTAATCCTAACCCGTACGCTGACACTAACCCGCGCCCTCACACGTCCGCTCCCCCTAAAGCGTTGTCGTACCCTCACCTGGACCCTAACCCGTCCCCGTCCCCTAACCCTAACCCTAGCCCGAAACCTAACCCTAACCCTTCCCCGAAGCCTGACCCTCACCCGTCCCCTAATCCTAACCCGTACGCTGACACTAACCCGCGCCCTCACACGTCCGCTCCCCCTAAAGAGTTGTCGTACCCTCACATGGACCCTAAACCGTCCCCATCCCCTAACCCTAACCCTAGCCCGAACCCTAACCCTAACCCTTCCCCGAAGCCTGACCCTCACCCGTCCCCTAATCCTAACCCGTAGGCTGACACTAACCCACGCCCTCACACGTCCGCTCCCCCTAAAGCGTTGTTGTACCCTCACCTGGACCCTAAACCGTCCCCGTCCCCTAACCCTAACCCTAGCCCGAACCCTAACCCTAACCCTTCCCCGAAGCCTGACCCTCACCCGTCCCCTAATCCTAACCCGTACGCTGACACTAACCCGCGCCCTCACACGTCCGCTCCCCCTAAAGCGTTGTCGTACCCTCACCTGGACCCTAAACCGTCCCCGTCCCCTAACCCTAACCCTAGCCCGAACCCTAAGCCTAACCCTTCCCCGAAGCCTGACCCTCACCCGTCCCCTCATCCTAACCCGTACGCTGACACTAACCCGCGCCCTCACACGTCCGCTCCCCCTAAAGCGTTGTCGTACCCTCACCTGGACCCTAAACCGTCCCCGTCCCCTAACCCTAACCCTAACCCTAGCCCGAACCCTAACCCTAACCCTTCCCCGAAGCCTGACCCTCACCCGTCCCCTAATCCTAACCCGTACGCTGACACTAACCCGCGCCCTCACACGTCCGCTCCCCCTAAAGCGTTGTCGTACCCTCACCTGGACCCTAAACCGTCCCCGTCCCCTAACCCTAACCCTAGCCCGAACCCTAACCCTAACCCTTCCCCGAAGCCTGACCCTCACCCGTCCCCAAATCGTAAGCCGTACGCTGACACTAACCCGCGCCCTCACACGTCCGCTCCCCCTAAAGCGTTGTCCTACCCTCACCTGGACCGTAACCCGTCCCCGTCCCCTAACCCTAACCCTAGCCCGAACCCTAACCCTAACCCTTCCCGGAAGCCTGACCCTCACCCGTCCCCTAATCCTAACCCGTACGCTGACACTAACACGCGCCCTCACACGTCCGCTCCCCCTAAAGCGTTGTCGTACCCTCACCTGGACCCTAAACCGTCCCCGTCCCCTAACCCTAACCCTAGCCCGAACCCTAAGCCTAACCCTTCCCCGAAGCCTGACCCTCACCCGTCCCCTCATCCTAACCCGTACGCTGACACTAACCCGCGCCCTCACACGTCCGCTCCCCCTAAAGCGTTGTCGTACCCTCACCTGGACCCTAAACCGTCCCCGTCCCCTAACCCTAACCCTAGCCCGAACCCTAACCCTAACCCTTCCCCGAAGCCTGACCCTCACCCGTCCCCTAATCCTAACCCGTACGCTGACACTAACCCGCGCCCTCACACGTCCGCTCCCCCTCAAGCGTTGTCGTACCCTCACCTGGACCCTAAACCGTCCCCGTCCCCTAACCCTAACCCTAGCCCGAACCCTAACCCTAACCCTTCCCCGAAGCCTGACCCTCACCCGTCCCCTAATCCTAACCCGTACGCTGACACTAACCCGCGCCCTCACACGTCCGCTCCCCCTAAAGCGTTGTCCTACCCTCACCTGGACCCTAAACCGTCCCCGTCCCCTAACCCTAACACTAGCCCGAACCCTAAACCTAACCCTTCCCCGAAGCCTGACCCTCACCCGTCCCCTAATCCTAAGCCTTACGCTGACACTAACCCGCGCCCTCACACGTCCGCTCCCCCTAAAGCGTTGTCGTACCCTCACCTGGACCCTAAACCGTCCCCGTCCCCTAACCCTAACCCTAGCCCGAACCCTAACCCTAACCCTTCCCGGAAGCCTGACCCTCACCCGTCCCCTAATCCTAACCCGTACGCTGACACTAACCCGCGCCCTCACACGTCCGCTCCCCCTAAAGCGTTGTCGTACCCTCACCTGGACCCTAAACCGTCCCCGTCCCCTAACCCTAACCCTAGCCCGAACCCTAACCCTAACCCTTCCCCGAAGCCTGACCCTCACCCGTCCCCTAATCCTAACCCGTACGCTTACACTAACCCGCGCCCTCACACGTCCGCTCCCCCTAAAGCTTCGTCGTACCCTCACCTGGACCCTAAACCGTCCCCGTCCCCTAACCCTAACCCTAGCCCGAACCCTAACCCTAACCCTTCCCCGAAGCCTGACCCTCACCCGTCCCCTAATCCTAACCCGTACGCTGACACTAACCCGCGCCCTCACACGTCCGCTCCCCCTAAAGCGTTGTCGTACCCTCACCTGGACCCTAAACCGTCCCCGTCCCCTAACCCTAACCCTAGCCCGAACCCTAACCCTAACCCTTCCCCGAAGCCTGACACTCACCCGTCCCCTAATCCTAACCCGTACGCTGACACTAACCCGCGCCCTCACACGTCCGCTCCCCCTAAAGCGTTGTCGTACCCTCACCTGGACCCTAACCCGTCCCCGTCCCCTAACCCTAACCCTAGCCCTAAACCTAACCCTAACCCTTCCCCGAAGCCTGACCCTCACCCGTCCCCTAATCCTAACCCGTACGCTGACACTAACCCGCGCCCTCACACGTCCGCTCCCCCTAAAGAGTTGTCGTACCCTCACCTGGACCCTAAACCGTCCCCGTCCCCTAACCCTAACCCTAGCCCGAACCCTAACCCTAACCCTTCCCCGAAGCCTGACCCTCACCCGTCCCCTAATCCTAACCCGTAGGCTGACACTAACCCACGCCCTCACACGTCCGCTCCCCCTAAAGCGTTGTTGTACCCTCACCTGGACCCTAAACCGTCCCCGTCCCCTAACCCTAACCCTAGCCCGAACCCTAACCCTAACCCTTCCCCGAAGCCTGACCCTCACCCGTCCCCTAATCCTAACCCGTACGCTGACACTAACCCGCGCCCTCACACGTCCGCTCCCCCTAAAGCGTTGTCGTACCCTCACCTGGACCCTAACCCGTCCCCGTCCCCTAACCCTAACCCTAGCCCGAAACCTAACCCTAACACTTCCCCGAAGCCTGACCCTCACCCGTTCCCTAATCCTAACCCGTACGCTGACACTAACCCGCGCCCTCACACGTCCGCTCCCCCTAAAGAGTTGTCGTACCCTCACCTGGACCCTAAACCGTCCCCGTCCCCTAACCCTAACCCTAGCCCGAACCCTAACCCTAACCCTTCCAAGAAGCCTGACCATCACCCGTCCCCAATCCTAACCCGTAGGCTGACACTAACCCACGCCCTCACACGTCCGCTCCCCCTAAAGCGTTGTCGTACCCTCACATGGACCCTAAACCGTCCCCGTCCCCTAACCCTAACCCTAGCCCGAACCCTAACCCTATCCCTTCCCCGAAGCCTGACCCTCACCCGTCCCCTAATCCTAACCCGTACGCTGACACTAACCCGCGCCCTCACACGTCCGCTCCCCCTAAAGCGTTGTCGTACCCTCACCTGGACCCTAAACCGTCCCCGTCCCCTAACCCTAACCCTAGCCCGAACCCTAACCCTAACCCTTCCCCGAAGCCTGACCCTCACCCGTCCCCTAATCCTAACCCGTACGCTGACACTAACCCGCGCCCTCACACGTCCGCTCCCCCTAAAGCGTTGTCGTACCCTCACCAGGACCCTAAACCGTCCCCGTCCCCTAACCCTAACCCTAGCCCGAACCCTAACCCTAACCCTTCCCCGAAGCCTGACCCTCACCCGTCCCCTAATCCTAACCCGTACGCTGACACTAACCCGCGCCCTCACACGTCCGCTCCCCCTAAAGCGTTGTCGTACCCTCACCTGGACCCTAAACCGTCCCCGTCCCCTAACCCTAACCCTAGCCCGAACCCTAACCCTAACCCTTCCCCGAAGCCTGACCCTCACCCGTCCCCTAATCCTAACCCGTACGCTGACACTAACCCGCGCCCTCACACGTCCGCTCCCCCTAAAGCGTTGTCGTACCCTCACCAGGACCCTAAACCGTCCCCGTCCCCTAACCCTAACCCTAGCCCGAACCCTAACCCTAACCCTTCCCCGAAGCCTGACCCTCACCCGTCCCCTAATCCTAACCCGTACGCTGACACTAACCCGCGCCCTCACACGTCCGCTCCCCCTAAAGCGTTGTCGTACCCTCACCTGGACCCTAAACCGTCCCCGTCCCCTAACCCTAACCCTAGCCCGAACCCTAACCCTAACCCTTCCCCGAAACCTAACCCTCACCCGTCCCCTAATCCTAACCCGTACGCTTACACTAACCCGCGCCCTCACACGTCCGCTCCCCCTAAAGCGTTGTCGTACCCTCACCTGGACCCTAAACCGTCCCCGTCCCCTAACCCTAACCCTAGCCCGAACCCTAACCCTAACCCTTCCCCGAAGCCTGACACTCACCCGTCCCCTAATCCTAACCCGTACGCTTACACTAACCCGCGCCCTCACACGTCCGCTCCCCCTAAAGCGTTGTCGTACCCTCACCTGGACCCTAAACCGTCCCCGTCCCCTAACCCTAACCCTAGCCCGAACCCTAACCCTAACCCTTCCCCGAAGCCTGACACTCACCCGTCCCCTAATCCTAACCCGTACGCTGACACTAACCCGCGTCCTCACACGTCCGCTCCCCCTAAAGCGTTGTCGTACCCTCACCTGGACCCTAAACCGTCCCCGTCCCCTAACCCTAACCCTAGCCCGAACCCTAACCCTAACCCTTCCCCGAAGCCTGACCCTCACCCGTCCCCTAATCCTAACCCGTACGCTGACACTAACCCGCGCCCTCACACGTCCGCTCCCCCTAAAGCGTTGTCGTACCCTCACCTGGACCCTAACCCGTCCCCGTCCCCTAACCCTAACCCTAGCCCTAAACCTAACCCTAACCCTTCCCCGAAGCCTGACCCTCACCCGTCCCCTAATCCTAACCCGTACGCTGACACTAACCCGCGCCCTCACACGTCCGCTCCCCCTAAAGAGTTGTCGTACCCTCACCTGGACCCTAAACCGTCCCCGTCCCCTAACCCTAACCCTAGCCCGAACCCTAACCCTAACCCTTCCCCGAAGCCTGACCCTCACCCGTCCCCTAATCCTAACCCGTAGGCTGACACTAACCCACGCCCTCACACGTCCGCTCCCCCTAAAGCGTTGTCGTACCCTCACCTGGACCCTAAACCGTCCCCGTCCCCTAACCCTAACCCTAGCCCGAACCCTAACCCTAACCCTTCCCCGAAGCCTGACCCTCACCCGTCCCCTAATCCTAACCCGTACGCTGACACTAACCCGCGCCCTCACACGTCCGCTCCCCCTAAAGCGTTGTCGTACCCTCACCTGGACCCTAACCCGTCCCCGTCCCCTAACCCTAACCCTAGCCCGAAACCTAACCCTAACACTTCCCCGAAGCCTGACCCTCACCCGTTCCCTAATCCTAACCCGTACGCTGACACTAACCCGCGCCCTCACACGTCCGCTCCCCCTAAAGCGTTGTCGTACCCTCACCTGGACCCTAAACCGTCCCCGTCCCCTAACCCTAACCCTAGCCCGAACCCTAACCCTAACCCTTCCAAGAAGCCTGACCATCACCCGTCCCCAATCCTAACCCGTAGGCTGACACTAACCCACGCCCTCACACGTCCGCTCCCCCTAAAGCGTTGTCGTACCCTCACATGGACCCTAAACCGTCCCCGTCCCCTAACCCTAACCCTAGCCCGAACCCTAACCCTATCCCTTCCCCGAAGCCTGACCCTCACCCGTCCCCTAATCCTAACCCGTACGCTGACACTAACCCGCGCCCTCACACGTCCGCTCCCCCTAAAGCGTTGTCGTACCCTCACCTGGACCCTAAACCGTCCCCGTCCCCTAACCCTAACCCTAGCCCGAACCCTAACCCTAACCCTTCCCCGAAGCCTGACCCTCACCCGTCCCCTAATCCTAACCCGTACGCTGACACTAACCCGCGCCCTCACACGTCCGCTCCCCCTAAAGCGTTGTCGTACCCTCACCAGGACCCTAAACCGTCCCCGTCCCCTAACCCTAACCCTAGCCCGAACCCTAACCCTAACCCTTCCCCGAAGCCTGACCCTCACCCGTCCCCTAATCCTAACCCGTACGCTGACACTAACCCGCGCCCTCACACGTCCGCTCCCCCTAAAGCGTTGTCGTACCCTCACCTGGACCCTAAACCGTCCCCGTCCCCTAACCCTAACCCTAGCCCGAACCCTAAGCCTAACCCTTCCCCGAAGCCTGACCCTCACCCGTCCCCTAATCCTAACCCGTACGCTGACACTAACCCGCGCCCTCACACGTCCGCTCCCCCTAAAGCGTTGTCGTACCCTCACCTGGACCCTAAACCGTCCCCGTCCCCTAACCCTAACCCTAGCCCGAACCCTAACCCTAACCCTTCCCCGAAGCCTGACCCTCACCCGTCCCCTAATCCTAACCCGTACGCTGACACTAACCCGCGCCCTCACACGTCCGCTCCCCCTAAAGCGTTGTCGTACCCTCACCAGGACCCTAAACCGTCCCCGTCCCCTAACCCTAACCCTAGCCCGAACCCTAACCCTAACCCTTCCCCGAAGCCTGACCCTCACCCGTCCCCTAATCCTAACCCGTACGCTGACACTAACCCGCGCCCTCACACGTCCGCTCCCCCTAAAGCGTTGTCGTACCCTCACCTGGACCCTAAACCGTCCCCGTCCCCTAACCCTAACCCTAGCCCGAACCCTAACCCTAACCCTTCCCCGAAGCCTGACCCTCACCCGTCCCCTAATCCTAACCCGTACGCTGACACTAACCCGCGCCCTCACACGTCCGCTCCCCCTAAAGCGTTGTCGTACCCTCACCTGGACCCTAAACCGTCCCCGTCCCCTAACCCTAACCCTAGCCCGAACCCTAAGCCTAACCCTTCCCCGAAGCCTGACCCTCACCCGTCCCCTAATCCTAACCCGTACGCTGACACTAACCCGCGCCCTCACACGTCCGCTCCCCCTAAAGCGTTGTCGTACCCTCACCTGGACCCTAAACCGTCCCCGTCCCCTAACCCTAACCCTAGCCCGAACCCTAACCCTAACCCTTCCCCGAAGCCTGACCCTCACCCGTCCCCTAATCCTAACCCGTACGCTGACACTAACCCGCGCCCTCACACGTCCGCTCCCCCTAAAGCGTTGTCGTACCCTCACCTGGACCCTAAACCGTCCCCGTCCCCTAACCCTAACCCTAGCCCGAACCCTAACCCTAACCCTTCCCCGAAGCCTGACCCTCACCCGTCCCCTAATCCTAACCCGTACGCTGACACTAACCCGCGCCCTCACACGTCCGCTCCCCCTAAAGCGTTGTCGTACCCTCACCTGGACCCTAACCCGTCCCCGTCCCCTAACCCTAACCCTAGCCCGAAACCTAACCCTAACCCTTCCCCGAAGCCTGACCCTCACCCGTCCCCTAATCCTAACCCGTACGCTGACACTAACCCGCGCCCTCACACGTCCGCTCCCCCTAAAGAGTTGTCGTACCCTCACCTGGACCCTAAACCGTCCCCGTCCCCTAACCCTAACCCTAGCCCGAACCCTAACCCTAACCCTTCCCCGAAGCCTGACCCTCACCCGTCCCCTAATCCTAACCCGTACGCTGACACTAACCCGCGCCCTCACACGTCCGCTCCCCCTAAAGCGTTGTCGTACCCTCACCTGGACCCTAACCCGTCCCCGTCCCCTAACCCTAACCCTAGCCCGAAACCTAACCCTAACACTTCCCCGAAGCCTGACCCTCACCCGTTCCCTAATCCTAAACCGTACGCTGACACTAACCCGCGCCCTCACACGTCCGCTCCCCCTAAAGCGTTGTCGTACCCTCACCTGGACCCTAAACCGTCCCCGTCCCCTAACCCTAACCCTAGCCCGAACCCAACCCTAACCCTTCCAAGAAGCCTGACCATCACCCGTCCCCAATCCTAACCCGTAGGCTGACACTAACCCACGCCCTCACACGTCCGCTCCCCCTAAAGCGTTGTCGTACCCTCACATGGACCCTAAACCGTCCCCGTCCCCTAACCCTAACCCTAGCCCGAACCCTAACCCTATCACTTCCCCGAAACCTGACCCTCACCCGTCCCCTAATCCTAACCGGTACGCTGACACTAACCCGCACCCTCACACGTCCGCTCCCCCTAAAGCGTTGTCGTACCCTCACCTGGACCCTAAACCGTCCCCGTCCCCTAACCCTAACCCGAGCCCGAACCCTAACCCTAACCCTTCCCCGAAGCCTGACCCTCACCCGTCCCCTAATCCTAACCCGTACGCTGACACTAACCCGCGCCCTCACACGTCCGCTCCCCCTAAAGCGTTGTCGTACCCTCACCAGGACCCTAAACCGTCCCCGTCCCCTAACCCTAACCCTAGCCCGAACCCTAACCCTAACCCTTCCCCGAAGCCTGACCCTCACCCGTCCCCTAATCCTAACCCGTATGCTGACACTAACCCGCGCCCTCACACGTCCGCTCCCCCTAAAGCGTTGTCGTACCCTCACCTGGACCCTAAACCGTCCCCGTCCCCTAACCCTAACCCTAGCCCGAACCCTAACCCTAACCCTTCCCCGAAGCCTGACCCTCACCCGTCCCCTAATCCTAACCCGTACGCTGACACTAACCCGCGCCCTCACACGTCCGCTCCCCCTAAAGCGTTGTCGTACCCTCACCTGGACCCTAAACCGTCCCCGTCCCCTAACCCTAACCCTAGCCCGAACCCTAAGCCTAACCCTTCCCCGAAGCCTGACCCTCACCCGTCCCCTAATCCTAACCCGTACGCTGACACTAACCCGCGCCCTCACACGTCCGCTCCCCCTAAAGCGTTGTCGTACCCTCACCTGGACCCTAAACCGTCCCCGTCCCCTAACCCTAACCCTAGCCCGAACCCTAAGCCTAACCCTTCCCCGAAGCCTGACTCTCACCCGTCCCCTAATCCTAACCCGTACGCTGACACTAACCCGCGCCCTCACACGTCCGCTCCCCCTAAAGCGTTGTCGTACCCTCACCTGGACCCTAAACCGTCCCCGTCCCCTAACCCTAACCCTAGCCCGAACCCTAAGCCTAACCCTTCCCCGAAGCCTGACCCTCACCCGTCCCCTCATCCTAACCCGTACGCTGACACTAACCCGCGCCCTCACACGTCCGCTCCCCCTAAAGCGTTGTCGTACCCTCACCTGGACCCTAAACCGTCCCCGTCCCCTAACCCTAACCCTAGCCCGAACCCTAACCCTAACCCTTCCCCGAAGCCTGACCCTCACCCGTCCCCTAATCCTAACCCGTACGCTGACACTAACCCGCGCCCTCACACGTCCGCTCCCACTAAAGCGTTGTCGTACCCTCACCTGGACCCTAAACCGTCCCCGTCCCCTAACCCTAACCCTAGCCCGAACCCTAACCCTAACCCTTCCCCGAAGCCTGACCCTCACCCGTCCCCAAATCGTAAGCCGTACGCTGACACTAACCCGCGCCCTCACACGTCCGCTCCCCCTAAAGCGTTGTCCTACCCTCACCTGGACCGTAACCCGTCCCCGTCCCCTAACCCTAACCCTAGCCCGAACCGTAACCCTAACCCTTCCCCGAAGCCTGACCCTCACCCGTCCCCTAATCCTAACCCGTACGCTGACACTAACACACGCCCTCACATGTCCGCTCCCCCTAAAGCGTTGTCGTACCATCACCTGGACCCTAAACCGTCCCCGTCCCCTAACCCTAACCCTAGCCCGAACCCTAAGCCTAACCCTTCCCCGAAGCCTGACCCTCACCCGTCCCCTCATCTTAACCCGTACGCTGACACTAACCCGCGCCCTCACACGTCCGCTCCCCCTAAAGCGTTGTCGTACCCTCACCTGGACCCTAAACCGTCCCCGTCCCCTAACCCTAACCCTAGCCCGAACCCTAACCCTAACCCTTCCCCGAAGCCTGACCCTCACCCGTCCCCTAATCCTAACCCGTACGCTGACACTAACCCGCGCCCTCACACGTCCGCTCCCCCTCAAGCGTTGTCGTACCCTCACCTGGACCCTAAACCGTCCCCGTCCCCTAACCCTAACCCTAGCCCGAACCCTAACCCTAACCCATCCCGGAAGCCTGACCCTCACCCGTCCCCTAATCCTAAACCGTACGCTGACACTAACCCGCGCCCTCACACGTCCGCTCCCCCTAAAGCGTTGTCCTACCCTCACCTGGACCCTAAACCGTCCCCGTCCCCTAACCCTAACCCTAGCCCGAACCCTAAACCTAACCCTTCCCCGAAGCCTGACCCTCACCCGTCCCCTAATCCTAAGCCTTACGCTGACACTAACCCGCGCCCTCACACGTCCGCTCCCCCTAAAGCGTTGTCGTACCCTCACCTGGACCCTAAACCGTCCCCGTCCCCTAACCCTAACCCTAGCCCGAACCCTAACCCTAACCCTTCCCGGAAGCCTGACCCTCACCCGTCCCCTAATCCTAACCCGTACGCTGACACTAACCCGCGCCCTCACACGTCCGCTCCCCCTAAAGCGTTGTCGTACCCTCACCTGGACCCTAAACCGTCCCCGTCCCCTAACCCTAACCTTAGCCCGAACCCTAACCCTAACCCTTCCCCGAAGCCTGACCCTCACCCGTCCCCTAATCCTAACCCGTACGCTTACACTAACCCGCGCCCTCACACGTCCGCTCCCCCTAAAGCGTTGTCGTACCCTCACCTGGACCCTAAACCGTCCCCGTCCCCTAACCCTAACCCTAGCCCGAACCCTAACCCAAACCCTTCCCCGAAGCCTGACACTCACCCGTCCCCTAACCCTAACCCGTACGCTTACACTAACCCGCGCCCTCACACGTCCGCTCCCCCTAAAGCGTTGTCGTACCCTCACCTGGACCCTAAACCGTCCCCGTCCCCTAACCCTAACCCTAGCCCGAACCCTAACCCTAACCCTTCCCCGAAGCCTGACCCTCACCCGTCCCCTAATCCTAACCCGTACGCTGACACTAACCCGCGCCCTCACACGTCCGCTCCCCCTAAAGCGTTGTCGTACCCTCACCTGGACCCTAACCCGTCCCCGTCCCCTAACCCTAACCCTAGCCCGAACCCTAACCCTAACACTTCCCCGAAGCCTGACCCTCACCCCTTCCCTAATCCTAACCCGTACGCTGACACTAACCCGCGCCCTCACACGTCCGCTCCCCCTAAAGCGTTGTCGTACCCTCACCTGGACCCTAACCCGTCCCCGTCCCCTAACCCTAACCCTAGCCCGAACCCTAACCCTAACCCTTCCAAGAAGCCTGACCATCACCCGTCCCCAATCCTAACCCGTAGGCTGACACTAACCCACGCCCTCACACGTCCGCTCCCCCTAAAGCGTTGTCGTACCCTCACATGGACCCTAAACCGTCCCCGTCCCCTAACCCTAACCCTAGCCCGAACCCTAACCCTATCACTTCCCCGAAGCCTGACCCTCACCCGTCCCCTAATCCTAACCCGTACGCTGACACTAACCCGCGCCCTCACACGTCCGCTCCCCCTAAAGCGTTGTCGTACCCTCACCTGGACCCTAAACCGTCCCCGTCCCCTAACCCTAACCCTAGCCCGAACCCTAACCCTAACCCTTCCCCGAAGCCTGACCCTCACCCGTCCCCTAATCCTAACCCGTACGCTGACACTAACCCGCGCCCTCACACGTCCGCTCCCCCTAAAGCGTTGTCGTACCCTCACCAGGACCCTAAACCGTCCCCGTCCCCTAACCCTAACCCTAGCCCGAACCCTAACCCTAACCCTTCCCCGAAGCCTGACCCTCACCCGTCCCCTAATCCTAACCCGTACGCTGACACTAACCCGCGCCCTCACACGTCCGCTCCCCCTAAAGCGTTGTCGTACCCTCACCTGGACCCTAAACCGTCCCCGTCCCCTAATCCTAACCCTAGCCCGAACCCTAACCCTAACCCTTCCCCGAAGCCTGACCCTCACCCGTCCCCTAATCCTAACCCGTACGCTGACACTAACCCGCGCCCTCACACGTCCGCTCCCCCTAAAGCGTTGTCGTACCCTCACCTGGACCCTAAACCGTCCCCGTCCCCTAACCCTAACCCTAGCCCGAACCCTAAGCCTAACCCTTCCCCGAAGCCTGACCCTCACCCGTCCCCTAATCCTAACCCGTACGCTGACACTAACCCGCGCCCTCACACGTCCGCTCCCCCTAAAGCGTTGTCGTACCCTCACCTGGACCCTAAACCGTCCCCGTCCCCTAACCCTAACCCTAGCCCGAACCCTAAGCCTAACCCTTCCCCGAAGCCTGACTCTCACCCGTCCCCTAATCCTAACCCGTACGCTGACACTAACCCGCGCCCTCACACGTCCGCTCCCCCTAAAGCGTTGTCGTACCCTCACCTGGACCCTAAACCGTCCCCGTCCCCTAACCCTAACCCTAGCCCGAACCCTAAGCCTAACCCTTCCCCGAAGCCTGACCCTCACCCGTCCCCTCATCCTAACCCGTACGCTGACACTAACCCGCGCCCTCACACGTCCGCTCCCCCTAAAGCGTTGTCGTACCCTCACCTGGACCCTAAACCGTCCCCGTCCCCTAACCCTAACCCTAGCCCGAACCCTAACCCTAACCCTTCCCCGAAGCCTGACCCTCACCCGTCCCCTAATCCTAACCCGTACGCTGACACTAACCCGCGCCCTCACACGTCCGCTCCCCCTCAAGCGTTGTCGTACCCTCACCTGGACCCTAAACCGTCCCCGTCCCCTAACCCTAACCCTAGCCCGAACCCTAACCCTAACCCTTCCCGGAAGCCTGACCCTCACCCGTCCCCTAATCCTAAACCGTACGCTGACACTAACCCGCGCCCTCACACGTCCGCTCCCCCTAAAGCGTTGTCCTACCCTCACCTGGACCCTAAACCGTCCCCGTCCCCTAACCCTAACCCTAGCCCGAACCCTAAACCTAACACTTCCCCGAAGCCTGACCCTCACCCGTCCCCTAATCCTAAGCCTTACGCTGACACTAACCCGCGCCCTCACACGTCCGCTCCCCCTAAAGCGTTGTCGTACCCTCACCTGGACCCTAAACCGTCCCCGTCCCCTAACCCTAACCCTAGCCCGAACCCTAACCCTAACCCTTCCCGGAAGCCTGACCCTCACCCGTCCCCTAATCCTAACCCGTACGCTGACACTAACCCGCGCCCTCACACGTCCGCTCCCCCTAAAGCGTTGTCGTACCCTCACCTGGACCCTAAACCGTCCCCGTCCCCTAACCCTAACCTTAGCCCGAACCCTAACCCTAACCCTTCCCCGAAGCCTGACCCTCACCCGTCCCCTAATCCTAACCCGTACGCTTACACTAACCCGCGCCCTCACACGTCCGCTCCCCCTAAAGCGTTGTCGTACCCTCACCTGGACCCTAAACCGTCCCCGTCCCCTAACCCTAACCCTAGCCCGAACCCTAACCCTAACCCTTCCCCGAAGCCTGACACTCACCCGTCCCCTAACCCTAACCCGTACGCTTACACTAACCCGCGCCCTCACACGTCCGCTCCCCCTAAAGCGTTGTCGTACCCTCACCTGGACCCTAAACCGTCCCCGTCCCCTAACCCTAACCCTAGCCCGAACCCTAACCCTATCACTTCCCCGAAGCCTGACCCTCACCCGTCCCCTAATCCTAACCCGTACGCTGACACTAACCCGCGCCCTCACACGTCCGCTCCCCCTAAAGCGTTGTCGTACCCTCACCTGGACCCTAAACCGTCCCCGTCCCCTAACCCTAACCCTAGCCCGAACCCTAACCCTAACCCTTCCCCGAAGCCTGACCCTCACCCGTCCCCTAATCCTAACCCGTACGCTGACACTAACCCGCGCCCTCACACGTCCGCTCCCCCTAAAGCGTTGTCGTACCCTCACCAGGACCCTAAACCGTCCCCGTCCCCTAACCCTAACCCTAGCCCGAACCCTAACCCTAACCCTTCCCCGAAGCCTGACCCTCACCCGTCCCCTAATCCTAACCCGTACGCTGACACTAACCCGCGCCCTCACACGTCCGCTCCCCCTAAAGCGTTGTCGTACCCTCACCTGGACCCTAAACCGTCCCCGTCCCCTAATCCTAACCCTAGCCCGAACCCTAACCCTAACCCTTCCCCGAAGCCTGACCCTCACCCGTCCCCTAATCCTAACCCGTACGCTGACACTAACCCGCGCCCTCACACGTCCGCTCCCCCTAAAGCGTTGTCGTACCCTCACCTGGACCCTAAACCGTCCCCGTCCCCTAACCCTAACCCTAGCCCGAACCCTAAGCCTAACCCTTCCCCGAAGCCTGACCCTCACCCGTCCCCTAATCCTAACCCGTACGCTGACACTAACCCGCGCCCTCACACGTCCGCTCCCCCTAAAGCGTTGTCGTACCCTCACCTGGACCCTAAACCGTCCCCGTCCCCTAACCCTAACCCTAGCCCGAACCCTAAGCCTAACCCTTCCCCGAAGCCTGACCCTCACCCGTCCCCTAATCCTAACCCGTACGCTGACACTAACCCGCGCCCTCACACGTCCGCTCCCCCTAAAGCGTTGTCGTACCCTCACCTGGACCCTAAACCGTCCCCGTCCCCTAACCCTAACCCTAGCCCGAACCCTAAGCCTAACCCTTCCCCGAAGCCTGACCCTCACCCGTCCCCTCATCCTAACCCGTACGCTGACACTAACCCGCGCCCTCACACGTCCGCTCCCCCTAAAGCGTTGTCGTACCCTCACCTGGACCCTAAACCGTCCCCGTCCCCTAACCCTAACCCTAGCCCGAACCCTAACCCTAACCCTTCCCCGAAGCCTGACCCTCACCCGTCCCCTAATCCTAACCCGTACGCTGACACTAACCCGCGCCCTCACACGTCCGCTCCCCCTAAAGCGTTGTCGTACCCTCACCTGGACCCTAAACCGTCCCCGTCCCCTAACCCTAACCCTAGCCCGAACCCTAACCCTAACCCTTCCCCGAAGCCTGACCCTCACCCGTCCCAAAATCGTAAGCCGTACGCTGACACTAACCCGCGCCCTCACACGTCCGCTCCCCCTAAAGCGTTGTCCTACCCTCACCTGGACCGTAACCCGTCCCCGTCCCCTAACCCTAACCCTAGCCCGAACCCTAACCCTAACCCTTCCCGGAAGCCTGACCCTCACCCGTCCCCTAATCCTAACCCGTACGCTGACACTAACACGCGCCCTCACACGTCCGCTCCCCCTAAAGCGTTGTCGTACCCTCACCTGGACCCTAAACCGTCCCGGTCCCCTAACCCTAACCCTAGCCCGAACCCTAACCCTAACCCTTCCCCAAAGCCTGACCCTCACCCGTCCCCTAATCCTAACCCGTACGCTGACACTAACCCGCGCCCTCACACGTCCGCTCCCCCTAAAGCGTTGTCGTACCCTCACCTGTACCCTAAACCGTCCCCATCCCCTAACCCTAACCCTAGCCCGAACCCTAACCCTAACCCTTCCCCGACGCCTGACCCTCACCCGTCCCCTAATCCTAACCCGTACGCTGACACTAACCCGCGCCCTCACACGTCCGCTCCCCCTAAAGCGTTGTCGTACCCTCACCTGGACCCTAACCCGTCCCCGTCCCCTAACCCTAACCCTAGCCCGAAACCTAACCCTAACACTTCCCCGAAGCCTGACCCTCACCCGTTCCCTAATCCTAACCCGTACGCTGACACTAACCCGCGCCCTCACACGTCCGCTCCCCCTAAAGCGTTGTCGTACCCTCACCTGGACCCTAAACCGTCCCCGTCCCCTAACCCTAACCCTAGCCCGAACCCTAACCCTAACCCTTCCAAGAAGCCTGACCATCACCCGTCCCCAATCCTAACCCGTAGGCTGACACTAACCCACGCCCTCACACGTCCGCTCCCCCTAAAGCGTTGTCGTACCCTCACCTGGACCCTAAACCGTCCCCGTCCCCTAACCCTAACCCTAGCCCGAACCCTAAACCTATCCCTTCCCCGAAGCCTGACCCTCACCCGTCCCCTAATCCTAACCCGTACGCTGACACTAACCCGCGCCCTCACACGTCCGCTCCCCCTAAAGCGTTGTCGTACCCTCACCTGGACCCTAAACCGTCCCCGTCCCCTAACCCTAACCCTAGCCCAAACCCTAACCCTAACCCTTCCCCGAAGCCTGACCCTCACCCGTCCCCAAATCGTAAGCCGTACCCTGACACTAACCCGCGCCCTCACACGTCCGCTCCCCCTAAAGCGTTGTCCTACCCTCACCTGAACCGTAACCCGTCCCCGTCCCCTAACCCTAACCCTAGCCCGAACCCTAACCCTAACCCTTCCCGGAAGCCTGACCCTCACCCGTCCCCTAATCCTAACCCGTACGCTGACACTAACCCGTGCCCTCACACGTCCGCTCCCCCTAAAGCGTTGTCGTACCCTCACCTGGACCCTAAACCGTCCCCGTCCCCTAACCCTAACCCTAGCCCGAACCCTAACCCTAACCCTTCCCCAAAGCCTGACCCTCACCCGTCCCCTAATCCTAACCCGTACACTTACACTAACCCGCGCCCTCACACGTCCGCTCCCCCTAAAGCGTTGTCGTACCCTCACCTGGACCCTAAACCGTCCCCGTCCCCTAACCCTAACCCTAGCCCGAACCCTAACCCTAACCCTTCCCCGAAGCCTGACACTCACCCGTCCCCTAATCCTAACCCGTACGCTTACACTAACCCGCGCCCTCACACGTCCGCTCCCCCTAAAGCGTTGTCGTACCCTCACCTGGACCCTAAACCGTCCCCGTCCCCTAACCCTAACCCTAGCCCGAACCCTAACCCTAACCCTTCCCCGAAGCCTGACCCTCACCCGTCCCCTAATCCTAACCCGTACGCTGACACTAACCCGCGCCCTCACACGTCCGCTCCCCCTAAAGCGTTGTCGTACCCTCACCAGGACCCTAAACCGTCCCCGTCCCCTAACCCTAACCCTAGCCCGAACCCTAACCCTAACCCTTCCCCGAAGCCTGACCCTCACCCGTCCCCTAATCGTAACCCGTACGCTGACACTAACCCGCGCCCTCACACGTCCGCTCCCCCTAAAGCGTTGTCGTACCCTCACCTGGACCCTAAACCGTCCCCGTCCCCTAACCCTAACCCTAGCCCGAACCCTAACCCTAACCCTTCCCCGAAGCCTGACCCTCACCCGTCCCCAAATCGTAAGCTGTACGCTGACACTAACCAGCGCCCACACAAGTCCGCTCCCCCTAAAGCGTCCTACCCTCACCTGGACCGTAACCCGTCCCCGTCCCCTAACCCTAACCCTAGCCCGAACCCTAACCCTAAACCTTCCCCGAAGCCTGACCCTCACCCGTCCCCTAATCCTAACCCGTACGCTTACACTAACCCGCGCCCTCACACGTCCGCTCCCCCTAAAGCGTTGTCATACCCTCACCTGGACCCTAAACCGTCCCCGTCCCCTAACCCTAACCCTAGCCCGAATCCTAAGCCTAACCCTTCCCCGAAGCCTGACCCTCACCCGTACCCTAATCCTAACCCGTACGCTGACACTAACCAACGCCCTCACACGTCCGCTCCCCCTAAAGCGTTGTCGTACCCTCACCTGGACCCTAAACCGTCCCCGTCCCCTAACCCTAACCCTAGCCCGAACCCTAACCCTAACCCTTCCCCGAAGCCTGACCCTCACCCGTCCCGTAATCCTAACCCGTACGCTAACACTAACCCGCGCCCTCACACGTCCGCTCCCCCTAAAGCGTTGTCGTACCCTCACCTGGGCCCTAACCCGTCCCCGTCCCCTAACCCTAACCCTAGCCCGAAACCTAACCCTAACCCTTCCCCGAAGCCTGACCCTCACCCGTCCCCTAATCCTAACCCGTACGCTGACACTAACCCGCGCCCTCACACGTCCGCTCCCCCTAAAGCGTTGTCGTACCCTCACCTGGACCCTAAACCGTCCCCGTCCCCTAACCCTAACCCTAGCCCGAACCCTAACCCTAACCCTTACCCGAAGCCTGACCCTCACCCATGCCCTAATCCTAACCCGTACGCTGACACTAACCCACGCCCTCACACGTCCGCTCCCCCTAAAGCGTTGTCGTACCCTCACCTGGACCCTAAACCGTCCCCGTCCCCTAACCCTAACCCTAGCCCGAACCCTAACCCTATCCCTTCCCCGAAGCCTGACCCTCACCCGTCCCCTAATCCTAACCCGTACGCTGACACTAACCCGCGCCCTCACACGTCCGCTCCCCCTAAAGCGTTGTCGTACCCTCACCTGGACCCTAAACCGTCCCCGTCCCCTAACCCTAACCCTAGCCCGAACCCTAAGCCTAACCCTTCCCCGAATACTGACTCTCACCCGTCCCCTAATCCTAACCCGTACGCTGACACTAACCCGCGCCCTCACACGTCCGCTCCCCCTAAGGCGTTGTCGTACCCTCACCTGGACCCTAAACCGTCCCCGTCCCCTAACCCTAACCCTAGCCCGAACCCTAAGCCTAACACTTCCCCGAAGCCTGACCCTCACCCGTCCCCTCATCCTAACCCGTACGCTGACACTAACCCGCGCCCTCACACGTCCGCTCCCCCTAAAGCGTTGTCGTACCCTCACCTGGACCCTAAACCGTCCCCGTCCCCTAACCCTAACCCTAGCCCGAACCCTAACCCTAACACTTCCCCGAAGCCTGACCCTCACCCGTCCCCTAATCCTAACCCATACGCTGACACTAACCCGCGCCCTCACACGTCCGCTCCCCCTAAAGCGTTGTCGTACCCTCACCTGGACCCTAAACCGTCCCCGTCCCCTAACCCTAACCCTAGCCCGAACCCTAACCCTAACCCTTACCCGAAGCCTGACCCTCACCCATGCCCTAATCCTAACCCGTACGCTGACACTAACCCACGCCCTCACACGTCCGCTCCCCCTAAAGCGTTGTCGTACCCTCACCTGGACCCTAAACCGTCCCCGTCCCCTAACCCTAACCCTAGCCCGAACCCTAACCCTATCCCTTCCCCGAAGCCTGACCCTCACCCGTCCCCTAATCCTAACCCGTACGCTGACACTAACCCGCGCCCTCACACGTCCGCTCCCCCTAAAGCGTTGTCGTACCCTCACCTGGACCCTAAACCGTCCCCGTCCCCTAACCCTAACCCTAGCCCGAACCCTAAGCCTAACCCTTCCCCGAATACTGACTCTCACCCGTCCCCTAATCCTAACCCGTACGCTGACACTAACCCGCGCCCTCACACGTCCGCTCCCCCTAAGGCGTTGTCGTACCCTCACCTGGACCCTAAACCGTCCCCGTCCCCTAACCCTAACCCTAGCCCGAACCCTAAGCCTAACACTTCCCCGAAGCCTGACCCTCACCCGTCCCCTCATCCTAACCCGTACGCTGACACTAACCCGCGCCCTCACACGTCCGCTCCCCCTAAAGCGTTGTCGTACCCTCACCTGGACCCTAAACCGTCCCCGTCCCCTAACCCTAACCCTAGCCCGAACCCTAACCCTAACACTTCCCCGAAGCCTGACCCTCACCCGTCCCCTAATCCTAACCCATACGCTGACACTAACCCGCGCCCTCACACGTCCGCTCCCCCTAAAGCGTTGTCGTACCCTCACCTGGACCCTAAACCGTCCCCGTCCCCTAACCCTAACCCTAGCCCGAACCCTAAACCTAACACTTCCCCGAAGCCTGACCCTCACCCGTCCCCTATCCTAAGCCTTACGCTGACACTAACCCGCGCCCTCACACGTCCGCTCCCCCTAAAGCGTTGTCGTACCCTCACCTGGACCCTAAACCGTCCCCGTCCCCTAACCCTAACCCTAGCCCGAACCCTAACCCTAACCCTTCCCCGAAGCCTGAACCTCACCCGTCCCCAAATCGTAAGCCGTACCCTGACACTAACCCGCGCCCTCACACGTCCGCTCCCCCTAAAGCGTTGTCCTACCCTCACCTGGACCGTAAGCCGTCCCCGTCCCCTAACCCTAACCCTAGCCCGAACCCTAACCCTAACCCTTCCCGGAAGCCTGACCCTCACCCGTCCCCTAATCCTAACCCGTACGCTGACACTAACCCGTGCCCTCACACGTCCGCTCCCCCTAAAGCGTTGTCGTACCCTCACCTGGACCCTAAACCGTCCCCGTCCCCTAACCCTAACCCTAGCCCGAACCCTAACCCTAACCCTTCCCCAAAGCCTGACCCTCACCCGTCCCCTAATCCTAACCCGTACACTTACACTAACCCGCGCCCTCACACGTCCGCTCCCCCTAAAGCGTTGTCGTACCCTCACCTGGACCCTAAACCGTCCCCGTCCCCTAACCCTAACCCTAGCCCGAACCCTAACCCTAACCCTTCCCCGAAGCCTGACCCTCACCCGTCCCCAAATCGTAAGCTGTACGCTGACACTAACCAGCGCCCACACACGTCCGCTCCCCCTAAAGCGTCCTACCCTCACCTGGACCGTAACCCGTCCCCGTCCCCTAACCCTAACCCTAGCCCGAACCCTAACCCTAACCCTTCCCCGAAGCCTGACCCTCACCCGTCCCGTAATCCTAACCCGTACGCTAACACTAACCCGCGCCCTCACACGTCCGCTCCCCCTAAAGCGTTGTCATACCCTCACCTGGGCCCTAAACCGTCCCCGTCCCCTAACCCTAACCCTAGCCCGAACCCTAACCCTAACCCTTTCCCGAAGCCTGACCCTCACCCGTCCCCTCATCCTAACCCGTACGCTTACACTAACCCGCGCCCTCACACGTCCGCTCCCCCTAAAGCGTTGTCGTACCCTCACCTGGACCCTAAACCGTCCCCGTCCCCTAACCCTAACCCTAGCCCGAACCCTAACCCTAACCCTTCCCCGAAGCCTGACCCTCACCCGTCCCCTAATCCTAACCCGTACGCTGACACTAACCCGCGCCCTCACACGTCCGCTCCCCCTAAAGCGTTGTCGTACCCTCACCTGGACCCTAAACCGTCCCCGTCCCCTAACCCTAACCCTAGCCCGAACCCTAACCCTAACCCTTTCCCGAAGCCTGACCCTCACCCGTCCCCTCATCCTAACCCGTACGCTTACACTAACCCGCGCCCTCACACGTCCGCTCCCCCTAAAGCGTTGTCGTACCCTCACCTGGACCCTAAACCGTCCCCGTCCCCTAACCCTAACCCGAGCCCGAACCCTAACCCTAACCCTTCCCGGAAGCCTGACCCTCACCCGTCCCCTAATCCTAACCCGTACGCTGACACTAACCCGCGCCCTCACACGTCCGCTCCCCCTAAAGCGTTGTCGTACCCTCACCTGGACCCTAAACCGTCCCCGTCCCCTAACCCTAACCCTAGCCCGAACCCTAACCCTAACCCTTCCCCGAAGCCTGACCCTCACCCGTCCCCTAATCCTAACCCGTACGCTTACACTAACCCGCGCCCTCACACGTCCGCTCCCCCTAAAGCGTTGTCGTACCCTCACCTGGACCCTAACCCGTCCCCGTCCCCTAACCCTAACCCTAGCCCGAAACCTAACCCTAACCCTTCCCCGAAGCCTGACCCTCACCCGTCCCCTAATCCTAACCCGTACGCTGACACTAACCCGCGCCCTCACACGTCCGCTCCCCCTAAAGCGTTGTCGTACCCTCACCTGGACCCTAAACCGTCCCCGTCCCCTAACCCTAACCCTAGCCCGAACCCTAACCCTAACCCTTCCAAGAAGCCTGACCCTCACCCGTCCCCAATCCTAACCCGTAGGCTGACACTAACCCACGCCCTCACACGTCCGCTCCCCCTAAAGCGTTGTCGTACCCTCACATGGACCCTAAACCGTCCCCGTCCCCTAACCCTAACCCTAGCCCGAACCCTAACCCTATCCCTTCCCCGAAGCCTGACCCTCACCCGTCCCCTAATCCTAACCCGTACGCTGACACTAACCCGCGCCCTCACACGTCCACTCCCCCTAAAGCGTTGTCGTACCCTCACCTGGACCCTAAACCGTCCCCGTCCCCTAACCCTAACCCTAGCCCGAACCCTAACCCTAACCCTTCCCCGAAGCCTGACCCTCACCCGTCCCCTAATCCTAACCCGTACGCTGACACTAACCCGCGTCCTCACACGTCCGCTCCCCCTAAAGCGTTGTCGTACCCTCACCTGGACCCTAAACCGTCCCCGTCCCCTAACCCTAACCCTAGCCCGAACCCTAAGCCTAACCCTTCCCCGAAGCCTGACCCTCACCCGTCCCCTAATCCTAACCCGTACGCTGACACTAACCCGCGCCCTCACACGTCCGCTCCCCCTAAAGCGTTGTCGTACCCTCACCTGGACCCTAAACCGTCCCCGTCCCCTAACCCTAACCCTAGCCCGAACCCTAAGCCTAACCCTTCCCCGAAGCCTGACTCTCACCCGTCCCCTAATCCTAACCCGTACGCTGACACTAACCCGCGCCCTCACACGTCCGCTCCCTCTAAGGCGTTGTCGTACCCTCACCTGGACCCTAAACCGTCCCCGTCCCCTAACCCTAACCCTAGCCCGAACCCTAACCCTAACCCTTCCCTGAAGCCTGACCCTCACCCGTCCCCTCATCCTAACCCGTACGCTGACACTAACCCGCGCCCTCACACGTCCGCTCCCCCTAAAGCGTTGTCGTACCCTCACCTGGACCCTAAACCGTCCCCGTCCCCTAACCCTAACCCTAGCCCGAACCCTAACCCTAACCCTTCCCCGAAGCCTGACCCTCACCCGTCCCCTAATGCTAACCCGTACGCTGACACTAACCCGCGCCCTCACACGTCCGCTCCCCCTCAAGCGTTGTCGTACCCTCACCTGGACCCTAAACCGTCCCCGTCCCCTAACCCTAACCATAGCCCGAACCCTAACCCTAACCCTTCCCCGAAGCCTGACCCTCACCCGTCCTCTAATCCTAACCCTTACGCTGACACTAACCCGCGCCCTCACACGTCCACTCCCCCTAAAGCGTTGTCCTACCCTCACCTGGACCGTAACCCGTCCCCGTCCCCTAACCCTAACCCTAGCCCGAACCCTAAGCCTAACCCTTCCCGGAAGCCTGACCCTCACCCGTCCCCTAATCCTAACCCGTACGCTGACACTAACACGCGCCGTCACACTTCCACTCCCCCTAAAGCGTTGTCGTACCCTCACCTGGACCCTAAACCGTCCCCGTCCCCTAACCCTAACCCTAGCCCGAACCCTAACCCTAACCCTTCCCCGAAGCCTGACCCTCACCCGTCCCCTTATCCTAACCCGTACGCTTACACTAACCCGCGCCCTCACACGTCCGCTCCCCCTAAAGCGTTGTCGTACCCTCACCTGGACCCTAAACCGTCCCCGTCCCCTAACCCTAACCCTAGCCCGAACCCTAACCCTAACCCTTCCCCGAAGCCTGACCCTCACCCGTCCCCTAATCCTAACCCGTACGCTTACACTAACCCGCGCCCTCACACGTCCGCTCCCCCTAAAGCGTTGTCGTACCCTCACCTGGACCCTAAACCGTCCCCGTCCCCTAACCCTAACCCTAGCCCGAACCCTAACCCTAACCCTTCCCCGAAGCCTGACCCTCACCCGTCGCATAATCCTAACCCGTACGCTGACACTAACCCGCGCTCTCACACGTCCGCTCCCCCTAAAGCGTTGTCGTACCCTCACCTGGACCCTAAACCGTCCCCGTCCCCTAACCCTAACCCTAGCCCGAACCCTAACCCTAACCCTTCCCCGAAGCCTGACCCTCACCCGTCCCCTAATCCTAACCCGTACGCTGACACTAACCCGTGCCCTCACACGTCCGCTCCCCCTAAAGCGTTGTCGTACCCTCACCTGGACCCTAACCCGTCCCCGTCCCCTAACCCTAACCCTAGCCCGAACCCTAACCCTAACCCTTCCCCGAAGCCTGACCCTCACCCGTCCCCTAATCCTAACACGTACGCTGACACTAACCCGCGCCCTCACACGTCCGCTCCCCCTAAAGCGTTGTCGTACCCTCACCTGGACCCTAAACCGTCCCCGTCCCCTAAACCTAACCCTAGCCCGAACCCTAACCCTAACCCTTCCCCGAAGCCTGACCCTTACACGTCCCCTAATCCTAACCCGTAGGCTGACACTAACCCACGCCCTCACACGTCCGCTCCCCCTAAAGCGTTGTCGTACCCTCACCTGGACCCTAAACCGGCCCCGTCCCCTAACCCTAACCCTAGCACGAACCCTAAGCCTAACCCTTCCCCGAAGCCTGACCCTCACCCGTCCCCTCATCCTAACCCGTACGCTGACACTAACCTGCGCCCTCACACGTCCGCTCCCCCTAAAGCGTTGTCGTACCCTCACCTGGACCCTAAACCGTCCCCGTCCCCTAACCCTAACCCTAGCCCGAACCCTAACCCTAACCCTTCCCCGAAGCCTGACCCTCACCCGTCCCCTAATCCTAACCCGTACGCTGACACTAACCCGCGCCCTCACACGTCCGCTCCCCCTCAAGCGTTGTCGTACCCTGACCTGGACCCTAAACCGTCCCCGTCCCCTAACCCTAACCCTAGCCCGAACCCTAACCCTAACCCTTCCCCGAAGCCTGACCCTCACCCGTCCCCTAATCCTAACCCGTACGCTGACACTAACCCGTGCCCTCACACGTCCGCTCCCCCTAAAGCGTTGTCCTACCCTCACCTGGACCCTAAACCGTCCCCGTCCCCTAACCCTAACCCTAGCCCGAACCCTAACCCTAACCCTTCCCCGAAGCCTGACCCTCACCCGTCCCCTAATCCTAAGCCTTACGCTGACACTAACCCGCGCCCTCACACGTCCGCTCCCCCTAAAGCGTTGTCGTACCCTCACCTGGACCCTAAACCGTCCCCGTCCCCTAACCCTAACCCTAGCCCGAACCCTAACCCTAACCCTTCCCCGAAGCCTGACCCTCACCCGTCCCCAAATCGTAAGCCGTACGCTGACACTAACCCGTGCCCTCACACGTCCGCTCCCCCTAAAGCGTTGTCCTACCCTCACCTGGACCGTAACCCGTCCCCGTCCCCTAACCCTAACCCTAGCCCGAACCCTAACCCTAACCCTTCCCCGAAGCCTGACCCTCACCCGTCCCCTAATCCTAACCCGTACGCTGACACTAACCCGCGCCCTCACACGTCCGCTCCCCCTAAAGCGTTGTCGTACCCTCACCTGGACCCTAAACCGTCCCCGTCCCCTAACCCTAACCCTAGCCCGAACCCTAACCCTAACCCTTCCCCGAAGCCTGACCCTCACCCGTCCCCTAATCCTAACCCGTACGCTGACACTAACCCGCGCCCTCACACGTCCGCTCCCCCTAAAGCGTTGTCGTACCCTCACCTGGACCCTAAACCGTCCCCGTCCCCTAACCCTAACCCTAGCCCGAACCCTAAGCCTAACCCTTCCCCGAAGCCTGACCCTCACCCGTCCCCTAATCCTAACCCGTACGCTGACACTAACCCGCGCCCTCACACGTCCGCTCCCCCTAAAGCGTTGTCGTACCCTCACCTGGACCCTAAACCGTCCCCGTCCCCTAACCCTAACCCTAGCCCGAACCCTAACCCTAACCCTTACCCGAAGCCTGACCCTCACCCGTCCCCTAATCCTAACCCGTACGCTGACACTAACCCGCGCCCTCACACGTCCGCTCCCCCTAAAGCGTTGTCGTACCCTCACCTGGACCCTAAACCGTCCCCGTCCCCTAACCCTAACCCTAGCCCGAACCCTAACCCTAACCCTTCCCCGAAGCCTGACCCTCACCCGTCCCCTAATCCTAACCCGTACGCTGACACTAACCCGCGCCCTCACACGTCCGCTCCCCCTAAAGCGTTGTCGTACCCTCACCTGGACCCTAAACCGTCCCCGTCCCCTAACCCTAACCCTAGCCCGAACCCTAAGCCTAACCCTTCCCCGAAGCCTGACCCACACCCGTCCCCTCATCCTAACCCGTACGCTGACACTAACCCGCGCCCTCACACGTCCGCTCCCCCTAAAGCGTTGTCGTACCCTCACCTGGACCCTAAACCGTCCCCGTCCCCTAACCCTAACCCTAGCCCGAACCCTAACCCTAACCCTTCCCCGAAGCCTGACCCTCACCCGTCCCCAAATCGTAAGCTGTACGCTGACACTAACCAGCGCCCACACACGTCCGCTCCCCCTAAAGCGTCCTACCCTCACCTGGACCGTAACCCGTCCCCGTCCCCTAACCCTAACCCTAGCCCGAACCCTAACCCTAAACCTTCCCCGAAGCCTGACCCTCACCCGTCCCCTAATCCTAACCCGTACGCTTACACTAACCCGCGCCCTCACACGTCCGCTCCCCCTAAAGCGTTGTCATACCCTCACCTGGACCCTAAACCGTCCCCGTCCCCTAACCCTAACCCTAGCCCGAATCCTAAGCCTAACCCTTCCCCGAAGCCTGACCCTCACCCGTCCCCTAATCCTAACCCGTACGCTGACACTAACCAACGCCCTCACACGTCCGCTCCCCCTAAAGCGTTGTCGTACCCTCACCTGGACCCTAAACCGTCCCCGTCCCCTAACCCTAACCCTAGCCCGAACCCTAACCCTAACCCTTCCCCGAAGCCTGACCCTCACCCGTCCCGTAATCCTAACCCGTACGCTAACACTAACCCGCGCCCTCACACGTCCGCTCCCCCTAAAGCGTTGTCGTACCCTCACCTGGGCCCTAACCCGTCCCCGTCCCCTAACCCTAACCCTAGCCCGAAATCTAACCCTAACCCTTCCCCGAAGCCTGACCCTCACCCGTCCCCTAATCCTAACCCGTACGCTGACACTAACCCGCGCCCTCACACGTCCGCTCCCCCTAAAGCGTTGTCGTACCCTCACCTGGACCCTAAACCGTCCCCGTCCCCTAACCCTAACCCTAGCCCGAACCCTAACCCTAACCCTTACCCGAAGCCTGACCCTCACCCATGCCCTAATCCTAACCCGTACGCTGACACTAACCCACGCCCTCACACGTCCGCTCCCCCTAAAGCGTTGTCGTACCCTCACCTGGACCCTAAACCGTCCCCGTCCCCTAACCCTAACCCTAGCCCTAACCCTAAGCCTAACCCTTCCCCGAATACTGACTCTCACCCGTCCCCTAATCCTAACCCGTACGCTGACACTAACCCGCGCCCTCACACGTCCGCTCCCCCTAAGGCGTTGTCGTACCCTCACCTGGACCCTAAACCGTCCCCGTCCCCTAACCCTAACCCTAGCCCGAACCCTAAGCCTAACACTTCCCCGAAGCCTGACCCTCACCCGTCCCCTCATCCTAACCCGTACGCTGACACTAACCCGCGCCCTCACACGTCCGCTCCCCCTAAAGCCTTCTCGTACCCTCACCTGGACCCTAAACCGTCCCCGTCCCATAACCCTAACCCTAGCCCGAACCCTAACCCTAACCCTTCCCCGAAGCCTGACCCTCACCCGTCCCCTAATCCTAACCCGTACGCTGACACTAACCCGCGCCCTCACACGTCCGCTCCCCCTAAAGCGTTGTCGTACCCTCACCTGGACCCTAAACCGTCCCCGTCCCCTAACCCTAACCCTAGCCCGAACCCTAACCCTAACACTTCCCCGAAGCCTGACCCTCACCCGTCCCCTAATCCTAACCCGTACGCTGACACTAACCCGCGCCCTCACACGTCCGCTCCCCCTAAAGCGTTGTCGTACCCTCACCTGGACCCTAAACCGTCCCCGTCCCCTAACCCTAACCCTAGCCCGAACCCTAACCCTAACCCTTCCAAGAAGCCTGACCCTCACCCGTCCCCAATCCTAACCCGTAGGCTGACACTAACCCACGCCCTCACACGTCCGCTCCCCCTAAAGCGTTGTCGTACCCTCACATGGACCCTAAACCGTCCCCGTCCCCTAACCCTAACCCTAGCCCGAACCCTAACCCTATCCCTTCCCCGAAGCCTGACCCTCACCCGTCCCCTAATCCTAACCCGTACGCTGACACTAACCCGCGCCCTCACACGTCCACTCCCCCTAAAGCGTTGTCGTACCCTCACCTGGACCCTAAACCGTCCCCGTCCCCTAACCCTAACCCTAGCCCGAACCCTAACCCTAACCCTTCCCCGAAGCCTGACCCTCACCCGTCCCCTAATCCTAACCCGTACGCTGACACTAACCCGCGTCCTCACACGTCCGCTCCCCCTAAAGCGTTGTCGTACCCTCACCTGGACCCTAAACCGTCCCCGTCCCCTAACCCTAACCCTAGCCCGAACCCTAAGCCTAACCCTTCCCCGAAGCCTGACCCTCACCCGTCCCCTAATCCTAACCCGTACGCTGACACTAACCCGCGCCCTCACACGTCCGCTCCCCCTAAAGCGTTGTCGTACCCTCACCTGGACCCTAAACCGTCCCCGTCCCCTAACCCTAACCCTAGCCCGAACCCTAAGCCTAACCCTTCCCCGAAGCCTGACTCTCACCCGTCCCCTAATCCTAACCCGTACGCTGACACTAACCCGCGCCCTCACACGTCCGCTCCCTCTAAGGCGTTGTCGTACCCTCACCTGGACCCTAAACCGTCCCCGTCCCCTAACCCTAACCCTAGCCCGAACCCTAACCCTAACCCTTCCCTGAAGCCTGACCCTCACCCGTCCCCTCATCCTAACCCGTACGCTGACACTAACCCGCGCCCTCACACGTCCGCTCCCCCTAAAGCGTTGTCGTACCCTCACCTGGACCCTAAACCGTCCCCGTCCCCTAACCCTAACCCTAGCCCGAACCCTAACCCTAACCCTTCCCCGAAGCCTGACCCTCACCCGTCCCCTAATGCTAACCCGTACGCTGACACTAACCCGCGCCCTCACACGTCCGCTCCCCCTCAAGCGTTGTCGTACCCTCACCTGGACCCTAAACCGTCCCCGTCCCCTAACCCTAACCATAGCCCGAACCCTAACCCTAACCCTTCCCCGAAGCCTGACCCTCACCCGTCCTCTAATCCTAACCCTTACGCTGACACTAACCCGCGCCCTCACACGTCCACTCCCCCTAAAGCGTTGTCCTACCCTCACCTGGACCGTAACCCGTCCCCGTCCCCTAACCCTAACCCTAGCCCGAACCCTAAGCCTAACCCTTCCCGGAAGCCTGACCCTCACCCGTCCCCTAATCCTAACCCGTACGCTGACACTAACACGCGCCGTCACACTTCCGCTCCCCCTAAAGCGTTGTCGTACCCTCACCTGGACCCTAAACCGTCCCCGTCCCCTAACCCTAACCCTAGCCCGAACCCTAACCCTAACCCTTCCCCGAAGCCTGACCCTCACCCGTCCCCTTATCCTAACCCGTACGCTTACACTAACCCGCGCCCTCACACGTCCGCTCCCCCTAAAGCGTTGTCGTACCCTCACCTGGACCCTAAACCGTCCCCGTCCCCTAACCCTAACCCTAGCCCGAACCCTAACCCTAACCCTTCCCCGAAGCCTGACCCTCACCCGTCCCCTAATCCTAACCCGTACGCTTACACTAACCCGCGCCCTCACACGTCCGCTCCCCCTAAAGCGTTGTCGTACCCTCACCTGGACCCTAAACCGTCCCCGTCCCCTAACCCTAACCCTAGCCCGAACCCTAACCCTAACCCTTCCCCGAAGCCTGACCCTCACCCGTCGCATAATCCTAACCCGTACGCTGACACTAACCCGCGCTCTCACACGTCCGCTCCCCCTAAAGCGTTGTCGTACCCTCACCTGGACCCTAAACCGTCCCCGTCCCCTAACCCTAACCCTAGCCCGAACCCTAACCCTAACCCTTCCCCGAAGCCTGACCCTCACCCGTCCCCTAATCCTAACCCGTACGCTGACACTAACCCGTGCCCTCACACGTCCGCTCCCCCTAAAGCGTTGTCGTACCCTCACCTGGACCCTAACCCGTCCCCGTCCCCTAACCCTAACCCTAGCCCGAACCCTAACCCTAACCCTTCCCCGAAGCCTGACCCTCACCCGTCCCCTAATCCTAACACGTACGCTGACACTAACCCGCGCCCTCACACGTCCGCTCCCCCTAAAGCGTTGTCGTACCCTCACCTGGACCCTAAACCGTCCCCGTCCCCTAAACCTAACCCTAGCCCGAACCCTAACCCTAACCCTTCCCCGAAGCCTGACCCTTACACGTCCCCTAATCCTAACCCGTAGGCTGACACTAACCCACGCCCTCACACGTCCGCTCCCCCTAAAGCGTTGTCGTACCCTCACCTGGACCCTAAACCGGCCCCGTCCCCTAACCCTAACCCTAGCACGAACCCTAAGCCTAACCCTTCCCCGAAGCCTGACCCTCACCCGTCCCCTCATCCTAACCCGTACGCTGACACTAACCTGCGCCCTCACACGTCCGCTCCCCCTAAAGCGTTGTCGTACCCTCACCTGGACCCTAAACCGTCCCCGTCCCCTAACCCTAACCCTAGCCCGAACCCTAACCCTAACCCTTCCCCGAAGCCTGACCCTCACCCGTCCCCTAATCCTAACCCGTACGCTGACACTAACCCGCGCCCTCACACGTCCGCTCCCCCTCAAGCGTTGTCGTACCCTGACCTGGACCCTAAACCGTCCCCGTCCCCTAACCCTAACCCTAGCCCGAACCCTAACCCTAACCCTTCCCCGAAGCCTGACCCTCACCCGTCCCCTAATCCTAACCCGTACGCTGACACTAACCCGTGCCCTCACACGTCCGCTCCCCCTAAAGCGTTGTCCTACCCTCACCTGGACCCTAAACCGTCCCCGTCCCCTAACCCTAACCCTAGCCCGAACCCTAACCCTAACCCTTCCCCGAAGCCTGACCCTCACCCGTCCCCTAATCCTAAGCCTTACGCTGACACTAACCCGCGCCCTCACACGTCCGCTCCCCCTAAAGCGTTGTCGTACCCTCACCTGGACCCTAAACCGTCCCCGTCCCCTAACCCTAACCCTAGCCCGAACCCTAACCCTAACCCTTCCCCGAAGCCTGACCCTCACCCGTCCCCAAATCGTAAGCCGTACGCTGACACTAACCCGTGCCCTCACACGTCCGCTCCCCCTAAAGCGTTGTCCTACCCTCACCTGGACCGTAACCCGTCCCCGTCCCCTAACCCTAACCCTAGCCCGAACCCTAACCCTAACCCTTCCCCGAAGCCTGACCCTCACCCGTCCCCTAATCCTAACCCGTACGCTGACACTAACCCGCGCCCTCACACGTCCGCTCCCCCTAAAGCGTTGTCGTACCCTCACCTGGACCCTAAACCGTCCCCGTCCCCTAACCCTAACCCTAGCCCGAACCCTAAGCCTAACCCTTCCCCGAAGCCTGACCCTCACCCGTCCCCTAATCCTAACCCGTACGCTGACACTAACCCGCGCCCTCACACGTCCGCTCCCCCTAAAGCGTTGTCGTACCCTCACCTGGACCCTAAACCGTCCCCGTCCCCTAACCCTAACCCTAGCCCGAATCCTAAGCCTAACCCTTCCCCGAAGCCTGACCCTCACCCGTCCCCTAATCCTAACCCGTACGCTGACACTAACCAACGCCCTCACACGTCCGCTCCCCCTAAAGCGTTGTCGTACCCTCACCTGGACCCTAAACCGTCCCCGTCCCCTAACCCTAACCCTAGCCCGAACCCTAACCCTAACCCTTCCCCGAAGCCTGACCCTCACCCGTCCCGTAATCCTAACCCGTACGCTAACACTAACCCGCGCCCTCACACGTCCGCTCCCCCTAAAGCGTTGTCGTACCCTCACCTGGGCCCTAACCCGTCCCCGTCCCCTAACCCTAACCCTAGCCCGAAATCTAACCCTAACCCTTCCCCGAAGCCTGACCCTCACCCGTCCCCTAATCCTAACCCGTACGCTGACACTAACCCGCGCCCTCACACGTCCGCTCCCCCTAAAGCGTTGTCGTACCCTCACCTGGACCCTAAACCGTCCCCGTCCCCTAACCCTAACCCTAGCCCGAACCCTAACCCTAACCCTTACCCGAAGCCTGACCCTCACCCATGCCCTAATCCTAACCCGTACGCTGACACTAACCCACGCCCTCACACGTCCGCTCCCCCTAAAGCGTTGTCGTACCCTCACCTGGACCCTAAACCGTCCCCGTCCCCTAACCCTAACCCTAGCCCTAACCCTAAGCCTAACCCTTCCCCGAATACTGACTCTCACCCGTCCCCTAATCCTAACCCGTACGCTGACACTAACCCGCGCCCTCACACGTCCGCTCCCCCTAAGGCGTTGTCGTACCCTCACCTGGACCCTAAACCGTCCCCGTCCCCTAACCCTAACCCTAGCCCGAACCCTAAGCCTAACACTTCCCCGAAGCCTGACCCTCACCCGTCCCCTCATCCTAACCCGTACGCTGACACTAACCCGCGCCCTCACACGTCCGCTCCCCCTAAAGCCTTCTCGTACCCTCACCTGGACCCTAAACCGTCCCCGTCCCATAACCCTAACCCTAGCCCGAACCCTAACCCTAACCCTTCCCCGAAGCCTGACCCTCACCCGTCCCCTAATCCTAACCCGTACGCTGACACTAACCCGCGCCCTCACACGTCCGCTCCCCCTAAAGCGTTGTCGTACCCTCACCTGGACCCTAAACCGTCCCCGTCCCCTAACCCTAACCCTAGCCCGAACCCTAACCCTAACACTTCCCCGAAGCCTGACCCTCACCCGTCCCCTAATCCTAACCCGTACGCTGACACTAACCCGCGCCCTCACACGTCCGCTCCCCCTAAAGCGTTGTCGTACCCTCACCTGGACCCTAAACCGTCCCCGTCCCCTAACCCTAACCCTAGCCCGAACCCTAACCCTAACCCTTCCAAGAAGCCTGACCCTCACCCGTCCCCAATCCTAACCCGTAGGCTGACACTAACCCACGCCCTCACACGTCCGCTCCCCCTAAAGCGTTGTCGTACCCTCACATGGACCCTAAACCGTCCCCGTCCCCTAACCCTAACCCTAGCCCGAACCCTAACCCTATCCCTTCCCCGAAGCCTGACCCTCACCCGTCCCCTAATCCTAACCCGTACGCTGACACTAACCCGCGCCCTCACACGTCCACTCCCCCTAAAGCGTTGTCGTACCCTCACCTGGACCCTAAACCGTCCCCGTCCCCTAACCCTAACCCTAGCCCGAACCCTAACCCTAACCCTTCCCCGAAGCCTGACCCTCACCCGTCCCCTAATCCTAACCCGTACGCTGACACTAACCCGCGTCCTCACACGTCCGCTCCCCCTAAAGCGTTGTCGTACCCTCACCTGGACCCTAAACCGTCCCCGTCCCCTAACCCTAACCCTAGCCCGAACCCTAAGCCTAACCCTTCCCCGAAGCCTGACCCTCACCCGTCCCCTAATCCTAACCCGTACGCTGACACTAACCCGCGCCCTCACACGTCCGCTCCCCCTAAAGCGTTGTCGTACCCTCACCTGGACCCTAAACCGTCCCCGTCCCCTAACCCTAACCCTAGCCCGAACCCTAAGCCTAACCCTTCCCCGAAGCCTGACTCTCACCCGTCCCCTAATCCTAACCCGTACGCTGACACTAACCCGCGCCCTCACACGTCCGCTCCCTCTAAGGCGTTGTCGTACCCTCACCTGGACCCTAAACCGTCCCCGTCCCCTAACCCTAACCCTAGCCCGAACCCTAACCCTAACCCTTCCCTGAAGCCTGACCCTCACCCGTCCCCTCATCCTAACCCGTACGCTGACACTAACCCGCGCCCTCACACGTCCGCTCCCCCTAAAGCGTTGTCGTACCCTCACCTGGACCCTAAACCGTCCCCGTCCCCTAACCCTAACCCTAGCCCGAACCCTAACCCTAACCCTTCCCCGAAGCCTGACCCTCACCCGTCCCCTAATGCTAACCCGTACGCTGACACTAACCCGCGCCCTCACACGTCCGCTCCCCCTCAAGCGTTGTCGTACCCTCACCTGGACCCTAAACCGTCCCCGTCCCCTAACCCTAACCATAGCCCGAACCCTAACCCTAACCCTTCCCCGAAGCCTGACCCTCACCCGTCCTCTAATCCTAACCCTTACGCTGACACTAACCCGCGCCCTCACACGTCCACTCCCCCTAAAGCGTTGTCCTACCCTCACCTGGACCGTAACCCGTCCCCGTCCCCTAACCCTAACCCTAGCCCGAACCCTAAGCCTAACCCTTCCCGGAAGCCTGACCCTCACCCGTCCCCTAATCCTAACCCGTACGCTGACACTAACACGCGCCGTCACACTTCCGCTCCCCCTAAAGCGTTGTCGTACCCTCACCTGGACCCTAAACCGTCCCCGTCCCCTAACCCTAACCCTAGCCCGAACCCTAACCCTAACCCTTCCCCGAAGCCTGACCCTCACCCGTCCCCTTATCCTAACCCGTACGCTTACACTAACCCGCGCCCTCACACGTCCGCTCCCCCTAAAGCGTTGTCGTACCCTCACCTGGACCCTAAACCGTCCCCGTCCCCTAACCCTAACCCTAGCCCGAACCCTAACCCTAACCCTTCCCCGAAGCCTGACCCTCACCCGTCCCCTAATCCTAACCCGTACGCTTACACTAACCCGCGCCCTCACACGTCCGCTCCCCCTAAAGCGTTGTCGTACCCTCACCTGGACCCTAAACCGTCCCCGTCCCCTAACCCTAACCCTAGCCCGAACCCTAACCCTAACCCTTCCCCGAAGCCTGACCCTCACCCGTCGCATAATCCTAACCCGTACGCTGACACTAACCCGCGCTCTCACACGTCCGCTCCCCCTAAAGCGTTGTCGTACCCTCACCTGGACCCTAAACCGTCCCCGTCCCCTAACCCTAACCCTAGCCCGAACCCTAACCCTAACCCTTCCCCGAAGCCTGACCCTCACCCGTCCCCTAATCCTAACCCGTACGCTGACACTAACCCGTGCCCTCACACGTCCGCTCCCCCTAAAGCGTTGTCGTACCCTCACCTGGACCCTAACCCGTCCCCGTCCCCTAACCCTAACCCTAGCCCGAACCCTAACCCTAACCCTTCCCCGAAGCCTGACCCTCACCCGTCCCCTAATCCTAACACGTACGCTGACACTAACCCGCGCCCTCACACGTCCGCTCCCCCTAAAGCGTTGTCGTACCCTCACCTGGACCCTAAACCGTCCCCGTCCCCTAAACCTAACCCTAGCCCGAACCCTAACCCTAACCCTTCCCCGAAGCCTGACCCTTACACGTCCCCTAATCCTAACCCGTAGGCTGACACTAACCCACGCCCTCACACGTCCGCTCCCCCTAAAGCGTTGTCGTACCCTCACCTGGACCCTAAACCGGCCCCGTCCCCTAACCCTAACCCTAGCACGAACCCTAAGCCTAACCCTTCCCCGAAGCCTGACCCTCACCCGTCCCCTCATCCTAACCCGTACGCTGACACTAACCTGCGCCCTCACACGTCCGCTCCCCCTAAAGCGTTGTCGTACCCTCACCTGGACCCTAAACCGTCCCCGTCCCCTAACCCTAACCCTAGCCCGAACCCTAACCCTAACCCTTCCCCGAAGCCTGACCCTCACCCGTCCCCTAATCCTAACCCGTACGCTGACACTAACCCGCGCCCTCACACGTCCGCTCCCCCTCAAGCGTTGTCGTACCCTGACCTGGACCCTAAACCGTCCCCGTCCCCTAACCCTAACCCTAGCCCGAACCCTAACCCTAACCCTTCCCCGAAGCCTGACCCTCACCCGTCCCCTAATCCTAACCCGTACGCTGACACTAACCCGTGCCCTCACACGTCCGCTCCCCCTAAAGCGTTGTCCTACCCTCACCTGGACCCTAAACCGTCCCCGTCCCCTAACCCTAACCCTAGCCCGAACCCTAACCCTAACCCTTCCCCGAAGCCTGACCCTCACCCGTCCCCTAATCCTAAGCCTTACGCTGACACTAACCCGCGCCCTCACACGTCCGCTCCCCCTAAAGCGTTGTCGTACCCTCACCTGGACCCTAAACCGTCCCCGTCCCCTAACCCTAACCCTAGCCCGAACCCTAACCCTAACCCTTCCCCGAAGCCTGACCCTCACCCGTCCCCAAATCGTAAGCCGTACGCTGACACTAACCCGTGCCCTCACACGTCCGCTCCCCCTAAAGCGTTGTCCTACCCTCACCTGGACCGTAACCCGTCCCCGTCCCCTAACCCTAACCCTAGCCCGAACCCTAACCCTAACCCTTCCCCGAAGCCTGACCCTCACCCGTCCCCTAATCCTAACCCGTACGCTGACACTAACCCGCGCCCTCACACGTCCGCTCCCCCTAAAGCGTTGTCGTACCCTCACCTGGACCCTAAACCGTCCCCGTCCCCTAACCCTAACCCTAGCCCGAACCCTAACCCTAACCCTTCCCCGAAGCCTGACCCTCACCCGTCCCCTAATCCTAACCCGTACGCTGACACTAACCCGCGCCCTCACACGTCCGCTCCCCCTAAAGCGTTGTCGTACCCTCACCTGGACCCTAAACCGTCCCCGTCCCCTAACCCTAACCCTAGCCCGAACCCTAAGCCTAACCCTTCCCCGAAGCCTGACCCTCACCCGTCCCCTAATCCTAACCCGTACGCTGACACTAACCCGCGCCCTCACACGTCCGCTCCCCCTAAAGCGTTGTCGTACCCTCACCTGGACCCTAAACCGTCCCCGTCCCCTAACCCTAACCCTAGCCCGAACCCTAACCCTAACCCTTACCCGAAGCCTGACCCTCACCCGTCCCCTAATCCTAACCCGTACGCTGACACTAACCCGCGCCCTCACACGTCCGCTCCCCCTAAAGCGTTGTCGTACCCTCACCTGGACCCTAAACCGTCCCCGTCCCCTAACCCTAACCCTAGCCCGAACCCTAACCCTAACCCTTCCCCGAAGCCTGACCCTCACCCGTCCCCTAATCCTAACCCGTACGCTGACACTAACCCGCGCCCTCACACGTCCGCTCCCCCTAAAGCGTTGTCGTACCCTCACCTGGACCCTAAACCGTCCCCGTCCCCTAACCCTAACCCTAGCCCGAACCCTAAGCCTAACCCTTCCCCGAAGCCTGACCCACACCCGTCCCCTCATCCTAACCCGTACGCTGACACTAACCCGCGCCCTCACACGTCCGCTCCCCCTAAAGCGTTGTCGTACCCTCACCTGGACCCTAAACCGTCCCCGTCCCCTAACCCTAACCCTAGCCCGAACCCTAACCCTAACCCTTCCCCGAAGCCTGACCCTCACCCGTCCCCAAATCGTAAGCTGTACGCTGACACTAACCAGCGCCCACACACGTCCGCTCCCCCTAAAGCGTCCTACCCTCACCTGGACCGTAACCCGTCCCCGTCCCCTAACCCTAACCCTAGCCCGAACCCTAACCCTAAACCTTCCCCGAAGCCTGACCCTCACCCGTCCCCTAATCCTAACCCGTACGCTTACACTAACCCGCGCCCTCACACGTCCGCTCCCCCTAAAGCGTTGTCATACCCTCACCTGGACCCTAAACCGTCCCCGTCCCCTAACCCTAACCCTAGCCCGAATCCTAAGCCTAACCCTTCCCCGAAGCCTGACCCTCACCCGTCCCCTAATCCTAACCCGTACGCTGACACTAACCAACGCCCTCACACGTCCGCTCCCCCTAAAGCGTTGTCGTACCCTCACCTGGACCCTAAACCGTCCCCGTCCCCTAACCCTAACCCTAGCCCGAACCCTAACCCTAACCCTTCCCCGAAGCCTGACCCTCACCCGTCCCGTAATCCTAACCCGTACGCTAACACTAACCCGCGCCCTCACACGTCCGCTCCCCCTAAAGCGTTGTCGTACCCTCACCTGGGCCCTAACCCGTCCCCGTCCCCTAACCCTAACCCTAGCCCGAAATCTAACCCTAACCCTTCCCCGAAGCCTGACCCTCACCCGTCCCCTAATCCTAACCCGTACGCTGACACTAACCCGCGCCCTCACACGTCCGCTCCCCCTAAAGCGTTGTCGTACCCTCACCTGGACCCTAAACCGTCCCCGTCCCCTAACCCTAACCCTAGCCCGAACCCTAACCCTAACCCTTACCCGAAGCCTGACCCTCACCCATGCCCTAATCCTAACCCGTACGCTGACACTAACCCACGCCCTCACACGTCCGCTCCCCCTAAAGCGTTGTCGTACCCTCACCTGGACCCTAAACCGTCCCCGTCCCCTAACCCTAACCCTAGCCCTAACCCTAAGCCTAACCCTTCCCCGAATACTGACTCTCACCCGTCCCCTAATCCTAACCCGTACGCTGACACTAACCCGCGCCCTCACACGTCCGCTCCCCCTAAGGCGTTGTCGTACCCTCACCTGGACCCTAAACCGTCCCCGTCCCCTAACCCTAACCCTAGCCCGAACCCTAAGCCTAACACTTCCCCGAAGCCTGACCCTCACCCGTCCCCTCATCCTAACCCGTACGCTGACACTAACCCGCGCCCTCACACGTCCGCTCCCCCTAAAGCCTTCTCGTACCCTCACCTGGACCCTAAACCGTCCCCGTCCCATAACCCTAACCCTAGCCCGAACCCTAACCCTAACCCTTCCCCGAAGCCTGACCCTCACCCGTCCCCTAATCCTAACCCGTACGCTGACACTAACCCGCGCCCTCACACGTCCGCTCCCCCTAAAGCGTTGTCGTACCCTCACCTGGACCCTAAACCGTCCCCGTCCCCTAACCCTAACCCTAGCCCGAACCCTAACCCTAACACTTCCCCGAAGCCTGACCCTCACCCGTCCCCTAATCCTAACCCGTACGCTGACACTAACCCGCGCCCTCACACGTCCTCTCCCCCTAAAGCGTTGTCCTACCCTCACCTGGACCCTAAACCGTCCCCGTCCCCTAACCCTAACCCTAGCCCGAACCCTAACCCTAACCCTTCCCCGAAGCCTGACCCTCACCCGTCCCCTAATCCTAAGCCTTACGCTGACACTAACCCGCGCCCTCACACGTCCGCTCCCCCTAAAGCGTTGTCGTACCCTCACCTGGACCCTAAACCGTCCCCGTCCCCTAACCCTAACCCTAGCCCGAACCCTAACCCTAACCCTTCCCCGAAGCCTGACCCTCACCCGTCCCCTAATCCTAAGCCTTACGCTGACACTAACCCGCGCCCTCACACGTCCGCTCCCCCTAAAGCGTTGTCGTACCCTCACCTGGACCCTAAACCGTCCCCATCCCCTAACCCTAACCGTAGCCCGAACCCTAACCCTAACCCTTCCCCGAAGCCTGACCCTCACCCGTCCCCAAATCGTAAGCCGTACGCTGACACTAACCCGCGCCCTCACACGTCCGCTCCCCCTAAAGCGTTGTCGTACCCTCACCTGGACCCTAAACCGTCCCCGTCCCCTAACCCTAACCCTAGCCCGAACCCTAACCCTAACCCTTCCCCGAAGCCTGACCCTCACCCGTCCCCTAATCCTAACCCGTACGCTGACACTAACCCGCGCCCTCACACGTCCGCTCCCCCTAAAGCGTTGTCGTACCCTCACCTGGACCCTAAACCGTCCCCGTCCCCTAACCCTAATCCTAGCCCGAAACCTAACCCTAACCCTTCCCCGAAGCCTGACCCTCACCCGTCCCCTAATCCTAACCCGTACGCTGACACTAACCCGCGCCCTCACACGTCCGCTCCCCCTAAAGAGTTGTCGTACCCTCACCTGGACCCTAAACCGTCCCCGTCCCCTAACCCTAACCCTAGCCCGAACCCTAACCCTAACCCTTCCCCGAAGCCTGACCCTCACCCGTCCCCTAATCCTAACCCGTACGCTTACACTAACCCGCGCCCTCACACGTCCGCTCCCCCTAAAGCGTTGTCGTACCCTCACCTGGACCCTAAACCGTCCCCGTCCCCTAACCCTAACCCTAGCCCGAACCCTAACCCTAACACTTCCCGGAAGCCTGACCCTCACCCGTCCCCTAATCCTAACCCGTACGCTGACACTAACACGCGCCCTCACACGTCCGCTCCCCCTAAAGCGTTGTCGTTCCCTCACCTGGACCCTAAACCGTCCCCGTCCCCTAACCCTAACCCTAGCCCGAACCCTAACCCTAACCCTTCCCCGAAGCCTGACCCTCACCCGTCCCCTAATCCTAACCCGTACGCTGACACTAACCCGCGCCCTCACACGTCCGCTCCCCCTAAAGCGTTGTCGTACCCTCACCTGGACCCTAAACCGTCCCCGTCCCCTAACCCTAACCCTAGCCCGAACCCTAACCCTAACCCTTTCCCGAAGCCTGACCCTCACCCGTCCCCTCATCCTAACCCATACGCTTACACTAACCCGCGCCCTCACACGTCCGCTCCCCCTAAAGCGTTGTCGTACCCTCACCTGGACCCTAAACCGTCCCCGTCCCCTAACCCTAACCCGAGCCCGAACCCTAACCCTAACCCTTCCCCGAAGCCTGACCCTCACCCGTCCCCTAATCCTAACCCGTACGCTGACACTAACCCGCGCCCTCACACGTCCGCTCCCCCTAAAGCGTTGTCGTACCCTCACCTGGACCCTAAACCGTCCCCGTCCCCTAACCCTAACCCTAGCCCGAACCCTAACCCTAACCCTTCCCCGAAGCCTGACCCTCACCCGTCCCCTAATCCTAACCCGTACGCTTACACTAACCCGCGCCCTCACACGTCCGCTCCCCCTAAAGCGTTGTCGTACCCTCACCTGGACCCTAACCCGTCCCCGTCCCCTAACCCTAACCCTAGCCCGAAACCTAACCCTAACCCTTCCCCGAAGCCTGACCCTCACCCGTCCCCTAATCCTAACCCGTACGCTGACACTAACCCGCGCCCTCACACGTCCGCTCCCCCTAAAGCGTTGTCGTACCCTCACCTGGACCCTAAACCGTCCCCGTCCCCTAACCCTAACCCTAGCCCGAACCCTAACCCTAACCCTTCCAAGAAGCCTGACCCTCACCCGTCCCCAATCCTAACCCGTAGGCTGACACTAACCCACGCCCTCACACGTCCGCTCCCCCTAAAGCGTTGTCGTACCCTCACATGGACCCTAAACCGTCCCCGTCCCCTAACCCTAACCCTAGCCCGAACCCTAACCCTAACCCTTCCCCGAAGCCTGACCCTCACCCGTCCCCTAATCCTAACCCGTACGCTGACACTAACCCGCGCCCTCACACGTCCGCTCCCCCTAAAGCGTTGTCGTACCCTCACCAGGACCCTAAACCGTCCCCGTCCCCTAACCTTAACCCTAGCCCGAACCCTAACCCTAACCCTTCACGAAGCCTGACCCTCACCCGTCCCCTAATCCTAACCCGTACGCTGACACTAACCCGTGCCCTCACACGTCCGCTCCCCCTAAAGCGTTGTCGTACCCTCACCTGGACCCTAAACCGTCCCCGTCCCCTAACCCTAACCCTAGCCCGAACCCTAACCCTAACCCTTCCCCGAAGCCTGACCCTCACCCGTCCCCTAATCCTAACCCGTACGCTGACACTAACCCGCGCCCTCACACGTCCGCTCCCCCTAAAGCGTTGTCGTACCCTCACCTGGACCCTAAACCGTCCCCGTCCCCTAACCCTAACCCTAGCCCGAACCCTAAGCCTAATCCTTCCCCGAAGCCTGACCCTCACCCGTCCCCTAATCCTAACCCGTACGCTGACACTAACCCGCGCCCTCACACGTCCGCTCCCCCTAAAGCGTTGTCGTACCCTCACCTGGACCCTAAACCGTCCCCGTCCCCTAACCCTAACCCTAGCCCGAACCCTAAGCCTAACCCTTCCCCGAAGCCTGACTCTCACCCGTCCCCTAATCCTAACCCGTACGCTGACACTAACCCGCGCCCTCACACGTCCGCTCCCCCTAAGGCGTTGTCGTACTCTCACCTGGACCCTAAACCGTCCCCGTCCCCTAACCCTAACCCTAGCCCGAACCCTAACCCTAACCCTTCCCCGAAGCCTGACCCTCACCCGTCCCCTCATCCTAACCCGTACGCTGACACTAACCCGCGCCCTCACACGTCCGCTCCCCCTAAAGCGTTGTCGTACCCTCACCTGGACCCTAAACCGTCCCCGTCCCCTAACCCTAACCCTAGCCCGAACCCTAACCCTAACCCTTCCCCGAAGCCTGACCCTCACCCGTCCCCTAATGCTAACCCGTACGCTGACACTAACCCGCGCCCTCACACGTCCGCTCCCCCTCAAGCGTTGTCGTACCCTCACCTGGACCCTAAACCGTCCCCGTCCCCTAACCCTAACCATAGCCCGCACCCTAACCCTAACCCTTCCCCGAAGCCTGCCCCTCACCCGTCCCCTAATCCTAACCCTTACGCTGACACTAACCCGCGCCCTCACACGTCCACTCCCCCTAAAGCGTTGTCCTACCCTCACCTGGACCGTAACCCGTCCCCGTCCCCTAACCCTAACCCTAGCCCGAACCCTAAGCCTAACCCTTCCCGGAAGCCTGACCCTCACCCGTCCCCTAATCCTAACCCGTACGCTGACACTAACACGCGCCCTCACACTTCCGCTCCCCCTAAAGCGTTGTCGTACCCTCACCTGGACCCTAAACCGTCCCCGTCCCCTAACCCTAACCCTAGCCCGAACCCTAACCCTAACCCTTCCCCGAAGCCTGACCCTCACCCGTCCCCTTATCCTAACCCGTACGCTTACACTAACCCGCGCCCTCACACGTCCGCTCCCCCTAAAGCGTTGTCGTACCCTCACCTGGACCCTAAACCGTCCCCGTCCCCTAACCCTAACCCTAGCCCGAACCCTAACCCTAACCCTTCCCCGAAGCCTGACCCTCACCCGTCCCCTAATCCTAACCCGTACGCTTACACTAACCCGCGCCCTCACACGTCCGCTCCCCCTAAAGCGTTGTCGTACCCTCACCTGGACCCTAAACCGTCCCCGTCCCCTAACCCTAACCCTAGCCCGAACCCTAACCCTAACCCTTCCCCGAAGCCTGACCCTCACCCGTCGCCTAATCCTAACCCGTACGCTGACACTAACCCGCGCCCTCACACGTCCGCTCCCCCTAAAGCGTTGTCGTACCCTCACCTGGACCCTAAACCGTCCCCGTCCCCTAACCCTAACCCTAGCCCGAACCCTAACCCTAACCCTTCCCCGAAGCCTGACCCTCACCCGTCCCCTAATCCTAACCCGTACGCTGACACTAACCCGTGCCCTCACACGTCCGCTCCCCCTAAAGCGTTGTCGTACCCTCACCTGGAACCTAACCCGTCCCCGTCCCCTAACCCTAACCCTAGCCCGAACCCTAACCCTAACCCTTCCCCGAAGCCTGACCCTCACCCGTCCCCTAATCCTAACCCGTACGCTGACACTAACCCGCGCCCTCACACGTCCGCTCCCCCTAAAGCGTTGTCGTACCCTCACCTGGACCCTAAACCGTCCCCGTCCCCTAAACCTAACCCTAGCCCGAACCCTAACCCTAACCCTTCCCCGAAGCCTGACCCTTACACGTCCCCTAATCCTAACCCGTAGGCTGACACTAACCCACGCCCTCACACGTCCGCTCCCCCTAAAGCGTTGTCGTACCCTCACCTGGACCCTAAACCGGCCCCGTCCCCTAAACCTAACCCTAGCACGAACCCTAAGCCTAACCCTTCCCCGAAGCCTGACCCTCACCCGTCCCCTCATCCTAACCCGTACGCTGACACTAACCTGCGCCCTCACACGTCCGCTCCCCCTAAAGCGTTGTCGTACCCTCACCTGGACCCTAAACCGTCCCCGTCCCCTAACCCTAACCCTAGCCCGAACCCTAACCCTAACCCTTCCCCGAAGCCTGACCCTCACCCGTCCCCTAATCCTAACCCGTACGCTGACACTAACCCGCGCCCTCACACGTCCGCTCCCCCTCAAGCGTTGTCGTACCCTCACCTGGACCCTAAACCGTCCCCGTCCCCTAACCCTAACCCTAGCCCGAACCCTAACCCTAACCCTTCCCCGAAGCCTGACCCTCACCCGTCCCCTAATCCTAACCCGTACGCTGACACTAACCCGCGCCCTCACACGTCCGCTCCCCCTAAAGCGTTGTCGTACCCTCACCTGGACCCTAACCCGTCCCCGTCCCCTAACCCTAACCCTAGCCCGAAACCTAACCCTAACCCTTCCCCGAAGCCTGACCCTCACCCGTCCCCTAATCCTAACCCGTACGCTGACACTAACCCGCGCCCTCACACGTCCGCTCCCCCTAAAGAGTTGTCGTACCCTCACCTGGACCCTAAACCGTCCCCGTCCCCTAACCCTAACCCTAGCCCGAACCCTAACCCTAACCCTTCCCCGAAGCCTGACCCTCACCCGTCCCCTAATCCTAACCCGTACGCTTACACTAACCCGCGCCCTCACACGTCCGCTCCCCCTAAAGCGTTGTCGTACCCTCACCTGGACCCTAAACCGTCCCCGTCCCCTAACCCTAACCCTAGCCCGAACCCTAACCCTAACACTTCCCGGAAGCCTGACCCTCACCCGTCCCCTAATCCTAACCCGTACGCTGACACTAACCCGTGCCCTCACACGTCCGCTCCCCCTAAAGCGTTGTCCTACCCTCACCTGGACCCTAAACCGTCCCCGTCCCCTAACCCTAACCCTAGCCCGAACCCTAAGCCTAACCCTTCCCCGAAGCCTGACCCTCACCCGTCCCCTAATCCTAAACCGTACGCTGACACTAACCCGCGCCCTCACACGTCCGCTCCCCCTAAAGCGTTGTCGTACCCTCACCTGGACCCTAAACCGTCCCCGTCCCCTAACCCTAACCCTAGCCCGAACCCTAAGCCTAATCCTTCCCCGAAGCCTGACCCTCACCCGTCCCCTAATCCTAACCCGTACGCTGACACTAACCCGCGCCCTCACACGTCCGCTCCCCCTAAAGCGTTGTCGTACCCTCACCTGGACCCTAAACCGTCCCCGTCCCCTAACCCTAACCCTAGCCCGAACCCTAAGCCTAACCCTTCCCTGAAGCCTGACTCTCACCCGTCCCCTAATCCTAACCCGTACGCTGACACTAACCCGCGCCCTCACACGTCCGCTCCCCCTAAGGCGTTGTCGTACTCTCACCTGGACCCTAAACCGTCCCCGTCCCCTAACCCTAACCCTAGCCCGAACCCTAACCCTAACCCTTCCCCGAAGCCTGACCCTCACCCGTCCCCTCATCCTAACCCGTACGCTGACACTAACCCGCGCCCTCACACGTCCGCTCCCCCTAAAGCGTTGTCGTACCCTCACCTGGACCCTAAACCGTCCCCGTCCCCTAACCCTAACCCTAGCCCGAACCCTAACCCTAACCCTTCCCCGAAGCCTGACCCTCACCCGTCCCCTAATGCTAACCCGTACGCTGACACTAACCCGCGCCCTCACACGTCCGCTCCCCCTCAAGCGTTGTCGTACCCTCACCTGGACCCTAAACCGTCCCCGTCCCCTAACCCTAACCATAGCCCGCACCCTAACCCTAACCCTTCCCCGAAGCCTGCCCCTCACCCGTCCCCTAATCCTAACCCTTACGCTGACACTAACCCGCGCCCTCACACGTCCACTCCCCCTAAAGCGTTGTCCTACCCTCACCTGGACCGTAACCCGTCCCCGTCCCCTAACCCTAACCCTAGCCCGAACCCTAAGCCTAACCCTTCCCGGAAGCCTGACCCTCACCCGTCCCCTAATCCTAACCCGTACGCTGACACTAACACGCGCCCTCACACTTCCGCTCCCCCTAAAGCGTTGTCGTACCCTCACCTGGACCCTAAACCGTCCCCGTCCCCTAACCCTAACCCTAGCCCGAACCCTAACCCTAACCCTTCCCCGAAGCCTGACCCTCACCCGTCCCCTTATCCTAACCCGTACGCTTACACTAACCCGCGCCCTCACACGTCCGCTCCCCCTAAAGCGTTGTCGTACCCTCACCTGGACCCTAAACCGTCCCCGTCCCCTAACCCTAACCCTAGCCCGAACCCTAACCCTAACCCTTCCCCGAAGCCTGACCCTCACCCGTCCCCTAATCCTAACCCGTACGCTGACACTAACCCGCGCCCTCACACGTCCGCTCCCCCTAAAGCGTTGTCGTACCCTCACCTGGACCCTAAACCGTCCCCGTCCCCTAACCCTAACCCTAGCCCGAACCCTAACCCTAACCCTTCCCCGAAGCCTGACCCTCACCCGTCGCCTAATCCTAACCCGTACGCTGACACTAACCCGCGCCCTCACACGTCCGCTCCCCCTAAAGCGTTGTCGTACCCTCACCTGGACCCTAAACCGTCCCCGTCCCCTAACCCTAACCCTAGCCCGAACCCTAACCCTAACCCTTCCCCGAAGCCTGACCCTCACCCGTCCCCTAATCCTAACCCGTACGCTGACACTAACCCGTGCCCTCACACGTCCGCTCCCCCTAAAGCGTTGTCGTACCCTCACCTGGAACCTAACCCGTCCCCGTCCCCTAACCCTAACCCTAGCCCGAACCCTAACCCTAACCCTTCCCCGAAGCCTGACCCTCACCCGTCCCCTAATCCTAACCCGTACGCTGACACTAACCCGCGCCCTCACACGTCCGCTCCCCCTAAAGCGTTGTCGTACCCTCACCTGGACCCTAAACCGTCCCCGTCCCCTAAACCTAACCCTAGCCCGAACCCTAACCCTAACCCTTCCCCGAAGCCTGACCCTTACACGTCCCCTAATCCTAACCCGTAGGCTGACACTAACCCACGCCCTCACACGTCCGCTCCCCCTAAAGCGTTGTCGTACCCTCACCTGGACCCTAAACCGGCCCCGTCCCCTAACCCTAACCCTAGCACGAACCCTAAGCCTAACCCTTCCCCGAAGCCTGACCCTCACCCGTCCCCTCATCCTAACCCGTACGCTGACACTAACCTGCGCCCTCACACGTCCGCTCCCCCTAAATCGTTGTCGTACCCTCACCTGGACCCTAAACCGTCCCCGTCCCCTAACCCTAACCCTAGCCCGAACCCTAACCCTAACCCTTCCCCGAAGCCTGACCCTCACCCGTCCCCTAATCCTAACCCGTACGCTGACACTAACCCGCGCCCTCACACGTCCGCTCCCCCTCAAGCGTTGTCGTACCCTCACCTGGACCCTAAACCGTCCCCGTCCCCTAACCCTAACCCTAGCCCGAACCCTAACCCTAACCCTTCCCCGAAGCCTGACCCTCACCCGTCCCCTAATCCTAACCCGTACGCTGACACTAACCCGCGCCCTCACACGTCCGCTCCCCCTAAAGCGTTGTCGTACCCTCACCTGGACCCTAACCCGTCCCCGTCCCCTAACCCTAACCCTAGCCCGAAACCTAACCCTAACCCTTCCCCGAAGCCTGACCCTCACCCGTCCCCTAATCCTAACCCGTACGCTGACACTAACCCGCGCCCTCACACGTCCGCTCCCCCTAAAGAGTTGTCGTACCCTCACCTGGACCCTAAACCGTCCCCGTCCCCTAACCCTAACCCTAGCCCGAACCCTAACCCTAACCCTTCCCCGAAGCCTGACCCTCACCCGTCCCCTAATCCTAACCCGTACGCTTACACTAACCCGCGCCCTCACACGTCCGCTCCCCCTAAAGCGTTGTCGTACCCTCACCTGGACCCTAAACCGTCCCCGTCCCCTAACCCTAACCCTAGCCCGAACCCTAACCCTAACACTTCCCGGAAGCCTGACCCTCACCCGTCCCCTAATCCTAACCCGTACGCTGACACTAACACGCGCCCTCACACGTCCGCTCCCCCTAAAGCGTTGTCGTTCCCTCACCTGGACCCTAAACCGTCCCCGTCCCCTAACCCTAACCCTAGCCCGAACCCTAACCCTAACCCTTCCCCGAAGCCTGACCCTCACCCGTCCCCTAATCCTAACCCGTACGCTGACACTAACCCGCGCCCTCACACGTCCGCTCCCCCTAAAGCGTTGTCGTACCCTCACCTGGACCCTAAACCGTCCCCGTCCCCTAACCCTAACCCTAGCCCGAAACCTAACCCTAACCCTTCCCCGAAGCCTGACCCTCACCCGTCCCCTAATCCTAACCCGTACGCTGACACTAACCCGTGCCCTCACACGTCCGCTCCCCCTAAAGCGTTGTCGTACCCTCACCTGGAACCTAACCCGTCCCCGTCCCCTAACCCTAACCCTAGCCCGAACCCTAACCCTAACCCTTCCCCGAAGCCTGACCCTCACCCGTCCCCTAATCCTAACCCGTACGCTGACACTAACCCGCGCCCTCACACGTCCGCTCCCCCTAAAGCGTTGTCGTACCCTCACCTGGACCCTAAACCGTCCCCGTCCCCTAAACCTAACCCTAGCCCGAACCCTAACCCTAACCCTTCCCCGAAGCCTGACCCTTACACGTCCCCTAATCCTAACCCGTAGGCTGACACTAACCCACGCCCTCACACGTCCGCTCCCCCTAAAGCGTTGTCGTACCCTCACCTGGACCCTAAACCGGCCCCGTCCCCTAACCCTAACCCTAGCACGAACCCTAAGCCTAACCCTTCCCCGAAGCCTGACCCTCACCCGTCCCCTCATCCTAACCCGTACGCTGACACTAACCTGCGCCCTCACACGTCCGCTCCCCCTAAATCGTTGTCGTACCCTCACCTGGACCCTAAACCGTCCCCGTCCCCTAACCCTAACCCTAGCCCGAACCCTAACCCTAACCCTTCCCCGAAGCCTGACCCTCACCCGTCCCCTAATCCTAACCCGTACGCTGACACTAACCCGCGCCCTCACACGTCCGCTCCCCCTCAAGCGTTGTCGTACCCTCACCTGGACCCTAAACCGTCCCCGTCCCCTAACCCTAACCCTAGCCCGAACCCTAACCCTAACCCTTCCCCGAAGCCTGACCCTCACCCGTCCCCTAATCCTAACCCGTACGCTGACACTAACCCGCGCCCTCACACGTCCGCTCCCCCTAAAGCGTTGTCGTACCCTCACCTGGACCCTAACCCGTCCCCGTCCCCTAACCCTAACCCTAGCCCGAAACCTAACCCTAACCCTTCCCCGAAGCCTGACCCTCACCCGTCCCCTAATCCTAACCCGTACGCTGACACTAACCCGCGCCCTCACACGTCCGCTCCCCCTAAAGAGTTGTCGTACCCTCACCTGGACCCTAAACCGTCCCCGTCCCCTAACCCTAACCCTAGCCCGAACCCTAACCCTAACCCTTCCCCGAAGCCTGACCCTCACCCGTCCCCTAATCCTAACCCGTACGCTTACACTAACCCGCGCCCTCACACGTCCGCTCCCCCTAAAGCGTTGTCGTACCCTCACCTGGACCCTAAACCGTCCCCGTCCCCTAACCCTAACCCTAGCCCGAACCCTAACCCTAACACTTCCCGGAAGCCTGACCCTCACCCGTCCCCTAATCCTAACCCGTACGCTGACACTAACACGCGCCCTCACACGTCCGCTCCCCCTAAAGCGTTGTCGTTCCCTCACCTGGACCCTAAACCGTCCCCGTCCCCTAACCCTAACCCTAGCCCGAACCCTAACCCTAACCCTTCCCCGAAGCCTGACCCTCACCCGTCCCCTAATCCTAACCCGTACGCTGACACTAACCCGCGCCCTCACACGTCCGCTCCCCCTAAAGCGTTGTCGTACCCTCACCTGGACCCTAAACCGTCCCCGTCCCCTAACCCTAACCCTAGCCCGAACCCTAACCCTAACCCTTTCCCGAAGCCTGACCCTCACCCGTCCCCTCATCCTAACCCATACGCTTACACTAACCCGCGCCCTCACACGTCCGCTCCCCCTAAAGCGTTGTCGTACCCTCACCTGGACCCTAAACCGTCCCCGTCCCCTAACCCTAACCCGAGCCCGAACCCTAACCCTAACCCTTCCCGGAAGCCTGACCCTCACCCGTCCCCTAATCCTAACCCGTACGCTGACACTAACCCGCGCCCTCACACGTCCGCTCCCCCTAAAGCGTTGTCGTACCCTCACCTGGACCCTAAACCGTCCCCGTCCCCTAACCCTAACCCTAGCCCGAACCCTAACCCTAACCCTTCCCCGAAGCCTGACCCTCACCCGTCCCCTAATCCTAACCCGTACGCTTACACTAACCCGCGCCCTCACACGTCCGCTCCCCCTAAAGCGTTGTCGTACCCTCACCTGGACCCTAACCCGTCCCCGTCCCCTAACCCTAACCCTAGCCGGAAACCTAACCCTAACCCTTCCCCGAAGCCTGACCCTCACCCGTCCCCTAATCCTAACCCGTACGCTGACACTAACCCGCGCCCTCACACGTCCGCTCCCCCTAAAGCGTTGTCGTACCCTCACCTGGACCCTAAACCGTCCCCGTCCCCTAACCCTAACCCTAGCCCGAACCCTAACCCTAACCCTTCCAAGAAGCCTGACCCTCACCCGTCCCCAATCCTAACCCGTAGGCTGACACTAACCCACGCCCTCACACGTCCGCTCCCCCTAAAGCGTTGTCGTACCCTCACATGGACCCTAAACCGTCCCCGTCCCCTAACCCTAACCCTAGCCCGAAACCTAACCCTAACCCTTCCCCGAAGCCTGACCCTCACCCGTCCCCTAATCCTAACCCGTACGCTGACACTAACCCGCGCCCTCACACGTCCGCTCCCCCTAAAGCGTTGTCGTACCCTCACCAGGACCCTAAACCGTCCCCGTCCCCTAACCCTAACCCTAGCCCGAAACCTAACCCTAACCCTTCCCCGAAGCCTGACCCTCACCCGTCCCCTAATCCTAACCCGTACGCTGACACTAACCCGCGCCCTCACACGTCCGCTCCCCCTAAAGCGTTGTCGTACCCTCACCTGGACCCTAAACCGTCCCCGTCCCCTAACCCTAACCCTAGCCCGAACCCTAAGCCTAACCCTTCCCCGAAGCCTGACCCTCACCCGTCCCCTAATCCTAACCCGTACGCTGACACTAACCCGCGCCCTCACACGTCCGCTCCCCCTAAAGCGTTGTCGTACCCTCACCTGGACCCTAAACCGTCCCCGTCCCCTAACCCTAACCCTAGCCCGAACCCTAACCCTAACCCTTACCCGAAGCCTGACCCTCACCCGTCCCCTAATCCTAACCCGTACGCTGACACTAACCCGCGCCCTCACACGTCCGCTCCCCCTAAAGCGTTGTCGTACCCTCACCTGGACCCTAAACCGTCCCCGTCCCCTAACCCTAACCCTAGCCCGAACCCTAACCCTAACCCTTCCCCGAAGCCTGACCCTCACCCGTCCCCTAATCCTAACCCGTACGCTGACACTAACCCGCGCCCTCACACGTCCGCTCCCCCTAAAGCGTTGTCGTACCCTCACCTGGACCCTAAACCGTCCCCGTCCCCTAACCCTAACCCTAGCCCGAACCCTAAGCCTAACCCTTCCCCGAAGCCTGACCCACACCCGTCCCCTCATCCTAACCCGTACGCTGACACTAACCCGCGCCCTCACACGTCCGCTCCCCCTAAAGCGTTGTCGTACCCTCACCTGGACCCTAAACCGTCCCCGTCCCCTAACCCTAACCCTAGCCCGAACCCTAACCCTAACCCTTCCCCGAAGCCTGACCCTCACCCGTCCCCAAATCGTAAGCTGTACGCTGACACTAACCAGCGCCCACACACGTCCGCTCCCCCTAAAGCGTCCTACCCTCACCTGGACCGTAACCCGTCCCCGTCCCCTAACCCTAACCCTAGCCCGAACCCTAACCCTAAACCTTCCCCGAAGCCTGACCCTCACCCGTCCCCTAATCCTAACCCGTACGCTTACACTAACCCGCGCCCTCACACGTCCGCTCCCCCTAAAGCGTTGTCATACCCTCACCTGGACCCTAAACCGTCCCCGTCCCCTAACCCTAACCCTAGCCCGAATCCTAAGCCTAACCCTTCCCCGAAGCCTGACCCTCACCCGTCCCCTAATCCTAACCCGTACGCTGACACTAACCAACGCCCTCACACGTCCGCTCCCCCTAAAGCGTTGTCGTACCCTCACCTGGACCCTAAACCGTCCCCGTCCCCTAACCCTAACCCTAGCCCGAACCCTAACCCTAACCCTTCCCCGAAGCCTGACCCTCACCCGTCCCGTAATCCTAACCCGTACGCTAACACTAACCCGCGCCCTCACACGTCCGCTCCCCCTAAAGCGTTGTCGTACCCTCACCTGGGCCCTAACCCGTCCCCGTCCCCTAACCCTAACCCTAGCCCGAAATCTAACCCTAACCCTTCCCCGAAGCCTGACCCTCAACCGTCCCCTAATCCTAACCCGTACGCTGACACTAACCCGCGCCCTCACACGTCCGCTCCCCCTAAAGCGTTGTCGTACCCTCACCTGGACCCTAAACCGTCCCCGTCCCCTAACCCTAACCCTAGCCCGAACCCTAACCCTAACCCTTACCCGAAGCCTGACCCTCACCCATGCCCTAATCCTAACCCGTACGCTGACACTAACCCACGCCCTCACACGTCCGCTCCCCCTAAAGCGTTGTCGTACCCTCACCTGGACCCTAAACCGTCCCCGTCCCCTAACCCTAACCCTAGCCCTAACCCTAAGCCTAACCCTTCCCCGAATACTGACTCTCACCCGTCCCCTAATCCTAACCCGTACGCTGACACTAACCCGCGCCCTCACACGTCCGCTCCCCCTAAGGCGTTGTCGTACCCTCACCTGGACCCTAAACCGTCCCCGTCCCCTAACCCTAACCCTAGCCCGAACCCTAAGCCTAACACTTCCCCGAAGCCTGACCCTCACCCGTCCCCTCATCCTAACCCGTACGCTGACACTAACCCGCGCCCTCACACGTCCGCTCCCCCTAAAGCCTTCTCGTACCCTCACCTGGACCCTAAACCGTCCCCGTCCCATAACCCTAACCCTAGCCCGAACCCTAACCCTAACCCTTCCCCGAAGCCTGACCCTCACCCGTCCCCTAATCCTAACCCGTACGCTGACACTAACCCGCGCCCTCACACGTCCGCTCCCCCTAAAGCGTTGTCGTACCCTCACCTGGACCCTAAACCGTCCCCGTCCCCTAACCCTAACCCTAGCCCGAACCCTAACCCTAACACTTCCCCGAAGCCTGACCCTCACCCGTCCCCTAATCCTAACCCGTACGCTGACACTAACCCGCGCCCTCACACGTCCTCTCCCCCTAAAGCGTTGTCGTACCCTCACCTGGACCCTAAACCGTCCCCGTCCCCTAACCCTAACCCTAGCCCGAACCCTAACCCTAACCCTTCCCCGAAGCCTGACCCTCACCCGTCCCCTAATCCTAAGCCTTACGCTGACACTAACCCGCGCCCTCACACGTCCGCTCCCCCTAAAGCGTTGTCGTACCCTCACCTGGACCCTAAACCGTCCCCGTCCCCTAACCCTAACCCTAGCCCGAACCCTAACCCTAACCCTTCCCCGAAGCCTGACCCTCACCCGTCCCCTAATCCTAAGCCTTACGCTGACACTAACCCGCGCCCTCACACGTCCGCTCCCCCTAAAGCGTTGTCGTACCCTCACCTGGACCCTAAACCGTCCCCATCCCCTAACCCTAACCGTAGCCCGAACCCTAACCCTAACCCTTCCCCGAAGCCTGACCCTCACCCGTCCCCAAATCGTAAGCCGTACGCTGACACTAACCCGCGCCCTCACACGTCCGCTCCCCCTAAAGCGTTGTCGTACCCTCACCTGGACCCTAAACCGTCCCCGTCCCCTAACCCTAACCCTAGCCCGAACCCTAACCCTAACCCTTCCCCGAAGCCTGACCCTCACCCGTCCCCTAATCCTAACCCGTACGCTGACACTAACCCGCGCCCTCACACGTCCGCTCCCCCTAAAGCGTTGTCGTACCCTCACCTGGACCCTAAACCGTCCCCGTCCCCTAACCCTAATCCTAGCCCGAAACCTAACCCTAACCCTTCCCCGAAGCCTGACCCTCACCCGTCCCCTAATCCTAACCCGTACGCTGACACTAACCCGCGCCCTCACACGTCCGCTCCCCCTAAAGAGTTGTCGTACCCTCACCTGGACCCTAAACCGTCCCCGTCCCCTAACCCTAACCCTAGCCCGAACCCTAACCCTAACCCTTCCCCGAAGCCTGACCCTCACCCGTCCCCTAATCCTAACCCGTACGCTTACACTAACCCGCGCCCTCACACGTCCGCTCCCCCTAAAGCGTTGTCGTACCCTCACCTGGACCCTAAACCGTCCCCGTCCCCTAACCCTAACCCTAGCCCGAACCCTAACCCTAACACTTCCCGGAAGCCTGACCCTCACCCGTCCCCTAATCCTAACCCGTACGCTGACACTAACACGCGCCCTCACACGTCCGCTCCCCCTAAAGCGTTGTCGTTCCCTCACCTGGACCCTAAACCGTCCCCGTCCCCTAACCCTAACCCTAGCCCGAACCCTAACCCTAACCCTTCCCCGAAGCCTGACCCTCACCCGTCCCCTAATCCTAACCCGTACGCTGACACTAACCCGCGCCCTCACACGTCCGCTCCCCCTAAAGCGTTGTCGTACCCTCACCTAGACCCTAAACCGTCCCCGTCCCCTAACCCTAACCCTAGCCCGAACCCTAACCCTAACCCTTTCCCGAAGCCTGACCCTCACCCGTCCCCTCATCCTAACCCATACGCTTACACTAACCCGCGCCCTCACACGTCCGCTCCCCCTAAAGCGTTGTCGTACCCTCACCTGGACCCTAAACCGTCCCCGTCCCCTAACCCTAACCCGAGCCCGAACCCTAACCCTAACCCTTCCCCGAAGCCTGACCCTCACCCGTCCCCTAATCCTAACCCGTACGCTGACACTAACCCGCGCCCTCACACGTCCGCTCCCCCTAAAGCGTTGTCGTACCCTCACCTGGACCCTAAACCGTCCCCGTCCCCTAACCCTAACCCTAGCCCGAACCCTAACCCTAACCCTTCCCCGAAGCCTGACCCTCACCCGTCCCCTAATCCTAACCCGTACGCTTACACTAACCCGCGCCCTCACACGTCCGCTCCCCCTAAAGCGTTGTCGTACCCTCACCTGGACCCTAACCCGTCCCCGTCCCCTAACCCTAACCCTAGCCCGAAACCTAACCCTAACCCTTCCCCGAAGCCTGACCCTCACCCGTCCCCTAATCCTAACCCGTACGCTGACACTAACCCGCGCCCTCACACGTCCGCTCCCCCTAAAGCGTTGTCGTACCCTCACCTGGACCCTAAACCGTCCCCGTCCCCTAACCCTAACCCTAGCCCGAACCCTAACCCTAACCCTTCCAAGAAGCCTGACCCTCACCCGTCCCCAATCCTAACCCGTAGGCTGACACTAACCCACGCCCTCACACGTCCGCTCCCCCTAAAGCGTTGTCGTACCCTCACATGGACCCTAAACCGTCCCCGTCCCCTAACCCTAACCCTAGCCCGAACCCTAACCCTAACCCTTCCCCGAAGCCTGACCCTCACCCGTCCCCTAATCCTAACCCGTACGCTGACACTAACCCGCGCCCTCACACGTCCGCTCCCCCTAAAGCGTTGTCGTACCCTCACCAGGACCCTAAACCGTCCCCGTCCCCTAACCTTAACCCTAGCCCGAACCCTAACCCTAACCCTTCACGAAGCCTGACCCTCACCCGTCCCCTAATCCTAACCCGTACGCTGACACTAACCCGTGCCCTCACACGTCCGCTCCCCCTAAAGCGTTGTCGTACCCTCACCTGGACCCTAAACCGTCCCCGTCCCCTAACCCTAACCCTAGCCCGAACCCTAACCCTAACCCTTCCCCGAAGCCTGACCCTCACCCGTCCCCTAATCCTAACCCGTACGCTGACACTAACCCGCGCCCTCACACGTCCGCTCCCCCTAAAGCGTTGTCGTACCCTCACCTGGACCCTAAACCGTCCCCGTCCCCTAACCCTAACCCTAGCCCGAACCCTAAGCCTAATCCTTCCCCGAAGCCTGACCCTCACCCGTCCCCTAATCCTAACCCGTACGCTGACACTAACCCGCGCCCTCACACGTCCGCTCCCCCTAAAGCGTTGTCGTACCCTCACCTGGACCCTAAACCGTCCCCGTCCCCTAACCCTAACCCTAGCCCGAACCCTAAGCCTAACCCTTCCCCGAAGCCTGACTCTCACCCGTCCCCTAATCCTAACCCGTACGCTGACACTAACCCGCGCCCTCACACGTCCGCTCCCCCTAAGGCGTTGTCGTACTCTCACCTGGACCCTAAACCGTCCCCGTCCCCTAACCCTAACCCTAGCCCGAACCCTAACCCTAACCCTTCCCCGAAGCCTGACCCTCACCCGTCCCCTCATCCTAACCCGTACGCTGACACTAACCCGCGCCCTCACACGTCCGCTCCCCCTAAAGCGTTGTCGTACCCTCACCTGGACCCTAAACCGTCCCCGTCCCCTAACCCTAACCCTAGCCCGAACCCTAACCCTAACCCTTCCCCGAAGCCTGACCCTCACCCGTCCCCTAATGCTAACCCGTACGCTGACACTAACCCGCGCCCTCACACGTCCGCTCCCCCTCAAGCGTTGTCGTACCCTCACCTGGACCCTAAACCGTCCCCGTCCCCTAACCCTAACCATAGCCCGCACCCTAACCCTAACCCTTCCCCGAAGCCTGCCCCTCACCCGTCCCCTAATCCTAACCCTTACGCTGACACTAACCCGCGCCCTCACACGTCCACTCCCCCTAAAGCGTTGTCCTACCCTCACCTGGACCGTAACCCGTCCCCGTCCCCTAACCCTAACCCTAGCCCGAACCCTAAGCCTAACCCTTCCCGGAAGCCTGACCCTCACCCGTCCCCTAATCCTAACCCGTACGCTGACACTAACACGCGCCCTCACACTTCCGCTCCCCCTAAAGCGTTGTCGTACCCTCACCTGGACCCTAAACCGTCCCCGTCTCCTAACCCTAACCCTAGCCCGAACCCTAACCCTAACCCTTCCCCGAAGCCTGACCCTCACCCGTCCCCTTATCCTAACCCGTACGCTTACACTAACCCGCGCCCTCACACGTCCGCTCCCCCTAAAGCGTTGTCGTACCCTCACCTGGACCCTAAACCGTCCCCGTCCCCTAACCCTAACCCTAGCCCGAACCCTAACCCTAACCCTTCCCCGAAGCCTGACCCTCACCCGTCCCCTAATCCTAACCCGTACGCTTACACTAACCCGCGCCCTCACACGTCCGCTCCCCCTAAAGCGTTGTCGTACCCTCACCTGGACCCTAAACCGTCCCCGTCCCCTAACCCTAACCCTAGCCCGAACCCTAACCCTAACCCTTCCCCGAAGCCTGACCCTCACCCGTCGCCTAATCCTAACCCGTACGCTGACACTAACCCGCGCCCTCACACGTCCGCTCCCCCTAAAGCGTTGTCGTACCCTCACCTGGACCCTAAACCGTCCCCGTCCCCTAACCCTAACCCTAGCCCGAACCCTAACCCTAACCCTTCCCCGAAGCCTGACCCTCACCCGTCCCCTAATCCTAACCCGTACGCTGACACTAACCCGTGCCCTCACACGTCCGCTCCCCCTAAAGCGTTGTCGTACCCTCACCTGGAACCTAACCCGTCCCCGTCCCCTAACCCTAACCCTAGCCCGAACCCTAACCCTAACCCTTCCCCGAAGCCTGACCCTCACCCGTCCCCTAATCCTAACCCGTACGCTGACACTAACCCGCGCCCTCACACGTCCGCTCCCCCTAAAGCGTTGTCGTACCCTCACCTGGACCCTAAACCGTCCCCGTCCCCTAAACCTAACCCTAGCCCGAACCCTAACCCTAACCCTTCCCCGAAGCCTGACCCTTACACGTCCCCTAATCCTAACCCGTAGGCTGACACTAACCCACGCCCTCACACGTCCGCTCCCCCTAAAGCGTTGTCGTACCCTCACCTGGACCCTAAACCGGCCCCGTCCCCTAAACCTAACCCTAGCACGAACCCTAAGCCTAACCCTTCCCCGAAGCCTGACCCTCACCCGTCCCCTCATCCTAACCCGTACGCTGACACTAACCTGCGCCCTCACACGTCCGCTCCCCCTAAAGCGTTGTCGTACCCTCACCTGGACCCTAAACCGTCCCCGTCCCCTAACCCTAACCCTAGCCCGAACCCTAACCCTAACCCTTCCCCGAAGCCTGACCCTCACCCGTCCCCTAATCCTAACCCGTACGCTGACACTAACCCGCGCCCTCACACGTCCGCTCCCCCTCAAGCGTTGTCGTACCCTCACCTGGACCCTAAACCGTCCCCGTCCCCTAACCCTAACCCTAGCCCGAACCCTAACCCTAACCCTTCCCCGAAGCCTGACCCTCACCCGTCCCCTAATCCTAACCCGTACGCTGACACTAACCCGCGCCCTCACACGTCCGCTCCCCCTAAAGCGTTGTCGTACCCTCACCTGGACCCTAACCCGTCCCCGTCCCCTAACCCTAACCCTAGCCCGAAACCTAACCCTAACCCTTCCCCGAAGCCTGACCCTCACCCGTCCCCTAATCCTAACCCGTACGCTGACACTAACCCGCGCCCTCACACGTCCGCTCCCCCTAAAGAGTTGTCGTACCCTCACCTGGACCCTAAACCGTCCCCGTCCCCTAACCCTAACCCTAGCCCGAACCCTAACCCTAACCCTTCCCCGAAGCCTGACCCTCACCCGTCCCCTAATCCTAACCCGTACGCTTACACTAACCCGCGCCCTCACACGTCCGCTCCCCCTAAAGCGTTGTCGTACCCTCACCTGGACCCTAAACCGTCCCCGTCCCCTAACCCTAACCCTAGCCCGAACCCTAACCCTAACACTTCCCGGAAGCCTGACCCTCACCCGTCCCCTAATCCTAACCCGTACGCTGACACTAACCCGTGCCCTCACACGTCCGCTCCCCCTAAAGCGTTGTCCTACCCTCACCTGGACCCTAAACCGTCCCCGTCCCCTAACCCTAACCCTAGCCCGAACCCTAAGCCTAACCCTTCCCCGAAGCCTGACCCTCACCCGTCCCCTAATCCTAAACCGTACGCTGACACTAACCCGCGCCCTCACACGTCCGCTCCCCCTAAAGCGTTGTCGTACCCTCACCTGGACCCTAAACCGTCCCCGTCCCCTAACCCTAACCCTAGCCCGAACCCTAAGCCTAATCCTTCCCCGAAGCCTGACCCTCACCCGTCCCCTAATCCTAACCCGTACGCTGACACTAACCCGCGCCCTCACACGTCCGCTCCCCCTAAAGCGTTGTCGTACCCTCACCTGGACCCTAAACCGTCCCCGTCCCCTAACCCTAACCCTAGCCCGAACCCTAAGCCTAACCCTTCCCTGAAGCCTGACTCTCACCCGTCCCCTAATCCTAACCCGTACGCTGACACTAACCCGCGCCCTCACACGTCCGCTCCCCCTAAGGCGTTGTCGTACTCTCACCTGGACCCTAAACCGTCCCCGTCCCCTAACCCTAACCCTAGCCCGAACCCTAACCCTAACCCTTCCCCGAAGCCTGACCCTCACCCGTCCCCTCATCCTAACCCGTACGCTGACACTAACCCGCGCCCTCACACGTCCGCTCCCCCTAAAGCGTTGTCGTACCCTCACCTGGACCCTAAACCGTTCCCGTCCCCTAACCCTAACCCTAGCCCGAACCCTAACCCTAACCCTTCCCCGAAGCCTGACCCTCACCCGTCCCCTAATGCTAACCCGTACGCTGACACTAACCCGCGCCCTCACACGTCCGCTCCCCCTCAAGCGTTGTCGTACCCTCACCTGGACCCTAAACCGTCCCCGTCCCCTAACCCTAACCATAGCCCGCACCCTAACCCTAACCCTTCCCCGAAGCCTGCCCCTCACCCGTCCCCTAATCCTAACCCTTACGCTGACACTAACCCGCGCCCTCACACGTCCACTCCCCCTAAAGCGTTGTCCTACCCTCACCTGGACCGTAACCCGTCCCCGTCCCCTAACCCTAACCCTAGCCCGAACCCTAAGCCTAACCCTTCCCGGAAGCCTGACCCTCACCCGTCCCCTAATCCTAACCCGTACGCTGACACTAACACGCGCCCTCACACTTCCGCTCCCCCTAAAGCGTTGTCGTACCCTCACCTGGACCCTAAACCGTCCCCGTCCCCTAACCCTAACCCTAGCCCGAACCCTAACCCTAACCCTTCCCCGAAGCCTGACCCTCACCCGTCCCCTTATCCTAACCCGTACGCTTACACTAACCCGCGCCCTCACACGTCCGCTCCCCCTAAAGCGTTGTCGTACCCTCACCTGGACCCTAAACCGTCCCCGTCCCCTAACCCTAACCCTAGCCCGAACCCTAACCCTAACCCTTCCCCGAAGCCTGACCCTCACCCGTCCCCTAATCCTAACCCGTACGCTTACACTAACCCGCGCCCTCACACGTCCGCTCCCCCTAAAGCGTTGTCGTACCCTCACCTGGACCCTAAACCGTCCCCGTCCCCTAACCCTAACCCTAGCCCGAACCCTAACCCTAACCCTTCCCCGAAGCCTGACCCTCACCCGTCGCCTAATCCTAACCCGTACGCTGACACTAACCCGCGCCCTCACACGTCCGCTCCCCCTAAAGCGTTGTCGTACCCTCACCTGGACCCTAAACCGTCCCCGTCCCCTAACCCTAACCCTAGCCCGAACCCTAACCCTAACCCTTCCCCGAAGCCTGACCCTCACCCGTCCCCTAATCCTAACCCGTACGCTGACACTAACCCGTGCCCTCACACGTCCGCTCCCCCTAAAGCGTTGTCGTACCCTCACCTGGAACCTAACCCGTCCCCGTCCCCTAACCCTAACCCTAGCCCGAACCCTAACCCTAACCCTTCCCCGAAGCCTGACCCTCACCCGTCCCCTAATCCTAACCCGTACGCTGACACTAACCCGCGCCCTCACACGTCCGCTCCCCCTAAAGCGTTGTCGTACCCTCACCTGGACCCTAAACCGTCCCCGTCCCCTAAACCTAACCCTAGCCCGAACCCTAACCCTAACCCTTCCCCGAAGCCTGACCCTTACACGTCCCCTAATCCTAACCCGTAGGCTGACACTAACCCACGCCCTCACACGTCCGCTCCCCCTAAAGCGTTGTCGTACCCTCACCTGGACCCTAAACCGGCCCCGTCCCCTAACCCTAACCCTAGCACGAACCCTAAGCCTAACCCTTCCCCGAAGCCTGACCCTCACCCGTCCCCTCATCCTAACCCGTACGCTGACACTAACCTGCGCCCTCACACGTCCGCTCCCCCTAAATCGTTGTCGTACCCTCACCTGGACCCTAAACCGTCCCCGTCCCCTAACCCTAACCCTAGCCCGAACCCTAACCCTAACCCTTCCCCGAAGCCTGACCCTCACCCGTCCCCTAATCCTAACCCGTACGCTGACACTAACCCGCGCCCTCACACGTCCGCTCCCCCTCAAGCGTTGTCGTACCCTCACCTGGACCCTAAACCGTCCCCGTCCCCTAACCCTAACCCTAGCCCGAACCCTAACCCTAACCCTTCCCCGAAGCCTGACCCTCACCCGTCCCCTAATCCTAACCCGTACGCTGACACTAACCCGCGCCCTCACACGTCCGCTCCCCCTAAAGCGTTGTCGTACCCTCACCTGGACCCTAAACCGTCCCCGTCCCCTAACCCTAACCCTAGCCCGAAACCTAACCCTAACCCTTCCCCGAAGCCTGACCCTCACCCGTCCCCTAATCCTAACCCGTACGCTGACACTAACCCGCGCCCTCACACGTCCGCTCCCCCTAAAGAGTTGTCGTACCCTCACCTGGACCCTAAACCGTCCCCGTCCCCTAACCCTAACCCTAGCCCGAACCCTAACCCTAACCCTTCCCCGAAGCCTGACCCTCACCCGTCCCCTAATCCTAACCCGTACGCTTACACTAACCCGCGCCCTCACACGTCCGCTCCCCCTAAAGCGTTGTCGTACCCTCACCTGGACCCTAAACCGTCCCCGTCCCCTAACCCTAACCCTAGCCCGAACCCTAACCCTAACACTTCCCGGAAGCCTGACCCTCACCCGTCCCCTAATCCTAACCCGTACGCTGACACTAACACGCGCCCTCACACGTCCGCTCCCCCTAAAGCGTTGTCGTTCCCTCACCTGGACCCTAAACCGTCCCCGTCCCCTAACCCTAACCCTAGCCCGAACCCTAACCCTAACCCTTCCCCGAAGCCTGACCCTCACCCGTCCCCTAATCCTAACCCGTACGCTGACACTAACCCGCGCCCTCACACGTCCGCTCCCCCTAAAGCGTTGTCGTACCCTCACCTGGACCCTAAACCGTCCCCGTCCCCTAACCCTAACCCTAGCCCGAACCCTAACCCTAACCCTTTCCCGAAGCCTGACCCTCACCCGTCCCCTCATCCTAACCCATACGCTTACACTAACCCGCGCCCTCACACGTCCGCTCCCCCTAAAGCGTTGTCGTACCCTCACCTGGACCCTAAACCGTCCCCGTCCCCTAACCCTAACCCTAGCCCGAACCCTAACCCTAACCCTTCCCCGAAGCCTGACCCTCACCCGTCCCCTAATCCTAACCCGTACGCTTACACTAACCCGCGCCCTCACACGTCCGCTCCCCCTAAAGCGTTGTCGTACCCTCACCTGGACCCTAACCCGTCCCCGTCCCCTAACCCTAACCCTAGCCCGAAACCTAACCCTAACCCTTCCCCGAAGCCTGACCCTCACCCGTCCCCTAATCCTAACCCGTACGCTGACACTAACCCGTGCCCTCACACGTCCGCTCCCCCTAAAGCGTTGTCGTACCCTCACCTGGAACCTAACCCGTCCCCGTCCCCTAACCCTAACCCTAGCCCGAACCCTAACCCTAACCCTTCCCCGAAGCCTGACCCTCACCCGTCCCCTAATCCTAACCCGTACGCTGACACTAACCCGCGCCCTCACACGTCCGCTCCCCCTAAAGCGTTGTCGTACCCTCACCTGGACCCTAAACCGTCCCCGTCCCCTAAACCTAACCCTAGCCCGAACCCTAACCCTAACCCTTCCCCGAAGCCTGACCCTTACACGTCCCCTAATCCTAACCCGTAGGCTGACACTAACCCACGCCCTCACACGTCCGCTCCCCCTAAAGCGTTGTCGTACCCTCACCTGGACCCTAAACCGGCCCCGTCCCCTAACCCTAACCCTAGCACGAACCCTAAGCCTAACCCTTCCCCGAAGCCTGACCCTCACCCGTCCCCTCATCCTAACCCGTACGCTGACACTAACCTGCGCCCTCACACGTCCGCTCCCCCTAAATCGTTGTCGTACCCTCACCTGGACCCTAAACCGTCCCCGTCCCCTAACCCTAACCCTAGCCCGAACCCTAACCCTAACCCTTCCCCGAAGCCTGACCCTCACCCGTCCCCTAATCCTAACCCGTACGCTGACACTAACCCGCGCCCTCACACGTCCGCTCCCCCTCAAGCGTTGTCGTACCCTCACCTGGACCCTAAACCGTCCCCGTCCCCTAACCCTAACCCTAGCCCGAACCCTAACCCTAACCCTTCCCCGAAGCCTGACCCTCACCCGTCCCCTAATCCTAACCCGTACGCTGACACTAACCCGCGCCCTCACACGTCCGCTCCCCCTAAAGCGTTGTCGTACCCTCACCTGGACCCTAACCCGTCCCCGTCCCCTAACCCTAACCCTAGCCCGAAACCTAACCCTAACCCTTCCCCGAAGCCTGACCCTCACCCGTCCCCTAATCCTAACCCGTACGCTGACACTAACCCGCGCCCTCACACGTCCGCTCCCCCTAAAGAGTTGTCGTACCCTCACCTGGACCCTAAACCGTCCCCGTCCCCTAACCCTAACCCTAGCCCGAACCCTAACCCTAACCCTTCCCCGAAGCCTGACCCTCACCCGTCCCCTAATCCTAACCCGTACGCTTACACTAACCCGCGCCCTCACACGTCCGCTCCCCCTAAAGCGTTGTCGTACCCTCACCTGGACCCTAAACCGTCCCCGTCCCCTAACCCTAACCATAGCCCGAACCCTAACCCTAACACTTCCCGGAAGCCTGACCCTCACCCGTCCCCTAATCCTAACCCGTACGCTGACACTAACACGCGCCCTCACACGTCCGCTCCCCCTAAAGCGTTGTCGTTCCCTCACCTGGACCCTAAACCGTCCCCGTCCCCTAACCCTAACCCTAGCCCGAACCCTAACCCTAACCCTTCCCCGAAGCCTGACCCTCACCCGTCCCCTAATCCTAACCCGTACGCTGACACTAACCCGCGCCCTCACACGTCCGCTCCCCCTAAAGCGTTGTCGTACCCTCACCTGGACCCTAAACCGTCCCCGTCCCCTAACCCTAACCCTAGCCCGAACCCTAACCCTAACCCTTTCCCGAAGCCTGACCCTCACCCGTCCCCTCATCCTAACCCATACGCTTACACTAACCCGCGCCCTCACACGTCCGCTCCCCCTAAAGCGTTGTCGTACCCTCACCTGGACCCTAAACCGTCCCCGTCCCCTAACCCTAACCCGAGCCCGAACCCTAACCCTAACCCTTCCCGGAAGCCTGACCCTCACCCGTCCCCTAATCCTAACCCGTACGCTGACACTAACCCGCGCCCTCACACGTCCGCTCCCCCTAAAGCGTTGTCGTACCCTCACCTGGACCCTAAACCGTCCCCGTCCCCTAACCCTAACCCTAGCCCGAACCCTAACCCTAACCCTTCCCCGAAGCCTGACCCTCACCCGTCCCCTAATCCTAACCCGTACGCTTACACTAACCCGCGCCCTCACACGTCCGCTCCCCCTAAAGCGTTGTCGTACCCTCACCTGGACCCTAACCCGTCCCCGTCCCCTAACCCTAACCCTAGCCGGAAACCTAACCCTAACCCTTCCCCGAAGCCTGACCCTCACCCGTCCCCTAATCCTAACCCGTACGCTGACACTAACCCGCGCCCTCACACGTCCGCTCCCCCTAAAGCGTTGTCGTACCCTCACCTGGACCCTAAACCGTCCCCGTCCCCTAACCCTAACCCTAGCCCGAACCCTAACCCTAAACCTTCCAAGAAGCCTGACCCTCACCCGTCCCCAATCCTAACCCGTAGGCTGACACTAACCCACGCCCTCACACGTCCGCTCCCCCTAAAGCGTTGTCGTACCCTCACATGGACCCTAAACCGTCCCCGTCCCCTAACCCTAACCCTAGCCCGAAACCTAACCCTAACCCTTCCCCGAAGCCTGACCCTCACCCGTCCCCTAATCCTAACCCGTACGCTGACACTAACCCGCGCCCTCACACGTCCGCTCCCCCTAAAGCGTTGTCGTACCCTCACCAGGACCCTAAACCGTCCCCGTCCCCTAACCTTAACCCTAGCCCGAACCCTAACCCTAACCCTTCACGAAGCCTGACCCTCACCCGTCCCCTAATCCTAACCCGTACGCTGACACTAACCCGCGCCCTCACACGTCCGCTCCCCCTAAAGCGTTGTCGTACCCTCACCTGGACCCTAAACCGTCCCCGTCCCCTAACCCTAACCCTAGCCCGAACCCTAACCCTAACCCTTCCCCGAAGCCTGACCCTCACCCGTCCCCTAATCCTAACCCGTACGCTGACACTAACCCGCGCCCTCACACGTCCGCTCCCCCTAAAGCGTTGTCGTACCCTCACCTGGACCCTAAACCGTCCCCGTCCCCTAACCCTAACCCTAGCCCGAACCCTAAGCCTAATCCTTCCCCGAAGCCTGACCCTCACCCGTCCCCTAATCCTAACCCGTACGCTGACACTAACCCGCGCCCTCACACGTCCGCTCCCCCTAAAGCGTTGTCGTACCCTCACCTGGACCCTAAACCGTCCCCGTCCCCTAACCCTAACCCTAGCCCGAACCCTAAGCCTAACCCTTCCCCGAAGCCTGACTCTCACCCGTCCCCTAATCCTAACCCGTACGCTGACACTAACCCGCGCCCTCACACGTCCGCTCCCCCTAAGGCGTTGTCGTACCCTCACCTGGACCCTAAACCGTCCCCGTCCCCTAACCCTAACCCTAGCCCGAACCCTAACCCTAACCCTTCCCCGAAGCCTGACCCTCACCCGTCCCCTCATCCTAACCCGTACGCTGACACTAACCCGCGCCCTCACACGTCCGCTCCCCCTAAAGCGTTGTCGTACCCTCACCTGGACCCTAAACCGTCCCCGTCCCCTAACCCTAACCCTAGCCCGAACCCTAACCCTAACCCTTCCCCGAAGCCTGACCCTCACCCGTCCCCTAATGCTAACCCGTACGCTGACACTAACCCGCGCCCTCACACGTCCGCTCCCCCTCAAGCGTTGTCGTACCCTCACCTGGACCCTAAACCGTCCCCGTCCCCTAACCCTAACCATAGCCCGAACCCTAACCCTAACCCTTCCCCGAAGCCTGCCCCTCACCCGTCCCCTAATCCTAACCCTTACGCTGACACTAACCCGCGCCCTCACACGTCCACTCCCCCTAAAGCGTTGTCCTACCCTCACCTGGACCGTAACCCGTCCCCGTCCCCTAACCCTAACCCTAGCCCGAACCCTAAGCCTAACCCTTCCCGGAAGCCTGACCCTCACCCGTCCCCTAATCCTAACCCGTACGCTGACACTAACACGCGCCCTCACACTTCCGCTCCCCCTAAAGCGTTGTCGTACCCTCACCTGGACCCTAAACCGTCCCCGTCCCCTAACCCTAACCCTAGCCCGAACCCTAACCCTAACCCTTCCCCGAAGCCTGACCCTCACCCGTCCCCTTATCCTAACCCGTACGCTTACACTAACCCGCGCCCTCACACGTCCGCTCCCCCTAAAGCGTTGTCGTACCCTCACCTGGACCCTAAACCGTCCCCGTCCCCTAACCCTAACCCTAGCCCGAACCCTAACCCTAACCCTTCCCCGAAGCCTGACCCTCACCCGTCCCCTAATCCTAACCCGTACGCTTACACTAACCCGCGCCCTCACACGTCCGCTCCCCCTAAAGCGTTGTCGTACCCTCACCTGGACCCTAAACCGTCCCCGTCCCCTAACCCTAACCCTAGCCCGAACCCTAACCCTAACCCTTCCCCGAAGCCTGACCCTCACCCGTCGCCTAATCCTAACCCGTACGCTGACACTAACCCGCGCCCTCACACGTCCGCTCCCCCTAAAGCGTTGTCGTACCCTCACCTGGACCCTAAACCGTCCCCGTCCCCTAACCCTAACCCTAGCCCGAACCCTAACCCTAACCCTTCCCCGAAGCCTGACCCTCACCCGTCCCCTAATCCTAACCCGTACGCTGACACTAACCCGTGCCCTCACACGTCCGCTCCCCCTAAAGCGTTGTCGTACCCTCACCTGGAACCTAACCCGTCCCCGTCCCCTAACCCTAACCCTAGCCCGAACCCTAACCCTAACCCTTCCCCGAAGCCTGACCCTCACCCGTCCCCTAATGCTAACCCGTACGCTGACACTAACCCGCGCCCTCACACGTCCGCTCCCCCTAAAGCGTTGTCGTACCCTCACCTGGACCCTAAACCGTCCCCGTCCCCTAAACCTAACCCTAGCCCGAACCCTAACCCTAACCCTTCCCCGAAGCCTGACCCTTACACGTCCCCTAATCCTAACCCGTAGGCTGACACTAACCCACGCCCTCACACGTCCGCTCCCCCTAAAGCGTTGTCGTACCCTCACCTGGACCCTAAACCGGCCCCGTCCCCTAACCCTAACCCTAGCACGAACCCTAAGCCTAACCCTTCCCCGAAGCCTGACCCTCACCCGTCCCCTCATCCTAACCCGTACGCTGACACTAACCTGCGCCCTCACACGTCCGCTCCCCCTAAAGCGTTGTCGTACCCTCACCTGGACCCTAAACCGTCCCCGTCCCCTAACCCTAACCCTAGCCCGAACCCTAACCCTAACCCTTCCCCGAAGCCTGACCCTCACCCGTCCCCTAATCCTAACCCGTACGCTGACACTAACCCGCGCCCTCACACGTCCGCTCCCCCTCAAGCGTTGTCGTACCCTGACCTGGACCCTAAACCGTCCCCGTCCCCTAAACCTAACCCTAACCCTAGCCCGAACCCTAACCCTAACCCTTCCCCGAAGCCTGACCCTCACCCGTCCCCTAATCCTAACCCGTACGCTGACACTAACCCGTGCCCTCACACGTCCGCTCCCCCTAAAGCGTTGTCCTACCCTCACCTGGACCCTAAACCGTCCCCGTCCCCTAACCCTAACCCTAGCCCGAACCCTAACCCTAACCCTTCCCCGAAGCCTGACCCTCACCCGTCCCGTAATCCTAAGCCTTACGCTGACACTAACCCGCGCCCTCACACGTCCGCTCCCCCTAAAGCGTTGTCGTACCCTCACCTGGACCCTAAACCGTCCCCGTCCCCTAACCCTAACCCTAGCCCGAACCCTAACCCTAACCCTTCCCCGAAGCCTGACCCTCACCCGTCCCCAAATCGTAAGCCGTACGCTGACACTAACCCGTGCCCTCACACGTCCGCTCCCCCTAAAGCGTTGTCCTACCCTCACCTGGACCGTAACCCGTCCCCGTCCCCTAACCCTAACCCTAGCCCGAACCCTAACCCTAACCCTTCCCCGAAGCCTGACCCTCACCCGTCCCCTCATCCTAACCCGTACGCTGACACTAACCCGCGCCCTCACACGTCCGCTCCCCCTAAAGCGTTGTCGTACCCTCACCTGGACCCTAAACCGTCCCCGTCCCCTAACCCTAACCCTAGCCCGAACCCTAACCCTAACCCTTCCCCGAAGCCTGACCCTCACCCGTCCCCTAATCCTTACCCGTACGCTGACACTAACCCGCGCCCTCACACGTCCGCTCCCCCTAAAGCGTTGTCGTACCCTCACCTGGACCCTAAACCGTCCCCGTCCCCTAACCCTAACCCTAGCCCGAACCCTAAGCCTAACCCTTCCCCGAAGCCTGACCCTCACCCGTCCCCTAATCCTAACCCGTACGCTGACACTAACCCGCGCCCTCACACGTCCGCTCCCCCTAAAGCGTTGTCGTACCCTCACCTGGACCCTAAACCGTCCCCGTCCCCTAACCCTAACCCTAGCCCGAACCCTAAGCCTAACCCTTCCCCGAAGCCTGACCCTCACCCGTCCCCTAATCCTAACCCGTACGCTGACACTAACCCGCGCCCTCACACGTCCGCTCCCCCTAAAGCGTTGTCGTACCCTCACCTGGACCCTAAACCGTCCCCGTCCCCTAACCCTAACCCTAGCCCGAACCCTAACCCTAACCCTTCCCCGAAGCCTGACCCTCACCCGTCCCCTAATCCTAACCCGTACGCTGACACTAACCCGCGCCCTCACACGTCCGCTCCCCCTAAAGCGTTGTCGTACCCTCACCTGGACCCTAAACCGTCCCCGTCCCCTAACCCTAACCCTAGCCCGAACCCTAAGCCTAACCCTTCCCCGAAGCCTGACCCACACCCGTCCCCTCATCCTAACCCGTACGCTGACACTAACCCGCGCCCTCACACGTCCGCTCCCCCTAAAGCGTTGTCGTACCCTCACCTGGACCCTAAACCGTCCCCGTCCCCTAACCCTAACCCTAGCCCGAACCCTAACCCTTCCCCGAAGCCTGACCCTCACCCGTCCCCTAATCCTAACCCGTACGCTGACACTAACCCGCGCCCTCACACGTCCGCTCCCCCTAAAGCGTTGTCGTACCCTCACCTGGACCCTAAACCGTCCCCGTCCCCTAACCCTAACCCTAGCCCGAACCCTAAGCCTAACCCTTCCCCGAAGCCTGACCCACACCCGTCCCCTCAACCTAACCCGTACGCTGACACTAACACGCGCCCTCACACTTCCGCTCCCCCTAAAGCGTTGTCGTACCCTCACCTGGACCCTAAACCGTCCCCGTCCCCTAACCCTAACCCTAGCCCGAACCCTAACCCTAACCCTTCCCCGAAGCCTGACCCTCACCCGTCCCCTAATCCTAACCCGTACGCTGACACTAACCCGCGCCCTCACACGTCCGCTCCCCCTAAAGCGTTGTCGTACCCTCACCTGGAACCTAAACCGTCCCCGTCCCCTAACCCTAACCCTAGCCCGAACCCTAACCCTAACCCTTCCCCGAAGCCTGACCCTCACCCGTCCCCTAATCCTAACCCGTACGCTGACACTAACCCGTGCCCTCACACGTCCGCTCCCCCTAAAGCGTTGTCGTACCCTCACCTGGACCCTAACCAGTCCCCGTCCCCTAACCCTAACCCTAGCCCGAACCCTAACCCTAACCCTTCCTCGAAGCCTGACCCTCACCCGTCCCCTAATCCTAACCCGTACGCTGACACTAACCCGCGCCCTCACACGTCCGCTCCCCCTAAAGCGTTGTCGTACCCTCACCTGGACCCTAAACCGTCCCCGTCCCCTAAACCTAACCCTAGCCCGAACCCTAACCCTAACCCTTCCCCGAAGCCTGACCCTTACACGTCCCCTAATCCTAACCCGTAGGCTGACACTAACCCACGCCCTCACACGTCCGCTCCCCCTAAAGCGTTGTCGTACCCTCACCTGGACCCTAAACCGTCCCCGTCCCCTAACCCTAACCCTAGCCCGAACCCTAACCCTAACCCTTCCCCGAAGCCTGACCCTCACCCGTCCCCAAATCGTAAGCCGTACGCTGACACTAACCCGTGCCCTCACACGTCCGCTCCCCCTAAAGCGTTGTCCTACCCTCACCTGGACCGTAACCCGTCCCCGTCCCCTAACCCTAACCCTAGCCCGAACCCTAACCCTAACCCTTCCCCGAAGCCTGACCCTCACCCGTCCCCTAATCCTAACCCGTACGCTGACACTAACCCGCGCCCTCACACGTCCGCTCCCCCTAAAGCGTTGTCGTACCCTCACCTGGACCCTAAACCGTCCCCGTCCCCTAACCCTAACCCTAGCCCGAACCCTAACCCTAACCCTTCCCCGAAGCCTGACCCTCACCCGTCCCCTAATCCTAACCCGTACGCTGACACTAACCCGCGCCCTCACACGTCCGCTCCCCCTAAAGCGTTGTCGTACCCTCACCTGGACCCTAAACCGTCCCCGTCCCCTAACCCTAACCCTAGCCCGAACCCTAAGCCTAACCCTTCCCCGAAGCCTGACCCTCACCCGTCCCCTAATCCTAACCCGTACGCTGACACTAACCCGCGCCCTCACACGTCCGCTCCCCCTAAAGCGTTGTCGTACCCTCACCTGGACCCTAAACCGTCCCCGTCCCCTAACCCTAACCCTAGCCCGAACCCTAAGCCTAACCCTTCCCCGAAGCCTGACCCACACCCGTCCCCTCATCCTAACCCGTACGCTGACACTAACCCGCGCCCTCACACGTCCGCTCCCCCTAAAGCGTTGTCGTACCCTCACCTGGACCCTAAACCGTCCCCGTCCCCTAACCCTAACCCTAGCCCGAACCCTAACCCTAACCCTTCCCCGAAGCCTGACCCTCACCCGTCCCCTAATCCTAACCCGTACGCTGACACTAACCCGCGCCCTCACACGTCCGCTCCCCCTAAAGCGTTGTCGTACCCTCACCTGGACCCTAAACCGTCCCCGTCCCCTAACCCTAACCCTAGCCCGAACCCTAAGCCTAACCCTTCCCCGAAGCCTGACCCACACCCGTCCCCTCATCCTAACCCGTACGCTGACACTAACCCGCGCCCTCACACGTCCGCTCCCCCTAAAGCGTTGTCGTACCCTCACCTGGACCCTAAACCGTCCCCGTCCCCTAACCCTAACCCTAGCCCGAACCCTAACCCTATCCCTTCCCCGAAGCCTGACTCTCACCCGTCCCCTAATCCTAACCCGTACGCTGACACTAACCCGCGCCCTCACACGTCCGCTCCCCCTAAAGCGTTGTCGTACCCTCACCTGGACCCTAAACCGTCCCCGTCCCCTAACCCTAACCCTAGCCCGAACCCTAACCCTAACCCTTCCCCGAAGCCTGACCCTCACCCGTCCCCTAATCCTAACCCGTACGCTGACACTAACCCGCGCCCTCACACGTCCGCTCCCCCTAAAGCGTTGTCGTACCCTCACCAGGACCCTAAACCGTCCCCGTCCCCTAACCCTAACCCTAGCTCGAAACCTAACCCTAACCCTTCCCCGAAGCCTGACCCTCACCCGTCCCCTAATCCTAACCCGTACGCTGACACTAACCCGCGCCCTCACACGTCCGCTCCCCCTAAAGCGTTGTCGTACCCTCACCTGGACCCTAAACCGTCCCCGTCCCCTAACCCTAACCCTAGCCCGAACCCTAACCCTAACCCTTCCCCGAAGCCTGACCCTCACCCGTCCCCTAATCCTAACCCGTACGCTGACACTAACCCGCGCCCTCACACGTCCGCTCCCCCTAAAGCGTTGTCGTACCCTCACCTGGACCCTAAACCGTCCCCGTCCCCTAACCCTAACCCTAGCCCGAACCCTAAGCCTAACCCTTCCCCGAAGCCTGACCCTCACCCGTCCCCTAATCCTAACCCGTACGCTGACACTAACCCGCGCCCTCACACGTCCGCTCCCCCTAAAGCGTTGTCGTACCCTCACCTGGACCCTAAACCGTCCCCGTCCCCTAACCCTAACCCTAGCCCGAACCCTAACCCTAACCCTTCACCGAAGCCTGACCCTCACCCGTCCCCTAATCCTAACCCGTACGCTGACACTAACCCGCGCCCTCACACGTCCGCTCCCCCTAAAGCGTTGTCGTACCCTCACCTGGACCCTAAACCGTCCCCGTCCCCTAACCCTAACCCTAGCCCGAAGCCTAACCCTAACCCTTCCCCGAAGCCTGACCCTCACCCGTCCCCTAATCCTAACCCGTACGCTGACACTAACCCGCGCCCTCACACGTCCGCTCCCCCTAAAGCGTTGTCGTACCCTCACCTGGACCCTAAACCGTCCCCGTCCCCTAACCCTAACCCTAGCCCGAACCCTAACCCTAACCCTTCCCCGAAGCCTGACCCTCACCCGTCCCCTAATCCTAACCCGTACGCTGACAGTAACCCGCGCCCTCACACGTCCGCTCCCCCTAAATCGTTGTCGTACCCTCACCTGGACCCTAAACCGTCCCCGTCCCCTAACCCTAACCCTAGCCCGAAGCCTAACCCTAACCTTTCCCCGAAGCCTGACCCTCACCCGTCCCCTAATCCTAACCCGTACGCTGACACTAACCCGCGACCTCACACGTCCGCTCCCCCTAAAGCGTTGTCGTACCCTCACCTGGACCCTAAACCGTCCCCGTCCCCTAACCCTAACCCTAGCCCGAACCCTAAGCCTAACCCTTCCCCGAAGCCTGACCCTCACCCGTCCCCTAATCCTAACCCGTACGCTGACACTAACCCGCGCCCTCACACGTCCGCTCCCCCTAAAGCGTTGTCGTACCCTCACCTAGACCCTAAACCGTCCCCGTCCCCTAACCCTAACCCTAGCCCGAACCCTAACCCTATCCCTTCCCCGAAGCCTGACCCTCACCCGTCCCCTAATCCTAACCCGAACGCTGACACTAACCCAAGCCCTCACACGTCCGCTCCCCCTAAAGCGTTGTCGTACCCTCACCTGGACCCTAAACCGTCCCCGTCCCCTAACCCTAACCCTAGCCCGAACCCTAACCCTATCCCTTCCCCGAAGCCTGACCCTCACCCGTCCCCTAATCCTAAGCCGTACGCTGACACTAACCCGCGCCCTCACACGTCCGCTCCCCCTAAAGCGTTGTCGTACCCTCACCTGGACCCTAAACCGTACCCGTCCCCTAACCCTAACCCTAGCCCGAACCCTAACCCTAACCCTTCCCCGAAGCCTGACCCTCACCCGTCCCCTAATCCTAACCCGAACGCTGACACTAACCCGCGCCCTCACACGTCCGCTCCCCCTAAAGCGTTGTCGTACCCTCACCTGGACCCTAAACCGTCCCCGTCCCCTAACCCTAACCCTAGCCCGAACCCTAACCCTAACCCTTCCCCGAAGCCTGACCCTCACCCGTCCCCTAATCCTAACTCGTACGCTGACACTAACCCGCGCCCTCACACGTCCGCTCCCCCTAAAGCGTTGTCGTACCCTCACCTGGACCCTAAACCGTCCCCGTCCCCTAACCCTAACCCTAGCCCGAACCCTAACCCTAACCCTTCCCCGAAGCCTGACCCTCACCCGTCCCCAAATCGTAAGCCGTACGCTGACACTAACCCGTGCCCTCACACGTCCGCTCCCCCTAAAGCGTTGTCCTACCCTCACCTGGACCGTAACCCGTCCCCGTCCCCTAACCCTAACCCTAGCCCGAACCCTAACCCTAACCCTTCCCCGAAGCCTGACCCTCACCCGTCCCCTAATCCTAACCCGTACGCTGACACTAACCCGCGCCCTCACACGTCCGCTCCCCCTAAAGCGTTGTCGTACCCTCACCTGGACCCTAAACCGTCCCCGTCCCCTAACCCTAACCCTAGCCCGAACCCTAACCCTAACCCTTCCCCGAAGCCTGACCCTCACCCGTCCCCTAATCCTAACCCGTACGCTGACACTAACCCGCGCCCTCACACGTCCGCTCCCCCTAAAGCGTTGTCGTACCCTCACCTGGACCCTAAACCGTCCCCGTCCCCTAACCCTAACCCTAGCCCGAACCCTAAGCCTAACCCTTCCCCGAAGCCTGACCCTCACCCGTCCCCTAATCCTAACCCGTACGCTGACACTAACCCGCGCCCTCACACGTCCGCTCCCCCTAAAGCGTTGTCGTACCCTCACCTGGACCCTAAACCGTCCCCGTCCCCTAACCCTAACCCTAGCCCGAACCCTAAGCCTAACCCTTCCCCGAAGCCTGACCCACACCCGTCCCCTCATCCTAACCCATACGCTGACACTAACCCGCGCCCTCACACGTCCGCTCCCCCTAAAGCGTTGTCGTACCCTCACCTGGACCCTAAACCGTCCCCGTCCCCTAACCCTAACCCTAGCCCGAACCCTAACCCTAACCCTTCCCCGAAGCCTGACCCTCACCCGTCCCCTAATCCTAACCCGTACGCTGACACTAACCCGCGCCCTCACACGTCCGCTCCCCCTAAAGCGTTGTCGTACCCTCACCTGGACCCTAAACCGTCCCCGTCCCCTAACCCTAACCCTAGCCCGAACCCTAAGCCTAACCCTTCCCCGAAGCCTGACCCACACCCGTCCCCTCATCCTAACCCGTACGCTGACACTAACCCGCGCCCTCACACGTCCGCTCCCCCTAAAGCGTTGTCGTACCCTCACCTGGACCCTAAACCGTCCCCGTCCCCTAACCCTAACCCTAGCCCGAACCCTAACCCTATCCCTTCCCCGAAGCCTGACTCTCACCCGTCCCCTAATCCTAACCCGTACGCTGACACTAACCCGCGCCCTCACACGTCCGCTCCCCCTAAAGCGTTGTCGTACCCTCACCTGGACCCTAAACCGTCCCCGTCCCCTAACCCTAACCCTAGCCCGAACCCTAACCCTAACCCTTCCCCGAAGCCTGACCCTCACCCGTCGCCTAATCCTAACCCGTACGCTGACACTAACCCGCGCCCTCACACGTCCGCTCCCCCTAAAGCGTTGTCGTACCCTCACCAGGACCCTAAACCGTCCCCGTCCCCTAACCCTAACCCTAGCTCGAAACCTAACCCTAACCCTTCCCCGAAGCCTGACCCTCACCCGTCCCCTAATCCTAACCCGTACGCTGACACTAACCCGCGCCCTCACACGTCCGCTCCCCCTAAAGCGTTGTCGTACCCTCACCTGGACCCTAAACCGTCCCCGTCCCCTAACCCTAACCCTAGCCCGAACCCTAACCCTAACCCTTCCCCGAAGCCTGACCCTCACCCGTCCCCTAATCCTAACCCGTACGCTGACACTAACCCGCGCCCTCACACGTCCGCTCCCCCTAAAGCGTTGTCGTACCCTCACCTGGACCCTAAACCGTCCCCGTCCCCTAACCCTAACCCTAGCCCGAACCCTAAGCCTAACCCTTCCCCGAAGCCTGACCCTCACCCGTCCCCTAATCCTAACCCGTACGCTGACACTAACCCGCGCCCTCACACGTCCGCTCCCCCTAAAGCGTTGTCGTACCCTCACCTGGACCCTAAACCGTCCCCGTCCCCTAACCCTAACCCTAGCCCGAACCCTAAGCCTAACCCTTCCCCGAAGCCTGACCCTCACCCGTCCCCTAATCCTAACCCGTACGCTGACACTAACCCGCGCCCTCACACGTCCGCTCCCCCTAAAGCGTTGTCGTACCCTCACCTGGACCCTAAACCGTCCCCGTCCCCTAACCCTAACCCTAGCCCGAACCCTAACCCTATCCCTTCCCCGAAGCCTGACCCTCACCCGTCCCCTAATCCTAACCCGAACGCTGACACTAACCCAAGCCCTCACACGTCCGCTCCCCCTAAAGCGTTGTCGTACCCTCACCTGGACCCTAAACCGTCCCCGTCCCCTAACCCTAACCCTAGCCCGAACCCTAACCCTATCCCTTCCCCGAAGCCTGACCCTCACCCGTCCCCTAATCCTAAGCCGTACGCTGACACTAACCCGCGCCCTCACACGTCCGCTCCCCCTAAAGCGTTGTCGTACCCTCACCTGGACCCTAAACCGTACCCGTCCCCTAACCCTAACCCTAGCCCGAACCCTAACCCTAACCCTTCCCCGAAGCCTGACCCTCACCCGTCCCCTAATCCTAACCCGAACGCTGACACTAACCCGCGCCCTCACACGTCCGCTCCCCCTAAAGCGTTGTCGTACCCTCACCTGGACCCTAAACCGTCCCCGTCCCCTAACCCTAACCCTAGCCCGAACCCTAACCCTAACCCTTCCCCGAAGCCTGACCCTCACCCGTCCCCAAATCGTAAGCCGTACGCTGACACTAACCCGTGCCCTCACACGTCCGCTCCCCCTAAAGCGTTGTCCTACCCTCACCTGGACCGTAACCCGTCCCCGTCCCCTAACCCTAACCCTAGCCCGAACCCTAACCCTAACCCTTCCCCGAAGCCTGACCCTCACCCGTCCCCGATTCCTAACCCGTACGCTGACACTAACCCGCGCCCTCACACGTCCGCTCCCCCTAAAGCGTTGTCGTACCCTCACCTGGACCCTAAACCGTCCCCGTCCCCTAACCCTAACCCTAGCCCGAACCCTAAGCCTAACCCTTCCCCGAAGCCTGACCCTCACCCGTCCCCTAATCCTAACCCGTACGCTGACACTAACCCGCGCCCTCACACGTCCGCTCCCCCTAAAGCGTTGTCGTACCCTCACCTGGACCCTAAACCGTCCCCGTCCCCTAACCCTAACCCTAGCCCGAACCCTAAGCCTAACCCTTCCCCGAAGCCTGACCCACACCCGTCCCCTCATCCTAACCCATACGCTGACACTAACCCGCGCCCTCACACGTCCGCTCCCCCTAAAGCGTTGTCGTACCCTCACCTGGACCCTAAACCGTCCCCGTCCCCTAACCCTAACCCTAGCCCGAACCCTAACCCTAACCCTTCCCCGAAGCCTGACCCTCACCCGTCCCCTAATCCTAACCCGTACGCTGACACTAACCCGCGCCCTCACACGTCCGCTCCCCCTAAAGCGTTGTCGTACCCTCACCTGGACCCTAAACCGTCCCCGTCCCCTAACCCTAACCCTAGCCCGAACCCTAAGCCTAACCCTTCCCCGAAGCCTGACCCACACCCGTCCCCTCATCCTAACCCGTACGCTGACACTAACCCGCGCCCTCACACGTCCGCTCCCCCTAAAGCGTTGTCGTACCCTCACCTGGACCCTAAACCGTCCCCGTCCCCTAACCCTAACCCTAGCCCGAACCCTAACCCTATCCCTTCCCCGAAGCCTGACTCTCACCCGTCCCCTAATCCTAACCCGTACGCTGACACTAACCCGCGCCCTCACACGTCCGCTCCCCCTAAAGCGTTGTCGTACCCTCACCTGGACCCTAAACCGTCCCCGTCCCCTAACCCTAACCCTAGCCCGAACCCTAACCCTAACCCTTCCCCGAAGCCTGACCCTCACCCGTCGCCTAATCCTAACCCGTACGCTGACACTAACCCGCGCCCTCACACGTCCGCTCCCCCTAAAGCGTTGTCGTACCCTCACCAGGACCCTAAACCGTCCCCGTCCCCTAACCCTAACCCTAGCTCGAAACCTAACCCTAACCCTTCCCCGAAGCCTGACCCTCACCCGTCCCCTAATCCTAACCCGTACGCTGACACTAACCCGCGCCCTCACACGTCCGCTCCCCCTAAAGCGTTGTCGTACCCTCACCTGGACCCTAAACCGTCCCCGTCCCCTAACCCTAACCCTAGCCCGAACCCTAACCCTAACCCTTCCCCGAAGCCTGACCCTCACCCGTCCCCTAATCCTAACCCGTACGCTGACACTAACCCGCGCCCTCACACGTCCGCTCCCCCTAAAGCGTTGTCGTACCCTCACCTGGACCCTAAACCGTCCCCGTCCCCTAACCCTAACCCTAGCCCGAACCCTAAGCCTAACCCTTCCCCGAAGCCTGACCCTCACCCGTCCCCTAATCCTAACCCGTACGCTGACACTAACCCGCGCCCTCACACGTCCGCTCCCCCTAAAGCGTTGTCGTACCCTCACCTGGACCCTAAACCGTCCCCGTCCCCTAACCCTAACCCTAGCCCGAACCCTAAGCCTAAACCTTCCCCGAAGCCTGACCCTCACCCGTCCCCTAATCCTAACCCGTACGCTGACACTAACCCGCGCCCTCACACGTCCGCTCCCCCTAAAGCGTTGTCGTACCCTCACCTGGACCCTAAACCGTCCCCGTCCCCTAACCCTAACCCTAGCCCGAACCCTAACCCTAACCCTTCCCCGAAGCCTGACCCTCACCCGTCCCCTAATCCTAACCCGTACGCTGACACTAACCCGCGCCCTCACACGTCCGCTCCCCCTAAAGCGTTGTCGTACCCTCACCTGGACCCTAAACCGTCCCCGTCCCCTAACCCTAACCCTAGCCCGAACCCTAACCCTAACCCTTCCCCGAAGCCTGACCCTCACCCGTCCCCAAATCGTAAGCCGTACCCTGACACTAACCCGCGCCCTCACACGTCCGCTCCCCCTAAAGCGTTGTCCTACCCTCACCTGGACCGTAACCCGTCCCCGTCCCCTAACCCTAACCCTAGCCCGAACCCTAACCCTAACCCTTCCCGGAAGCCTGACCCTCACCCGTCCCCTAATCCTAACCCGTACGCTGACACTAACCCGTGCCCTCACACGTCCGCTCCCCCTAAAGCGTTGTCGTACCCTCACCTGGACCCTAAACCGTCCCCGTCCCCTAACCCTAACCCTAGCCCGAACCCTAACCCTAACCCTTCCCCAAAGCCTGACCCTCACCCGTCCCCTAATCCTAACCCGTACACTTACACTAACCCGCGCCCTCACACGTCCGCTCCCCCTAAAGCGTTGTCGTACCCTCACCTGGACCCTAAACCGTCCCCGTCCCCTAACCCTAACCCTAGCCCGAACCCTAATCCTAACCCTTCCCCGAAGCCTGACACTCACCCGTCCCCTAATCCTAACCCGTACGCTTACACTAACCCGCGCCCTCACACGTCCGCTCCCCCTAAAGCGTTGTCGTACCCTCACCTGGACCCTAAACCGTCCCCGTCCCCTAACCCTAACCCTAGCCCGAACCCTAACCCTAACCCTTCCCCGAAGCCTGACCCTCACCCGTCGCCTAATCCTAACCCGTACGCTGACACTAACCCGCGCCCTCACACGTCCGCTCCCCCTAAAGCGTTGTCGTACCCTCACCAGGACCCTAAACCGTCCCCGTCCCCTAACCCTAACCCTAGCTCGAAACCTAACCCTAACCCTTCCCCGAAGCCTGACCCTCACCCGTCCCCTAATCCTAACCCGTACGCTGACACTAACCCGCGCCCTCACACGTCCGCTCCCCCTAAAGCGTTGTCGTACCCTCACCTGGACCCTAAACCGTCCCCGTCCCCTAACCCTAACCCTAGCCCGAACCCTAACCCTAACCCTTCCCCGAAGCCTGACCCTCACCCGTCCCCTAATCCTAACCCGTACGCTGACACTAACCCGCGCCCTCACACGTCCGCTCCCCCTAAAGCGTTGTCGTACCCTCACCTGGACCCTAAACCTTCCCCGTCCCCTAACCCTAACCCTAGCCCGAAGCCTAACCCTAACCCTTCCCCGAAGCCTGACCTTCACCCGTCCCCTAATCCTAACCCGTACGCTGACACTAACCCGCGCCCTCACACGTCCGCTCCCCCTAAAGCGTTGTCGTACCCTCACCTGGACCCTAAACCGTCCCCGTCCCCTAACCCTAACCCTAGCCCGAACCCTAACCCTAACCCTTCCCCGAAGCCTGACCCTCACCCGTCCCCTAATCCTAACCCGTACGCTGACAGTAACCCGCGCCCTCACACGTCCGCTCCCCCTAAATCGTTGTCGTACCCTCACCTGGACCCTAAACCGTCCCCGTCCCCTAACCCTAACCCTAGCCCGAAGCCTAACCCTAACCTTTCCCCGAAGCCTGACCCTCACCCGTCCCCTAATCCTAACCCGTACGCTGACACTAACCCGCGCCCTCACACGTCCGCTCCCCCTAAAGCGTTGTCGTACCCTCACCTGGACCCTAAACCGTCCCCGTCCCCTAACCCTAACCCTAGCCCGAACCCTAAGCCTAACCCTTCCCCGAAGCCTGACACTCACCCGTCCCCTAATCCTAACCCGTACGCTGACACTAACCCGCGCCCTCACACGTCCGCTCCCCCTAAAACGTTGTCGTACCCTCACCTGGACCCTAAACCGTCCCCGTCCCCTATCCCTAACCCTAGCCCGAACCCTAACCCTATCCCTTCCCCGAAGCCTGACCCTCACCCGTCCCCTAATCCTAAGCCGTACGCTGACACTAACCCGCGCCCTCACACGTCCGCTCCCCCTAAAGCGTTGTCGTACCCTCACCTGGACCCTAAACCGTACCCGTCCCCTAACCCTAACCCTAGCCCGAACCCTAACCCTAACCCTTCCCCGAAGCCTGACCCTCACCCGTCCCCTAATCCTAACCCGAACGCTGACACTAACCCGCGCCCTCACACGTCCGCTCCCCCTAAAGCGTTGTCGTACCCTCACCTGGACCCTAAACCGTCCCCGTCCCCTAACCCTAACCCTAGCCCGAACCCTAACCCTAACCCTTCCCCGAAGCCTGACCCTCACCCGTCCCCTAATCCTAACTCGTACGCTGACACTAACCCGCGCCCTCACACGTCCGCTCCCCCTAAAGCGTTGTCGTACCCTCACCTGGACCCTAAACCGTCCCCGTCCCCTAACCCTAACCCTAGCCCGAACCCTAACCCTAACCCTTCCCCGAAGCCTGACCCTCACCCGTCACCTAATCCTAACCCGTACGCTGACACTAACCCGCGCCCTCACACGTCCGCTCCCCCTAAAGCGTTGTCCTACCCTCACCTGGACCCTAAACCGTCCCCGTCCCCTAACCCTAACCCTAGCCCGAACCCTAACCCTAACCCTTCCCCGAAGCCTGACCCTCACCCGTCCCCTAATCCTAACCCGTACGCTGACACTAACCCGCGCCCTCACACGTCCGCTCCCCCTAAAGCGTTGTCGTACCCTCACCTGGACCCTAAACCGTCCCCGTCCCCTAACCCTAACTCTAGCCCGAACCCTAACCCTAACCCTTCCCCGAAGCCTGACCCTCACCCGTCCCCTAATCCTAACCCGTACGCTGACCCTAACCCGCGCCCTCACACGTCCGCTCCCCCTAAAGCGTTGTCGTACCCTCACCTGGACCTTAAACCGTCCCCGTCCCCTAACCCTAACCCTAGCCCGAACCCTAAGCCTAACCCTTCCCCGAAGCCTGACCCTCACCCGTCCCCTAATCCTAACCCGTACGCTGACACTAACCCGCGTCCTCACACGTCCGCTCCCCCTAAAGCGTTGTCGTACGCTCACCTGGACCCTAAACCGTCCCCGTCCCCTAACCCTAACCCTAGCCCGAACCCTAACCCTAACCCTTCCCCGAAGCCTGACCCTCACCCGTCCCCTAAACCTAACCCGTACGCTGACACTAACCCGCGCCCTCACACGTCCACTCCCCCTAAAGCGTTGTCGTACCCTCACCTGGACCCTAAACCGTCCCCGTCCCCTAACCCTAACCCTAGCCCGAACCCTAACCCTATCCCTTCCCCGAAGCCTGACCCTCACCCGTCCCCTAATCCTAACCCGAACGCTGACACTAACCCGCGCCCTCACACGTCCGCTCCCCCTAAAGCGTTGTCGTACCCTCACCTGGACCCTAAACCGTCCCCGTCCCCTAACCCTAACCCTAGCCCGAACCCTAAGCCTAACCCTTCCCCGAATACTGACTCTCACCCGTCCCCTAATCCTAAGCCGTACGCTGACACTAACCCGCGCCCTCACACGTCCGCTCCCCCTAAAGCGTTGTCGTACCCTCACCTGGACCCTAAACCGTACCCGTCCCCTAACCCTAACCCTAGCCCGAACCCTAAACCTAACCCTTCCCCGAAGCCTGACCCTCACCCGTCCCCTAATCCTAACCCGAACGCTGACACTAACCCGCGCCCTCACACGTCCGCTCCCCCTAAAGCGTTGTCGTACCCTCACCTGGACCCTAAACCGTACCCGTCCCCTAACCCTAACCCTAGCCCGAACCCTAACCCTAACCCTTCCCCGAAGCCTGACCCTCACCCGTCCCCAAATCGTAAGCCGTACCCTGACACTAACCCGCGCCCTCACACGTCCGCTCCCCCTAAAGCGTTGTCCTACCCTCACCTGGACCGTAACCCGTCCCCGTCCCCTAACCCTAACCCTAGCCCGAACCCTAACCCTAACCCTTCCCGGAAGCCTGACCCTCACCCGTCCCCTAATCCTAACCCGTACGCTGACACTAACCCGTGCCCTCACACGTCCGCTCCCCCTAAAGCGTTGTCGTACCCTCACCTGGACCCTAAACCGTCCCCGTCCCCTAACCCTAACCCTAGCCCGAACCCTAACCCTAACCCTTCCCCAAAGCCTGACCCTCACCCGTCCCCTAATCCTAACCCGTACACTTACACTAACCCGCGCCCTCACACGTCCGCTCCCCCTAAAGCGTTGTCGTACCCTCACCTGGACCCTAAACCGTCCCCGTCCCCTAACCCTAACCCTAGCCCGAACCCTAATCCTAACCCTTCCCCGAAGCCTGACACTCACCCGTCCCCTAATCCTAACCCGTACGCTTACACTAACCCGCGCCCTCACACGTCCGCTCCCCCTAAAGCGTTGTCGTACCCTCACCTGGACCCTAAACCGTCCCCGTCCCCTAACCCTAACCCTAGCCCGAACCCTAACCCTAACCCTTCCCCGAAGCCTGACCCTCACCCGTCGCCTAATCCTAACCCGTACGCTGACACTAACCCGCGCCCTCACACGTCCGCTCCCCCTAAAGCGTTGTCGTACCCTCACCAGGACCCTAAACCGTCCCCGTCCCCTAACCCTAACCCTAGCTCGAAACCTAACCCTAACCCTTCCCCGAAGCCTGACCCTCACCCGTCCCCTAATCCTAACCCGTACGCTGACACTAACCCGCGCCCTCACACGTCCGCTCCCCCTAAAGCGTTGTCGTACCCTCACCTGGACCCTAAACCGTCCCCGTCCCCTAACCCTAACCCTAGCCCGAACCCTAACCCTAACCCTTCCCCGAAGCCTGACCCTCACCCGTCCCCTAATCCTAACCCGTACGCTGACACTAACCCGCGCCCTCACACGTCCGCTCCCCCTAAAGCGTTGTCGTACCCTCACCTGGACCCTAAACCTTCCCCGTCCCCTAACCCTAACCCTAGCCCGAAGCCTAACCCTAACCCTTCCCCGAAGCCTGACCTTCACCCGTCCCCTAATCCTAACCCGTACGCTGACACTAACCCGCGCCCTCACACGTCCGCTCCCCCTAAAGCGTTGTCGTACCCTCACCTGGACCCTAAACCGTCCCCGTCCCCTAACCCTAACCCTAGCCCGAACCCTAACCCTAACCCTTCCCCGAAGCCTGACCCTCACCCGTCCCCTAATCCTAACCCGTACGCTGACAGTAACCCGCGCCCTCACACGTCCGCTCCCCCTAAATCGTTGTCGTACCCTCACCTGGACCCTAAACCGTCCCCGTCCCCTAACCCTAACCCTAGCCCGAAGCCTAACCCTAACCTTTCCCCGAAGCCTGACCCTCACCCGTCCCCTAATCCTAACCCGTACGCTGACACTAACCCGCGCCCTCACACGTCCGCTCCCCCTAAAGCGTTGTCGTACCCTCACCTGGACCCTAAACCGTCCCCGTCCCCTAACCCTAACCCTAGCCCGAACCCTAAGCCTAACCCTTCCCCGAAGCCTGACACTCACCCGTCCCCTAATCCTAACCCGTACGCTGACACTAACCCGCGCCCTCACACGTCCGCTCCCCCTAAAACGTTGTCGTACCCTCACCTGGACCCTAAACCGTCCCCGTCCCCTATCCCTAACCCTAGCCCGAACCCTAACCCTATCCCTTCCCCGAAGCCTGACCCTCACCCGTCCCCTAATCCTAAGCCGTACGCTGACACTAACCCGCGCCCTCACACGTCCGCTCCCCCTAAAGCGTTGTCGTACCCTCACCTGGACCCTAAACCGTACCCGTCCCCTAACCCTAACCCTAGCCCGAACCCTAACCCTAACCCTTCCCCGAAGCCTGACCCTCACCCGTCCCCTAATCCTAACCCGAACGCTGACACTAACCCGCGCCCTCACACGTCCGCTCCCCCTAAAGCGTTGTCGTACCCTCACCTGGACCCTAAACCGTCCCCGTCCCCTAACCCTAACCCTAGCCCGAACCCTAACCCTAACCCTTCCCCGAAGCCTGACCCTCACCCGTCCCCTAATCCTAACTCGTACGCTGACACTAACCCGCGCCCTCACACGTCCGCTCCCCCTAAAGCGTTGTCGTACCCTCACCTGGACCCTAAACCGTCCCCGTCCCCTAACCCTAACCCTAGCCCGAACCCTAACCCTAACCCTTCCCCGAAGCCTGACCCTCACCCGTCACCTAATCCTAACCCGTACGCTGACACTAACCCGCGCCCTCACACGTCCGCTCCCCCTAAAGCGTTGTCCTACCCTCACCTGGACCCTAAACCGTCCCCGTCCCCTAACCCTAACCCTAGCCCGAACCCTAACCCTAACCCTTCCCCGAAGCCTGACCCTCACCCGTCCCCTAATCCTAACCCGTACGCTGACACTAACCCGCGCCCTCACACGTCCGCTCCCCCTAAAGCGTTGTCGTACCCTCACCTGGACCCTAAACCGTCCCCGTCCCCTAACCCTAACTCTAGCCCGAACCCTAACCCTAACCCTTCCCCGAAGCCTGACCCTCACCCGTCCCCTAATCCTAACCCGTACGCTGACCCTAACCCGCGCCCTCACACGTCCGCTCCCCCTAAAGCGTTGTCGTACCCTCACCTGGACCTTAAACCGTCCCCGTCCCCTAACCCTAACCCTAGCCCGAACCCTAAGCCTAACCCTTCCCCGAAGCCTGACCCTCACCCGTCCCCTAATCCTAACCCGTACGCTGACACTAACCCGCGTCCTCACACGTCCGCTCCCCCTAAAGCGTTGTCGTACGCTCACCTGGACCCTAAACCGTCCCCGTCCCCTAACCCTAACCCTAGCCCGAACCCTAACCCTAACCCTTCCCCGAAGCCTGACCCTCACCCGTCCCCTAAACCTAACCCGTACGCTGACACTAACCCGCGCCCTCACACGTCCACTCCCCCTAAAGCGTTGTCGTACCCTCACCTGGACCCTAAACCGTCCCCGTCCCCTAACCCTAACCCTAGCCCGAACCCTAACCCTATCCCTTCCCCGAAGCCTGACCCTCACCCGTCCCCTAATCCTAACCCGAACGCTGACACTAACCCGCGCCCTCACACGTCCGCTCCCCCTAAAGCGTTGTCGTACCCTCACCTGGACCCTAAACCGTCCCCGTCCCCTAACCCTAACCCTAGCCCGAACCCTAAGCCTAACCCTTCCCCGAATACTGACTCTCACCCGTCCCCTAATCCTAAGCCGTACGCTGACACTAACCCGCGCCCTCACACGTCCGCTCCCCCTAAAGCGTTGTCGTACCCTCACCTGGACCCTAAACCGTACCCGTCCCCTAACCCTAACCCTAGCCCGAACCCTAAACCTAACCCTTCCCCGAAGCCTGACCCTCACCCGTCCCCTAATCCTAACCCGAACGCTGACACTAACCCGCGCCCTCACACGTCCGCTCCCCCTAAAGCGTTGTCGTACCCTCACCTGGACCCTAAACCGTCCCCGTCCCCTAACCCTAACCCTAGCCCGAACCCTAACCCTAACCCTTCCCCGAAGCCTGACCCTCACCCGTCACCTAATCCTAACCCGTACGCTGACACTAACCCGCGCCCTCACACGTCCGCTCCCCCTAAAGCGTTGTCCTACCCTCACCTGGACCCTAAACCGTCCCCGTCCCCTAACCCTAACCCTAGCCCGAACCCTAACCCTAACCCTTCCCCGAAGCCTGACCCTCACCCGTCCCCTAATCCTAACCCGTACGCTGACACTAACCCACGCCCTCACACGTCCGCTCCCCCTAAAGCGTTGTCGTACCCTCACCTGGACCCTAAACCGTCCCCGTCCCCTAACCCTAACTCTAGCCCGAACCCTAACCCTAACCCTTCCCCGAAGCCTGACCCTCACCCGTCCCCTAATCCTAACCCGTACGCTGACCCTAACCCGCGCCCTCACACGTCCGCTCCCCCTAAAGCGTTGTCGTACCCTCACCTGGACCTTAAACCGTCCCCGTCCCCTAACCCTAACCCTAGCCCGAACCCTAAGCCTAACCCTTCCCCGAAGCCTGACCCTCACCCGTCCCCTAATCCTAACCCGTACGCTGACACTAACCCGCGCCCTCACACGTCCGCTCCCCCTAAAGCGTTGTCATACGCTCACCTGGACCCTAAACCGTCCCCGTCCCCTAACCCTAACCCTAGCCCGAACCCTAACCCTAACCCTTCCCCGAAGCCTGACCCTCACCCGTCCCCTAAACCTAACCCGTACGCTGACACTAACCCGCGCCCTCACACGTCCGCTCCCCCTAAAGCGTTGTCGTACCCTCACCTGGACCCTAAACCGTCCCCGTCCCCTAACCCTAACCCTAGCCCGAACCCTAACCCTATCCCTTCCCCGAAGCCTGACCCTCACCCGTCCCCTAATCCTAACCCGAACGCTGACACTAACCCGCGCCCTCACACGTCCGCTCCCCCTAAAGCGTTGTCGTACCCTCACCTGGACCCTAAACCGTCCCCGTCCCCTAACCCTAACCCTAGCCCGAACCCTAAGCCTAACCCTTCCCCGAATACTGACTCTCACCCGTCCCCTAATCCTAAGCCGTACGCTGACACTAACCCGCGCCCTCACACGTCCGCTCCCCCTAAAGCGTTGTCGTACCCTCACCTGGACCCTAAACCGTACCCGTCCCCTAACCCTAACCCTAGCCCGAACCCTAACCCTAACCCTTCCCCGAAGCCTGACCCTCACCCGTCCCCTAATCCTAACCCGAACGCTGACACTAACCCGTGCCCTCACACGTCCGCTCCCCCTAAAGCGTTGTCGTACCCTCACCTGGGCCCTAAACCGTCCCCGTCCCCTAACCCTAACCCTAGCCCGAACCCTAACCCTAACCCTTCCCCGAAGCCTGACCCTCACCCTTCCCCTAATCCTAACCCGTACGCTGACACTAACCCGCGCCCTCACACGTCCGCTCCCCCTAAAGCGTTGTCGTACCCTCACCTGGACCCTAAACCGTCCCCGTCCCCTAACCCTAACCCTAGCCCGAACCCTAACCCTAACCCTTCCCCGAAGCCTGACCCTCACCCGTCACCTAATCCTAACCCGTACGCTGACACTAACCCGCGCCCTCACACGTCCGCTCCCCCTAAAGCGTTGTCCTACCCTCACCTGGACCCTAAACCGTCCCCGTCCCCTAACCCTAACCCTAGCCCGAACCCTAACCCTAACCCTTCCCCGAAGCCTGACCCTCACCCGTCCCCTAATCCTAACCCGTACGCTGACACTAACCCACGCCCTCACACGTCCGCTCCCCCTAAAGCGTTGTCGTACCCTCACCTGGACCCTAAACCGTCCCCGTCCCCTAACCCTAACTCTAGCCCGAACCCTAACCCTAACCCTTCCCCGAAGCCTGACCCTCACCCGTCCCCTAATCCTAACCCGTACGCTGACCCTAACCCGCGCCCTCACACTTCCGCTCCCCCTAAAGCGTTGTCCTACCCTCACCTGGACCCTAAACCATCCCCGTCCCCTAACCCTAACCCTAGATTGAACCCTAACCCTAACCCTTCCCCGAAGCCTGACCCTCACCCGTCCCCTATTCCTAACCCGTACGCTGACACTAACCCGCACCCTCACACGTCCGCTCCCCCTAAAGCGTTGTCGTACCCTCACCTGGACCCTAAACCGTCCCCGTCCCCTAACCCTAACCCTAGCCCGAACCCTAACCCTAACCCTTCCCCGAAGCCTGACCCTCACCCGTCCCTTAATCCTAACCCGTACGCTGACCCTAACCCGCGCCCTCACACGTCCGCTCCCCCTAAAGCGTTGTCGTACCCTCACCTGGACCCTAAACCGTCCCCGTCCCCTAACCCTAACCCTAGCCCGAACCCTAACCCTAACCCTTCCCCGAAGCCTGACCCTCACCCGTCCTCTAATCCTAACCCGAACGCTGACACTAACCCGCGCCCTCACACGTCCGCTCCCCCTAAAGCGTTGTCGTAACCTCACCTGGACCCTAAACCGTCCCCGTCCCCTAACCCTAACCCTAGCCCGAACCCTAACCCTAACCCTTCCCCGAAGCCTGACCCTCACCCGTCCCCTAATCCTAACCCGTACGCTGACACTAACCCGCGCCCTCACAAGTCCGCTCCCCCTAAAGTGTTGTCGTACCCTCACCTGGACCCTAAACCGTCCCCGTCCCCTAACCCTAACCCTAGCCCGAACCCTATCCCTAACCCTTCCCCGAAGCCTGACCCTCACCCGTCACCTAATCCTAACCCGTACGCTGACACTAACCCGCGCCCTCACACGTCCGCTCCCCCTAAAGCGTTGTCCTACCCTCACCTGGACCCTAAACCGTCCCCGTCCCCTAACCCTAACCCTAGCCCGAACCCTAACCCTAACCCTTCCCCGAAGCCTGACCCTCACCCGTCCCCTAATCCTAACCCGTACGCTGACACTAACCGGCGCCCTCACACGTCCGCTCCCCCTAAAGCGTTGTCCTACCCTCACCTGGACCCTAAACCGTCCCCGTCCCCTAACCCTAACCCTAGCCCGAACCCTAACCCTAACCCTTCCCCGAAGCCTGACCCTCACCCGTCCCATAATCCTAACCCGTACGCTGACACTAACCCGCGCCCTCACACGTCCGCTCCCCCTAAAGCGTTGTCGTACCCTCACCTGGTCCCTAACCCGTCCCCGTCCCCTAACCCTAACCCTAGCCCGAACCATAAACCTAACCCTTCCCCGAAGCCTGACCCTCACCCGTCCCCTAATCCTAACCCGTATGCTGACACTAACCCGCGCCCTCACACGTCCGCTCCCCCTAAAGCGTTGTCGTACCCTCACCTGGACCCTAAACCGTCCCCGTCCCCTAACCCTAACCCTAGCCCGAACCCTAACCCTAACCCTTCCAAGAAGCCTGACCATCACCCGTCCCCTAATCCTAACCTGTACGCTGACACTAACCCGCGCCCTCACACGTCCGCTCCCCCTAAAGAGTTGTCGTACCCTCACCTGGACCGTAACCCGTCCCCGTCCCCTAACCCTAACCCTAGCCCGAACCCTAACCCTAACCCTTCCCCGAAGCCTGACCCTCACCCGTCCCCTAATCCTAACCCGTACGCTGACACTAACCCGCGCCCTCACACGTCCACTCCCCCTAAAGCGTTGTCGTACCCTCACCTGGACCCTAAACCGTCCCCGTCCCCTAACCCTAACCCTAGCCCGAACCCTGACCCTAAATCTTCCCCGAAGCCTGACCCTCACCCGTCCCCTAATCCTAACCCGTACGCTGAAACTAACCCGCGCCCTCACACGTCCGCTCCCCCTAAAGCGTTGTCGTACCCTCACCTGGACCCTAAACCGTCCCCGTCCCCAACCCTAACCCTAGCCCGAACCCTAACCCTAACCCTTCCCCGAAGCCTGACCCTCACCCGTCCCCTAATCCTAACCCGTACGCTGACACTAACCCACGCCCTCACACGTCCGCTCCCCCTAAAGCGATGTCCTACCCTCACCTGGACCCTAAACCGTCCCCGTCCCCTAACCCTAACCCTAGCCCGAACCCTAACCCTAACCCTTCCCCGAAGCCTGACCCTCACCCGTCCCCTAATCCTAACCCGTACGCTGACACTAACCGGCGCCCTCACACGTCCGCTCCCCCTAAAGCGTTGTCCTACCCTCACCTGGACCCTAAACCGTCCCCGTCCCCTAACCCTAACCCTAGCCCGAACCCTAACCCTAACCCTTCCCCGAAGCCTGACCCTCACCCGTCCCCTAATCCTAACCCGTACGCTGACACTAACCCGCGCCCTCACACGTCCGCTCCCCCTAAAGCGTTGTCGTACCCTCACCTGGACCCTAAACCGTCCCCGTCCCCTAACCCTAACCCTAGCCCGAGCCCTAAGCCTAACCCTTCCCCGAAGCCTGACCCTCACCCGTCCCCTAATCCTAACCCGTACGCTGACACTAACCCGCGCCCTCACACGTCCGCTCCCCCTAAAGCGTTGTCGTACCCTCACCTGGACCCTAAACCGTCCCCGTCCCCTAACCCTAACCCTAGCCCGAACCCTAACCCTAACACTTCCCCGAAGCCTGACCCTCACCCGTCCCCTAATCCTAACCCGTACGCTGACACTAACCCGCGCCCTCACACGTCCGCTCCCCCTAAAGCGTTGTCGTACCCTCACCTGGACCCTAAACCGTCCCCGTCCCCTAACCCTAACCCTAGCCCGAACCCTAACCCTAACCCTTCCCCGAAGCCTGACCCTCACCCGTCCCCTAATCCTAACCCGTACGCTGACACTAACCCGCGCCCTCACACGTCCGCTCCCCCTAAAGCGTTGTCGTACCCTCACCTGGACCCTAAACCGTCCCCGTCCCCTAACCCTAACCCTAGCCCGAACCCTAAGCCTAACCCTTCCCCGAAGCCTGAACCACACCCGTCCCCTCATCCTAACCCGTACGCTGACACTAACCCGCGCCCTCACACGTCCGCTCCCCCTAAAGCGTTGTCGTACCCTCACCTGGACCCTAAACCGTCCCCGTCCCCTAACCCTAACCCTAGCCCGAACCCTATCCCTAACCCTTCCCCGAAGCCTGACCCTCACCCGTCACCTAATCCTAACCCGTACGCTGACACTAACCCGCGCCCTCACACGTCCGCTCCCCCTAAAGCGTTGTCCTACCCTCACCTGGACCCTAAACCGTCCCCGTCCCCTAACCCTAACCCTAGCCCGAACCCTAACCCTAACCCTTCCCCGAAGCCTGACCCTCACCCGTCCCCTAATCCTAACCCGTACGCTGACACTAACCGGCGCCCTCACACGTCCGCTCCCCCTAAAGCGTTGTCCTACCCTCACCTGGACCCTAAACCGTCCCCGTCCCCTAACCCTAACCCTAGCCCGAACCCTAACCCTAACCCTTCCCCGAAGCCTGACCCTCACCCGTCCCATAATCCTAACCCGTACGCTGACACTAACCCGCGCCCTCACACGTCCGCTCCCCCTAAAGCGTTGTCGTACCCTCACCTGGTCCCTAACCCGTCCCCGTCCCCTAACCCTAACCCTAGCCCGAACCATAAACCTAACCCTTCCCCGAAGCCTGACCCTCACCCGTCCCCTAATCCTAACCCGTATGCTGACACTAACCCGCGCCCTCACACGTCCGCTCCCCCTAAAGCGTTGTCGTACCCTCACCTGGACCCTAAACCGTCCCCGTCCCCTAACCCTAACCCTAGCCCGAACCCTAACCCTAACCCTTCCAAGAAGCCTGACCATCACCCGTCCCCTAATCCTAACCTGTACGCTGACACTAACCCGCGCCCTCACACGTCCGCTCCCCCTAAAGAGTTGTCGTACCCTCACCTGGACCGTAACCCGTCCCCGTCCCCTAACCCTAACCCTAGCCCGAACCCTAACCCTAACCCTTCCCCGAAGCCTGACCCTCACCCGTCCCCTAATCCTAACCCGTACGCTGACACTAACCCGCGCCCTCACACGTCCACTCCCCCTAAAGCGTTGTCGTACCCTCACCTGGACCCTAAACCGTCCCCGTCCCCTAACCCTAACCCTAGCCCGAACCCTGACCCTAAATCTTCCCCGAAGCCTGACCCTCACCCGTCCCCTAATCCTAACCCGTACGCTGAAACTAACCCGCGCCCTCACACGTCCGCTCCCCCTAAAGCGTTGTCGTACCCTCACCTGGACCCTAAACCGTCCCCGTCCCCAACCCTAACCCTAGCCCGAACCCTAACCCTAACCCTTCCCCGAAGCCTGACCCTCACCCGTCCCCTAATCCTAACCCGTACGCTGACACTAACCCACGCCCTCACACGTCCGCTCCCCCTAAAGCGATGTCCTACCCTCACCTGGACCCTAAACCGTCCCCGTCCCCTAACCCTAACCCTAGCCCGAACCCTAACCCTAACCCTTCCCCGAAGCCTGACCCTCACCCGTCCCCTAATCCTAACCCGTACGCTGACACTAACCGGCGCCCTCACACGTCCGCTCCCCCTAAAGCGTTGTCCTACCCTCACCTGGACCCTAAACCGTCCCCGTCCCCTAACCCTAACCCTAGCCCGAACCCTAACCCTAACCCTTCCCCGAAGCCTGACCCTCACCCGTCCCCTAATCCTAACCCGTACGCTGACACTAACCCGCGCCCTCACACGTCCGCTCCCCCTAAAGCGTTGTCGTACCCTCACCTGGACCCTAAACCGTCCCCGTCCCCTAACCCTAACCCTAGCCCGAGCCCTAAGCCTAACCCTTCCCCGAAGCCTGACCCTCACCCGTCCCCTAATCCTAACCCGTACGCTGACACTAACCCGCGCCCTCACACGTCCGCTCCCCCTAAAGCGTTGTCGTACCCTCACCTGGACCCTAAACCGTCCCCGTCCCCTAACCCTAACCCTAGCCCGAACCCTAACCCTAACACTTCCCCGAAGCCTGACCCTCACCCGTCCCCTAATCCTAACCCGTACGCTGACACTAACCCGCGCCCTCACACGTCCGCTCCCCCTAAAGCGTTGTCGTACCCTCACCTGGACCCTAAACCGTCCCCGTCCCCTAACCCTAACCCTAGCCCGAACCCTAACCCTAACCCTTCCCCGAAGCCTGACCCTCACCCGTCCCCTAATCCTAACCCGTACGCTGACACTAACCCGCGCCCTCACACGTCCGCTCCCCCTAAAGCGTTGTCGTACCCTCACCTGGACCCTAAACCGTCCCCGTCCCCTAACCCTAACCCTAGCCCGAACCCTAAGCCTAACCCTTCCCCGAAGCCTGACCCACACCCGTCCCCTCATCCTAACCCGTACGCTGACACTAACCCGCGCCCTCACACGTCCGCTCCCCCTAAAGCGTTGTCGTACCCTCACCTGGACCCTAAACCGTCCCCGTCCCCTAACCCTAACCCTAGCCCGAACCCTAACCCTATCCCTTCCCCGAAGCCTGACCCTCACCCGTCCCCCAATCCTAACCCGTACGCTGACACTAACCCAAGCCCTCACACGTCCGCTCCCCCTAAAGCGTTGTCGTACCCTCACCTGGACCCTAAACCGTCCCCGTCCCCTAACCCTAACCCTAGCCCGAACCCTAACCCTAACCCTTCCCCGAAGCCTGAGCCTCACCCGTCCCCTAATCCTAACCCGTACGCTGACACTAACCCGCGCCCTCACACGTCCGCTCCCCCTAAAGCGTTGTCGTACCCTCACCAGGACCCTAAACCGTCCCCGTCCCCTAACCCTAACCCTAGCCCGAACCCTAACCCTAACCCTTCCCCGAAGCCTGACCCTCACCCGTCCCTTAATCCTAACCCGTACGCTGACACTAACCCGCGCCCTCACACGTCCGCTCCCCCTAAAGCGTTGTCGTACCCTCACCTGGACCCTAAACCGTCCCCGTCCCCTAACCCTAACCCTAGCCCGAACCCTAACCCTAACCCTTCCCCGAAGCCTGACCCTCACCCGTCCCCTAATCCTAACCCGTACGCTGACACTAACCCGCGCCCTCACACGTCCGCTCCCCCTAAAGCGTTGTCGTACCCTCACCTGGACCCTAAACTGTCCCCGTCCCCTAACCCTAACCCTAGCCCGAACCCTTAGCCTAACCCTTCCCCGAAGCCTGACCCTCACCCGTCCCCTAATCCTAACCCGTACGCTGACACTAACCCGCGCCCTCACACGTCCGCTCCCCCTAAATCGTTGTCGTACCCTCACCTGGACCCTAAACCGTCCCCGTCCCCTAACCCTAACCCTAGCCCGAAGCCTAACCCTAACCTTTCCCCGAAGCCTGACCCTCACCCGTCCCCTAATCCTAACCCGTACGCTGACACTAACCCGCGCCCTCACACGTCCGCTCCCCCTAAAGCGTTGTCGTACCCTCACCTGGACCCTAAACCGTCCCCGTCCCCTAACCCTAACCCTAGCCCGAACCCTAAGCCTAACCCTTCCCCGAAGCCTGACCCTCACCCGTCCCCTAATCCTAACCCGTACGCTGACACTAACCCGCGCCCTCACACGTCCGCTCCCCCTAAAGCGTTGTCGTACCCTCACCTGGACCCTAAACCGTCCCCGTCCCCTAACCCTAACCCTAGCCCGAACCCTAACCCTAACCCTTCCCCGAAGCCTGACCCTCACCCGTCCCCTAAACCTAACCCGTACGCTGACACTAACCCGCGCCCTCACACGTCCGCTCCCCCTAAAGCGTTGTCGTACCCTCACCTGGACCCTAAACCGTCCCCGTCCCCTAACCGTAACCCTAGCCCGAACCCTAACCCTATCCCTTCCCCGAAGCCTGACCCTCACCCGTCCCCTAATCCTAACCCGAACGCTGACACTAACCCAAGCCCTCACACGTCCGCTCCCCCTAAAGCCTTGTCGTACCCTCACCTGGACCCTAAACCGTCCCCGTCCCCTAACCCTAACCCTAGCCCGAACCCTAACCCTAACCCTTCCCCGAAGCCTGACCCTCACCCGTCCCCTAATCCTAAGCCGTACGCTGACACTAACCCGCGCCCTCACACGTCCGCTCCCCCTAAAGCGTTGTCGTTCCCTCACCTGGACCCTAAACCGTCCCCGTCCCCTAACCCTAACCCTAGCCCGAACCCTAACCCTAACCCTTCCCCGAAGCCTGACCCTCACCCGTCCCCTAATCCTAACCCGAACACTGACACTAACCCGCGCCCTCACACGTCCGCTCCCCCTAAAGCGTTGTCGTACCCTCACCTGGACCCTAAACCGTCCCCGTCCCCTAACCCTAACCCTAGCCCGAACCCTAACCCTAACCCTTCCCCGAAGCCTGACCCTCACCCGTCCCCTAATCCTAACCCGTACGCTGACACTAACCCGCGCCCTCACACGTCCGCTCCCCCTAAAGCGTTGTCGTACCCTCACCTGGACCCTAAACCGTCCCCGTCCCCTAACCCTAACCCTAGCCCGAACCCTAACCCTAACCCTTCCCCGAAGCCTGACCCTCACCCGTCCCCTAATCCTAACCCGTACGCTGACACTAACCCGCGCCCTCACACGTCCGCTCCCCCTAAAGCGTTGTCGTACCCTCACCTGCACCCTAAACCGTCCCCGTCCCCTAACACTAACTCTAGCCCGAACCCTAACCCTAACCCTTCCCCGAAGCCTGACCCTCACCCGTCCCCTAATCCTAACCCGTACGCTGACCCTAACCCGCGCCCTCACACGTCCGCTCCCCCTAAAGCGTTGTCCTACCCTCACCTGGACCCTAAACCATCCCCGTCCCCTAACCCTAACCCTAGATTGAACCCTAACCCTAACCCTTCCCCGAAGCCTGACCCTCACCCGTCCCTTATTCCTAACCCGTACGCTGACACTAACCGGCGCCCTCACACGTCCGCTCCCCCTAAAGCGTTGTCGTACCCTCACCTGGACCCTAAACCGTCCCCGTCCCCTAACCCTAACCCTAGCCCGAACCCTAACCCTAACCCTTCCCCGAAGCCTGACCCTCACCCGTCCCTTAATCCTAACCCGTACGCTGACCCTAACCCGCGCCCTCACACGTCCGCTCCCCCTAAAGCGTTGTCGTACCCTCACCTGGACCCTAAACCGTCCCCGTCCCCTAACCCTAACCCTAGCCCGAACCCTAACCCTAACCCTTCCCCGAAGCCTGACCCTCACCCGTCCTCTAATCCTAACCCGAACGCTGACACTAACCCGCGCCCTCACACGTCCGCTCCCCCTAAAGCGTTGTCGTACCCTCACCTGGACCCTAAACCGTCCCCGTCCCCTAACCCTAACCCTAGCCCGAACCCTATCCCTAACCCTTCCCCGAAGCCTGACCCTCACCCGTCACCTAATCCTAACCCGTACGCTGACACTAACCCGCGCCCTCACACGTCCGCTCCCCCTAAAGCGTTGTCCTACCCTCACCTGGACCCTAAACCGTCCCCGTCCCCTAACCCTAACCCTAGCCCGAACCCTAACCCTAACCCTTCCCCGAAGCCTGACCCTCACCCGTCCCCTAATCCTAACCCGTACGCTGACACTAACCGGCGCCCTCACACGTCCGCTCCCCCTAAAGCGTTGTCCTACCCTCACCTGGACCCTAAACCGTCCCCGTCCCCTAACCCTAACCCTAGCCCGAACCCTAACCCTAACCCTTCCCCGAAGCCTGACCCTCACCCGTCCCATAATCCTAACCCGTACGCTGACACTAACCCGCGCCCTCACACGTCCGCTCCCCCTAAAGCGTTGTCGTACCCTCACCTGGTCCCTAACCCGTCCCCGTCCCCTAACCCTAACCCTAGCCCGAACCATAAACCTAACCCTTCCCCGAAGCCTGACCCTCACCCGTCCCCTAATCCTAACCCGTATGCTGACACTAACCCGCGCCCTCACACGTCCGCTCCCCCTAAAGCGTTGTCGTACCCTCACCTGGACCCTAAACCGTCCCCGTCCCCTAACCCTAACCCTAGCCCGAACCCTAACCCTAACCCTTCCAAGAAGCCTGACCATCACCCGTCCCCTAATCCTAACCTGTACGCTGACACTAACCCGCGCCCTCACACGTCCGCTCCCCCTAAAGAGTTGTCGTACCCTCACCTGGACCGTAACCCGTCCCCGTCCCCTAACCCTAACCCTAGCCCGAACCCTAACCCTAACCCTTCCCCGAAGCCTGACCCTCACCCGTCCCCTAATCCTAACCCGTACGCTGACACTAACCCGCGCCCTCACACGTCCACTCCCCCTAAAGCGTTGTCGTACCCTCACCTGGACCCTAAACCGTCCCCGTCCCCTAACCCTAACCCTAGCCCGAACCCTGACCCTAAATCTTCCCCGAAGCCTGACCCTCACCCGTCCCCTAATCCTAACCCGTACGCTGAAACTAACCCGCGCCCTCACACGTCCGCTCCCCCTAAAGCGTTGTCGTACCCTCACCTGGACCCTAAACCGTCCCCGTCCCCAACCCTAACCCTAGCCCGAACCCTAACCCTAACCCTTCCCCGAAGCCTGACCCTCACCCGTCCCCTAATCCTAACCCGTACGCTGACACTAACCCACGCCCTCACACGTCCGCTCCCCCTAAAGCGATGTCCTACCCTCACCTGGACCCTAAACCGTCCCCGTCCCCTAACCCTAACCCTAGCCCGAACCCTAACCCTAACCCTTCCCCGAAGCCTGACCCTCACCCGTCCCCTAATCCTAACCCGTACGCTGACACTAACCGGCGCCCTCACACGTCCGCTCCCCCTAAAGCGTTGTCCTACCCTCACCTGGACCCTAAACCGTCCCCGTCCCCTAACCCTAACCCTAGCCCGAACCCTAACCCTAACCCTTCCCCGAAGCCTGACCCTCACCCGTCCCCTAATCCTAACCCGTACGCTGACACTAACCCGCGCCCTCACACGTCCGCTCCCCCTAAAGCGTTGTCGTACCCTCACCTGGACCCTAAACCGTCCCCGTCCCCTAACCCTAACCCTAGCCCGAGCCCTAAGCCTAACCCTTCCCCGAAGCCTGACCCTCACCCGTCCCCTAATCCTAACCCGTACGCTGACACTAACCCGCGCCCTCACACGTCCGCTCCCCCTAAAGCGTTGTCGTACCCTCACCTGGACCCTAAACCGCCCCGTCCCCTAACCCTAACCCTAGCCCGAACCCTAACCCTAACACTTCCCCGAAGCCTGACCCTCACCCGTCCCCTAATCCTAACCCGTACGCTGACACTAACCCGCGCCCTCACACGTCCGCTCCCCCTAAAGCGTTGTCGTACCCTCACCTGGACCCTAAACCGTCCCCGTCCCCTAACCCTAACCCTAGCCCGAACCCTAACCCTAACCCTTCCCCGAAGCCTGACCCTCACCCGTCCCCTAATCCTAACCCGTACGCTGACACTAACCCGCGCCCTCACACGTCCGCTCCCCCTAAAGCGTTGTCGTACCCTCACCTGGACCCTAAACCGTCCCCGTCCCCTAACCCTAACCCTAGCCCGAACCCTAAGCCTAACCCTTCCCCGAAGCCTGACCCACACCCGTCCCCTCATCCTAACCCGTACGCTGACACTAACCCGCGCCCTCACACGTCCGCTCCCCCTAAAGCGTTGTCGTACCCTCACCTGGACCCTAAACCGTCCCCGTCCCCTAACCCTAACCCTAGCCCGAACCCTAACCCTATCCCTTCCCCGAAGCCTGACCCTCACCCGTCCCCCAATCCTAACCCGTACGCTGACACTAACCCAAGCCCTCACACGTCCGCTCCCCCTAAAGCGTTGTCGTACCCTCACCTGGACCCTAAACCGTCCCCGTCCCCTAACCCTAACCCTAGCCCGAACCCTAACCCTAACCCTTCCCCGAAGCCTGAGCCTCACCCGTCCCCTAATCCTAACCCGTACGCTGACACTAACCCGCGCCCTCACACGTCCGCTCCCCCTAAAGCGTTGTCGTACCCTCACCAGGACCCTAAACCGTCCCCGTCCCCTAACCCTAACCCTAGCCCGAACCCTAACCCTAACCCTTCCCCGAAGCCTGACCCTCACCCGTCCCTTAATCCTAACCCGTACGCTGACACTAACCCGCGCCCTCACACGTCCGCTCCCCCTAAAGCGTTGTCGTACCCTCACCTGGACCCTAAACCGTCCCCGTCCCCTAACCCTAACCCTAGCCCGAACCCTAACCCTAACCCTTCCCCGAAGCCTGACCCTCACCCGTCCCCTAATCCTAACCCGTACGCTGACACTAACCCGCGCCCTCACACGTCCGCTCCCCCTAAAGCGTTGTCGTACCCTCACCTGGACCCTAAACTGTCCCCGTCCCCTAACCCTAACCCTAGCCCGAACCCTTAGCCTAACCCTTCCCCGAAGCCTGACCCTCACCCGTCCCCTAATCCTAACCCGTACGCTGACACTAACCCGCGCCCTCACACGTCCGCTCCCCCTAAATCGTTGTCGTACCCTCACCTGGACCCTAAACCGTCCCCGTCCCCTAACCCTAACCCTAGCCCGAAGCCTAACCCTAACCTTTCCCCGAAGCCTGACCCTCACCCGTCCCCTAATCCTAACCCGTACGCTGACACTAACCCGCGCCCTCACACGTCCGCTCCCCCTAAAGCGTTGTCGTACCCTCACCTGGACCCTAAACCGTCCCCGTCCCCTAACCCTAACCCTAGCCCGAACCCTAAGCCTAACCCTTCCCCGAAGCCTGACCCTCACCCGTCCCCTAATCCTAACCCGTACGCTGACACTAACCCGCGCCCTCACACGTCCGCTCCCCCTAAAGCGTTGTCGTACCCTCACCTGGACCCTAAACCGTCCCCGTCCCCTAACCCTAACCCTAGCCCGAACCCTAACCCTAACCCTTCCCCGAAGCCTGACCCTCACCCGTCCCCTAAACCTAACCCGTACGCTGACACTAACCCGCGCCCTCACACGTCCGCTCCCCCTAAAGCGTTGTCGTACCCTCACCTGGACCCTAAACCGTCCCCGTCCCCTAACCGTAACCCTAGCCCGAACCCTAACCCTATCCCTTCCCCGAAGCCTGACCCTCACCCGTCCCCTAATCCTAACCCGAACGCTGACACTAACCCAAGCCCTCACACGTCCGCTCCCCCTAAAGCCTTGTCGTACCCTCACCTGGACCCTAAACCGTCCCCGTCCCCTAACCCTAACCCTAGCCCGAACCCTAACCCTAACCCTTCCCCGAAGCCTGACCCTCACCCGTCCCCTAATCCTAAGCCGTACGCTGACACTAACCCGCGCCCTCACACGTCCGCTCCCCCTAAAGCGTTGTCGTTCCCTCACCTGGACCCTAAACCGTCCCCGTCCCCTAACCCTAACCCTAGCCCGAACCCTAACCCTAACCCTTCCCCGAAGCCTGACCCTCACCCGTCCCCTAATCCTAACCCGAACACTGACACTAACCCGCGCCCTCACACGTCCGCTCCCCCTAAAGCGTTGTCGTACCCTCACCTGGACCCTAAACCGTCCCCGTCCCCTAACCCTAACCCTAGCCCGAACCCTAACCCTAACCCTTCCCCGAAGCCTGACCCTCACCCGTCCCCTAATCCTAACCCGTACGCTGACACTAACCCGCGCCCTCACACGTCCGCTCCCCCTAAAGCGTTGTCGTACCCTCACCTGGACCCTAAACCGTCCCCGTCCCCTAACCCTAACCCTAGCCCGAACCCTAACCCTAACCCTTCCCCGAAGCCTGACCCTCACCCGTCCCCTAATCCTAACCCGTACGCTGACACTAACCCGCGCCCTCACACGTCCGCTCCCCCTAAAGCGTTGTCGTACCCTCACCTGCACCCTAAACCGTCCCCGTCCCCTAACACTAACTCTAGCCCGAACCCTAACCCTAACCCTTCCCCGAAGCCTGACCCTCACCCGTCCCCTAATCCTAACCCGTACGCTGACCCTAACCCGCGCCCTCACACGTCCGCTCCCCCTAAAGCGTTGTCCTACCCTCACCTGGACCCTAAACCATCCCCGTCCCCTAACCCTAAACCTAGATTGAACCCTAACCCTAACCCTTCCCCGAAGCCTGACCCTCACCCGTCCCTTATTCCTAACCCGTACGCTGACACTAACCGGCGCCCTCACACGTCCGCTCCCCCTAAAGCGTTGTCGTACCCTCACCTGGACCCTAAACCGTCCCCGTCCCCTAACCCTAACCCTAGCCCGAACCCTAACCCTAACCCTTCCCCGAAGCCTGACCCTCACCCGTCCCTTAATCCTAACCCGTACGCTGACCCTAACCCGCGCCCTCACACGTCCGCTCCCCCTAAAGCGTTGTCGTACCCTCACCTGGACCCTAAACCGTCCCCGTCCCCTAACCCTAACCCTAGCCCGAACCCTAACCCTAACCCTTCCCCGAAGCCTGACCCTCACCCGTCCTCTAATCCTAACCCGAACGCTGACACTAACCCGCGCCCTCACACGTCCGCTCCCCCTAAAGCGTTGTCGTACCCTCACCTGGACCCTAAACCGTCCCCGTCCCCTAACCCTAACCCTAGCCCGAACCCTAACCCTAACCCTTCCCCGAAGCCTGACCCTCACCCGTCCCCTAATCCTAACCCGTACGCTGACACTAACCCGCGCCCTCACACGTCCGCTCCCCCTAAAGTGTTGTCGTACCCTCACCTGGACCCTAAACCGTCCCCGTCCCCTAACCCTAACCCTAGCCCGAACCCTATACCTAACCCTTCCCCGAAGCCTGACCCTCATCCGTCACCTAATCCTAACCCGTACGCTGACACTAACCCGCGCCCTCACACGTCCGCTCCCCCTAAAGCGTTGTCCTACCCTCACCTGGACCCTAAACCGTCCCCGTCCCCTAACCCTAACCCTAGCCCGAACCCTAACCCTAACCCTTCCCCGAAGCCTGACCCTCACCCGTCACCTAATCCTAACCCGTACGCTGACACTAACCCGCGCCCTCACACGTCCACTCCCCCTAAAGCGTTGTCCTACCCTCACCTGGACCCTAAACCGTCCCCGTCCCCTAACCCTAACCCTAGCCCGAACCCTAACCCTAACCCTTCCCCGAAGCCTGACCCTCACCCGTCCCCTAATCCTAACCCGTACGCTGACACTAACCGGCGCCCTCACACGTCCGCTCCCCCTAAAGCGTTGTCCTACCCTCACCTGGACCCTAAACCGTCCCCGTCCCCTAACCCTAACCCTAGCCCGAACCCTAACCCTAACCCTTCCCCGAAGCCTGACCCTCACCCGTCCCATAATCCTAACCCGTACGCTGACACTAACCCGCGCCCTCACACGTCCGCTCCCCCTAAAGCGTTGTCGTACCCTCACCTGGTCCCTAACCCGTCCCCGTCCCCTAACCCTAACCCTAGCCCGAACCCTAAACCTAACCCTTCCCCGAAGCCTGACCCTCACCCGTCCCCTAATCCTAACCCGTACGCTGACACTAACCCGCGCCCTCACACGTCCGCTCCCCCTAAAGCGTTGTCGTACCCTCACCTGGACCCTAAACCGTCCCCGTCCCCTAACCCTAACCCTAGCCCGAACCCTAACCCTAACCCTTCCAAGAAGCCTGACCATCACCCGTCCCCTAATCCTAACCCGTACGCTGACACTAACCCGCGCCCTCACACGTCCGCTCCACCTAAAGAGTTGTCGTACCCTCACCTGGACCGTAACCCGTCCCCGTCCCCTAACCCTAACCCTAGCCCGAACCCTAACCCTAACCCTTCCCCGAAGCCTGACCCTCACCCGTCCCCTAATCCTAACCCGTACGCTTACACTAACCCGCGCCCTCACACGTCCACTCCCCCTAAAGCGTTGTCGTACCCTCACCTGGACCCTAAACCGTCCCCGTCCCCTAACCCTAACCCTAGCCCGAACCCTGACCCTAAATCTTCCCCGAAGCCTGACCCTCACCCGTCCCCTAATCCTAACCCGTACGCTGACACTAACCCGCGCCCTCACACGTCCGCTCCCCCTAAAGCGTTGTCGTACCCTCACCTGGACCCTAAACCGTCCCCGTCCCCTAACCCTAACCCTAGCCCGAACCCTAACCCTAACCCTTCCCAGAAGCCTGACCCTCACCCGTCCCCTAATCCTAACCCGTACGCTGACACTAAGCCACGCCCTCACACGTCCGCTCCCCCTAAAGCGTTGTCCTACCCTCACCTGGACCCTAAACCGTCCCCGTCCCCTAACCCTAACCCTAGCCCGAACCCTAACCCTAACCCTTCCCCGAAGCCTGACCCTCACCCGTCCCCTAATCCTAACCCGTACGCTGACACTAACCGGCGCCCTCACACGTCCGCTCCCCCTAAAGCGTTGTCCTACCCTCACCTGGACCCTAAACCGTCCCCGTCCCCTAACCCTAACCCTAGCCCGAACCCTAACCCTAACCCTTCCCCGAAGCCTGACCCTCACCCGTCCCCTAATCCTAACCCGTACGCTGACACTAACCCGCGCCCTCACACGTCCGCTCCCCCTAAAGCGTTGTCGTACCCTCACCTGGACCCTAAACCGTCCCCGTCCCCTAACCCTAACCCTAGCCCGAACCCTAACCCTAACCCTTCCCCGAAGCCTGACCCTCACCCGTCCCCTAATCCTAACCCGTACGCTGACACTAACCCACGCCCTCACACGTCCGCTCCCCCTAAAGCGTTGTCGTACCCTCACCTGGACCCTAAACCGTCCCCGTCCCCTAACCCTAACCCTAGCCCGAACCCTAACCCTAACCCTTCCAAGAAGCCTGACCATCACCCGTCCCCTAATCCTAACCCGTACGCTGACACTAACCCGCGCCCTCACACGTCCGCTCCCCCTAAAGCGTTGTCGTACCCTCACCTGGACCCTAAACCGTCCCCGTCCCCTAACCCTAACCCTAGCCCGAACCCTAACCCTAACCCTTCCCCGAAGCCTGACCCTCACCCGTCCCCTCATCCTAACCCGTACGCTTACACTAACCCGCGCCCTCACACGTCCGCTCCCCCTAAAGCGTTGTCGTACCCTCACCTGGACCCTAAACCGTCCCCGTCCCCTAACCCTAACCCTAGCCCGAACCCTAACCCTAACCCTTCCCGGAAGCCTGACCCTCAACCGTCCCCTAATCCTAACCCGTACGCTGACACTAACACTCGCCCTCACACGTCCGCTCCCCCTAAAGCGTTGTCGTACCCTCACCTGGACCCTAAACCGTCCCCGTCCCCTAACCCTAACCCTAGCCCGAACCCTAACCCTAACCCTTCCCCGAAGCCTGACCCTCACCCGTCCCCTAATCCTAACCCGTACGCTGACACTAACCCGCGCCCTCACACGTCCGCTCCCCCTAAAGTGTTGTCGTACCCTCACCTGGACCCTAAACCGTCCCCGTCCCCTAACCCTAACCCTAGCCCGAACCCTATCCCTAACCCTTCCCCGAAGCCTGACCCTCATCCGTCACCTAATCCTAACCCGTACGCTGACACTAACCCGCGCCCTCACACGTCCGCTCCCCCTAAAGCGTTGTCCTACCCTCACCTGGACCCTAAACCGTCCCCGTCCCCTAACCCTAACCCTAGCCCGAACCCTAACCCTAACCCTTCCCCGAAGCCTGACCCTCACCCGTCACCTAATCCTAACCCGTACGCTGACACTAACCCGCGCCCTCACACGTCCGCTCCCCCTAAAGCGTTGTCCTACCCTCACCTGGACCCTAAACCGTCCCCGTCCCCTAACCCTAACCCTAGCCCGAACCCTAACCCTAACCCTTCCCCGAAGCCTGACCCTCACCCGTCCCCTAATCCTAACCCGTACGCTGACACTAACCGGCGCCCTAACACGTCCGCTCCCCCTAAAGCGTTGTCCTACCCTCACCTGGACCCTAAACCGTCCCCGTCCCCTAACCCTAACCCTAGCCCGAACCCTAACCCTAACCCTTCCCCGAAGCCTGACCCTCACCCGTCCCATAATCCTAACCCGTACGCTGACACTAACCCGCGCCCTCACACGTCCGCTCCCCCTAAAGCGTTGTCGTACCCTCACCTGGTCCCTAACCCGTCCCCGTCCCCTAACCCTAACCCTAGCCCGAACCCTAAACCTAACCCTTCCCCGAAGCCTGACCCTCACCCGTCCCCTAATCCTAACCCGTACGCTGACACTAACCCGCGCCCTCACACGTCCGCTCCCCCTAAAGCGTTGTCGTACCCTCACCTGGACCCTAAACCGTCCCCGTCCCCTAACCCTAACCCTAGCCCGAACCCTAACCCTAACCCTTCCCCGAAGCCTGACCCTCACCCGTCCCCTAATCCTAACCCGTACGCTGACACTAACCCGCGCCCTCACACGTCCGCTCCCCCTAAAGCGTTGTCGTACCCTCACCTGGACCCTAAACCGTCCCCGTCCCCTAACCCTAACCCTAGCCCGAACCCTAAGCCTAACCCTTCCCCGAAGCCTGACCCACACCCGTCCCCTCATCCTAACCCGTACGCTGACACTAACCCGCGCCCTCACACGTCCGCTCCCCCTAAAGCGTTGTCGTACCCTCACCTGGACCCTAAACCGTCCCCGTCCCCTAACCCTAACCCTAGCCCGAACCCTAACCCTATCCCTTCCCCGAAGCCTGACCCTCACCCGTCCCCCAATCCTAACCCGTACGCTGACACTAACCCAAGCCCTCACACGTCCGCTCCCCCTAAAGCATTGTCGTACCCTCACCTGGACCCTAAACCGTCCCCGTCCCCTAACCCTAACCCTAGCCCGAACCCTAACCCTAACCCTTCCCCGAAGCCTGAGCCTCACCCGTCCCCTAATCCTAACCCGTACGCTGACACTAACCCGCGCCCTCACACGTCCGCTCCCCCTAAAGCGTTGTCGTACCCTCACCAGGACCCTAAACCGTCCCCGTCCCCTAACCCTAACCCTAGCCCGAACCCTAACCCTAACCCTTCCCCGAAGCCTGACCCTCACCCGTCCCTTAATCCTAACCCGTACGCTGACACTAACCCGCGCCCTCACACGTCCGCTCCCCCTAAAGCGTTGTCGTACCCTCACCTGGACCCTAAACCGTCCCCGTCCCCTAACCCTAACCCTAGCCCGAACCCTAACCCTAACCCTTCCCCGAAGCCTGACCCTCACCCGTCCCCTAATCCTAACCCGTACGCTGACACTAACCCGCGCCCTCACACGTCCGCTCCCCCTAAAGCGTTGTCGTACCCTCACCTGGACCCTAAACTGTCCCCGTCCCCTAACCCTAACCCTAGCCCGAACCCTTAGCCTAACCCTTCCCCGAAGCCTGACCCTCACCCGTCCCCTAATCCTAACCCGTACGCTGACACTAACCCGCGCCCTCACACGTCCGCTCCCCCTAAATCGTTGTCGTACCCTCACCTGGACCCTAAACCGTCCCCGTCCCCTAACCCTAACCCTAGCCCGAAGCCTAACCCTAACCTTTCCCCGAAGCCTGACCCTCACCCGTCCCCTAATCCTAACCCGTACGCTGACACTAACCCGCGCCCTCACACGTCCGCTCCCCCTAAAGCGTTGTCGTACCCTCACCTGGACCCTAAACCGTCCCCGTCCCCTAACCCTAACCCTAGCCCGAACCCTAAGCCTAACCCTTCCCCGAAGCCTGACCCTCACCCGTCCCCTAATCCTAACCCGTACGCTGACACTAACCCGCGCCCTCACACGTCCGCTCCCCCTAAAGCGTTGTCGTACCCTCACCTGGACCCTAAACCGTCCCCGTCCCCTAACCCTAACCCTAGCCCGAACCCTAACCCTAACCCTTCCCCGAAGCCTGACCCTCACCCGTCCCCTAAACCTAACCCGTACGCTGACACTAACCCGCGCCCTCACACGTCCGCTCCCCCTAAAGCGTTGTCGTACCCTCACCTGGACCCTAAACCGTCCCCGTCCCCTAACCGTAACCCTAGCCCGAACCCTAACCCTATCCCTTCCCCGAAGCCTGACCCTCACCCGTCCCCTAATCCTAACCCGAACGCTGACACTAACCCAAGCCCTCACACGTCCGCTCCCCCTAAAGCCTTGTCGTACCCTCACCTGGACCCTAAACCGTCCCCGTCCCCTAACCCTAACCCTAGCCCGAACCCTAACCCTAACCCTTCCCCGAAGCCTGACCCTCACCCGTCCCCTAATCCTAAGCCGTACGCTGACACTAACCCGCGCCCTCACACGTCCGCTCCCCCTAAAGCGTTGTCGTTCCCTCACCTGGACCCTAAACCGTCCCCGTCCCCTAACCCTAACCCTAGCCCGAACCCTAACCCTAACCCTTCCCCGAAGCCTGACCCTCACCCGTCCCCTAATCCTAACCCGAACACTGACACTAACCCGCGCCCTCACACGTCCGCTCCCCCTAAAGCGTTGTCGTACCCTCACCTGGACCCTAAACCGTCCCCGTCCCCTAACCCTAACCCTAGCCCGAACCCTAACCCTAACCCTTCCCCGAAGCCTGACCCTCACCCGTCCCCTAATCCTAACCCGTACGCTGACACTAACCCGCGCCCTCACACGTCCGCTCCCCCTAAAGCGTTGTCGTACCCTCACCTGGACCCTAAACCGTCCCCGTCCCCTAACCCTAACCCTAGCCCGAACCCTAACCCTAACCCTTCCCCGAAGCCTGACCCTCACCCGTCCCCTAATCCTAACCCGTACGCTGACACTAACCCGCGCCCTCACACGTCCGCTCCCCCTAAAGCGTTGTCGTACCCTCACCTGCACCCTAAACCGTCCCCGTCCCCTAACACTAACTCTAGCCCGAACCCTAACCCTAACCCTTCCCCGAAGCCTGACCCTCACCCGTCCCCTAATCCTAACCCGTACGCTGACCCTAACCCGCGCCCTCACACGTCCGCTCCCCCTAAAGCGTTGTCCTACCCTCACCTGGACCCTAAACCATCCCCGTCCCCTAACCCTAACCCTAGATTGAACCCTAACCCTAACCCTTCCCCGAAGCCTGACCCTCACCCGTCCCCTATTCCTAACCCGTACGCTGACACTAACCGGCGCCCTCACACGTCCGCTCCCCCTAAAGCGTTGTCGTACCCTCACCTGGACCCTAAACCGTCCCCGTCCCCTAACCCTAACCCTAGCCCGAACCCTAACCCTAACCCTTCCCCGAAGCCTGACCCTCACCCGTCCCTTAATCCTAACCCGTACGCTGACCCTAACCCGCGCCCTCACACGTCCGCTCCCCCTAAAGCGTTGTCGTACCCTCACCTGGACCCTAAACCGTCCCCGTCCCCTAACCCTAACCCTAGCCCGAACCCTAACCCTAACCCTTCCCCGAAGCCTGACCCTCACCCGTCCTCTAATCCTAACCCGAACGCTGACACTAACCCGCGCCCTCACACGTCCGCTCCCCCTAAAGCGTTGTCGTACCCTCACCTGGACCCTAAACCGTCCCCGTCCCCTAACCCTAACCCTAGCCCGAACCCTAACCCTAACCCTTCCCCGAAGCCTGACCCTCACCCGTCCCCTAATCCTAACCCGTACGCTGACACTAACCCGCGCCCTCACACGTCCGCTCCCCCTAAAGTGTTGTCGTACCCTCACCTGGACCCTAAACCGTCCCCGTCCCCTAACCCTAACCCTAGCCCGAACCCTATACCTAACCCTTCCCCGAAGCCTGACCCTCATCCGTCACCTAATCCTAACCCGTACGCTGACACTAACCCGCGCCCTCACACGTCCGCTCCCCCTAAAGCGTTGTCCTACCCTCACCTGGACCCTAAACCGTCCCCGTCCCCTAACCCTAACCCTAGCCCGAACCCTAAGCCTAACCCTTCCCCGAAGCCTGACCCACACCCGTCCCCTCATCCTAACCCGTACGCTGACACTAACCCGCGCCCTCACACGTCCGCTCCCCCTAAAGCGTTGTCGTACCCTCACCTGGACCCTAAACCGTCCCCGTCCCCTAACCCTAACCCTAGCCCGAACCCTAACCCTATCCCTTCCCCGAAGCCTGACCCTCACCCGTCCCCCAATCCTAACCCGTACGCTGACACTAACCCAAGCCCTCACACGTCCGCTCCCCCTAAAGCATTGTCGTACCCTCACCTGGACCCTAAACCGTCCCCGTCCCCTAACCCTAACCCTAGCCCGAACCCTAACCCTAACCCTTCCCCGAAGCCTGAGCCTCACCCGTCCCCTAATCCTAACCCGTACGCTGACACTAACCCGCGCCCTCACACGTCCGCTCCCCCTAAAGCGTTGTCGTACCCTCACCAGGACCCTAAACCGTCCCCGTCCCCTAACCCTAACCCTAGCCCGAACCCTAACCCTAACCCTTCCCCGAAGCCTGACCCTCACCCGTCCCTTAATCCTAACCCGTACGCTGACACTAACCCGCGCCCTCACACGTCCGCTCCCCCTAAAGCGTTGTCGTACCCTCACCTGGACCCTAAACCGTCCCCGTCCCCTAACCCTAACCCTAGCCCGAACCCTAACCCTAACCCTTCCCCGAAGCCTGACCCTCACCCGTCCCCTAATCCTAACCCGTACGCTGACACTAACCCGCGCCCTCACACGTCCGCTCCCCCTAAAGCGTTGTCGTACCCTCACCTGGACCCTAAACTGTCCCCGTCCCCTAACCCTAACCCTAGCCCGAACCCTTAGCCTAACCCTTCCCCGAAGCCTGACCCTCACCCGTCCCCTAATCCTAACCCGTACGCTGACACTAACCCGCGCCCTCACACGTCCGCTCCCCCTAAATCGTTGTCGTACCCTCACCTGGACCCTAAACCGTCCCCGTCCCCTAACCCTAACCCTAGCCCGAAGCCTAACCCTAACCTTTCCCCGAAGCCTGACCCTCACCCGTCCCCTAATCCTAACCCGTACGCTGACACTAACCCGCGCCCTCACACGTCCGCTCCCCCTAAAGCGTTGTCGTACCCTCACCTGGACCCTAAACCGTCCCCGTCCCCTAACCCTAACCCTAGCCCGAACCCTAAGCCTAACCCTTCCCCGAAGCCTGACCCTCACCCGTCCCCTAATCCTAACCCGTACGCTGACACTAACCCGCGCCCTCACACGTCCGCTCCCCCTAAAGCGTTGTCGTACCCTCACCTGGACCCTAAACCGTCCCCGTCCCCTAACCCTAACCCTAGCCCGAACCCTAACCCTAACCCTTCCCCGAAGCCTGACCCTCACCCGTCCCCTAAACCTAACCCGTACGCTGACACTAACCCGCGCCCTCACACGTCCGCTCCCCCTAAAGCGTTGTCGTACCCTCACCTGGACCCTAAACCGTCCCCGTCCCCTAACCGTAACCCTAGCCCGAACCCTAACCCTATCCCTTCCCCGAAGCCTGACCCTCACCCGTCCCCTAATCCTAACCCGAACGCTGACACTAACCCAAGCCCTCACACGTCCGCTCCCCCTAAAGCCTTGTCGTACCCTCACCTGGACCCTAAACCGTCCCCGTCCCCTAACCCTAACCCTAGCCCGAACCCTAACCCTAACCCTTCCCCGAAGCCTGACCCTCACCCGTCCCCTAATCCTAAGCCGTACGCTGACACTAACCCGCGCCCTCACACGTCCGCTCCCCCTAAAGCGTTGTCGTTCCCTCACCTGGACCCTAAACCGTCCCCGTCCCCTAACCCTAACCCTAGCCCGAACCCTAACCCTAACCCTTCCCCGAAGCCTGACCCTCACCCGTCCCCTAATCCTAACCCGAACACTGACACTAACCCGCGCCCTCACACGTCCGCTCCCCCTAAAGCGTTGTCGTACCCTCACCTGGACCCTAAACCGTCCCCGTCCCCTAACCCTAACCCTAGCCCGAACCCTAACCCTAACCCTTCCCCGAAGCCTGACCCTCACCCGTCCCCTAATCCTAACCCGTACGCTGACACTAACCCGCGCCCTCACACGTCCGCTCCCCCTAAAGCGTTGTCGTACCCTCACCTGGACCCTAAACCGTCCCCGTCCCCTAACCCTAACCCTAGCCCGAACCCTAACCCTAACCCTTCCCCGAAGCCTGACCCTCACCCGTCCCCTAATCCTAACCCGTACGCTGACACTAACCCGCGCCCTCACACGTCCGCTCCCCCTAAAGCGTTGTCGTACCCTCACCTGCACCCTAAACCGTCCCCGTCCCCTAACACTAACTCTAGCCCGAACCCTAACCCTAACCCTTCCCCGAAGCCTGACCCTCACCCGTCCCCTAATCCTAACCCGTACGCTGACCCTAACCCGCGCCCTCACACGTCCGCTCCCCCTAAAGCGTTGTCCTACCCTCACCTGGACCCTAAACCATCCCCGTCCCCTAACCCTAACCCTAGATTGAACCCTAACCCTAACCCTTCCCCGAAGCCTGACCCTCACCCGTCCCCTATTCCTAACCCGTACGCTGACACTAACCGGCGCCCTCACACGTCCGCTCCCCCTAAAGCGTTGTCGTACCCTCACCTGGACCCTAAACCGTCCCCGTCCCCTAACCCTAACCCTAGCCCGAACCCTAACCCTAACCCTTCCCCGAAGCCTGACCCTCACCCGTCCCTTAATCCTAACCCGTACGCTGACCCTAACCCGCGCCCTCACACGTCCGCTCCCCCTAAAGCGTTGTCGTACCCTCACCTGGACCCTAAACCGTCCCCGTCCCCTAACCCTAACCCTAGCCCGAACCCTAACCCTAACCCTTCCCCGAAGCCTGACCCTCACCCGTCCTCTAATCCTAACCCGAACGCTGACACTAACCCGCGCCCTCACACGTCCGCTCCCCCTAAAGCGTTGTCGTACCCTCACCTGGACCCTAAACCGTCCCCGTCCCCTAACCCTAACCCTAGCCCGAACCCTAACCCTAACCCTTCCCCGAAGCCTGACCCTCACCCGTCCCCTAATCCTAACCCGTACGCTGACACTAACCCGCGCCCTCACACGTCCGCTCCCCCTAAAGTGTTGTCGTACCCTCACCTGGACCCTAAACCGTCCCCGTCCCCTAACCCTAACCCTAGCCCGAACCCTATACCTAACCCTTCCCCGAAGCCTGACCCTCATCCGTCACCTAATCCTAACCCGTACGCTGACACTAACCCGCGCCCTCACACGTCCGCTCCCCCTAAAGCGTTGTCCTACCCTCACCTGGACCCTAAACCGTCCCCGTCCCCTAACCCTAACCCTAGCCCGAACCCTAACCCTAACCCTTCCCCGAAGCCTGACCCTCACCCGTCACCTAATCCTAACCCGTACGCTGACACTAACCCGCGCCCTCACACGTCCACTCCCCCTAAAGCGTTGTCCTACCCTCACCTGGACCCTAAACCGTCCCCGTCCCCTAACCCTAACCCTAGCCCGAACCCTAACCCTAACCCTTCCCCGAAGCCTGACCCTCACCCGTCCCCTAATCCTAACCCGTACGCTGACACTAACCGGCGCCCTCACACGTCCGCTCCCCCTAAAGCGTTGTCCTACCCTCACCTGGACCCTAAACCGTCCCCGTCCCCTAACCCTAACCCTAGCCCGAACCCTAACCCTAACCCTTCCCCGAAGCCTGACCCTCACCCGTCCCATAATCCTAACCCGTACGCTGACACTAACCCGCGCCCTCACACGTCCGCTCCCCCTAAAGCGTTGTCGTACCCTCACCTGGTCCCTAACCCGTCCCCGTCCCCTAACCCTAACCCTAGCCCGAACCCTAAACCTAACCCTTCCCCGAAGCCTGACCCTCACCCGTCCCCTAATCCTAACCCGTACGCTGACACTAACCCGCGCCCTCACACGTCCGCTCCCCCTAAAGCGTTGTCGTACCCTCACCTGGACCCTAAACCGTCCCCGTCCCCTAACCCTAACCCTAGCCCGAACCCTAACCCTAACCCTTCCAAGAAGCCTGACCATCACCCGTCCCCTAATCCTAACCCGTACGCTGACACTAACCCGCGCCCTCACACGTCCGCTCCACCTAAAGAGTTGTCGTACCCTCACCTGGACCGTAACCCGTCCCCGTCCCCTAACCCTAACCCTAGCCCGAACCCTAACCCTAACCCTTCCCCGAAGCCTGACCCTCACCCGTCCCCTAATCCTAACCCGTACGCTTACACTAACCCGCGCCCTCACACGTCCACTCCCCCTAAAGCGTTGTCGTACCCTCACCTGGACCCTAAACCGTCCCCGTCCCCTAACCCTAACCCTAGCCCGAACCCTGACCCTAAATCTTCCCCGAAGCCTGACCCTCACCCGTCCCCTAATCCTAACCCGTACGCTGACACTAACCCGCGCCCTCACACGTCCGCTCCCCCTAAAGCGTTGTCGTACCCTCACCTGGACCCTAAACCGTCCCCGTCCCCTAACCCTAACCCTAGCCCGAACCCTAACCCTAACCCTTCCCAGAAGCCTGACCCTCACCCGTCCCCTAATCCTAACCCGTACGCTGACACTAAGCCACGCCCTCACACGTCCGCTCCCCCTAAAGCGTTGTCCTACCCTCACCTGGACCCTAAACCGTCCCCGTCCCCTAACCCTAACCCTAGCCCGAACCCTAACCCTAACCCTTCCCCGAAGCCTGACCCTCACCCGTCCCCTAATCCTAACCCGTACGCTGACACTAACCGGCGCCCTCACACGTCCGCTCCCCCTAAAGCGTTGTCCTACCCTCACCTGGACCCTAAACCGTCCCCGTCCCCTAACCCTAACCCTAGCCCGAACCCTAACCCTAACCCTTCCCCGAAGCCTGACCCTCACCCGTCCCCTAATCCTAACCCGTACGCTGACACTAACCCGCGCCCTCACACGTCCGCTCCCCCTAAAGCGTTGTCGTACCCTCACCTGGACCCTAAACCGTCCCCGTCCCCTAACCCTAACCCTAGCCCGAACCCTAACCCTAACCCTTCCCCGAAGCCTGACCCTCACCCGTCCCCTAATCCTAACCCGTACGCTGACACTAACCCACGCCCTCACACGTCCGCTCCCCCTAAAGCGTTGTCGTACCCTCACCTGGACCCTAAACCGTCCCCGTCCCCTAACCCTAACCCTAGCCCGAACCCTAACCCTAACCCTTCCAAGAAGCCTGACCATCACCCGTCCCCTAATCCTAACCCGTACGCTGACACTAACCCGCGCCCTCACACGTCCGCTCCCCCTAAAGCGTTGTCGTACCCTCACCTGGACCCTAAACCGTCCCCGTCCCCTAACCCTAACCCTAGCCCGAACCCTAACCCTAACCCTTCCCCGAAGCCTGACCCTCACCCGTCCCCTCATCCTAACCCGTACGCTTACACTAACCCGCGCCCTCACACGTCCGCTCCCCCTAAAGCGTTGTCGTACCCTCACCTGGACCCTAAACCGTCCCCGTCCCCTAACCCTAACCCTAGCCCGAACCCTAACCCTAACCCTTCCCGGAAGCCTGACCCTCAACCGTCCCCTAATCCTAACCCGTACGCTGACACTAACACTCGCCCTCACACGTCCGCTCCCCCTAAAGCGTTGTCGTACCCTCACCTGGACCCTAAACCGTCCCCGTCCCCTAACCCTAACCCTAGCCCGAACCCTAACCCTAACCCTTCCCCGAAGCCTGACCCTCACCCGTCCCCTAATCCTAACCCGTACGCTGACACTAACCCGCGCCCTCACACGTCCGCTCCCCCTAAAGTGTTGTCGTACCCTCACCTGGACCCTAAACCGTCCCCGTCCCCTAACCCTAACCCTAGCCCGAACCCTATCCCTAACCCTTCCCCGAAGCCTGACCCTCATCCGTCACCTAATCCTAACCCGTACGCTGACACTAACCCGCGCCCTCACACGTCCGCTCCCCCTAAAGCGTTGTCCTACCCTCACCTGGACCCTAAACCGTCCCCGTCCCCTAACCCTAACCCTAGCCCGAACCCTAACCCTAACCCTTCCCCGAAGCCTGACCCTCACCCGTCACCTAATCCTAACCCGTACGCTGACACTAACCCGCGCCCTCACACGTCCGCTCCCCCTAAAGCGTTGTCCTACCCTCACCTGGACCCTAAACCGTCCCCGTCCCCTAACCCTAACCCTAGCCCGAACCCTAACCCTAACCCTTCCCCGAAGCCTGACCCTCACCCGTCCCCTAATCCTAACCCGTACGCTGACACTAACCGGCGCCCTAACACGTCCGCTCCCCCTAAAGCGTTGTCCTACCCTCACCTGGACCCTAAACCGTCCCCGTCCCCTAACCCTAACCCTAGCCCGAACCCTAACCCTAACCCTTCCCCGAAGCCTGACCCTCACCCGTCCCATAATCCTAACCCGTACGCTGACACTAACCCGCGCCCTCACACGTCCGCTCCCCCTAAAGCGTTGTCGTACCCTCACCTGGTCCCTAACCCGTCCCCGTCCCCTAACCCTAACCCTAGCCCGAACCCTAAACCTAACCCTTCCCCGAAGCCTGACCCTCACCCGTCCCCTAATCCTAACCCGTACGCTGACACTAACCCGCGCCCTCACACGTCCGCTCCCCCTAAAGCGTTGTCGTACCCTCACCTGGACCCTAAACCGTCCCCGTCCCCTAACCCTAACCCTAGCCCGAACCCTAACCCTAACCCTTCCAAGAAGCCTGACCATCACCCGTCCCCTAATCCTAACCCGTACGCTGACACTAACCCGCGCCCTCACACGTCCGCTCCCCCTAAAGAGTTGTCGTACCCTCACCTGGACCGTAACCCGTCCCCGTCCCCTAACCCTAACCCTAGCCCGAACCCTAACCCTAACCCTTCCCCGAAGCCTGACCCTCACCCGTCCCCTAATCCTAACCCGTACGCTTACACTAACCCGCGCCCTCACACGTCCACTCCCCCTAAAGCGTTGTCGTACCCTCACCTGGACCCTAAACCGTCCCCGTCCCCTAACCCTAACCCTAGCCCGAACCCTGACCCTAAATCTTCCCCGAAGCCTGACCCTCACCCGTCCCCTAATCCTAACCCGTACGCTGACACTAACCCGCGCCCTCACACGTCCGCTCCCCCTAAAGCGTTGTCGTACCCTCACCTGGACCCTAAACCGTCCCCGTCCCCTAACCCTAACCCTAGCCCGAACCCTAACCCTAACCCTTCCCCGAAGCCTGACCCTCACCCGTCCCCTAATCCTAACCCGTACGCTGACACTAACCCACGCCCTCACACGTCCGCTCCCCCTAAAGCGTTGTCCTACCCTCACCTGGACCCTAAACCGTCCCCGTCCCCTAACCCTAACCCTAGCCCGAACCCTAACCCTAACCCTTCCCCGAAGCCTGACCCTCACCCGTCCCCTAATCCTAACCCGTACGCTGACACTAACCGGCGCCCTCACACGTCCGCTCCCCCTAAAGCGTTGTCCTTCCCTCACCTGGACCCTAAACCGTCCCCGTCCCCTAACCCTAACCCTAGTCCGAACCCTAACCCTAACCCTTCCCCGAAGCCTGACCCTCACCCGTCCCCTAATCCTAACCCGTACGCTGACACTAACCCGCGCCCTCACACGTCCGCTCCCCCTAAAGCGTTGTCGTACCCTCACCTGGACCCTAACCCGTCCCCGTCCCCTAACCCTAACCCTAGCCCGAACCCTAACCCTAACCCTTCCCCGAAGCCTGACCCTCACCCGTCCCCTAATCCTAACCCGTACGCTGACACTAACCCGCGCCCTCACACGTCCGCTCCCCCTAAAGCGTTGTCGTACCCTCACCTGGACCCTAAACCGTCCCCGTCCCCTAACCCTAACCCTAGCCCGAACCCTAAACCTAACCCTTCCCCGAAGCCTGACCCTCACCCGTCCCCTAATCCTAACCCGTACGCTGACACTAACCCGCGCCCTCACACGTCCGCTCCCCCTAAAGCGTTGTCGTACCCTCACCTGGACCCTAAACCGTCCCCGTCCCCTAACCCTAACCCTAGCCCGAACCCTAACCCTAACCCTTCCAAGAAGCCTGACCATCACCCGTCCCCTAATCCTAACCCGTACGCTGACACTAACCCGCGCCCTCACACGTCCGCTCCCCCTAAAGAGTTGTCGTACCCTCACCTGGACCGTAACCCGTCCCCGTCCCCTAACCCTAACCCTAGCCCGAACCCTAACCCTAACCCTTCCCCGAAGCCTGACCCTCACCCGTCCCCTAATCCTAACCCGTACGCTTACACTAACCCGCGCCCTCACACGTCCACTCCCCCTAAAGCGTTGTCGTACCCTCACCTGGACCCTAAACCGTCCCCGTCCCCTAACCCTAACCCTAGCCCGAACCCTGACCCTAAATCTTCCCCGAAGCCTGACCCTCACCCGTCCCCTAATCCTAACCCGTACGCTGACACTAACCCGCGCCCTCACACGTCCGCTCCCCCTAAAGCGTTGTCGTACCCTCACCTGGACCCTAAACCATCCCCGTCCCCTAACCCTAACCCTAGCCCGAACCCTAACCCTAACCCTTCCCCGAAGCCTGACCCTCACCCGTCCCCTAATCCTAACCCGTACGCTGACACTAACCCACGCCCTCACACGTCCGCTCCCCCTAAAGCGTTGTCCTACCCTCACCTGGACCCTAAACCGTCCCCGTCCCCTAACCCTAACCCTAGCCCGAACCCTAACCCTAACCCTTCCCCGAAGCCTGACCCTCACCCGTCCCCTAATCCTAACCCGTACGCTGACACTAACCGGCGCCCTCACACGTCCGCTCCCCCTAAAGCGTTGTCCTACCCTCACCTGGACCCTAAACCGTCCCCGTCCCCTAACCCTAACCCTAGCCCGAACCCTAACCCTAACCCTTCCCCGAAGCCTGACCCTCACCCGTCCCCTAATCCTAACCCGTACGCTGACACTAACCCGCGCCCTCACACGTCTGCTCCCCCTAAAGCGTCGTCGTACCCTCACCTGGACCCTAACCCGTCCCCGTCCCCTAACCCTAACCCTAGCCCGAAACCTAACCCTAACCCTTCCCCGAAGCCTGACCCTCACCCGTCCCCTAATCCTAACCCGTACGCTGACACTAACCCGCGCCCTCACACGTCCGCTCCCCCTAAAGCGTTGTCGTACCCTCACCTGGACCCTAAACCGTCCCCGTCCCCTAACCCTAACCCTAGCCCGAACCCTAACACTAACCCTTCCCCGAAGCCTGACCCTCACCCGTCCCCTAATCCTAACCCGTACGCTGACACTAACCCACGCCCTCACACGTCCGCTCCCCCTAAAGCGTTGTCCTACCCTCACCTGGACCCTAAACCGTCCCCGTCCCCTAACCCTAACCCTAGCCCGAACCCTAACCCTAACCCTTCCCCGAAGCCTGACCCTCACCCGTCCCCTAATCCTAACCCGTACGCTGACACTAACCCGCGCCCTCACACGTCCGCTCCCCCTAAAGCGTTGTCGTACCCTCACCTGGACCCTAAACCGTCCCCGTCCCCTAACCCTAACCCTAGCCCGAACCCTAACCCTAACCCTTCCCCGAAGCCTGACCCTCACCCGTCCCCTAATCCTAACCCGTACGCTGACACTAACCCGCGCCCTCACACGTCCGCTCCCCCTAAAGCGTTGTCGTACCCTCACCTGGACCCTAACCCGTCCCCGTCCCCTAACCCTAACCCTAGCCCGAACCCTAACCCTAACCCTTCCCCGAAGCCTGACCCTCACCCGTCCCCTAATCCTAACCCGTACGCTGACACTAACCCGCGCCCTCACACGTCCGCTCCCCCTAAAGCGTTGTCGTACCCTCACCTGGACCCTAAACCGTCCCCGTCCCCTAACCCTAACCCTAGCCCGAACCCTAAACCTAACCCTTCCCCGAAGCCTGACCCTCACCCGTCCCCTAATCCTAACCCGTACGCTGACACTAACCCGCGCCCTCACACGTCCGCTCCCCCTAAAGCTTTGTCGTACCCTCACCTGGACCCTAAACCGTCCCCGTCCCCTAACCCTAACCCTAGCCCGAACCCTAAACCTAACCCTTCCAAGAAGCCTGACCATCACCCGTCCCCTAATCCTAACCCGTACGCTGACACTAACCCGCGCCCTCACACGTCCGCTCCCCCTAAAGAGTTGTCGTACCCTCACCTGGACCGTAACCCGTCCCCGTCCCCTAACCCTAACCCTAGCCCGAACCCTAACCCTAACCCTTCCCCGAAGCCTGACCCTCACCCGTCCCCTAATCCTAACCCGTACGCTTACACTAACCCGCGCCCTCACACGTCCACTCCCCCTAAAGCGTTGTCGTACCCTCACCTGGACTCTAAACCGTCCCCGTCCCCTAACCCTAACCCTAGCCCGAACCCTGACCCTAAATCTTCCCCGAAGCCTGACCCTCACCCGTCCCCTAATCCTAACCCGTACGCTGACACTAACCCGCGCCCTCACACGTCCGCTCCCCCTAAAGCGTTGTCATACCCTCACCTGGACCCTAAACCATCCCCGTCCCCTAACCCTAACCCTAGCCCGAACCCTAACCCTAACCCTTCCCCGAAGCCTGACCCTCACCCGTCCCCTAATCCTAACCCGTACGCTGACACTAACCCACGCCCTCACACGTCCGCTCCCCCTAAAGCGTTGTCCTACCCTCACCTGGACCCTAAACCGTCCCCGTCCCCTAACCCTAACCCTAGCCCGAACCCTAACCCTAACCCTTCCCCGAAGCCTGACCCTCACCCGTCCCCTAATCCTAACCCGTACGCTGACACTAACCCGCGCCCTCACACGTCCGCTCCCCCTAAAGCGTTGTCGTACCCTCACCTGGACCCTAACCCGTCCCCGTCCCCTAACCCTAACCCTAGCCCGAACCCTAACCCTAACCCTTCCCCGAAGCCTGACCCTCACCCGTCCCCTAATCCTAACCCGTACGCTGACACTAACCCGCGCCCTCACACGTCCGCTCCCCCTAAAGCGTTGTCGTACCCTCACCTGGACCCTAAACCGTCCCCGTCCCCTAACCCTAACCCTAGCCCGAACCCTAACCCTAACCCTTCCAAGAAGCCTGACCATCACCCGTCCCCTAATCCTAACCCGTACGCTGACACTAACCCGCGCCCTCACACGTCCGCTCCCCCTAAAGCGTTGTCGTACCCTCACCTGGACCCTAAACCGTCCCCGTCCCCTAACCCTAACCCTAGCCCGAACCCTAACCCTAACCCTTCCCCGAAGCCTGACCCTCACCCGTCCCCTCATCCTAACCCGTACGCTTACACTAACCCGCGCCCTCACACGTCCGCTCCCCCTAAAGCGTTGTCGTACCCTCACCTGGACCCTAAACCGTCCCCGTCCCCTAACCCTAACCCTAGCCCGAACCCTAACCCTAACCCTTCCCGGAAGCCTGACCCTCAACCGTCCCCTAATCCTAACCCGTACGCTGACACTAACACGCGCCCTCACACGTCCGCTCCCCCTAAAGCGTTGTCGTACCCTCACCTGGACCCTAAACCGTCCCCGTCCCCTAACCGTAACCCTAGCCCGAACCCTAAGCCTAACCCTTCCCCGAAGCCTGACCCTCACCCGTCCCCTAATCCTAACCCGTACGCTGACACTAACCCGCGCCCTCACACGTCCGCTCCCCCTAAAGTGTTGTCGTACCCTCACCTGGACCCTAACCCGTCCCCGTCCCCTAACCCTAACCCTAGCCCGAACCCTATCCCTAACCCTTCCCCGAAGCCTGACCCTCACCCGTCACCTAATCCTAACCCGTACGCTGACACTAACCCGCGCCCTCACACGTCCGCTCCCCCTAAAGCGTTGTCCTACCCTCACCTGGACCCTAAACCGTCCCCGTCCCCTAACCCTAACCCTAGCCCGAACCCTAACCCTAACCCTTCCCCGAAGCCTGACCCTCACCCGTCACCTAATCCTAACCCGTACGCTGACACTAACCCGCGCCCTCACACGTCCGCTCCCCCTAAAGCGTTGTCCTACCCTCACCTGGACCCTAAACCGTCCCCGTCCCCTAACCCTAACCCTAGCCCGAACCCTAACCCTAACACTTCCCCGAAGCCTGACCCTCACCCGTCCCCTAATCCTAACCCGTACGCTGACACTAACCGGCGCCCTCACACGTCCGCTCCCCCTAAAGCGTTGTCGTACCCTCACCTGGACCCTAAACCGTCCCCGTCCCCTAACCCTAACCCTAGCCCGAACCCTAACCCTAACCCTTCCCCGAAGCCTGACCCTCACCCGTCCCCTAATCCTAACCCGTACGCTGACACTAACCCGCGCCCTCACACGTCCGCTCCCCCTAAAGCGTTGTCGTACCCTCACCTGGACCCTAAACCGTCCCCGTCCCCTAACCCTAAACCTAGCCCGAACCCTAACCCTAACCCTTCCCCGAAGCCTGACCCTCACCCGTCCCCTAATCCTAACCCGTACGCTGACACTAACCCACGCCCTCACACGTCCGCTCCCCCTAAAGCGTTGTCCTACCCTCACCTGGACCCTAAACCGTCCCCGTCCCCTAACCCTAACCCTAGCCCGAACCCTAACCCTAACCCTTCCCCGAAGCCTGACCCTCACCCGTCCCCTAATCCTAACCCGTACGCTGACACTAACCGGCGCCCTCACACGTCCGCTCCCCCTAAAGCGTTGTCCTACCCTCACCTGGACCCTAAACCGTCCCCGTCCCCTAACCCTAACCCTAGCCCGAACCCTAACCCTAACCCTTCCCCGAAGCCTGACCCTCACCCGTCCCCTAATCCTAACCCGTACGCTGACACTAACCCACGCCCTCACACGTCCGCTCCCCCTAAAGCGTTGTCGTACCCTCACCTGGACCCTAACCCGTCCCCGTCCCCTAACCCTAACCCTAGCCCGAACCCTAACCCTAACCCTTCCCCGAAGCCTGACCCTCACCCGTCCCCTAATCCTAACCCGTACGCTGACACTAACCCGCGCCCTCACACGTCCGCTCCCCCTAAAGCGTTGTCGTACCCTCACCTGGACCCTAAACCGTCCCCGTCCCCTAACCCTAACCCTAGCCCGAACCCTAACCCTATCCCTTCCCCGAAGCCTGACCCTCACCCGTCCCCTAATCCTAACCCGTACGCTGACACTAAACCACGCCCTCACACGTCCGCTCCCCCTAAAGCGTTGTCGTACCCTCACCTGGACCCTAAACCGTCCCCGTCCCCTAACCCTAACCCTAGCCCGAACCCGAAGCCTAACCCTTCCCCGAAGCCTGACTCTCACCCGTCCCCTAATCCTAACCCGTACGCTGACACTAACCCGCGCCCTCACACGTCCGCTCCCCCTAAAGCGTTGTCGTACCCTCACCTGGACCCTAAACCGTCCCCGTCCCCTAACCCTAACCCTAGCCCGAACCCTAAGCCTAACACTTCCCCGAAGCCTGACCCTCACCCGTCCCCTAATCCTAACCCGTACGCTGACACTAACACACGCCCTCACACGTCCGCTCCCCCTAAAGCGTTGTCGTACCCTCACCTGGACCCTAAACCGTCCCCGTCCCCTAACCCTAACCCTAGCCCGAACCCTAAGCCTAACACTTCCCCGAATCCTGACCCTCACCCGTCCCCTAATCCTAACCCGTACGCTGACACTAACCCGCGCCCTCACACGTCCGCTCCCCCTAAAGCGTTGTCGTACCCTCACCTGGACCCTAAACCGTCCCCGTCCCCTAACACTAACCCTAGCCCGAACCCTAACCCTAACCCTTCCCCGAAGCCTGACCCTCACCCGTCCCCTAATCCTAACCCGTACGCTGACACTAACCCGCGCCCTCACACGTCCGCACCCCTAAAGCGCTGTCGTACCCTCACCTGGACCCTAACCCGTCCCCGTCCCCTAACCCTAACCCTAGCCCGAAACCTAACCCTAACACTTCCCCGAAGCCTGACCCTCACCCGTCCCCTAATCCTAACCCGTACGCTGACACTAACCCGCGCCCTCACACGTCCGCTCCCCCTAAAGCGTTGTCGTACCCTCACCTGGACCCTAAACCGTCCCCGTCCCCTAACCCTAACCCTAGCCCGAACCCTAACCCTAACCCTTCCCCGAAGCCTGACCCTCACCCGTCCCCTAATCCTAACCGGTAGGCTGACACTAACCCACGCCCTCACACGTCCGCTCCCCCTAAAGTGTTGTCGTACCCTCACCTGGACCCTAAACCGTCCCCGTCCCCTAACCCTAACCCTAGCCCGAACCCTAACCCTATCCCTTCCCCGAAGCCTGACCCTCACCCGTCCCCTAATCCTAACCCGTACGCTGACACTAACCCGCGCCCTCACACGTCCGCTCCCCCTAAAGCATTGTCGTACACTCACCTGGACCCTAAACCGTCCCCGTCCCCTAACCCTAACCCTAGCCCGAACCCTAACCCTAACCCTTCCCCGAAGCCTGACCCTCACCCGTCCCCTAATCCTAACCCGTACGCTGACACTAACCCGCGCCCTCACACGTCCGCTCCCCCTAAAGCGTTGTCGTACCCTCACCTGGACCCTAAACCGTCCCCGTCCCCTAACCCTAACCCTAGCCCGAACCCTAACCCTAACCCTTCCCCGAAGCCTGACCCTCACCCGTCCCCTAATCCTAACCCGTACGCTGACACTAACCCGCGCCCTCACACGTCCACTCCCCCTAAAGCGTTGTCGTACCCTCACCTGGACCCTAACCCGTCCCCGTCCCCTAACCCTAACCCTAGCCCGAACCCTAACCCTAACCCTTCCCCGAAGCCTGACCCTCACCCGTCCCCTAATCCTAACCCGTACGCTGACACTAACCCGCGCCCTCACACGTCCGCTCCCCCTAAAGAGTTGTCCTACCCTCACCTGGACACTAAACCGTCCCCGTCCCCTAACCCTAACCCTAGCCCGAACCCTAACCCTAACCCTTCCCCGAAGCCTGACCCTCACCCGTCCCCTAATCCTAACCCGTACGCTGACACTAACCCGCGCCCTCACACGTCCGCTCCCCCTAAAGCGTTGTCGTACCTTCACCTGGACCCTAAACCGTCCCCGTCCCCTAACCCTAACCCTAGCCCGAACCCTAACCCTAACCCTTCCCCGAAGCCTGACCCTCACCCGTCCCCTAAACCTAACCCGTACGCTGACACTAACCCGCGCCCTCACACGTCCGCACCCCTAAAGCGCTGTCGTACCCTCACCTGGACCCTAACCCGTCCCCGTCCCCTAACCCTAACCCTAGCCCGAAACCTAACCCTAACCCTTCCCCGAAGCCTGACCCTCACCCGTCCCCTAATCCTAACCCGTACGCTGACACTAACCCGCACCCTCACACGTCCGCTCCCCCTAAAGCGTTGTCGTACCCTCACCTGGACCCTAACCCGTCCCCGTCCCCTAACCCTAACCCTAGCCCGAACCCTAACCCTAACCCTTCCCCGAAGCCTGACCCTCACCCGTCCCCTAATCCTAACCCGTACGCTGACACTAACCCGCGCCCTCACACGTCCGCTCCCCCTAAAGCGTTGTCGTACCCTCACCTGGACCCTAAACCGTCCCCGTCCCCTAACCCTAACCCTAGCCCGAACCCTAACCCTAACCCTTCCCCGAAGCCTGACCCTCACCCATCCCCTAATCCTAACCCGTAGGCTGACACTAACCCACGCCCTCACACGTCCGCTCCCCCTAAAGCGTTGTCGTACCCTCACCTGGACCCTAAACCGTCCCCGTCCCCTAACCCTAACCCTAGCCCGAACCCTAACCCTATCCCTTCCCCGAAGCCTGACCCTCACCCGTCCCCTAATCCTAACCCGTACGCTGACACTAACCCGCGCCCTCACACGTCCGCTCCCCCTAAAGCGTTGTCGTACCCTCACCTGGACCCTAAACCGTCCCCGTCCCCTAACCCTAACCCTAGCCCGAACCCTAAGCCTAACCCTTCCCCGAAGCCTGACTCTCACCCGTCCCCTAATCCTAACCCGTACGCTGACACTAACCCGCGCCCTCACACGTCCGCTCCCCCTAAGGCGTTGTCGTACCCTCACCTGGACCCTAAACCGTCCCCGTCCCCTAACCCTAACCCTAGCCCGAACCCTAAGCCTAACACTTCCCCGAAGCCTGACCCTCACCCGTCCCCTCATCCTAACGCGTACGCTGACACTAACCCGCGCCCTCACACGTCCGCTCCCCCTAAAGCGTTGTCCTACCCTCACCTGGACCGTAACCCGTCCCCGTCCCCTAACCCTAACCCTAGCCCGAACCCTAACCCTAACCCTTCCCGGAAGCCTGACCCTCACCCGTCCCCTAATCCTAACCCGTACGCTGACACTAACACGCGCCCTCACACGTCCGCTCCCCCTAAAGCGTTGTCGTACCCTCACCTGGACCCTAAACCGTCCCCGTCCCCTAACCCTAACCCTAGCCCGAACCCTAACCCTAACCCTTCCCCAAAGCCTGACCCTCACCCGTCCCCTAATCCTAACCCGTACGCTTACACTAACCCGCGCCCTCACACGTCCGCTCCCCCTAAAGCGTTGTCGTACCCTCACCTGGACCCTAAACCGTCCCCGTCCCCTAACCCTAACCCTAGCCCGAACCCTAAGCCTAACCCTTCCCCGAAGCCTGACCCTCACCCGTCCCCTAATCCTAACCCGTACGCTTACACTAACCCGCGCCCTCACACGTCCGCTCCCCCTAAAGCGTTGTCGTACCCTCACCTGGACCCTAAACCGTCCCCGTCCCCTAACCCTAACCCTAGCCCGAACCCTAACCCTAACCCTTCCCCGAAGCCTGACCCTCACCCGTCCCCTAATCCTAACCCGTACGCTGACACTAACCCGCGCCCTCACACGTCCGCTCCCCCTAAAGCGTTGTCGTACCCTCACCTGGACCCTAAACCGTCCCCGTCCCCTAACCCTAACCCTAGCCCGAACCCTAACCCTAACCCTTCCCCGAAGCCTGACCCTCACCCGTCCCCTAATCCTAACCCGTACGCTGACACTAACCCGCGCCCTCACACGTCCGCTCCCCCTAAAGCGTTGTCGTACCCTCACCTGGACCCTAAACCGTCCCCGTCCCCTAACCCTAACCCTGGCCCGAACCCTAACCCTAACCCTTCCCCGAAGCCTGACCCTCACCCGTCCCCTAATCCTAACCCGTACGCTGACACTAACCCGCGCCCTCACACGTCTGCTCCCCCTAAAGCGTTGTCGTACCCTCACCTGGACCCTAAACCGTCCCCGTCCCCTAACCCTAACCCTAGCCCGAACCCTAACCCTAACCCTTCCCCGAAGCCTGACCCTCACCCGTCCCCAATCCTAACCCGTAGGCTGACACTAACCCGCGCCCTCACACGTCCGCTCCCCCTAAAGCGTTGTCGTACCCTCACCTGGACCCTAACCCGTCCCCGTCCCCTAACCCTAACCCTAGCCCGAAACCTAACCCTAACCCTTCCCCGAAGCCTGACCCTCACCCGTCCCCTAATCCTAACCCGTACGCTGACACTAACCCGCGCCCTCACACGTCCGCTCCCCCTAAAGAGTTGTCGTACCCTCACCTGGACCCTAAACCGTCCCCGTCCCCTAACCCTAACCCTAGCCCGAACCCTAACCCTAACCCTTCCCCGAAGCCTGACCCTCACCCGTCCCCTAATCCTAACCTGTACGCTTACACTAACCCGCGCCCTCACACGTCCGCTCCCCCTAAAGCGTTGTCGTACCCTCCCCTGGACCCTAAACCGTCCCCGTCCCCTAACCCTAACCCTAGCCCGAACCCTAACCCTAACCCTTCCCCGAAGCCTGACCCTCACCCGTCCCCTAATCCTAACCCGTACGCTGACACTAACCCGCGCCCTCACACGTCCGCTCCCCCTAAAGCGTTGTCGTACCCTCACCTGGACCCTAAACCGTCCCCGTCCCCTAACCCTAACCCTAGCCCGAACCCTAACCCTAACACTTCCCCGAAGCCTGACCCTCACCCGTCCATTAATCCTAACCCGTACGCTGACACTAACCCGCGCCCTCACTCGTCCGCTCCCCCTAAAGCGTTGTCGTACCCTCACCTGGACCCTAACCCGTCCCCGTCCCCTAACCCTAACCCTAGCCCGAAACCTAACCCTAACCCTTCCCCGAAGCCTGACTCTCACCCGTTCCCTAATCCTAACACGTACGCTTACACTAACCCGCGCCCTCACACGTCCGCTCCCCCTAAAGCGTTGTCGTACCCTCACCTGGACCCTAAACCGTCCCCGTCCCCTAACCCTAACCCTAGCCCGAACCCTAACCCTAACCCTTCCAAGAAGCCTGACCATCACCCGTCCCCAATCCTAACCCGTAGGCTGACACTAACCCACGCCCTCACACGTCCGCTCCCCCTAAAGCGTTGTCGTACCCTCACATGGACCCTAAACCGTCCCCGTCCCCTAACCCTAACCCTAGCCCGAACCCTAACCCTATCCCTTCCCCGAAGCCTGACCCTCACCCGTCCCCTAATCCTAACCCGTACGCTGACACTAACCCGCGCCCTCACACGTCCGCTCCCCCTAAAGCGTTGTCGTACCCTCACCTGGACCCTAAACCGTCCCCGTCCCCTAACCCTAACCCTAGCCCGAACCCTAACCCTAACCCTTCCCCGAAGCCTGACCCTCACCCGTCCCCTAATCCTAACCCGTACGCTGACACTAACCCGCGCCCTCACACGTCCGCTCCCCCTAAAGCGTTGTCGTACCCTCACCTGGACCCTAAACCGTCCCCGTCCCCTAACCCTAACCCTAGCCCGAACCCTAAGCCTAACCCTTCCCCGAAGCCTGACCCTCACCCGTCCCCTCATCCTAACCCGTACGCTGACACTAACCCGCGCCCTCACACGTCCGCTCCCCCTAAAGCGTTGTCGTACCCTCACCTGGACCCTAAACCGTCCCCGTCCCCTAACCCTAACCCTAGCCCGAACCCTAACCCTAACCCTTCCCCGAAGCCTGACCCTCACCCGTCCCCTAATCCTAACCCGTACGCTGACACTAACCCGCGCCCTCACACGTCCGCTCCCCCTAAAGCGTTGTCGTACCCTCACCTGGACCCTAAACCGTCCCCGTCCCCTAACCCTAACCCTAGCCCGAACCCTAACCCTAACCCTTCCCCGAAGCCTGACCCTCACCCGTCCCCAAATCGTAAGCCGTACGCTGACACTAACCCGCGCCCTCACACGTCCGCTCCCCCTAAAGCGTTGTCCTACCCTCACCTGGACCGTAACCCGTCCCCGTCCCCTAACCCTAACCCTAGCCCGAACCCTAACCCTAACTCTTCCCCGAAGCCTGACCCTCACCCGTCCCCAATCCTAACCCGTACGCTGACACTAACCCGCGCCCTCACACGTCCGCTCCCCCTAAAGCGTTGTCGTACCCTCACCTGGACCCTAACCCGTCCCCGTCCCCTAACCCTAACCCTAGCCCGAAACCTAACCCTAACCCTTCCCCGAAGCCTGACCCTCACCCGTCCCCTAATCCTAACCCGTACGCTGACACTAACCCGCGCCCTCACACGTCCGCTCCCCCTAAAGAGTTGTCGTACCCTCACCTGGACCCTAAACCGTCCCCGTCCCCTAACCCTAACCCTAGCCCGAACCCTAACCCTAACCCTTCCCCGAAGCCTGACCCTCACCCGTCCCCTAATCCTAACCTGTACGCTTACACTAACCCGCGCCCTCACACGTCCGCTCCCCCTAAAGCGTTGTCGTACCCTCACCTGGACCCTAAACCGTCCCCGTCCCCTAACCCTAACCCTAGCCCGAACCCTAACCCTAACCCTTCCCCGAAGCCTTACCCTCACCCGTCCCCTAATCCTAACCCGTACGCTGACACTAACCCGCGCCCTCACACGTCCGCTCCCCCTAAAGCGTTGTCGTACCCTCACCTGGACCCTAAACCGTCCCCGTCCCCTAACCCTAACCCTAGCCCGAACCCTAACCCTAACACTTCCCCGAAGCCTGACCCTCACCCGTCCCTTAATCCTAACCCGTACGCTGACACTAACCCGCGCCCTCACTCGTCCGCTCCCCCTAAAGCGTTGTCGTACCCTCACCTGGACCCTAACCCGTCCCCGTCCCCTAACCCTAACCCTAGCCCGAAACCTAACCCTAACCCTTCCCCGAAGCCTGACTCTCACCCGTTCCCTAATCCTAACACGTACGCTTACACTAACCCGCGCCCTCACACGTCCGCTCCCCCTAAAGCGTTGTCGTACCCTCACCTGGACCCTAAACCGTCCCCGTCCCCTAACCCTAACCCTAGCCCGAACCCTAACCCTAACCCTTCCAAGAAGCCTGACCATCACCCGTCCCCAATCCTAACCCGTAGGCTGACACTAACCCACGCCCTCACACGTCCGCTCCCCCTAAAGCGTTGTCGTACCCTCACATGGACCCTAAACCGTCCCCGTCCCCTAACCCTAACCCTAGCCCGAACCCTAACCCTATCCCTTCCCCGAAGCCTGACCCTCACCCGTCCCCTAATCCTAACCCGTACGCTGACACTAACCCGCGCCCTCACACGTCCGCTCCCCCTCAAGCGTTGTCGTACCCTCACCTGGACCCTAAACCGTCCCCGTCCCCTAACCCTAACCCTAGCCCGAACCCTAAGCCTAACCCTTCCCCGAAGCCTGACCCTCACCCGTCCCCTAATCCTAACCCGTACGCTGACACTAACCCGCGCCCTCACACGTCCGCTCCCCCTAAAGCATTGTCGTACCCTCACCTGGACCCTAAACCGTCCCCGTCCCCTAACCCTAACCCTAGCCCGAACCCTAACCCTAACCCTTCCCCGAAGCCTGACCCTCACCCGTCCCCTAATCCTAACCCGTACGCTGACACTAACCCGCGCCCTCACACGTCCGCTCCCCCTAAAGCGTTGTCGTACCCTCACCTGGACCCTAAACCGTCCCCGTCCCCTAACCCTAACCCTAGCCCGAACCCTAACCCTAACCCTTCCCCGAAGCCTGACACTCACCCATCCCCTAATCCTAACCCGTACGCTGACACTAACCCACGCCCTCACACGTCCGCTCCCCCTAAAGCGTTGTCGTACCCTCACCTGGACCCTAAACCGTCCCCGTCCCCTAACCCTAACCCTAGCCCGAACCCTAACCCTATCCCTTCCCCGAAGCCTGACCCTCACCCGTCCCCTAATCCTAACCCGTACGCTGACACTAACCCGCGCCCTCACACGTCCGCTCCCCCTAAAGCGTTGTCGTACCCTCACCTGGACCCTAAACCGTCCCCGTCCCCTAACCCTAACCCTAGCCCGAACCCGAAGCCTAACCCTTCCCCGAAGCCTGACTCTCACCCGTCCCCTAATCCTAACCCGTACGCTGACACTAACCCGCGCCCTCACACGTCCGCTCCCCCTAAAGCGTTGTCGTACCCTCACCTGGACCCTAAACCGTCCCCGTCCCCTAACCCTAACCCTAGCCCGAACCCTAAGCCTAACCCTTCCCCGAAGCCTGACCCTCACCCGTCCCCTAATCCTAACCCGTACGCTGAAACTAACCCACGCCCTCACACGTCCGCTCCCCCTAAAGCGTTGTCGTACCCTCACCTGGACCCTAAACCGTCCCCGTCCCCTAACCCTAACCCTAGCCCGAACCCTAAGCCTAACACTTCCCCGAAGCCTGACCCTCACCCGTCCCCTAATCCTAACCCGTACGCTGACACTAACCCGCGCCCTCACACGTCCGCTCCCCCTAAAGCGTTGTCGTACCCTCACCTGGACCCTAAACCGTCCCCGTCCCCTAACACTAACCCTAGCCCGAACCCTAACCCTAACCCTTCCCCGAAGCCTGACCCTCACCCGTCCCCTAATCCTAACCCGTACGCTGACACTAACCCGCGCCCTCACACGTCCGCACCCCTAAAGCGCTGTCGTACCCTCACCTGGACCCTAACCCGTCCCCGTCCCCTAACCCTAACCCTAGCCCGAAACCTAACCCTAACACTTCCCCGAAGCCTGACCCTCACCCGTCCCCTAATCCTAACCCGTACGCTGACACTAACCCGCGCCCTCACACGTCCGCTCCCCCTAAAGCGTTGTCGTACCCTCACCTGGACCCTAAACCGTCCCCGTCCCCTAACCCTAACCCTAGCCCGAACCCTAACCCTAACACTTCCCCGAAGCCTGACCCTCACCCGTCCCCTAATCCTAACCCGTACGCTTACACTAACCCACGCCCTCACACGTCCGCTCCCCCTAAAGTGTTGTCGTACCCTCACCTGGACCCTAAACCGTCCCCGTCCCCTAACCCTAACCCTAGCCCGAACCCTAACCCTATCCCTTCCCCGAAGCCTGACCCTCACCCGTCCCCTAATCCTAACCCGTACGCTGACACTAACCCGCGCCCTCACACGTCCACTCCCCCTAAAGCATTGTCGTACACTCACCTGGACCCTAAACCGTCCCCGTCCCCTAACCCTAACCCTAGCCCGAACCCTAACCCTAACCCTTCCCCGAAGCCTGACCCTCACCCGTCCCCTAATCCTAACCCGTACGCTGACACTAACCCGCGCCCTCACACGTCCGCTCCCCCTAAAGCGTTGTCGTACCCTCACCTGGACCCTAAACCGTCCCCGTCCCCTAACCCTAACCCTAGCCCGAACCCTAACCCTAACCCTTCCCCGAAGCCTGACCCTCACCCGTCCCCTAATCCTAACCCGTACGCTGACACTAACCCGCGCCCTCACACGTCCGCTCCCCCTAAAGCGTTGTCGTACCCTCACCTGGACCCTAACCCGTCCCCGTCCCCTAACCCTAACCCTAGCCCGAACCCTAACCCTAACCCTTCCCCGAAGCCTGACCCTCACCCGTCCCCTAATCCTAACCCGTACGCTGACACTAACCCGCGCCCTCACACGTCCGCTCCCCCTAAAGAGTTGTCCTACCCTCACCTGGACACTAAACCGTCCCCGTCCCCTAACCCTAACCCTAGCCCGAACCCTAACCCTAACCCTTCCCCGAAGCCTGACCCTCACCCGTCCCCTAATCCTAACCCGTACGCTTACACTAACCCGCGCCCTCACACGTCCGCTCCCCCTAAAGTGTTGTCGTACCCTCACCTGGACCCTAAACCGTCCCCGTCCCCTAACCCTAACCCTAGCCCGAACCCTAACCCTAACCCTTCCCCGAAGCCTGACCCTCACCCGTCCCCTAATCCTAACCCGTACGCTGACACTAACCCGCGCCCTCACACGTCCGCACCCCTAAAGCGCTGTCGTACCCTCACCTGGACCCTAACCCGTCCCCGTCCCCTAACCCTAACCCTAGCCCGAAACCTAACCCTAACCCTTCCCCGAAGCCTGACCCTCACCCGTCCCCTAATCCTAACCCGTACGCTGACACTAACCCGCGCCCTCACACGTCCGCTCCCCCTAAAGCGTTGTCGTACCCTCACCTGGACCCTAAACCGTCCCCGTCCCCTAACCCTAACCCTAGCCCGAACCCTAAGCCTAACCCTTCCCCGAAGCCTGACCCTCACCCGTCCCCTCATCCTAACCCGTACGCTGACACTAACCCGCGCCCTCACACGTCCGCTCCCCCTAAAGCGTTGTCGTACCCTCACCTGGACCCTAAACCGTCCCCATCCCCTAACCCTAACCCTAGCCCGAACCCTAACCCTAACCCTTCCCCGAAGCCTGACCCTCACCCGTCCCCTAATCCTAACCCGTACGCTGACACTAACCCGCGCCCTCACACGTCCGCTCCCCCTAAAGCGTTGTCGTACCCTCACCTGGACCCTAAACCGTCCCCGTCCCCTAACCCTAACCCTAGCCCGAACCCTAACCCTAACCCTTCCCCGAAGCCTGACCCTCACCCGTCCCCAAATCGTAAGCCGTACGCTGACACTAACCCGCGCCCTCACACGTCCGCTCCCCCTAAAGCGTTGTCCTACCCTCACCTGGACCGTAACCCGTCCCCGTCCCCTAACCCTAACCCTAGCCCGAACCCTAACCCTAACCCTTCCCGGAAGCCTGACCCTCACCCGTCACCTAATCCTAACCCGTACGCTGACACTAACACGCGCCCTCACACGTCCGCTCCCCCTAAAGCGTTGTCGTACCCTCACCTGGACCCTAAACCGTCCCCGTCCCCTAACCCTAACCCTAGCCCGAACCCTAAGCCTAACCCTTCCCCGAAGCCTGACCCTCACCCGTCCCCTCATCCTAACCCGTACGCTGACACTAACCCGCGCCCTCACACGTCCGCTCCCCCTAAAGCGTTGTCGTACCCTCACCTGGACCCTAAACCGTCCCCGTCCCCTAACCCTAACCCTAGCCCGAACCCTAACCCTAACCCTTCCCCGAAGCCTGACCCTCACCCGTCCCCTAATCCTAAGCCGTACGCTGACACTAACCCGCGCCCTCACACGTCCGCTCCCCCTCAAGCGTTGTCGTACCCTCACCTGGACCCTAAACCGTCCCCGTCCCCTAACCCTAACCCTAGCCCGAACCCTAACCCTATCCCTTCCCCGAAGCCTGACCCTCACCCGTCCCCTAATCCTAACCCGTACGCTGACACTAACCCGCGCCCTCACACGTCCGCTCCCCCTAAAGCATTGTCGTACCCTCACCTGGACCCTAAACCGTCCCCGTCCCCTAACCCTAACCCTAGCCCGAACCCTAACCCTAACCCTTCCCCGAAGCCTGACCCTCACCCGTCCCCTAATCCTAACCCGTACGCTGACACTAACCCGCGCCCTCACACGTCCGCTCCCCCTAAAGCATTGTCGTACCCTCACCTGGACCCTAAACCGTCCCCGTCCCCTAACCCTAACCCTAGCCCGAACCCTAACCCTAACCCTTCCCCGAAGCCTGACACTCACCCATCCCCTAATCCTAACCCGTACGCTGACACTAACCCACGCCCTCACACGTCCGCTCCCCCTAAAGCGTTGTCGTACCCTCACCTGGACCCTAAACCGTCCCCGTCCCCTAACCCTAACCCTAGCCCGAACCCTAACCCTATCCCTTCCCCGAAGCCTGACCCTCACCCGTCCCCTAATCCTAACCCGTACGCTGACACTAACCCGCGCCCTCACACGTCCGCTCCCCCTAAAGCGTTGTCGTACCCTCACCTGGACCCTAAACCGTCCCCGTCCCCTAACCCTAACCCTAGCCCGAACCCGAAGCCTAACCCTTCCCCGAAGCCTGACTCTCACCCGTCCCCTAATCCTAACCCGTACGCTGACACTAACCCGCGCCCTCACACGTCCGCTCCCCCTAAAGCGTTGTCGTACCCTCACCTGGACCCTAAACCGTCCCCGTCCCCTAACCCTAACCCTAGCCCGAACCCTAAGCCTAACACTTCCCCGAAGCCTGACCCTCACCCGTCCCCTAATCCTAACCCGTACGCTGACACTAACCCACGCCCTCACACGTCCGCTCCCCCTAAAGCGTTGTCGTACCCTCACCTGGACCCTAAACCGTCCCCGTCCCCTAACCCTAACCCTAGCCCGAACCCTAAGCCTAACACTTCCCCGAAGCCTGACCCTCACCCGTCCCCTAATCCTAACCCGTACGCTGACACTAACCCGCGCCCTCACACGTCCGCTCCCCCTAAAGCGTTGTCGTACCCTCACCTGGACCCTAAACCGTCCCCGTCCCCTAACACTAACCCTAGCCCGAACCCTAACCCTAACCCTTCCCCGAAGCCTGACCCTCACCCGTCCCCTAATCCTAACCCGTACGCTGACACTAACCCGCGCCCTCACACGTCCGCACCCCTAAAGCGCTGTCGTACCCTCACCTGGACCCTAACCCGTCCCCGTCCCCTAACCCTAACCCTAGCCCGAAACCTAACCCTAACACTTCCCCGAAGCCTGACCCTCACCCGTCCCCTAATCCTAACCCGTACGCTGACACTAACCCGCGCCCTCACACGTCCGCTCCCCCTAAAGCGTTGTCGTACCCTCACCTGGACCCTAAACCGTCCCCGTCCCCTAACCCTAACCCTAGCCCGAACCCTAACCCTAACCCTTCCCCGAAGCCTGACCCTCACCCGTCCCCTAATCCTAACCGGTAGGCTGACACTAACCCACGCCCTCACACGTCCGCTCCCCCTAAAGTGTTGTCGTACCCTCACCTGGACCCTAAACCGTCCCCGTCCCCTAACCCTAACCCTAGCCCGAACCCTAACCCTATCCCTTCCCCGAAGCCTGACCCTCACCCGTCCCCTAATCCTAACCCGTACGCTGACACTAACCCGCGCCCTCACACGTCCGCTCCCCCTAAAGCATTGTCGTACACTCACCTGGACCCTAAACCGTCCCCGTCCCCTAACCCTAACCCTAGCCCGAACCCTAACCCTAACCCTTCCCCGAAGCCTGACCCTCACCCGTCCCCTAATCCTAACCCGTACGCTGACACTAACCCGCGCCCTCACACGTCCGCTCCCCCTAAAGTGTTGTCGTACCCTCACCTGGACCCTAAACCGTCCCCGTCCCCTAACCCTAACCCTAGCCCGAACCCTAACCCTAACCCTTCCCCGAAGCCTGACCCTCACCCGTCCCCTAATCCTAACCCGTACGCTGACACTAACCCGCGCCCTCACACGTCCGCTCCCCCTAAAGCGTTGTCGTACCCTCACCTGGACCCTAACCCGTCCCCGTCCCCTAACCCTAACCCTAGCCCGAACCCTAACCCTAACCCTTCCCCGAAGCCTGACCCTCACCCGTCCCCTAATCCTAACCCGTACGCTGACACTAACCCGCGCCCTCACACGTCCGCTCCCCCTAAAGAGTTGTCCTACCCTCACCTGGACACTAAACCGTCCCCGTCCCCTAACCCTAACCCTAGCCCGAACCCTAACCCTAACCCTTCCCCGAAGCCTGACCCTCACCCGTCCCCTAATCCTAACCCGTACGCTTACACTAACCCGCGCCCTCACACGTCCGCTCCCCCTAAAGCGTTGTCGTACCCTCACCTGGACCCTAAACCGTCCCCGTCCCCTAACCCTAACCCTAGCCCGAACCCTAACCCTAACCCTTCCCCGAAGCCTGACCCTCACCCGTCCCCTAATCCTAACCCGTACGCTGACACTAACCCGCGCCCTCACACGTCCGCACCCCTAAAGCGCTGTCGTACCCTCACCTGGACCCTAACCCGTCCCCGTCCCCTAACCCTAACCCTAGCCCGAAACCTAACCCTAACCCTTCCCCGAAGCCTGACCCTCACCCGTCCCCTAATCCTAACCCGTACGCTGACACTAACCCGCGCCCTCACACGTCCGCTCCCCCTAAAGCGTTGTCGTACCCTCACCTGGACCCTAAACCGTCCCCGTCCCCTAACCCTAACCCTAGCCCGAACCCTAACCCTAACCCTTCCCCGAAGCCTGACCCTCAACCGTCCCCTAATCCTAACCGGTAGGCTGACACTAACCCACGCCCTCACACGTCCGCTCCCCCTAAAGCGTTGTCGTACCCTCACCTGGACCCTAAACCGTCCCCGTCCCCTAACCCTAACCCTAGCCCGAACCCTAACCCTATCCCTTCCCCGAAGCCTGACCCTCACCCGTCCCCTAATCCTAACCCGTACGCTGACACTAACCCGCGCCCTCACACGTCCGCTCCCCCTAAAGCATTGTCGTACCCTCACCTGGACCCTAAACCGTCCCCGTCCCCTAACCCTAACCCTAGCCCGAACCCTAAGCCTAACCCTTCCCCGAAGCCTGACCCTCACCCGTCCCCTAATCCTAACCCGTACGCTGACACTAACCCGCGCCCTCACACGTCCGCTCCCCCTAAAGCGTTGTCGTACCCTCACCTGGACCCTAAACCGTCCCCGTCCCCTAACCCTAACCCTAGCCCGAACCCTAACCCTAACCCTTCCCCGAAGCCTGACCCTCACCCATCCCCTAATCCTAACCCGTACGCTGACACTAACCCACGCCCTCACACGTCCGCTCCCCCTAAAGCGTTGTCGTACCCTCACCTGGACCCTAAACCGTCCCCGTCCCCTAACCCTAACCCTAGCCCGAACCCTAACCCTATCCCTTCCCCGAAGCCTGACCCTCACCCGTCCCCTAATCCTAGCCCGTACGCTGACACTAACCCGCGCCCTCACACGTCCGCTCCCCCTAAAGCGTTGTCGTACCCTCACCTGTACCCTAAACCGTCCCCGTCCCCTAACCCTAACCCTAGCCCGAACCCTAAGCCTAACCCTTCCCCGAAGCCTGACCCTCACCCGTCCCCTAATCCTAACCCGTACGCTGACACTAACCCGCGCCCTCACACGTCCGCTCCCCCTAAAGCGTTGTCGTACCCTCACCTGGACCCTAAACCGTCCCCGTCCCCTAACCCTAACCCTAGCCCGAACCCTAAGCCTAACACTTCCCCGAAGCCTGACCCTCACCCGTCCCCTAATCCTAACCCGTACGCTGACACTAACCCGCGCCCTCACACGTCCGCTCCCCCTAAAGCGTTGTCGTACCCTCACCTGGACCCTAAACCGTCCCCGTCCCCTAACCCTAACCCTAGCCCGAACCCTAACCCTAACCCTTCCCCGAAGCCTGACCCTCACCCGTCCCCTAATCCTAACCCGTACGCTGACACTAACCCGCGCCCTCACACGTCCGCTCCCCCTCAAGCGTTGTCGTACCCTCACCTGGACCCTAAACCGTCCCCGTCCCCTAACCCTAACCCTAGCCCGAACCCTAACCCTAACCCTTCCCCGAAGCCTGACCCTCACCCGTCCCCTAATCCTAACCCGTACGCTGACACTAACCCGCGCCCTCACACGTCCGCTCCCCCTAAAGCGTTGTCCTACCCTCACCTGGACCCTAAACCGTCCCCGTCCCCTAACCCTAACCCTAGCCCGAACCCTAACCCTAACCCTTCCCCGAAGCCTGACCCTCACCCGTCCCAAAATCGTAAGCCGTACGCTGACACTAACCCGCGCCCTCACACGTCCGCTCCCCCTAAAGCGTTGTCGTACCCTCACCTGGACCCTAAACCGTCCCCGTCCCCTAACCCTAACCCTAGCCCGAAACCTAACCCTAACCCTTCCCCGAAGCCTGACCCTCACCCGTCCCCTAATCCTAACCCGTACGCTGACACTAACCCGCGCCCTCACACGTCCGCTCCCCCTAAAGAGTTGTCGTACCCTCACCTGGACCCTAAACCGTCCCCGTCCCCTAACCCTAACCCTAGCCCGAACCCTAACCCTAACCCTTCCCCGAAGCCTGACCCTCACCCGTCCCCTAATCCTAACCCGTACGCTTACACTAACCCGCGCCCTCACACGTCCGCTCCCCCTAAAGCGTTGTCGTACCCTCACCTGGACCCTAAACCGTCCCCATCCCCTAACCCTAACCCTAGCCCGAACCCTAACCCTAACCCTTCCCCGAAGCCTGACCCTCACCCGTCCCCTAATCCTAACCCGTACGCTGACACTAACCCGCGCCCTCACACGTCCGCTCCCCCTAAAGCGTTGTCGTACCCTCACCTGGACCCTAAACCGTCCCCGTCCCCTAACCCTAACCCTAGCCCGAACCCTAAGCCTAACCCTTCCCCGAAGCTTGACCCTCACCCGTCCCCTAATCCTAACCCGTACGCTGACACTAACCAGCGCCCTCACACGTCCTCTCCCCCTAAAGCGTTGTCGTACCCTCACCTGGACCCTAAACCGTCCCCGTCCCCTAACCCTAACCCTAGCCCGAACCCTAACCCTAACCCTTCCCCGAAGCCTGACCCTCACCCGTCCCGTAATCCTAACCCGTACGCTAACACTAACCCGCGCCCTCACACGTCCGCTCCCCCTCAAGCGTTGTCGTACCCTCACCTGGACCCTAACCCGTCCCCGTCCCCTAACCCTAACCCTAGCCCGAAACCTAACCCTAACCCTTCCCCGAAGCCTGACCCTCACCCGTCCCCTAATCCTAACCCGTACGCTGACACTAACCCGCGCCCTCACACGTCCGCTCCCCCTAAAGCGTTGTCGTACCCTCACCTGGACCCTAAACCGTCCCCGTCCCCTAACCCTAACCCTAGCCCGAACCCTAACCCTAACCCTTACCCGAAGCCTGACCCTCACCCATCCCCTAATCCTAACCCGTACGCTGACACTAACCCACGCCCTCACACGTCCGCTCCCCCTAAAGCGTTGTCGTACCCTCACCTGGACCCTAAACCGTCCCCGTCCCCTAACCCTAACCCTAGCCCGAACCCTAACCCTATCCCTTCCCCGAAGCCTGACCCTCACCCGTCCCCTAATCCTAACCCGTACGCTGACACTAACCCGCGCCCTCACACGTCCGCTCCCCCTAAAGCGTTGTCGTACCCTCACCTGGACCCTAAACCGTCCCCGTCCCCTAACCCTAACCCTAGCCCGAACCCTAAGCCTAACCCTTCCCCGAAGCCTGACTCTCACCCGTCCCCTAATCCTAACCCGTACACTGACACTAACCCGCGCCCTCACACGTCCGCTCCCCCTAAGGCGTTGTCGTACCCTCACCTGGACCCTAAACCGTCCCCGTCCCCTAACCCTAACCCTAGCCCGAACCCTAAGCCTAACACTTCCCCGAAGCCTGACCCTCACCCGTCCCCTCATCCTAACGCGTACGCTGACACTAACCCGCGCCCTCACACGTCCGCTCCCCCTAAAGCGTTGTCCTACCCTCACCTGGACCGTAACCCGTCCCCGTCCCCTAACCCTAACCCTAGCCCGAACCCTAACCCTAACCCTTCCCGGAAGCCTGACCCTCACCCGTCCCCTAATCCTAACCCGTACGCTGACACTAACACGCGCCCTCACACGTCCGCTCCCCCTAAAGCGTTGTCGTACCCTCACCTGGACCCTAAACCGTCCCCGTCCCCTAACCCTAACCCTAGCCCGAACCCTAACCCTAACCCTTCCCCAAAACCTGACCCTCACCCGTCCCCTAATCCTAACCCGTACGCTTACACTAACCCGCGCCCTCACACGTCCGCTCCCCCTAAAGCGTTGTCGTACCCTCACCTGGACCCTAAACCGTCCCCGTCCCCTAACCCTAACCCTAGCCCGAACCCTAACCCTAACCCTTCCCCGAAGCCTGACCCTCACCCGTCCCCTAATCCTAACCCGTACGCTTACACTAACCCGCGCCCTCACACGTCCGCTCCCTCTAAAGCGTTGTCGTACCCTCACCTGGACCCTAAACTGTCCCCGTCCCCTAACCCTAACCCTAGCCCGAACCCTAACCCTAACCCTTCCCCGAAGCCTGACCCTCACCCGTCCCCTAATCCTAACCCGTACGCTGACACTAACCCGCGCCCTCACACGTCCGCTCCCCCTAAAGCGTTGTCGTACCCTCACCTGGACCCTAAACCGTCCCCGTCCCCTAACCCTAACCCTAGCCCGAACCCTAACCCTAACCCTTCCCCGAAGCCTGACCCTCACCCGTCCCCTAATCCTAACCCGTACGCTGACACTAACCCGCGCCCTCACACGTCCGCTCCCCCTAAAGCGTTGTCGTACCCTCACCTGGACCCTAAACCGTCCCCGTCCCCTAACCCTAACCCTAGCCCGAACCCTAACCCTAACCCTTCCCCGAAGCCTGACCCTCACCCGTCCCCTAATCCTAACCCGTACGCTGACACTAACCCGCGCCCTCACACGTCTGCTCCCCCTAAAGCGTTGTCGTACCCTCACCTGGACCCTAAACCGTCCCCGTCCCCTAACCCTAACCCTAGCCCGAACCCTAACCCTAACCCTTCCCCGAAGCCTGACCCTCACCCGTCCCCTAATCCTAACCCGTACGCTGACACTAACCCGCGCCCTCACACGTCCGCTCCCCCTAAAGCGTTGTCGTACCCTCACCTGGACCCTAAACCGTCCCCGTCCCCTAACCCTAACCCTAGCCCGAAACCTAACCCTAACCCTTCCCCGAAGCCTGACCCTCACCCGTCCCCTAATCCTAACCCGTACGCTGACACTAACCCGCGCCCTCACACGTCCGCTCCCCCTAAAGAGTTGTCGTACCCTCACCTGGACCCTAAACCGTCCCCGTCCCCTAACCCTAACCCTAGCCCGAACCCTAACCCTAACCCTTCCCCGAAGCCTGACCCTCACCCGTCCCCTAATCCTAAGCCGTACGCTTACACTAACCCGCGCCCTCACACGTCCGCTCCCCCTAAAGCGTTGTCGTACCCTCACCTGGACCCTAAACCGTCCCCGTCCCCTAACCCTAACCCTAGCCCGAACCCTAACCCTAACCCTTCCCCGAAGCCTGACCCTCACCCGTCCCCTAATCCTAACCCGTACGCTGACACTAACCCGCGCCCTCACACGTACGCTCCCCCTAAAGCGTTGTCGTACCCTCACCTGGACCCTAACCCGTCCCCGTCCCCTAACCCTAACCCTAGTCCGAAACCTAACCCTAACCCTTCCCCGAAGCCTGACCCTCACCCGTCCCCTAATCCTAACCCGTACGCTGACACTAACCCGCGCCCTCACACGTCCGCTCCCCCTAAAGAGTTGTCGTACCCTCACCTGGACCCTAAACCGTCCCCGTCCCCTAACCCTAACCCTAGCCCGAACCCTAACCCTAACCCTTCCCCGAAGCCTGACCCTCACCCGTCCCCTAATCCTAACCCGTACGCTTACACTAACCCGCGCCCTCACACGTCCGCTCCCCCTAAAGCGTTGTCGTACCCTCACCTGGACCCTAAACCGTCCCCATCCCCTAACCCTAACCCTAGCCCGAACCCTAACCCTAACCCTTCCCCGAAGCCTGACCCTCACCCGTCCCCTAATCCTAACCCGTACGCTGACACTAACCCGCGCCCTCACACGTCCGCTCCCCCTAAAGCGTTGTCGTACCCTCACCTGGACCCTAACCCGTCCCCGTCCCCTAACCCTAACCCTAGCCCGAACCCTAAGCCTAACCCTTCCCCGAAGCCTGACCCTCACCCGTCCCCTAATCCTAACCCGTACGCTGACACTAACCAGCGCCCTCACACGTCCTCTCCCCCTAAAGCGTTGTCGTACCCTCACCTGGACCCTAAACCGTCCCCGTCCCCTAACCCTAACCCTAGCCCGAACCCTAACCCTAACCCTTCCCCGAAGCCTGACCCTCACCCGTCCCGTAATCCTAACCCGTACGCTAACACTAACCCGCGCCCTCACACGTCCGCTCCCCCTCAAGCGTTGTCGTACCCTCACCTGGACCCTAACCCGTCCCCGTCCCCTAACCCTAACCCTAGCCCGAAACCTAACCCTAACCCTTCCCCGAAGCCTGACCCTCACCCGTCCCCTAATCCTAACCCGTACGCTGACACTAACCAGCGCCCTCACACGTCCGCTCCCCCTAAAGCGTTGTCGTACCCTCACCTGGACCCTAAACCGTCCCCGTCCCCTAACCCTAACCCTAGCCCGAACCCTAACCCTAACCCTTACCCGAAGCCTGACCCTCACCCATCCCCTAATCCTAACCCGTACGCTGACACTAACCCACGCCCTCACACGTCCGCTCCCCCTAAAGCGTTGTCGTACCCTCACCTGGACCCTAAACCGTCCCCGTCCCCTAACCCTAACCCTAGCCCGAACCCTAACCCTATCCCTTCCCCGAAGCCTGACCCTCACCCGTCCCCTAATCCTAACCCGTACGCTGACACTAACCCGCGCCCTCACACGTCCGCTCCCCCTAAAGCGTTGTCGTACCCTCACCTGGACCCTAAACCGTCCCCGTCCCCTAACCCTAACCCTAGCCCGAACCCTAAGCCTAACCCTTCCCCGAAGCCTGACCCTCACCCGTCCCCTAATCCTAACCCGTACGCTGACACTAACCCGCGCCCTCACACGTCCGCTCCCCCTAAGGCGTTGTCGTACCCTCACCTGGACCCTAAACCGTCCCCGTCCCCTAACCCTAACCCTAGCCCGAACCCTAAGCCTAACACTTCCCCGAAGCCTGACCCTCACCCGTCCCCTCATCCTAACGCGTACGCTGACACTAACCCGCGCCCTCACACGTCCGCTCCCCCTAAAGCGTTGTCCTACCCTCACCTGGACCGTAACCCGTCCCCGTCCCCTAACCCTAACCCTAGCCCGAACCCTAACCCTAACCCTTCCCGGAAGCCTGACCCTCACCCGTCCCCTAATCCTAACCCGTACGCTGACACTAACACGCGCCCTCACACGTCCGCTCCCCCTAAAGCGTTGTCGTACCCTCACCTGGACCCTAAACCGTCCCCGTCCCCTAACCCTAACCCTAGCCCGAACCCTAACCCTAACCCTTCCCCAAAGCCTGACCCTCACCCGTCCCCTAATCCTAACCCGTACGCTTACACTAACCCGCGCCCTCACACGTCCGCTCCCCCTAAAGCGTTGTCGTACCCTCACCTGGACCCTAAACCGTCCCCGTCCCCTAACCCTAACCCTAGCCCGAACCCTAAGCCTAACCCTTCCCCGAAGCCTGACCCTCACCCGTCCCCTAATCCTAACCCGTACGCTTACACTAACCCGCGCCCTCACACGTCCGCTCCCCCTAAAGCGTTGTCGTACCCTCACCTGGACCCTAAACTGTCCCCGTCCCCTAACCCTAACCCTAGCCCGAACCCTAACCCTAACCCTTCCCCGAAGCCTGACCCTCACCCGTCCCCTAATCCTAACCCGTACGCTGACACTAACCCGCGCCCTCACACGTCCGCTCCCCCTAAAGCGTTGTCGTACCCTCACCTGGACCCTAAACCGTCCCCGTCCCCTAACCCTAACCCTAGCCCGAACCCTAACCCTAACCCTTCCCCGAAGCCTGACCCTCACCCGTCCCCTAATCCTAACCCGTACGCTGACACTAACCCGCGCCCTCACACGTCCGCTCCCCCTAAAGCGTTGTCGTACCCTCACCTGGACCCTAAACCGTCCCCGTCCCCTAACCCTAACCCTGGCCCGAACCCTAACCCTAACCCTTCCCCGAAGCCTGACCCTCACCCGTCCCCTAATCCTAACCCGTACGCTGACACTAACCCGCGCCCTCACACGTCTGCTCCCCCTAAAGCGTTGTCGTACCCTCACCTGGACCCTAAACCGTCCCCGTCCCCTAACCCTAACCCTAGCCCGAACCCTAACCCTAACCCTTCCCCGAAGCCTGACCCTCACCCGTCCCCAATCCTAACCCGTACGCTGACACTAACCCGCGCCCTCACACGTCCGCTCCCCCTAAAGCGTTGTCGTACCCTCACCTGGACCCTAACCCGTCCCCGTCCCCTAACCCTAACCCTAGCCCGAAACCTAACCCTAACCCTTCCCCGAAGCCTGACCCTCACCCGTCCCCTAATCCTAACCTGTACGCTTACACTAACCCGCGCCCTCACACGTCCGCTCCCCCTAAAGCGTTGTCGTACCCTCACCTGGACCCTAAACCGTCCCCGTCCCCTAACCCTAAACCTAGCCCGAACCCTAACCCTAACCCTTCCCCGAAGCCTGACCCTCACCCGTCCCCTAATCCTAACCCGTACGCTGACACTAACCCGCGCCCTCACACGTCCGCTCCCCCTAAAGCGTTGTCGTACCCTCACCTGGACCCTAAACCGTCCCCGTCCCCTAACCCTAACCCTAGCCCGAACCCTAACCCTAACACTTCCCCGAAGCCTGACCCTCACCCGTCCCTTAATCCTAACCCGTACGCTGACACTAACCCGCGCCCTCACTCGTCCGCTCCCCCTAAAGCGTTGTCGTACCCTCACCTGGACCCTAACCCGTCCCCGTCCCCTAACCCTAACCCTAGCCCGAAACCTAACCCTAACCCTTCCCCGAAGCCTGACTCTCACCCGTTCCCTAATCCTAACACGTACGCTTACACTAACCCGCGCCCTCACACGTCCGCTCCCCCTAAAGCGTTGTCGTACCCTCACCTGGACCCTAAACCGTCCCCGTCCCCTAACCCTAACCCTAGCCCGAACCCTAACCCTAACCCTTCCAAGAAGCCTGACCATCACCCGTCCCCAATCCTAACCCGTAGGCTGACACTATCCCACGCCCTCACACGTCCGCTCCCCCTAAAGCGTTGTCGTACCCTCACATGGACCCTAAACCGTCCCCGTCCCCTAACCCTAACCCTAGCCCGAACCCTAACCCTATCCCTTCCCCGAAGCCTGACCCTCACCCGTCCCCTAATCCTAACCCGTACGCTGACACTAACCCGCGCCCTCACACGTCCGCTCCCCCTAAAGCGTTGTCGTACCCTCACCTGGACCCTAAACCGTCCCCGTCCCCTAACCCTAACCCTAGCCCGAACCCTAACCCTAACCCTTCCCCGAAGCCTGACCCTCACCCGTCCCCTAATCCTAACCCGTACGCTGACACTAACCCGCGCCCTCACACGTCCGCTCCCCCTAAAGCGTTGTCGTACCCTCACCTGGACCCTAAACCGTCCCCGTCCCCTAACCCTAACCCTAGCCCGAACCCTAAGCCTAACCCTTCCCCGAAGCCTGACCCTCACCCGTCCCCTCATCCTAACCCGTACGCTGACACTAACCCGCGCCCTCACACGTCCGCTCCCCCTAAAGCGTTGTCGTACCCTCACCTGGACCCTAAACCGTCCCCGTCCCCTAACCCTAACCCTAGCCCGAACCCTAACCCTAACCCTTCCCCGAAGCCTGACACTCACCCGTCCCCTAATCCTAACCCGTACGCTGACACTAACCTGCGCCCTCACACGTCCGCTCCCCCTAAAGCGTTGTCGTACCCTCACCTGGACCCTAAACCGTCCCCGTCCCCTAACCCTAACCCTAGCCCGAACCCTAACCCTAACCCTTCCCCGAAGCCTGACCCTCACCCGTCCCCAAATCGTAAGCCGTACGCTGACACTAACCCGCGCCCTCACACGTCCGCTCCCCCTAAAGCGTTGTCCTACCCTCACCTGGACCGTAACCCGTCCCCGTCCCCTAACCCTAACCCTAGCCCGAACCCTAACCCTAACCCTTCCCGGAAGCCTGACCCTCACCCGTCCCCTAATCCTAACCCGTACGCTGACACTAACACGCGCCCTCACACGTCCGCTCCCCCTAAAGCGTTGTCGTACCCTCACCTGGACCCTAAACCGTCCCCGTCCCCTAACCCTAACCCTAGCCCGAACCCTAAGCCTAACCCTTCCCCGAAGCCTGACCCTCACCCGTCCCCTCATCCTAACCCGTACGCTGACACTAACCCGCGCCCTCACACGTCCGCTCCCCCTAAAGCGTTGTCGTACCCTCACCTGGACCCTAAACCGTCCCCATCCCCTAACCCTAACCCTAGCCCGAACCCTAACCCTAACCCTTCCCCGAAGCCTGACCCTCACCCGTCCCCTAATCCTAAGCCGTACGCTGACACTAACCCGCGCCCTCACACGTCCGCTCCCCCTCAAGCGTTGTCGTACCCTCACCTGGACCCTAAACCGTCCCCGTCCCCTAACCCTAACCCTAGCCCGAACCCTAACCCTAACCCTTCCCCGAAGCCTGACCCTCACCCGTCCCCTAATCCTAACCCGTACGCTGACACTAACCCGCGCCCTCACACGTCCGCTCCCCCTAAAGCGTTGTCCTACCCTCACCTGGACCCTAAACCGTCCCCGTCCCCTAACCCTAACCCTAGCCCGAACCCTAAACCTAACCCTTCCCCGAAGCCTGACCCTCACCCGTCCCCTAATCCTAAGCCTTACGCTGACACTAACCCGCGCCCTCACACGTCCGCTCCCCCTAAAGCGTTGTCGTACCCTCACCTGGACCCTAAACCGTCCCCGTCCCCTAACCCTAACCCTAGCCCGAACCCTAACCCTAACCCTTCCCGGAAGCCTGACACTCACCCGTCCCCTAATCCTAACCCGTACGCTGACACTAACCCGCGCCCTCACACGTCCGCTCCCCCTAAAGCGTTGTCGTACCCTCACCTGGACCCTAAACCGTCCCCGTCCCCTAACCCTAACCCTAGCCCGAACCCTAACCCTAACCCTTCCCCGAAGCCTGACCCTCACCCGTCCCCTAATCCTAACCCGTACGCTGACACTAACCCGTGCCCTCACACGTCCGCTCCCCCTAAAGCGTTGTCGTACCCTCACCTGGACCCTAAACCGTCCCCGTCCCCTAACCCTAACCCTAGCCCGAACCCTAACCCTAACCCTTCCCCGAAGCCTGACACTCACCCGTCCCCTAATCCTAACCCGTACGCTTACACTAACCCGCGCCCTCACACGTCCGCTCCCCCTAAAGCGTTGTCGTACCCTCACCTGGACCCTAAACCGTCCCCGTCCCCTAACCCTAACCCTAGCCCGAACCCTAACCCTAACCCTTCCCCGAAGCCTGACCCTCACCCGTCCCCTAATCCTAACCCGTACGCTGACACTAACCCGCGCCCTCACACGTCCGCTCCCCCTAAAGCGTTGTTGTACCCTCACCTGGACCCTAAACCGTCCCCGTCCCCTAACCCTAACCCTAGCCCGAACCCTAACCCTAACCCTTCCCCGAAGCCTGACCCTCACCCGTCCCCTAATCCTAACCCGTACGCTGACACTAACCCGCGCCCTCACACGTCCGCTCCCCCTAAAGCGTTGTCGTACCCTCACCTGGACCCTAACCCGTCCCCGTCCCCTAACCCTAACCCTAGCCCGAAACCTAACCCTAACACTTCCCCGAAGCCTGACCCTCACCCGTTCCCTAATCCTAACCCGTACGCTGACACTAACCCGCGCCCTCACACGTCCGCTCCCCCTAAAGCGTTGTCGTACCCTCACCTGGACCCTAAACCGTCCCCGTCCCCTAAACCTAACCCTAGCCCGAACCCTAACCCTAACCCTTCCAAGAAGCCTGACCATCACCCGTCCCCAATCCTAACCCGTAGGCTGACACTAACCCACGCCCTCACACGTCCGCTCCCCCTAAAGCGTTGTCGTACCCTCACATGGACCCTAAACCGTCCCCGTCCCCTAACCCTAACCCTAGCCCGAACCCTAACCCTATCCCTTCCCCGAAGCCTGACCCTCACCCGTCCCCTAATCCTAACCCGTACGCTGACACTAACCCGCGCCCTCACACGTCCGCTCCCCCTAAAGCGTTGTCGTACCCTCACCTGGACCCTAAACCGTCCCCGTCCCCTAACCCTAACCCTAGCCCGAACCCTAACCCTAACCCTTCCCCGAAGCCTGACCCTCACCCGTCCCCTAATCCTAACCCGTAAGCTGACACTAACCCGCGCCCTCACACGTCCGCTCCCCCTAAAGCGTTGTCGTACCCTCACCAGGACCCTAAACCGTCCCCGTCCCCTAACCCTAACCCTAGCCCGAACCCTAACCCTAACCCTTCCCCGAAGCCTGACCCTCACCCGTCCCCTAATCCTAACCCGTACGCTGACACTAACCCGCGCCCTCACACGTCCGCTCCCCCTAAAGCGTTGTCGTACCCTCACCTGGACCCTAAACCGTCCCCGTCCCCTAACCCTAACCCTAGCCTGAACCCTAACCCTAACCCTTCCCCGAAGCCTGACCCTCACCCGTCCCCTAATCCTAACCCGTACGCTGACACTAACCCGCGCCCTCACACGTCCGCTCCCCCTAAAGCGTTGTCGTACCCTCACCTGGACCCTAAACCGTCCCCGTCCCCTAACCCTAACCCTAGCCCGAACCCTAAGCCTAACCCTTCCCCGAAGCCTGACCCTCACCCGTCCCCTAATCCTAACCCGTACGCTGACACTAACCCGCGCCCTCACACGTCCGCTCCCCCTAAAGCGTTGTCGTACCCTCACCTGGACCCTAAACCGTCCCCGTCCCCTAACCCTAACCCTAGCCCGAACCCTAAGCCTAACCCTTCCCCGAAGCCTGACTCTCACCTGTCCCCTAATCCTAACCCGTACGCTGACACTAACCCGCGCCCTCACACGTCCGCTCCCCCTAAAGCGTTGTCGTACCCTCACCTGGACCCTAAACCGTCCCCGTCCCCTAACCCTAACCCTAGCCCGAACCCTAAGCCTAACCCTTCCCCGAAGCCTGACCCTCACCCGTCCCCTCATCCTAACCCGTACGCTGACACTAACCCGCGCCCTCACACGTCCGCTCCCCCTAAAGCGTTGTCGTACCCTCACCTGGACCCTAAACCGTCCCCGTCCCCTAACCCTAACCCTAGCCCGAACCCTAACCCTAACCCTTCCCCGAAGCCTGACCCTCACCCGTCCCCTAATCCTAACCCGTACGCTGACACTAACCCGCGCCCTCACACGTCCGCTCCCCCTAAAGCGTTGTCGTACCCTCACCTGGACCCTAAACCGTCCCCGTCCCCTAACCCTAACCCTAGCCCGAACCCTAACCCTAACCCTTCCCCGAAGCCTGACCCTCACCCGTCCCCAAATCGTAAGCCGTACGCTGACACTAACCCGCGCCCTCACACGTCCGCTCCCCCTAAAGCGTTGTCCTACCCTCACCTGGACCGTAACCCGTCCCCGTCCCCTAACCCTAACCCTAGCCCGAACCCTAACCCTAACCCTTCCCGGAAGCCTGACCTTCACCCGTCCCCTAATCCTAACCCGTACGCTGACACTAACACGCGCCCTCACACGTCCGCTCCCCCTAAAGCGTTGTCGTACCCTCACCTGGACCCTAAACCGTCCCCGTCCCCTAACCCTAACCCTAGCCCGAACACTAAGCCTAACCCTTCCCCGAAGCCTGACCCTCACCCGTCCCCTAATCCTAACCCGTACGCTGACACTAACCCGCGCCCTCACACGTCCGCTCCCCCTAAAGCGTTGTCGTACCCTCACCTGGACCCTAAACCGTCCCCGTCCCCTAACCCTAACCCTAGCCCGAACCCTAAGCCTAACCCTTCCCCGAAGCCTGACCCTCACCCGTCCCCTAATCCTAACCCGTACGCTGACACTAACCCGCGCCCTCACACGTCCGCTCCCCCTAAAGCGTTGTCGTACCCTCACCTGGACCCTAAACCGTCCCCGTCCCCTAACCCTAACCCTAGCCCGAACCCTAACCCTAACCCTTCCCCGAAGCCTGACCCTCACCCGTCCCCTAATCCTAACCCGTACGCTTACACTAACCCGCGCCCTCACACGTCCGCTCCCCCTAAAGCGTTGTCGTACCCTCACCTGGACCCTAAACCGTCCCCGTCCCCTAACCCTAACCCTAGCCCGAACCCTAACCCTAACCCTTCCCCGAAGCCTGACCCTCACCCGTCCCCTAATCCTAACCCGTACGCTGACACTAACCCGCGCCCTCACACGTCCGCTCCCCCTAAAGCGTTGTCGTACCCTCACCTGGACCCTAAACCGTCCCCGTCCCCTAACCCTAACCCTAGCCCGAACCCTAACCCTAACCCTTCCCCGAAGCCTGACCCTCACCCGTCCCCTAATCCTAACCCGTACGCTGACACTAACCCACGCCCTCACACGTCCGCTCCCCCTAAAGCGTTGTCGTACCCTCACCTGGACCCTAACCCGTCCCCGTCCCCTAACCCTAACCCTAGCCCGAAACCTAACCCTAACCCTTCCCCGAAGCCTGACCCTCACCCGTCCCCTAATCCTAACCCGTACGCTGACACTAACCCGCGCCCTCACACGTCCGCTCCCCCTAAAGAGTTGTCGTACCCTCACCTGGACCCTAAACCGTCCCCGTCCCCTAACCCTAACCCTAGCCCGAACCCTAACCCTAACCCTTCCCCGAAGCCTGACCCTCACCCGTCCCCTAATCCTAACCTGTAGGCTGACACTAACCCACGCCCTCACACGTCCGCTCCCCCTAAAGCATTGTCGTACCCTCACCTGGACCCTAAACCGTCCCCGTCCCCTAACCCTAACCCTAGCCCGAACCCTAACCCTAACCCTTCCCCGAAGCCTGACACTCACCCGTCCCCTAATCCTAACCCGTACGCTGACACTAACCCGCGCCCTCACACGTCCGCTCCCCCTAAAGCGTTGTCGTACCCTCACCTGGACCCTAACCCGTCCCCGTCCCCTAACCCTAACCCTAGCCCGAAACCTAACCCTAACACTTCGCCGAAGCCTGACCCTCACCCGTTCCCTAATCCTAACCCGTACGCTGACACTAACCCGCGCCCTCACACGTCCGCTCCCCCTAAAGCGTTGTCGTACCCTCACCTGGACCCTAAACCGTCCCCGTCCCCTAACCCTAACCCTAGCCCGAACCCTAACCCTAACCCTTCCATGAAGCCTGACCATCACCCGTCCCCAATCCTAACCCGTAGGCTGACACTAACCCACGCCCTCACACGTCCGCTCCCCCTAAAGCGTTGTCGTACCCTCACATGGACCCTAAACCGTCCCCGTCCCCTAACCCTAACCCTAGCCCGAACCCTAACCCTATCCCTTCCCCGAAGCCTGACCCTCACCCGTCCCCTAATCCTAACCCGTACGCTGACACTAACACGCGCCCTCACACGTCCGCTCCCCCTAAAGCGTTGTCGTACCCTCACCTGGACCCTAAACCGTCCCCGTCCCCTAACCCTAACCCTAGCCCGAACCCTAACCCTAACCCTTCCCCGAAGCCTGACCCTCACCCGTCCCCAAATCGTAAGCCGTACGCTGACACTAACCCGCGCCCTCACACGTCCGCTCCCCCTAAAGCGTTGTCCTACCCTCACCTGGACCGTAACCCGTCCCCGTCCCCTAACCCTAACCCTAGCCCGAACCCTAACCCTAACCCTTCCCGGAAGCCTGACCCTCACCCGTCCCCTAATCCTAACCCGTACGCTGACACTAACACGCGCCCTCACACGTCCGCTCCCCCTAAAGCGTTGTCGTACCCTCACCTGGACCCTAAACCGTCCCCGTCCCCTAACCCTAACCCTAGCCCGAACACTAAGCCTAACCCTTCCCCGAAGCCTGACCCTCACCCGTCCCCTCATCCTAACTCGTACGCTGACACTAACCCGCGCCCTCACACGTCCGCTCCGCCTAAAGCGTTGTCGTACCCTCACCTGGACCCTAAACCGTCCCCGTCCCCTAACCCTAACCCTAGCCCGAACCCTAACCCTAATCCTTTCCCGAAGCCTGACCCTCACCCGTCCCCTAATCCTAACCCGTACGCTGACACTAACCCGCGCCCTCACACGTCCGCTCCCCCTCAAGCGTTGTCGTACCCTCACCTGGACCCTAAACCGTCCCCGTCCCCTAACCCTAACCCTAGCCCGAACCCTAACCCTAACCCTTCCCCGAAGCCTGACCCTCACCCGTCCCCTAATCCTAACCCGTACGCTGACACTAACCCGCGCCCTCACACGTCCGCTCCCCCTAAAGCGTTGTCCTACCCTCACCTGGACCCTAAACCGTCCCCGTCCCCTAACCCTAACCCTAGCCCGAACCCTAAACCTAACCCTTCCCCGAAGCCTGACCCTCACCCGTCCCCTAATCCTAAGCCTTACGCTGACACTAACCCGCGCCCTCACACGTCCGCTCCCCCTAAAACGTTGTCGTACCCTCACCTGGACCCTAAACCGTCCCCGTCCCCTAACCCTAACCCTAGCCCGAACCCTAACCCTAACCCTTCCCGGAAGCCTGACCCTCACCCGTCCCCTAATCCTAACCCGTACGCTGACACTAACCCGCGCCCTCACACGTCCGCTCCCCCTAAAGCGTTGTCGTACCCTCACCTGGACCCTAAACCGTCCCCGTTCCCTAACCCTAACCCTAGCCCGAACCCTAAGCCTAACCCTTCCCCGAAGCCTGACCCTCACCCGTCCCCTAATCCTAACCCGTACGCTGACACTAACCCGCGCCCTCACACGTCCGCTCCCCCTAAAGCGTTGTCGTACCCTCACCTGGACCCTAAACCGTCCCCGTCCCCTAACCCTAACCCTAGCCCGAACCCTAACCCTAACCCTTCCCCGAAGCCTGACCCTCACCCGTCCCCTAATCCTAACCCGTACGCTTACACTAACCCGCGCCCTCACACGTCCGCTCCCCCTAAAGCGTTGTCGTACCCTCACCTGGACCCTAAACCGTCCCCGTCCCCTAACCCTAACCCTAGCCCGAACCCTAACCCTAACCCTTCCCCGAAGCCTGACCCTCACCCGTCCCCTAATCCTAACCCGTACGCTGACACTAACCCGCGCCCTCACACGTCCGCTCCCCCTAAAGCGTTGTCGTACCCTCACCTGGACCCTAAACCGTCCCCGTCCCCTAACCCTAACCCTAGCCCGAACCCTAACCCTAACCCTTCCCCGAAGCCTGACCCTCACCCTTCCCCTAATCCTAACCCGTACGCTGACACTAACCCACGCCCTCACACGTCCGCTCCCCCTAAAGCGTTGTCGTACCCTCACCTGGACCCTAACCCGTCCCCGTCCCCTAACCCTAACCCTAGCCCGAAACCTAACCCTAACCCTTCCCCGAAGCCTGACCCTCACCCGTCCCCTAATCCTAACCCGTACGCTGACACTAACCCGCGCCCTCACACGTCCGCTCCCCCTAAAGAGTTGTCGTACCCTCACCTGGACCCTAAACCGTCCCCGTCCCCTAACCCTAACCCTAGCCCGAACCCTAACCCTAACCCTTCCCCGAAGCCTGACCCTCACCCGTCCCCTAATCCTAACCTGTAGGCTGACACTAACCCACGCCCTCACACGTCCGCTCCCCCTAAAGCATTGTCGTACCCTCACCTGGACCCTAAACCGTCCCCGTCCCCTAACCCTAACCCTAGCCCGAACCCTAACCCTAACCCTTCCCCGAAGCCTGACACTCACCCGTCCCCTAATCCTAACCCGTACGCTGACACTAACCCGCGCCCTCACACGTCCGCTCCCCCTAAAGCGTTGTCGTACCCTCACCTGGACCCTAACCCGTCCCCGTCCCCTAACCCTAACCCTAGCCCGAAACCTAACCCTAACACTTCGCCGAAGCCTGACCCTCACCCGTTCCCTAATCCTAACCCGTACGCTGACACTAACCCGCGCCCTCACACGTCCGCTCCCCCTAAAGCGTTGTCGTACCCTCACCTGGACCCTAAACCGTCCCCGTCCCCTAACCCTAACCCTAGCCCGAACCCTAACCCTAACCCTTCCATGAAGCCTGACCATCACCCGTCCCCAATCCTAACCCGTAGGCTGACACTAACCCACGCCCTCACACGTCCGCTCCCCCTAAAGCGTTGTCGTACCCTCACATGGACCCTAAACCGTCCCCGTCCCCTAACCCTAACCCTAGCCCGAACCCTAACCCTATCCCTTCCCCGAAGCCTGACCCTCACCCGTCCCCTAATCCTAACCCGTACGCTGACACTAACCCGCGCCCTCACTCGTCCGCTCCCCCTAAAGCGTTGTCGTACCCTCACCTGGACCCTAAACCGTCCCCGTCCCCTAACCCTAACCCTAGCCCGAACCCTAACCCTAACCCTTCCCCGAAGCCTGACCCTCACCCGTCCCCTAATCCTAACCCGTACGCTGACACTAACACGCGCCCTCACACGTCCACTCCCCCTAAAGCGTTGTCGTACCCTCACCAGGACCCTAAACCGTCCCCGTCCCCTAACCCTAACCCTATCCCGAACCCTAACCCTAACCCTTCCCCGAAGCCTGACCCTCACCCGTCCCCAATCCTAACCCGTACGCTGACACTAACACGCGCCCTCACACGTCCGCTCCCCCTAAAGCGTTGTCGTACCCTCACCTGGACCCTAAACCGTCCCCGTCCCCTAACCCTAACCCTAGCCCGAACCCTAACCCTAACCCTTCCCCGAAGCCTGACCCTCACCCGTCCCCTAATCCTAACCCGTACGCTGACACTAACCCGCGCCCTCACACGTCCGCTCCCCCTAAAGCGTTGTCGTACCCTCACCTGGACCCTAAACCGTCCCCGTCCCCTAACCCTAACCCTAGCCCGAACCCTAAGCCTAACCCTTCCCCGAAGCCTGACCCTCACCCGTCCCCTAATCCTAACCCGTACGCTGACACTAACCCGCGCCCTCACACGTCCGCTCCCCATAAAGCGTTGTCGTACCCTCACCTGGACCCTAAACCGTCCCCGTCCCCTAACCCTAACCCTAGCCCGAACCCTAAGCCTAACCCTTCCCCGAAGCCTGACTCTCACCCGTCCCCTAATCCTAACCCGTACGCTGACACTAACCCGCGCCCTCACACGTCCGCTCCCCCTAAAGCGTTGTCGTACCCTCACCTGGACCCTAAACCGTCCCCGTCCCCTAACCCTAACCCTAGCCCGAACCCTAAGCCTAACCCTTCCCCGAAGCCTGACCCTCACCCGTCCCCTCATCCTAACCCGTACGCTGACACTAACCCGCGCCCTCACACGTCCGCTCCCCCTAAAGCGTTGTCGTACCCTCACCTGGACCCTAAACCGTCCCCGTCCCCTAACCCTAACCCTAGCCCGAACCCTAACCCTAACCCTTCCCCGAAGCCTGACCCTCACCCGTCCCCTAATCCTAACCCGTACGCTGACACTAACCCGCGCCCTCACACGTCCGCTCCCCCTAAAGCGTTGTCGTACCCTCACCTGGACCCTAAACCGTCCCCGTCCCCTAACCCTAACCCTAGCCCGAACCCTAACCCTAACCCTTCCCCGAAGCCTGACCCTCACCCGTCCCCAAATCGTAAGCCGTACGCTGACACTAACCCGCGCCCTCACACGTCCGCTCCCCCTAAAGCGTTGTCCTACCCTCACCTGGACCGTAACCCGTCCCCGTCCCCTAACCCTAACCCTAGCCCGAACCCTAACCCTAACCCTTCCCGGAAGCCTGACCCTCACCCGTCCCCTAATCCTAACCCGTACGCTGACACTAACCCGCGCCCTCACTCGTCCGCTCCCCCTAAAGCGTTGTCGTACCCTCACCTGGACCCTAAACCGTCCCCGTCCCCTAACCCTAACCCTAGCCCGAACCCTAACCCTAACCCTTCCCCGAAGCCTGACCCTCACCCGTCCCCTCATCCTAACCCGTACGCTGACACTAACCCGCGCCCTCACACGTCCGCTCCCCCTAAAGCGTTGTCGTACCCTCACCTGGACCCTAAACCGTCCCCGTCCCCTAACCCTAACCCTAGCCCGAACCCTAACCCTAACCCTTCCCCGAAGCCTGACCCTCACCCGTCCCCTAATCCTAACCCGTACGCTGACACTAACCCGCGCCCTCACACGTCCGCTCCCCCTCAAGCGTTGTCGTACCCTCACCTGGACCCTAAACCGTCCCCGTCCCCTAACCCTAACCCTAGCCCGAACCCTAACCCTAACCCTTCCCCGAAGCCTGACCCTCACCCGTCCCCTAATCCTAACCCGTACGCTGACACTAACCCGCGCCCTCACACGTCCGCTCCCCCTAAAGCGTTGTCCTACCCTCACCTGGACCCTAAACCGTCCCCGTCACCTAACCCTAACCCTAGCCCGAACCCTAATCCTAACCCTTCCCCGAAGCCTGACCCTCACCCGTCCCCTAATCCTAAGCCTTACGCTGACACTAACCCGCGCCCTCACACGTCCGCTCCCCCTAAAGCGTTGTCGTACCCTCACCTGGACCCTAAACCGTCCCCGTCCCCTAACCCTAACCCTAGCCCGAACCCTAACCCTAACCCTTCCCCGAAGCCTGACCCTCACCCGTCCCCTAATCCTAACCCGTACGCTGACACTAACCCGCGCCCTCACACGTCCGCTCCCCCTAAAGCGTTGTCGTACCCTCACCTGGACCCTAAACCGTCCCCGTCCCCTAACCCTAACCCTAGCCCGAACCCTAACCCTAACCCTTCCCCGAAGCCTGACCCTCACCCGTCCCCTAATCCTAACCCGTACGCTGACACTAACACGCGCCCTCACACGTCCACTCCCCCTAAAGCGTTGTCGTACCCTCACCAGGACCCTAAACCGTCCCCGTCCCCTAACCCTAACCCTATCCCGAACCCTAACCCTAACCCTTCCCCGAAGCCTGACCCTCACCCGTCCCCTAATCCTAACCCGTACGCTGACACTAACACGCGCCCTCACACGTCCGCTCCCCCTAAAGCGTTGTCGTACCCTCACCTGGACCCTAAACCGTCCCCGTCCCCTAACCCTAACCCTAGCCCGAACCCTAACCCTAACCCTTCCCCGAAGCCTGACCCTCACCCGTCCCCTAATCCTAACCCGTACGCTGACACTAACCCGCGCCCTCACACGTCCGCTCCCCCTAAAGCGTTGTCGTACCCTCACCTGGACCCTAAACCGTCCCCGTCCCCTAACCCTAACCCTAGCCCGAACCCTAAGCCTAACCCTTCCCCGAAGCCTGACCCTCACCCGTCCCCTAATCCTAACCCGTACGCTGACACTAACCCGCGCCCTCACACGTCCGCTCCCCATAAAGCGTTGTCGTACCCTCACCTGGACCCTAAACCGTCCCCGTCCCCTAACCCTAACCCTAGCCCGAACCCTAAGCCTAACCCTTCCCCGAAGCCTGACTCTCACCCGTCCCCTAATCCTAACCCGTACGCTGACACTAACCCGCGCCCTCACACGTCCGCTCCCCCTAAAGCGTTGTCGTACCCTCACCTGGACCCTAAACCGTCCCCGTCCCCTAACCCTAACCCTAGCCCGAACCCTAAGCCTAACCCTTCCCCGAAGCCTGACCCTCACCCGTCCCCTCATCCTAACCCGTACGCTGACACTAACCCGCGCCCTCACACGTCCGCTCCCCCTAAAGCGTTGTCGTACCCTCACCTGGACCCTAAACCGTCCCCGTCCCCTAACCCTAACCCTAGCCCGAACCCTAACCCTAACCCTTCCCCGAAGCCTGACCCTCACCCGTCCCCTAATCCTAACCCGTACGCTGACACTAACCCGCGCCCTCACACGTCCGCTCCCCCTAAAGCGTTGTCGTACCCTCACCTGGACCCTAAACCGTCCCCGTCCCCTAACCCTAACCCTAGCCCGAACCCTAACCCTAACCCTTCCCCGAAGCCTGACCCTCACCCGTCCCCAAATCGTAAGCCGTACGCTGACACTAACCCGCGCCCTCACACGTCCGCTCCCCCTAAAGCGTTGTCCTACCCTCACCTGGACCGTAACCCGTCCCCGTCCCCTAACCCTAACCCTAGCCCGAACCCTAACCCTAACCCTTCCCGGAAGCCTGACCCTCACCCGTCCCCTAATCCTAACCCGTACGCTGACACTAACCCGCGCCCTCACTCGTCCGCTCCCCCTAAAGCGTTGTCGTACCCTCACCTGGACCCTAAACCGTCCCCGTCCCCTAACCCTAACCCTAGCCCGAACCCTAACCCTAACCCTTCCCCGAAGCCTGACCCTCACCCGTCCCCTCATCCTAACCCGTACGCTGACACTAACCCGCGCCCTCACACGTCCGCTCCCCCTAAAGCGTTGTCGTACCCTCACCTGGACCCTAAACCGTCCCCGTCCCCTAACCCTAACCCTAGCCCGAACCCTAACCCTAACCCTTCCCCGAAGCCTGACCCTCACCCGTCCCCTAATCCTAACCCGTACGCTGACACTAACCCGCGCCCTCACACGTCCGCTCCCCCTCAAGCGTTGTCGTACCCTCACCTGGACCCTAAACCGTCCCCGTCCCCTAACCCTAACCCTAGCCCGAACCCTAACCCTAACCCTTCCCCGAAGCCTGACCCTCACCCGTCCCCTAATCCTAACCCGTACGCTGACACTAACCCGCGCCCTCACACGTCCGCTCCCCCTAAAGCGTTGTCCTACCCTCACCTGGACCCTAAACCGTCCCCGTCACCTAACCCTAACCCTAGCCCGAACCCTAATCCTAACCCTTCCCCGAAGCCTGACCCTCACCCGTCCCCTAATCCTAAGCCTTACGCTGACACTAACCCGCGCCCTCACACGTCCGCTCCCCCTAAAGCGTTGTCGTACCCTCACCTGGACCCTAAACCGTCCCCGTCCCCTAACCCTAACCCTAGCCCGAACCCTAACCCTAACCCTTCCCCGAAGCCTGACCCTCACCCGTCCCCTAATCCTAACCCGTACGCTGACACTAACCCGCGCCCTCACACGTCCGCTCCCCCTAAAGCGTTGTCGTACCCTCACCTGGACCCTAAACCGTCCCCGTCCCCTAACCCTAACCCTAGCCCGAACCCTAACCCTAACCCTTCCCCGAAGCCTGACCCTCACCCGTCCCCTAATCCTAACCCGTACGCTGACACTAACCCGCGCCCTCACACGTCTGCTCCCCCTAAAGCGTTGTCGTACCCTCACCTGGACCCTAAACCGTCCCCGTCCCCTAACCCTAACCCTAGCCCGAACCCTAACCCTAACCCTTCCCCGAAGCCTGACCCTCACCCGTCCCCTAATCCTAACCCGTACGCTGACACTAACCCGCGCCCTCACACGTCCGCTCCCCCTAAAGCGTTGTCGTACCCTCACCTGGACCCTAAACCGTCCCCGTCCCCTAACCCTAACCCTAGCCCGAAACCTAACCCTAACCCTTCCCCGAAGCCTGACCCTCACCCGTCCCCTAATCCTAACCCGTACGCTGACACTAACCCGCGCCCTCACACGTCCGCTCCCCCTAAAGAGTTGTCGTACCCTCACCTGGACCCTAAACCGTCCCCGTCCCCTAACCCTAACCCTAGCCCGAACCCTAACCCTAACCCTTCCCCGAAGCCTGACCCTCACCCGTCCCCTAATCCTAACCCGTACGCTTACACTAACCCGCGCCCTCACACGTCCGCTCCCCCTAAAGCGTTGTCGTACCCTCACCTGGACCCTAAACCGTCCCCGTCCCCTAACCCTAACCCTAGCCCGAACCCTAACCCTAACCCTTCCCCGAAGCCTGACCCTCACCCGTCCCCTAATCCTAACCCGTACGCTGACACTAACCCGCGCCCTCACACGTACGCTCCCCCTAAAGCGTTGTCGTACCCTCACCTGGACCCTAACCCGTCCCCGTCCCCTAACCCTAACCCTAGTCCGAAACCTAACCCTAACCCTTCCCCGAAGCCTGACCCTCACCCGTCCCCTAATCCTAACCCGTACGCTGACACTAACCCGCGCCCTCACACGTCCGCTCCCCCTAAAGAGTTGTCGTACCCTCACCTGGACCCTAAACCGTCCCCGTCCCCTAACCCTAACCCTAGCCCGAACCCTAACCCTAACCCTTCCCCGAAGCCTGACCCTCACCCGTCCCCTAATCCTAACCCGTACGCTTACACTAACCCGCGCCCTCACACGTCCGCTCCCCCTAAAGCGTTGTCGTACCCTCACCTGGACCCTAAACCGTCCCCATCCCCTAACCCTAACCCTAGCCCGAACCCTAACCCTAACCCTTCCCCGAAGCCTGACCCTCACCCGTCCCCTAATCCTAACCCGTACGCTGACACTAACCCGCGCCCTCACACGTCCGCTCCCCCTAAAGCGTTGTCGTACCCTCACCTGGACCCTAACCCGTCCCCATCCCCTAACCCTAACCCTAGCCCGAACCCTAAGCCTAACCCTTCCCCGAAGCCTGACCCTCACCCGTCCCCTAATCCTAACCCGTACGCTGACACTAACCAGCGCCCTCACACGTCCTCTCCCCCTAAAGCGTTGTCGTACCCTCACCTGGACCCTAAACCGTCCCCGTCCCCTAACCCTAACCCTAGCCCGAACCCTAACCCTAACCCTTCCCCGAAGCCTGACCCTCACCCGTCCCGTAATCCTAACCCGTACGCTAACACTAACCCGCGCCCTCACACGTCCGCTCCCCCTCAAGCGTTGTCGTACCCTCACCTGGACCCTAACCCGTCCCCGTCCCCTAACCCTAACCCTAGCCCGAAACCTAACCCTAACCCTTCCCCGAAGCCTGAACCTCACCCGTCCCCTAATCCTAACCCGTACGCTGACACTAACCCGCGCCCTCACACGTCCGCTCCCCCTAAAGCGTTGTCGTACCCTCACCTGGACCCTAAACCATCCCCGTCCCCTAACCCTAACCCTAGCCCGAACCCTAACCCTAACCCTTACCCGAAGCCTGACCCTCACCCATCCCCTAATCCTAACCCGTACGCTGACACTAACCCACGCCCTCACACGTCCGCTCCCCCTAAAGCGTTGTCGTACCCTCACCTGGACCCTAAACCGTCCCCGTCCCCTAACCCTAACCCTAGCCCGAACCCTAACCCTATCCCTTCCCCGAAGCCTGACCCTCACCCGTCCCCTAATCCTAACCCGTACGCTGACACTAACCCGCGCCCTCACACGTCCGCTCCCCCTAAAGCGTTGTCGTACCCTCACCTGGACCCTAAACCGTCCCCGTCCCCTAACCCTAACCCTAGCCCGAACCCTAAGCCTAACCCTTCCCCGAAGCCTGACTCTCACCCGTCCCCTAATCCTAACCCGTACGCTGACACTAACCCGCGCCCTCACACGTCCGCTCCCCCTAAGGCGTTGTCGTACCCTCACCTGGACCCTAAACCGTCCCCGTCCCCTAACCCTAACCCTAGCCCGAACCCTAACCCTAACCCTTCCCCGAAGCCTGACCCTCACCCGTCCCCTCATCCTAACGCGTACGCTGACACTAACCCGCGCCCTCACACGTCCGCTCCCCCTAAAGCGTTGTCCTACCCTCACCTGGACCGTAACCCGTCCCCGTCCCCTAACCCTAACCCTAGCCCGAACACTAACCCTAACCCTTCCCGGAAGCCTGACCCTCACCCGTCCCCTAATCCTAACCCGTACGCTGACACTAACACGCGCCCTCACACGTCCGCTCCCCCTAAAGCGTTGTCGTACCCTCACCTGGACCCTAAACCGTCCCCGTCCCCTAACCCTAACCCTAGCCCGAACCCTAACCCTAACCCTTCCCCAAAGCCTGACCCTCACCCGTCCCCTAATCCTAACCCGTACGCTTACACTAACCCGCGCCCTCACACGTCCGCTCCCCCTAAAGCGTTGTCGTACCCTCACCTGGACCCTAAACCGTCCCCGTCCCCTAACCCTAACCCTAGCCCGAACCCTAAGCCTAACCCTTCCCCGAAGCCTGACCCTCACCCGTCCCCTAATCCTAACCCGTACGCTTACACTAACCCGCGCCCTCACACGTCCGCTCCCCCTAAAGCGTTGTCGTACCCTCACCTGGATCCTAAACTGTCCCCGTCCCCTAACCCTAACCCTAGCCCGAACCCTAACCCTAACCCTTCCCCGAAGCCTGACCCTCACCCGTCCCCTAATCCTAACCCGTACGCTGACACTAACCCGCGCCCTCACACGTCCGCTCCCCCTAAAGCGTTGTCGTACCCTCACCTGGACCCTAAACCGTCCCCGTCCCCTAACCCTAACCCTAGCCCGAACCCTAACCCTAACCCTTCCCCGAAGCCTGACCCTCACCCGTCCCCTAATCCTAACCCGTACGCTGACACTAACCCGCGCCCTCACACGTCCGCTCCCCCTAAAGCGTTGTCGTACCCTCACCTGGACCCTAAACCGTCCCCGTCCCCTAACCCTAACCCTGGCCCGAACCCTAACCCTAACCCTTCCCCGAAGCCTGACCCTCACCCGTCCCCTAATCCTAACCCGTACGCTGACACTAACCCGCGCCCTCACACGTCTGCTCCCCCTAAAGCGTTGTCGTACCCTCACGTGGACCCTAAACCGTCCCCGTCCCCTAACCCTAACCCTAGCCCGAACCCTAACCCTAACCCTTCCCCGAAGCCTGACCCTCACCCGTCCCCTAATCCTAACCCGTACGCTGACACTAACCCGCGCCCTCACACGTCCGCTCCCCCTAAAGAGTTGTCGTACCCTCACCTGGACCCTAAACCGTCCCCGTCCCCTAACCCTAACCCTAGCCCGAACCCTAACCCTAACCCTTCCCCGAAGCCTGACCCTCACCCGTCCCCTAATCCTAACCTGTACGCTTACACTAACCCGCGCCCTCACACGTCCGCTCCCCCTAAAGCGTTGTCGTACCCTCACCTGGACCCTAAACCGTCCCCGTCCCCTAACCCTAACCCTAGCCCGAACCCTAACCCTAACCCTTCCCCGAAGCCTGACCCTCACCCGTCCCCTAATCCTAACCCGTACGCTGACACTAACCCGCGCCCTCACACGTCCGCTCCCCCTAAAGCGTTGTCGTACCCTCACCTGGACCCTAAACCGTCCCCGTCCCCTAACCCTAACCCTAGCCCGAACCCTAACCCTAACACTTCCCCGAAGCCTGACCCTCACCCGTCCCTTAATCCTAACCCGTACGCTGACACTAACCCGCGCCCTCACTCGTCCGCTCCCCCTAAAGCGTTGTCGTACCCTCACCTGGACCCTAACCCGTCCCCGTCCCCTAACCCTAACCCTAGCCCGAAACCTAACCCTAACCCTTCCCCGAAGCCTGACTCTCACCCGTTCCCTAATCCTAACACGTACGCTTACACTAACCCGCGCCCTCACACGTCCGCTCCCCCTAAAGCGTTGTCGTACCCTCACCTGGACCCTAAACCGTCCCCGTCCCCTAACCCTAACCCTAGCCCGAACCCTAACCCTAACCCTTCCAAGAAGCCTGACCATCACCCGTCCCCAATCCTAACCCGTAGGCTGACACTAACCCACGCCCTCACACGTCCGCTCCCCCTAAAGCGTTGTCGTACCCTCACATGGACCCTAAACCGTCCCCGTCCCCTAACCCTAACCCTAGCCCGAACCCTAACCCTATCCATTCCCCGAAGCCTGACCCTCACCCGTCCCCTAATCCTAACCCGTACGCTGACACTAACCCGCGCCCTCACACGTCCGCTCCCCCTAAAGCGTTGTCGTACCCTCACCTGGACCCTAAACCGTCCCCGTCCCCTAACCCTAACCCTAGCCCGAACCCTAACCCTAACCCTTCCCCGAAGCCTGACCCTCACCCGTCCCCTAATCCTAACCCGTACGCTGACACTAACCCGCGCCCTCACACGTCCGCTCCCCCTAAAGCGTTGTCGTACCCTCACCTGGACCCTAAACCGTCCCAGTCCCCTAACCCTAACCCTAGCCCGAACCCTAAGCCTAACCCTTCCCCGAAGCCTGACCCTCACCCGTCCCCTCATCCTAACCCGTACGCTGACACTAACCCGCGCCCTCACACGTCCGCTCCCCCTAAAGCGTTGTCGTACCCTCACCTGGACCCTAAACCGTCCCCGTCCCCTAACCCTAACCCTAGCCCGAACCCTAACCCTAACCCTTCCCCGAAGCCTGACCCTCACCCGTCCCCTAATCCTAACCCGTACGCTGACACTAACCCGCGCCCTCACACGTCCGCTCCCCCTAAAGCGTTGTCGTACCCTCACCTGGACCCTAAACCGTCCCCGTCCCCTAACCCTAACCCTAGCCCGAACCCTAACCCTAACACTTCCCCGAAGCCTGACCCTCACCCGTCCCCAAATCGTAAGCCGTACGCTGACACTAACCCGCGCCCTCACACGTCCGCTCCCCCTAAAGCGTTGTCCTACCCTCACCTGGACCGTAACCCGTCCCCGTCCCCTAACCCTAACCCTAGCCCGAACCCTAACCCTAACCCTTCCCCGAAGCCTGACCCTCACCCGTCCCCTAATCCTAACCCGTACGCTGACACTAACCCGCGCCCTCACACGTCCGCTCCCCCTAAAGCGTTGTCGTACCCTCACCTGGACCCTAAACCGTCCCCGTCCCCTAACCCTAACCCTAGCCCGAACCCTAACCCTAACCCTTCCCCGAAGCCTGACCCTCACCCGTCCCCTAATCCTAAGCCGTACGCTGACACTAACCCGCGCCCTCACACGTCCGCTCCCCCTCAAGCGTTGTCGTACCCTCACCTGGACCCTAAACCGTCCCCGTCCCCTAACCCTAACCCTAGCCCGAACCCTAACCCTATCCCTTCCCCGAAGCCTGACCCTCACCCGTCCCCTAATCCTAACCCGTACGCTGACACTAACCCGCGCCCTCACACGTCCGCTCCCCCTAAAGCATTGTCGTACCCTCACCTGGACCCTAAACCGTCCCCGTCCCCTAACCCTAACCCTAGCCCGAACCCTAACCCTAACCCTTCCCCGAAGCCTGACCCTCACCCGTCCCCTAATCCTAACCCGTACGCTGAAACTAACCCGCGCCCTCACACGTCCGCTCCCCCTAAAGCGTTGTCGTACCCTCACCTGGACCCTAAACCGTCCCCGTCCCCTAACCCTAACCCTAGCCCGAACCCTAACCCTAACCCTTCCCCGAAGCCTGACACTCACCCATCCCCTAATCCTAACCCGTACGCTGACACTAACCCACGCCCTCACACGTCCGCTCCCCCTAAAGCGTTGTCGTACCCTCACCTGGACCCTAAACCGTCCCCGTCCCCTAACCCTAACCCTAGCCCGAACCCTAACCCTAACCCTTCCCCGAAGCCTGACCCTCACCCGTCCCCTAATCCTAAGCCGTACGCTGACACTAACCCGCGCCCTCACACGTCCGCTCCCCCTCAAGCGTTGTCGTACCCTCACCTGGACCCTAAACCGTCCCCGTCCCCTAACCCTAACCCTAGCCCGAACCCTAACCCTATCCCTTCCCCGAAGCCTGACCCTCACCCGTCCCCTAATCCTAACCCGTACGCTGACACTAACCCGCGCCCTCACACGTCCGCTCCCCCTAAAGCATTGTCGTACCCTCACCTGGACCCTAAACCGTCCCCGTCCCCTAACCCTAACCCTAGCCCGAACCCTAACCCTAACCCTTCCCCGAAGCCTGACCCTCACCCGTCCCCTAATCCTAACCCGTACGCTGACACTAACCCGCGCCCTCACACGTCCGCTCCCCCTAAAGCGTTGTCGTACCCTCACCTGGACCCTAAACCGTCCCCGTCCCCTAACCCTAACCCTAGCCCGAACCCTAACCCTAACCCTTCCCCGAAGCCTGACACTCACCCATCCCCTAATCCTAACCCGTACGCTGACACTAACCCACGCCCTCACACGTCCGCTCCCCCTAAAGCGTTGTCGTACCCTCACCTGGACCCTAAACCGTCCCCGTCCCCTAACCCTAACCCTAGCCCGAACCCTAACCCTATCCCTTCCCCGAAGCCTGACCCTCACCCGTCCCCTAATCCTAACCCGTACGCTGACACTAACCCGCGCCCTCACACGTCCGCTCCCCCTAAAGCGTTGTCGTACCCTCACCTGGACCCTAAACCGTCCCCGTCCCCTAACCCTAACCCTAGCCCGAACCCGAAGCCTAACCCTTCCCCGAAGCCTGACTCTCACCCGTCCCCTAATCCTAACCCGTACGCTGACACTAACCCGCGCCCTCACACGTCCGCTCCCCCTAAAGCGTTGTCGTACCCTCACCTGGACCCTAAACCGTTCCCGTCCCCTAACCCTAACCCTAGCCCGAACCCTAAGCCTAACACTTCCCCGAAGCCTGACCCTCACCCGTCCCCTAATCCTAACCCGTACGCTGACACTAACCCACGCCCTCACACGTCCGCTCCCCCTAAAGCGTTGTCGTACCCTCACCTGGACCCTAAACCGTCCCCGTCCCCTAACCCTAACCCTAGCCCGAACCCTAAGCCTAACACTTCCCCGAAGCCTGACCCTCACCCGTCCCCTAATCCTAACCCGTACGCTGACACTAACCCGCGCCCTCACACGTCCGCTCCCCCTAAAGCGTTGTCGTACCCTCACCTGGACCCTAAACCGTCCCCGTCCCCTAACACTAACCCTAGCCCGAACCCTAACCCTAACCCTTCCCCGAAGCCTGACCCTCACCCGTCCCCTAATCCTAACCCGTACGCTGACACTAACCCGCGCCCTCACACGTCCGCACCCCTAAAGCGCTGTCGTACCCTCACCTGGACCCTAACCCGTCCCCGTCCCCTAACCCTAACCCTAGCCCGAAACCTAACCCTAACACTTCCCCGAAGCCTGACCCTCACCCGTCCCCTAATCCTAACCCGTACGCTTACACTAACCCGCGCCCTCACACGTCCGCTCCCCCTAAAGCGTTGTCGTACCCTCACCTGGACCCTAAACCGTCCCCGTCCCCTAACCCTAACCCTAGCCCGAACCCTAACCCTAACCCTTCCCCGAAGCCTGACCCTCACCCGTCCCCTAATCCTAACCGGTAGGCTGACACTAACCCACGCCCTCACACGTCCGCTCCCCCTAAAGTGTTGTCGTACCCTCACCTGGACCCTAAACCGTCCCCGTCCCCTAACCCTAACCCTAGCCCGAACCCTAACCCTATCCCTTCCCCGAAGCCTGACCCTCACCCGTCCCCTAATCCTAACCCGTACGCTGACACTAACCCGCGCCCTCACACGTCCGCTCCCCCTAAAGCATTGTCGTACACTCACCTGGACCCTAAACCGTCCCCGTCCCCTAACCCTAACCCAAGCCCGAACCCTAACCCTAACACTTCCCCGAAGCCTGACCCTCACCCGTCCCCTAATCCTAACCCGTACGCTGACACTAACCCGCGCCCTCACACGTCCGCTCCCCCTAAAGCGTTGTCGTACCCTCACCTGGACCCTAAACCGTCCCCGTCCCCTAACCCTAACCCTAGCCCGAACCCTAACCCTAACCCTTCCCCGAAGCCTGACCCTCACCCGTCCCCTAATCCTAACCCGTACGCTGACACTAACCCGCGCCCTCACACGTCCGCTCCCCCTAAAGCGTTGTCGTACCCTCACCTGGACCCTAACCCGTCCCCGTCCCCTAACCCTAACCCTAGCCCGAACCCTAACCCTAACCCTTCCCCGAAGCCTGACCCTCACCCGTCCCCTAATCCTAACCCGTACGCTGACACTAACCCGCGCCCTCACACGTCCGCACCCCTAAAGCGCTGTCGTACCCTCACCTGGACCCTAACCCGTCCCCGTCCCCTAACCCTAACCCTAGCCCGAAACCTAACCCTAACCCTTCCCCGAAGCCTGACCCTCACCCGTCCCCTAATCCTAACCCGTACGCTGACACTAACCCGCGCCCTCACACGTCCGCTCCCCCTAAAGCGTTGTCGTACCCTCACCTGGACCCTAAACCGTCCCCGTCCCCTAACCCTAACCCTAGCCCGAACCCTAACCCTAACCCTTCCCCGAAGCCTGACCCTCAACCGTCCCCTAATCCTAACCGGTAGGCTGACACTAACCCACGCCCTCACACGTCCGCTCCCCCTAAAGCGTTGTCGTACCCTCACCTGGACCCTAAACCGTCCCCGTCCCCTAACCCTAACCCTAGCCCGAACCCTAACCCTATCCCTTCCCCGAAGCCTGACCCTCACCCGTCCCCTAATCCTAACCCGTACGCTGACACTAACCCGCGCCCTCACACGTCCGCTCCCCCTAAAGCATTGTCGTACCCTCACCTGGACCCTAAACCGTCCCCGTCCCCTAACCCTAACCCTAGCCCGAACCCTAACCCTAACCCTTCCCCGAAGCCTGACCCTCACCCGTCCCCTAATCCTAACCCGTACGCTGACACTAACCCGCGCCCTCACACGTCCGCTCCCCCTAAAGCGTTGTCGTACCCTCACCTGGACCCTAAACCGTCCCCGTCCCCTAACCCTAACCCTAGCCCGAACCCTAAGCCTAACCCTTCCCCGAAGCCTGACTCTCACCCGTCCCCTAATCCTAACCCGTACGCTGACACTAACCCGCGCCCTCACATGTCCGCTCCCCCTAAAGCGTTGTCGTACCCTCACCTGGACCCTAAACCGTCCCCGTCCCCTAACCCTAACCCTAGCCCGAACCCTAAGCCTAACACTTCCCCGAAGCCTGACCCTCACCCGTCCCCTAATCCTAACCCGTACGCTGACACTAACCCGCGCCCTCACACGTCCGCTCCCCCTAAAGCGTTGTCGTACCCTCACCTGGACCCTAAACCGTCCCCGTCCCCTAACCCTAACCCTAGCCCGAACCCTAACCCTAACCCTTCCCCGAAGCCTGACCCTCACCCGTCCCCTAATCCTAACCCGTACGCTGACACTAACCCGCGCCCTCACACGTCCGCTACCCCTCAAGCGTTGTCGTACCCTCACCTGGACCCTAAACCGTCCCCGTCCCCTAACCCTAACCCTAGCCCGAACCCTAACCCTAACCCTTCCCCGAAGCCTGACCCTCACCCGTCCCCTAATCCTAACCCGTACGCTGACACTAACCCGCGCCCTCACACGTCCGCTCCCCCTAAAGCGTTGTCCTACCCTCACCTGGACCCTAAACCGTCCCCGTCCCCTAACCCTAACCCTAGCCCGAACCCTAACCCTAACCCTTCCCCGAAGCCTGACCCTCACCCGTCCCAAAATCGTAAGCCGTACGCTGACACTAACCCGCGCCCTCACACGTCCGCTCCCCCTAAAGCGTTGTCGTACCCTCACCTGGACCCTAAACCGTCCCCGTCCCCTAACCCTAACCCTAGCCCGAACCCTAACCCTAACCCTTCCCCGAAGACTGACCCTCACCCGTCCCCTATTCCTAACCCGTACGCTGACACTAACCCGCGCCCTCACACGTCCGCTCCCCCTAAAGAGTTGTCGTACCCTCACCTGGACCCTAAACCGTCCCCGTCCCCTAACCCTAACCCTAGCCCGAACCCTAACCCTAACCCTTCCCCGAAGCCTGACCCTCACCCGTCCCCTAATCCTAACCCGTACGCTTACACTAACCCGCGCCCTCACACGTCCGCTCCCCCTAAAGCGTTGTCGTACCCTCACCTGGACCCTAAACCGTCCCCATCCCCTAACCCTAACCCTAGCCCGAACCCTAACCCTAACCCTTCCCCGAAGCCTGACCCTCACCCGTCCCCTAATCCTAACCCGTACGCTGACACTAACCCGCGCCCTCACACGTCCGCTCCCCCTAAAGCGTTGTCGTACCCTCACCTGGACCCTAAACCGTCCCCGTCCCCTAACCCTAACCCTAGCCCGAACCCTAAGCCTAACCCTTCCCCGAAGCTTGACCCTCACCCGTCCCCTAATCCTAACCCGTACGCTGACACTAACCAGCGCCCTCACACGTCCTCTCCCCCTAAAGCGTTGTCGTACCCTCACCTGGACCCTAAACCGTCCCCGTCCCCTAACCCTAACCCTAGCCCGAACCCTAACCCTAACCCTTCCCCGAAGCCTGACCCTCACCCGTCCCGTAATCCTAACCCGTACGCTAACACTAACCCGCGCCCTCACACGTCCGCTCCCCCTCAAGCGTTGTCGTACCCTCACCTGGACCCTAACCCGTCCCCGTCCCCTAACCCTAACCCTAGCCCGAAACCTAACCCTAACCCTTCCCCGAAGCCTGACCCTCACCCGTCCCCTAATCCTAACCCGTACGCTGACACTAACCCGCGCCCTCACACGTCCGCTCCCCCTAAAGCGTTGTCGTACCCTCACCTGGACCCTAAACCGTCCCCGTCCCCTAACCCTAACCCTAGCCCGAACCCTAACCCTAACCCTTACCCGAAGCCTGACCCTCACCCATCCCCTAATCCTAACCCGTACGCTGACACTATCCCACGCCCTCACACGTCCGCTCCCCCTAAAGCGTTGTCGTACCCTCACCTGGACCCTAAACCGTCCCCGTCCCCTAACCCTAACCCTAGCCCGAACCCTAACCCTATCCCTTCCCCGAAGCCTGACCCTCACCCGTCCCCTAATCCTAACCCGTACGCTGACACTAACCCGCGCCCTCACACGTCCGCTCCCCCTAAAGCGTTGTCGTACCCTCACCTGGACCCTAAACCGTCCCCGTCCCCTAACCCTAACCCTAGCCCGAACCCTAAGCCTAACCCTTCCCCGAAGCCTGACTCTCACCCGTCCCCTAATCCTAACCCGTACACTGACACTAACCCGCGCCCTCACACGTCCGCTCCCCCTAAGGCGTTGTCGTACCCTCACCTGGACCCTAAACCGTCCCCGTCCCCTAACCCTAACCCTAGCCCGAACCCTAAGCCTAACACTTCCCCGAAGCCTGACCCTCACCCGTCCCCTCATCCTAACGCGTACGCTGACACTAACCCGCGCCCTCACACGTCCGCTCCCCCTAAAGCGTTGTCCTACCCTCACCTGGACCGTAACCCGTCCCCGTCCCCTAACCCTAACCCTAGCCCGAACCCTAACCCTAACCCTTCCCGGAAGCCTGACCCTCACCCGTCCCCTAATCCTAACCCGTACGCTGACACTAACACGCGCCCTCACACGTCCGCTCCCCCTAAAGCGTTGTCGTACCCTCACCTGGACCCTAAACCGTCCCCGTCCCCTAACCCTAACCCTAGCCCGAACCCTAACCCTAACCCTTCCCCAAAACCTGACCCTCACCCGTCCCCTAATCCTAACCCGTACGCTTACACTAACCCGCGCCCTCACACGTCCGCTCCCCCTAAAGCGTTGTCGTACCCTCACCTGGACCCTAAACCGTCCCCGTCCCCTAACCCTAACCCTAGCCCGAACCCTAACCCTAACCCTTCCCCGAAGCCTGACCCTCACCCGTCCCCTAATCCTAACCCGTACGCTTACACTAACCCGCGCCCTCACACGTCCGCTCCCTCTAAAGCGTTGTCGTACCCTCACCTGGACCCTAAACTGTCCCCGTCCCCTAACCCTAACCCTAGCCCGAACCCTAACCCTAACCCTTCCCCGAAGCCTGACCCTCACCCGTCCCCTAATCCTAACCCGTACGCTGACACTAACCCGCGCCCTCACACGTCCGCTCCCCCTAAAGCGTTGTCGTACCCTCACCTGGACCCTAAACCGTCCCCGTCCCCTAACCCTAACCCTAGCCCGAACCCTAACCCTAACCCTTCCCCGAAGCCTGACCCTCACCCGTCCCCTAATCCTAACCCGTACGCTGACACTAACCCGCGCCCTCACACGTACGCTCCCCCTAAAGCGTTGTCGTACCCTCACCTGGACCCTAAACCGTCCCCGTCCCCTAACCCTAACCCTAGCCCGAACCCTAACCCTAACCCTTCCCCGAAGCCTGACCCTCACCCGTCCCCTAATCCTAACCCGTACGCTGACACTAACCCGCGCCCTCACACGTCTGCTCCCCCTAAAGCGTTGTCGTACCCTCACCTGGACCCTAAACCGTCCCCGTCCCCTAACCCTAACCCTAGCCCGAACCCTAACCCTAACCCTTCCCCGAAGCCTGACCCTCACCCGTCCCCTAATCCTAACCCGTACGCTGACACTAACCCGCGCCCTCACACGTCCGCTCCCCCTAAAGCGTTGTCGTACCCTCACCTGGACCCTAAACCGTCCCCGTCCCCTAACCCTAACCCTAGCCCGAAACCTAACCCTAACCCTTCCCCGAAGCCTGACCCTCACCCGTCCCCTAATCCTAACCCGTACGCTGACACTAACCCGCGCCCTCACACGTCCGCTCCCCCTAAAGAGTTGTCGTACCCTCACCTGGACCCTAAACCGTCCCCGTCCCCTAACCCTAACCCTAGCCCGAACCCTAACCCTAACCCTTCCCCGAAGCCTGACCCTCACCCGTCCCCTAATCCTAACCCGTACGCTTACACTAACCCGCGCCCTCACACGTCCGCTCCCCCTAAAGCGTTGTCGTACCCTCACCTGGACCCTAAACCGTCCCCGTCCCCTAACCCTAACCCTAGCCCGAACCCTAACCCTAACCCTTCCCCGAAGCCTGACCCTCACCCGTCCCCTAATCCTAACCCGTACGCTGACACTAACCCGCGCCCTCACACGTACGCTCCCCCTAAAGCGTTGTCGTACCCTCACCTGGACCCTAACCCGTCCCCGTCCCCTAACCCTAACCCTAGTCCGAAACCTAACCCTAACCCTTCCCCGAAGCCTGACCCTCACCCGTCCCCTAATCCTAACCCGTACGCTGACACTAACCCGCGCCCTCACACGTCCGCTCCCCCTAAAGAGTTGTCGTACCCTCACCTGGACCCTAAACCGTCCCCGTCCCCTAACCCTAACCCTAGCCCGAACCCTAACCCTAACCCTTCCCCGAAGCCTGACCCTCACCCGTCCCCTAATCCTAACCCGTACGCTTACACTAACCCGCGCCCTCACACGTCCGCTCCCCCTAAAGCGTTGTCGTACCCTCACCTGGACCCTAAACCGTCCCCATCCCCTAACCCTAACCCTAGCCCGAACCCTAACCCTAACCCTTCCCCGAAGCCTGACCCTCACCCGTCCCCTAATCCTAACCCGTACGCTGACACTAACCCGCGCCCTCACACGTCCGCTCCCCCTAAAGCGTTGTCGTACCCTCACCTGGACCCTAACCCGTCCCCGTCCCCTAACCCTAACCCTAGCCCGAACCCTAAGCCTAACCCTTCCCCGAAGCCTGACCCTCACCCGTCCCCTAATCCTAACCCGTACGCTGACACTAACCAGCGCCCTCACACGTCCTCTCCCCCTAAAGCGTTGTCGTACCCTCACCTGGACCCTAAACCGTCCCCGTCCCCTAACCCTAACCCTAGCCCGAACCCTAACCCTAACCCTTCCCCGAAGCCTGACCCTCACCCGTCCCGTAATCCTAACCCGTACGCTAACACTAACCCGCGCACTCACACGTCCGCTCCCCCTCAAGCGTTGTCGTACCCTCACCTGGACCCTAACCCGTCCCCGTCCCCTAACCCTAACCCTAGACCGAAACCTAACCCTAACCCTTCCCCGAAGCCTGACCCTCACCCGTCCCCTAATCCTAACCCGTACGCTGACACTAACCCGCGCCCTCACACGTCCGCTCCCCCTACAGCGTTGTCGTACCCTCACCTGGACCCTAAACCGTCCCCGTCCCCTAACCCTAACCCTAGCCCGAACCCTAACCCTAACCCTTACCCGAAGCCTGACCCTCACCCATCCCCTAATCCTAACCCGTACGCTGACACTAACCCACGCCCTCACACGTCCGCTCCCCCTAAAGCGTTGTCGTACCCTCACCTGGACCCTAAACCGTCCCCGTCCCCTAACCCTAACCCTAGCCCGAACCCTAACCCTATCCCTTCCCCGAAGCCTGACCCTCACCCGTCCCCTAATCCTAACCCGTACGCTGACACTAACCCGCGCCCTCACACGTCCGCTCCCCCTAAAGCGTTGTCGTACCCTCACCTGGACCCTAAACCGTCCCCGTCCCCTAACCCTAACCCTAGCCCGAACCCTAAGCCTAACACTTCCCCGAAGCCTGACCCTCACCCGTCCCCTAATCCTAACCCGTACGCTGACACTAACCCGCGCCCTCACACGTCCGCTCCCCCTAAGGCGTTGTCGTACCCTCACCTGGACCCTAAACCGTCCCCGTCCCCTAACCCTAACCCTAGCCCGAACCCTAAGCCTAACACTTCCCCGAAGCCTGACCCTCACCCGTCCCCTCATCCTAACGTGTACGCTGACACTAACCCGCGCCCTCACACGTCCGCTCCCCCTAAAGCGTTGTCCTACCCTCACCTGGACCGTAACCCGTCCCCGTCCCCTAACCCTAACCCTAGCCCGAACCCTAACCCTAACCCTTCCCGGAAGCCTGACCCTCACCCGTCCCCTAATCCTAACCCGTACGCTGACACTAACACGCGCCCTCACACGTCCGCTCCCCCTAAAGCGTTGTCGTACCCTCACCTGGACCCTAAACCGTCCCCGTCCCCTAACCCTAACCCTAGCCCGAACCCTAACCCTAACCCTTCCCCAAAGCCTGACCCTCACCCGTCCCCTAATCCTAACCCGTACGCTTACACTAACCCGCGCCCTCACACGTCCGCTCCCCCTAAAGCGTTGTCGTACCCTCACCTGGACCCTAAACCGTCCCCGTCCCCTAACCCTAACCCTAGCCCGAACCCTAAGCCTAACCCTTCCCCGAAGCCTGACCCTCACCCGTCCCCTAATCCTAACCCGTACGCTTACACTAACCCGCGCCCTCACACGTCCGCTCCCCCTAAAGCGTTGTCGTACCCTCACCTGGACCCTAAACTGTCCCCGTCCCCTATCCCTAACCCTAGCCCGAACCCTAACCCTAACCCTTCCCCGAAGCCTGACCCTCACCCGTCCCCTAATCCTAACCCGTACGCTGACACTAACCCGCGCCCTCACACGTCCGCTCCCCCTAAAGCGTTGTCGTACCCTCACCTGGACCCTAAACCGTCCCCGTCCCCTAACCCTAACCCTGGCCCGAACCCTAACCCTAACCCTTCCCCGAAGCCTGACCCTCACCCGTCCCCTAATCCTAACCCGTACGCTGACACTAACCCGCGCCCTCACACGTCTGCTCCCCCTAAAGCGTTGTCGTACCCTCACCTGGACCCTAAACCGTCCCCGTCCCCTAACCCTAACCCTAGCCCGAACCCTAACCCTAACCCTTCCCCGAAGCCTGACCCTCACCCGTCCCCAATCCTAACCCGTACGCTGACACTAACCCGCGCCCTCACACGTCCGCTCCCCCTAAAGCGTTGTCGTACCCTCACCTGGACCCTAACCCGTCCCCGTCCCCTAACCCTAACCCTAGCCCGAAACCTAACCCTAACCCTTCCCCGAAGCCTGACCCTCACCCGTCCCCTAATCCTAACCCGTACGCTGACACTAACCCGCGCCCTCACACGTCCGCTCCCCCTAAAGAGTTGTCGTACCCTCACCTGGACCCTAAACCGTCCCCGTCCCCTAACCCTAACCCTAGCCCGAACCCTAACCCTAACCCTTCCCCGAAGCCTGACCCTCACCCGTCCCCTAATCCTAACCTGTACGCTTACACTAACCCGCGCCCTCACACGTCCGCTCCCCCTAAAGCGTTGTCGTACCCTCACCTGGACCCTAAACCGTCCCCGTCCCCTAACCCTAACCCTAGCCCGAACCCTAACCCTAACCCTTCCCCGAAGCCTGACCCTCACCCGTCCCCTAATCCTAACCCGTACGCTGACACTAACCCGCGCCCTCACACGTCCGCTCCCCCTAAAGCGTTGTCGTACCCTCACCTGGACCCTAAACCGTCCCCGTCCCCTAACCCTAACCCTAGCCCGAACCCTAACCCTAACACTTCCCCGAAGCCTGACCCTCACCCGTCCCTTAATCCTAACCCGTACGCTGACACTAACCCGCGCCCTCACTCGTCCGCTCCCCCTAAAGCGTTGTCGTACCCTCACCTGGACCCTAACCCGTCCCCGTCCCCTAACCCTAACCCTAGCCCGAAACCTAACCCTAACCCTTCCCCGAAGCCTGACTCTCACCCGTTCCCTAATCCTAACACGTACGCTTACACTAACCCGCGCCCTCACACGTCCGCTCCCCCTAAAGCGTTGTCGTACCCTCACCTGGACCCTAACCCGTCCCCGTCCCCTAACCCTAACCCTAGCCCGAAACCTAACCCTAACACTTCCCCGAAGCCTGACCCTCACCCGTTCCCTAATCCTAACCCGTACGCTGACACTAACCCGCGCCCTCACACGTCCGCTCCCCCTAAAGCGTTGTCGTACCCTCACCTGGACCCTAAACCGTCCCCGTCCCCTAAACCTAACCCTAGCCCGAACCCTAACCCTAACCCTTCCAAGAAGCCTGACCATCACCCGTCCCCAATCCTAACCCGTAGGCTGACACTAACCCACGCCCTCACACGTCCGCTCCCCCTAAAGCGTTGTCGTACCCTCACATGGACCCTAAACCGTCCCCGTCCCCTAACCCTAACCCTAGCCCGAACCCTAACCCTATCCCTTCCCCGAAGCCTGACCCTCACCCGTCCCCTAATCCTAACCCGTACGCTGACACTAACCCGCGCCCTCACACGTCCGCTCCCCCTAAAGCGTTGTCGTACCCTCACCTGGACCCTAAACCGTCCCCGTCCCCTAACCCTAACCCTAGCCCGAACCCTAACCCTAACCCTTCCCCGAAGCCTGACCCTCACCCGTCCCCTAATCCTAACCCGTAAGCTGACACTAACCCGCGCCCTCACACGTCCGCTCCCCCTAAAGCGTTGTCGTACCCTCACCAGGACCCTAAACCGTCCCCGTCCCCTAACCCTAACCCTAGCCCGAACCCTAACCCTAACCCTTCCCCGAAGCCTGACCCTCACCCGTCCCCTAATCCTAACCCGTACGCTGACACTAACCCGCGCCCTCACACGTCCGCTCCCCCTAAAGCGTTGTCGTACCCTCACCTGGACCCTAAACCGTCCCCGTCCCCTAACCCTAACCCTAGCCTGAACCCTAACCCTAACCCTTCCCCGAAGCCTGACCCTCACCCGTCCCCTAATCCTAACCCGTACGCTGACACTAACCCGCGCCCTCACACGTCCGCTCCCCCTAAAGCGTTGTCGTACCCTCACCTGGACCCTAAACCGTCCCCGTCCCCTAACCCTAACCCTAGCCCGAACCCTAAGCCTAACCCTTCCCCGAAGCCTGACCCTCACCCGTCCCCTAATCCTAACCCGTACGCTGACACTAACCCGCGCCCTCACACGTCCGCTCCCCCTAAAGCGTTGTCGTACCCTCACCTGGACCCTAAACCGTCCCCGTCCCCTAACCCTAACCCTAGCCCGAACCCTAAGCCTAACCCTTCCCCGAAGCCTGACTCTCACCTGTCCCCTAATCCTAACCCGTACGCTGACACTAACCCGCGCCCTCACACGTCCGCTCCCCCTAAAGCGTTGTCGTACCCTCACCTGGACCCTAAACCGTCCCCGTCCCCTAACCCTAACCCTAGCCCGAACCCTAAGCCTAACCCTTCCCCGAAGCCTGACCCTCACCCGTCCCCTCATCCTAACCCGAACGCTGACACTAACCCGCGCCCTCACACGTCCGCTCCCCCTAAAGCGTTGTCGTACCCTCACCTGGACCCTAAACCGTCCCCGTCCCCTAACCCTAACCCTAGCCCGAACCCTAACCCTAACCCTTCCCCGAAGCCTGACCCTCACCCGTCCCCTAATCCTAACCCGTACGCTGACACTAACCCGCGCCCTCACACGTCCGCTCCCCCTAAAGCGTTGTCGTACCCTCACCTGGACCCTAATCCGTCCCCGTCCCCTAACCCTAACCCTAGCCCGAACCCTAACCCTAACCCTTCCCCGAAGCCTGACCCTCACCCGTCCCCAAATCGTAAGCCGTACGCTGACACTAACCCGCGCCCTCACACGTCCGCTCCCCCTAAAGCGTTGTCCTACCCTCACCTGGACCGTAACCCGTCCCCGTCCCCTAACCCTAACCCTAGCCCGAACCCTAACCCTAACCCTTCCCGGAAGCCTGACCCTCACCCGTCCCCTAATCCTAACCCGTACGCTGACACTAACACGCGCCCTCACACGTCCGCTCCCCCTAAAGCGTTGTCGTACCCTCACCTGGACCCTAAACCGTCCCCGTCCCCTAACCCTAACCCTAGCCCGAACACTAAGCCTAACCCTTCCCCGAAGCCTGACCCTCACCCGTCCCCTCATCCTAACTCGTACGCTGACACTAACCCGCGCCCTCACACGTCCGCTCCGCCTAAAGCGTTGTCGTACCCTCACCTGGACCCTAAACCGTCCCCGTCCCCTAACCCTAACCCTAGCCCGAACCCTAACCCTAATCCTTCCCCGAAGCCTGACCCTCACCCGTCCCCTAATCCTAACCCGTACGCTGACACTAACCCGCGCCCTCACACGTCCGCTCCCCCTCAAGCGTTGTCGTACCCTCACCTGGACCCTAAACCGTCCCCGTCCCCTAACCCTAACCCTAGCCCGAACCCTAACCCTAACCCTTCCCCGAAGCCTGACCCTCACCCGTTCCCTAATCCTAACCCGTACGCTGACACTAACCCGCGCCCTCACACGTCCGCTCCCCCTAAAGCGTTGTCCTACCCTCACCTGGACCCTAAACCGTCCCCGTCCCCTAACCCTAACCCTAGCCCGAACCCTAAACCTAACCCTTCCCCGAAGCCTGACCCTCACCCGTCCCCTAATCCTAAGCCTTACGCTGACACTAACCCGCGCCCTCACACGTCCGCTCCCCCTAAAACGTTGTCGTACCCTCACCTGGACCCTAAACCGTCCCCGTCCCCTAACCCTAACCCTAGCCCGAACCCTAACCCTAACCCTTCCCGGAAGCCTGACCCTCACCCGTCCCCTAATCCTAACCCGTACGCTGACACTAACCCGCGCCCTCACACGTCCGCTCCCCCTAAAGCGTTGTCGTACCCTCACCTGGACCCTAAACCGTCCCCGTTCCCTAACCCTAACCCTAGCCCGAACCCTAAGCCTAACCCTTCCCCGAAGCCTGACCCTCACCCGTCCCCTAATCCTAACCCGTACGCTGACACTAACCCGCGCCCTCACACGTCCGCTCCCCCTAAAGCGTTGTCGTACCCTCACCTGGACCCTAAACCGTCCCCGTCCCCTAACCCTAACCCTAGCCCGAACCCTAACCCTAACCCTTCCCCGAAGCCTGACACTCACCCGTCCCCTAATCCTAACCCGTACGCTTACACTAACCCGCGCCCTCACACGTCCGCTCCCCCTAAAGCGTTGTCGTACCCTCACCTGGACCCTAAACCGTCCCCGTCCCCTAACCCTAACCCTAGCCCGAACCCTAACCCTAACCCTTCCCCGAAGCCTGACCCTCACCCGTCCCCTAATCCTAACCCGTACGCTGACACTAACCCGCGCCCTCACACGTCCGCTCCCCCTAAAGCGTTGTCGTACCCTCACCTGGACCCTAAACCGTCCCCGTCCCCTAACCCTAACCCTAGCCCGAACCCTAACCCTAACCCTTCCCCGAAGCCTGACCCTCACCCGTCCCCTAATCCTAACCCGTACGCTGACACTAACCCGCGCCCTCACACGTCCGCTCCCCCTAAAGCGTTGTCGTACCCTCACCTGGACCCTAACCCGTCCCCGTCCCCTAACCCTAACCCTAGCCCGAAACCTAACCCTAACCCTTCCCCGAAGCCTGACCCTCACCCGTCCCCTAATCGTAACCCGTACGCTGACACTAACCCGCGCCCTCACACGTCCGCTCCCCCTAAAGAGTTGTCGTACCCTCACCTGGACCCTAAACCGTCCCCGTCCCCTAACCCTAACCCTAGCCCGAACCCTAACCCTAACCCTTCCCCGAAGCCTGACCCTCACCCGTCCCCTAATCCTAACCCGTAGGCTGACACTAACCCACGCCCTCACACGTCCGCTCCCCCTAAAGCGTTGTCGTACCCTCACCTGGACCCTAAACCGTCCCCGTCCCCTAACCCTAACCCTAGCCCGAACCCTAACCCTAACCCTTCCCCGAAGCCTGACACTCACCCGTCCCCTAATCCTAACCCGTACGCTGACACTAACCCGCGCCCTCACACGTCCGCTCCCCCTAAAGCGTTGTCGTACCCTCACCTGGACCCTAACCCGTCCCCGTCCCCTAACCCTAACCCTAGCCCGAAACCTAACCCTAACACTTCGCCGAAGCCTGACCCTCACCCGTTCCCTAATCCTAACCCGTACGCTGACACTAACCCGCGCCCTCACACGTCCGCTCCCCCTAAAGCGTTGTCGTACCCTCACCTGGACCCTAAACCGTCCCCGTCCCCTAACCCTAACCCTAGCCCGAACCCTAACCCTAACCCTTCCATGAAGCCTGACCATCACCCGTCCCCAATCCTAACCCGTAGGCTGACACTAACCCACGCCCTCACACGTCCGCTCCCCCTAAAGCGTTGTCGTACCCTCACATGGACCCTAAACCGTCCCCGTCCCCTAACCCTAACCCTAGCCTGAACCCTAACCCTATCCCTTCCCCGAAGCCTGACCCTCACCCGTCCCCTAATCCTAACCCGTACGCTGACACTAACCCGCGCCCTCACTCGTCCGCTCCCCCTAAAGCGTTGTCGTACCCTCACCTGGACCCTAAACCGTCCCCGTCCCCTAACCCTAACCCTAGCCCGAACCCTAACCCTAACCCTTCCCCGAAGCCTGACCCTCACCCGTCCCCTAATCCTAACCCGTACGCTGACACTAACACGCGCCCTCACACGTCCACTCCCCCTAAAGCGTTGTCGTACCCTCACCAGGACCCTAAACCGTCCCCGTCCCCTAACCCTAACCCTATCCCGAACCCTAACCCTAACCCTTCCCCGAAGCCTGACCCTCACCCGTCCCCTAATCCTAACCCGTACGCTGACACTAACCCGCGCCCTCACACGTCCGCTCCCCCTAAAGCGTTGTCGTACCCTCACCTGGACCCTAAACCGTCCCCGTCCCCTAACCCTAACCCTAGCCCGAACCCTAACCCTAACCCTTCCCCGAAGCCTGACCCTCACCCGTCCCCTAATCCTAACCCGTACGCTGACACTAACCCGCGCCCTCACACGTCCGCTCCCCCTAAAGCGTTGTCGTACCCTCACCTAGACCCTAACCCGTCCCCGTCCCCTAACCCTAACCCTAGCCCGAAACCTAACCCTAACCCTTCCCCGAAGCCTGACCCTCACCCGTCCCCTAATCCTAACCCGTACGCTGACACTAACCCGCGCCCTCACACGTCCGCTCCCCCTAAAGAGTTGTCGTACCCTCACCTGGACCCTAAACCGTCCCCGTCCCCTAACCCTAACCCTAGCCCGAACCCTAACCCTAACCCTTCCCCGAAGCCTGACCCTCACCCGTCCCCTAATCCTAACCCGTAGGCTGACACTAACCCACGCCCTCACACGTCCGCTCCCCCTAAAGCGTTGTCGTACCCTCACCTGGACCCTAAACCGTCCCCGTCCCCTAACCCTAACCCTAGCCCGAACCCTAACCCTAACCCTTCCCCGAAGCCTGACACTCACCCGTCCCCTAATCCTAACCCGTACGCTGACACTAACCCGCGCCCTCACACGTCCGCTCCCCCTAAAGCGTTGTCGTACCCTCACCTGGACCCTAACCCGTCCCCGTCCCCTAACCCTAACCCTAGCCCGAAACCTAACCCTAACACTTCGCCGAAGCCTGACCCTCACCCGTTCCCTAATCCTAACCCGTACGCTGACACTAACCCGCGCCCTCACACGTCCGCTCCCCCTAAAGCGTTGTCGTACCCTCACCTGGACCCTAAACCGTCCCCGTCCCCTAACCCTAACCCTAGCCCGAACCCTAACCCTAACCCTTCCATGAAGCCTGACCATCACCCGTCCCCAATCCTAACCCGTAGGCTGACACTAACCCACGCCCTCACACGTCCGCTCCCCCTAAAGCGTTGTCGTACCCTCACATGGACCCTAAACCGTCCCCGTCCCCTAACCCTAACCCTAGCCCGAACCCTAACCCTATCCCTTCCCCGAAGCCTGACCCTCACCCGTCCCCTAATCCTAACCCGTACGCTGACACTAACCCGCGCCCTCACTCGTCCGCTCCCCCTAAAGCGTTGTCGTACCCTCACCTGGACCCTAAACCGTCCCCGTCCCCTAACCCTAACCCTAGCCCGAACCCTAACCCTAACCCTTCCCCGAAGCCTGACCCTCACCCGTCCCCTAATCCTAACCCGTACGCTGACACTAACACGCGCCCTCACACGTCCACTCCCCCTAAAGCGTTGTCGTACCCTCACCAGGACCCTAAACCGTCCCCGTCCCCTAACCCTAACCCTGTCCCGAACCCTAACCCTAACCCTTCCCCGAAGCCTGACCCTCACCCGTCCCCTAATCCTAACCCGTACGCTGACACTAACCCGCGCCCTCACACGTCCGCTCCCCCTAAAGCGTTGTCGTACCCTCACCTGGACCCTAAACCGTCCCCGTCCCCTAACCCTAACCCTAGCCCGAACCCTAACCCTAACCCTTCCCCGAAGCCTGACCCTCACCCGTCCCCTAATCCTAACCCGTACGCTGACACTAACCCGCGCCCTCACACGTCCGCTCCCCCTAAAGCGTTGTCGTACCCTCACCTGGACCCTAAACCGTCCCCGTCCCCTAACCCTAACCCTAGCCCGAACCCTAAGCCTAACCCTTCCCCGAAGCCTGACCCTCACCCGTCCCCTAATCCTAACCCGTACGCTGACACTAACCCGCGCCCTCACACGTCCGCTCCCCATAAAGCGTTGTCGTACCCTCACCTGGACCCTAAACCGTCCCCGTCCCCTAACCCTAACCCTAGCCCGAACCCTAAGCCTAACCCTTCCCCGAAGCCTGACTCTCACCCGTCCCCTAATCCTAACCCGTACGCTAACACTAACCCGCGCCCTCACACGTCCGCTCCCCCTAAAGCGTTGTCCTACCCTCACCTGGACCCTAAACCGTCCCCGTCCCCTAACCCTAACCCTAGCCCGAACCCTAAGCCTAACCCTTCCCCGAAGCCTGACCCTCACCCGTCCCCTCATCCTAACCCGTACGCTGACACTAACCCGCGCCCTCACACGTCCGCTCCCCCTAAAGCGTTGTCGTACCCTCACCTGGACCCTAAACCGTCCCCGTCCCCTAACCCTAACCCTAGCCCGAACCCTAACCCTAACCCTTCCCCGAAGCCTGACCCTCACCCGTCCCCTAATCCTAACCCGTACGCTGACAGTAACCCGCGCCCTCACACGTCCGCTCCCCCTAAAGCGTTGTCGTACCCTGACCTGGACCCTAAACCGTCCCCGTCCCCTAACCCTAACCCTAGCCCGAACCCTAACCCTAACCCTTCCCCGAAGCCTGACCCTCACCCGTCCCCAAATCGTAAGCCGTACGCTGACACTAACCCGCGCCCTCACACGTCCGCTCCCCCTAAAGCGTTGTCCTACCCTCACCTGGACCGTAACCCGTCCCCGTCCCCTAACCCTAACCCTAGCCCGAACCCTAACCCTAACCCTTCCCGGAAGCCTGACCCTCACCCGTCCCCTAATCCTAACCCGTACGCTGACACTAACCCGCGCCCTCACTCGTCCGCTCCCCCTAAAGCGTTGTCGTACCCTCACCTGGACCCTAAACCGTCCCCGTCCCCTAACCCTAACCCTAGCCCGAACCCTAACCCTAACCCTTCCCCGAAGCCTGACCCTCACCCGTCCCCTCATCCTAACCCGTACGCTGACACTAACCCGCGCCCTCACACGTCCGCTCCCCCTAAAGCGTTGTCGTACCCTCACCTGGACCCTAAACCGTCCCCGTCCCCTAACCCTAACCCTAGCCCGAACCCTAACCCTAACCCTTCCCCGAAGCCTGACCCTCACCCGTCCCCTAATCCTAACCCGTACGCTGACACTAACCCGCGCCCTCACACGTCCGCTCCCCCTAAAGCGTTGTCGTACCCTCACCTGGACCCTAAACCGTCCCCGTCCCCTAACCCTAACCCTAGCCCGAACCCTAACCCTAACCCTTCCCCGAAGCCTGACCCTCACCCGTCCCCTAATCCTAACCCGTACGCTGACACTAACCCGCGCCCTCACACGTCCGCTCCCCCTAAAGCGTTGTCCTACCCTCACCTGGACCCTAAACCGTCCCCGTCACCTAACCCTAACCCTAGCCCGAACCCTAATCCTAACCCTTCCCCGAAGCCTGACCCTCACCCGTCCCCTAATCCTAAGCCTTACGCTGACACTAACCCGCGCCCTCACACGTCCGCTCCCCCTAAAGCGTTGTCGTACCCTCACCTGGACCCTAAACCGTCCCCGTCCCCTAACCCTAACCCTAGCCCGAACCCTAACCCTAACCCTTCCCCGAAGCCTGACCCTCACCCGTCCCCTCATCCTAACCCGTACGCTGACACTAACCCGCGCCCTCACACGTCCGCTCCCCCTAAAGCGTTGTCGTACCCTCACCTGGACCCTAAACCGTCCCCGTCCCCTAACCCTAACCCTAGCCCGAACCCTAACCCTAACCCTTCCCCGAAGCCTGACCCTCACCCGTCCCCTAATCCTAACCCGTACGCTGACACTAATCCGCGCCCTCACACGTCCGCTCCCCCTAAAGCGTTGTCGTACCCTCACCTGGACCCTAAACCTTCCCCGTCCCCTAACCCTAACCCTAGCCCGAACCCTAAGCCTAACCCTTCCCCGAAGCCTGACCCTCACCCGTCCCCTAATCCTAACCCGTACGCTGACACTAACCCGCGCCCTCACACGTCCGCTCCCCCTAAATCGTTGTCGTACCCTCACCTGGACCCTAAACCGTCCCCGTCCCCTAACCCTAACCCTAGCCCGAAGCCTAACCCTAACCCTTCCCCGAAGCCTGACCCTCACCCGTCCCCTAATCCTAAGCCTTACGCTGACACTAACCCGCGCCCTCACACGTCCGCTCCCCCTAAAGCGTTGTCGTACCCTCACCTGGACCCTAAACCGTCCCCGTCCCCTAACCCTAACCCTAGCCCGAACCCTAAGCCTAACCCTTCCCCGAAGCCTGACCCTCACCCGTCCCCTAATCCTAACACGTACGCTGACACTAACCCGCGCCCTCACACGTCCGCTCCCCCTAAAGCGTTGTCGTACCCTCACCTGGACCCTAAACCGTCCCCGTCCCCTAACCCTAACCCTAGCCCGAACCCTAACCCTAACCCTTCCCCGAAGCCTGACCCTCACCCGTCCCCTAATCCTAACCCGTACGCTGACACTAATCCGCGCCCTCACACGTCCGCTCCCCCTAAAGCGTTGTCGTACCCTCACCTGGACCCTAAACCTTCCCCGTCCCCTAACCCTAACCCTAGCCCGAACCCTAAGCCTAACCCTTCCCCGAAGCCTGACCCTCACCCGTCCCCTAATCCTAACCCGTACGCTGACACTAACCCGCGCCCTCACACGTCCGCTCCCCCTAAATCGTTGTCGTACCCTCACCTGGACCCTAAACCGTCCCCGTCCCCTAACCCTAACCCTAGCCCGAAGCCTAACCCTAACCTTTCCCCGAAGCCTGACCCTCACCCGTCCCCTAATCCTAACCCGTACGCTGACACTAACCCGCGCCCTCACACGTCCGCTCCCCCTAAAGCGTTGTCGTACCCTCACCTGGACCCTAAACCGTCCCCGTCCCCTAACCCTAACCCTAGCCCGAACCCTAAGCCTAACCCTTCCCCGAAGCCTGACCCTCACCCGTCCCCTAATCCTAACCCGTACGCTGACACTAACCCGCGCCCTCACACGTCCGCTCCCCCTAAAGCGTTGTCGTACCCTCACCTGGACCCTAAACCGTCCCCGTCCCCTAACCCTAACCCTAGCCCGAACCCTAACCCTAACCCTTCCCCGAAGCCTGACCGTCACCCGTCCCCTAAACCTAACCCGTACGCTGACACTAACCCGCGCCCTCACACGTCCGCTCCCCCTACAGCGTTGTCGTACCCTCACCTGGACCCTAAACCGTCCCCATCCCCTAACCCTAACCCTAGCCCGAAACCTAACCCTATCCCTTCCCCGAAGCCTGACCCACACCCGTCCCCTAATCCTAACCCGAACGCTGACACTAACCCAAGCCCTCACACGTCCGCTCCCCCTAAAGCGTTGTCGTACCCTCACCTGGACCCTAAACCGTCCCCGTCCCCTAACCCTAACCCTAGCCCGAACCCTAACCCTAACCCTTCCCCGAAGCCTGACCCTCACCCGTCCCCTAATCCTAAGCCGTACGCTGACACTAACCCGCGCCCTCACACGTCCGCTCCCCCTAAAGCGTTGTCGTACCCTCACCTGGACCCTAAACCGTCCCCGTCCCCTAACCCTAACCCTAGCCCGAACCCTAACCCTAACCCTTCCCCGAAGCCTGACCCTCACCCGTCCCCTAATCCTAACCCGTAGGCTGACACTAACCCACGCCCTCACACGTCCGCTCCCCCTAAAGCGTTGTTGTACCCTCACCTGGACCCTAAACCGTCCCCGTCCCCTAACCCTAACCCTAGCCCGAACCCTAACCCTAACCCTTCCCCGAAGCCTGACCCTCACCCGTCCCCTAATCCTAACCCGTACGCTGACACTAACCCGCGCCCTCACACGTCCTCTCCCCCTAAAGCGTTGTCGTACCCTAACCTGGACCCTAACCCGTCCCCGTCCCCTAACCCTAACCCTAGCCCGAAACCTAACCCTAACACTTCCCCGAAGCCTGACCCTCACCCGTTCCCTAATCCTAACCCGTACGCTGACACTAACCCGCGCCCTCACACGTCCGCTCCCCCTAAAGCGTTGTCGTACCCTCACCTGGACCCTAAACCGTCCCCGTCCCCTAACCCTAACCCTAGCCCGAACCCTAACCCTAACCCTTCCAAGAAGCCTGACCATCACCCGTCCCCAATCCTAACCCGTAGGCTGACACTAACCCACGCCCTCACACGTCCGCTCCCCCTAAAGCGTTGTCGTACCCTCACATGGACCCTAAACCGTCCCCATCCCCTAACCCTAACCCTAGCCCGAACCCTAACCCTATCCCTTCCCCGAAGCCTGACCCTCACCCGTCCCCTAATCCTAACCCGTACGCTGACACTAACCCGCGCCCTCACACGTCCGCTCCCCCTAAAGCGTTGTCGTACCCTCACCTGGACCCTAAACCGTCCCCGTCCCCTAACCCTAACCCTAGCCCGAACCCTAACCCTAAACCTTCCCCGAAGCCTGACCCTCACCCGTCCCCTAATCCTAACCCGTACGCTGACACTAACCCGCGCCCTCACACGTCCGCTCCCCCTAAAGCGTTGTCGTACCCTCACCAGGACCCTAAACCGTCCCCGTCCCCTAACCCTAACCCTAGCCCGAACCCTAACCCTAACCCTTCCCCGAAGCCTGACCCTCACCCGTCCCCTAATCCTAACCCGTACGCTGACACTAACCCGCGCCCTCACACGTCCGCGTCCCCTAAAGCGTTGTCGTACCCTCACCTGGACCCTAAACCGTCCCCGTCCCCTAACCCTAACCCTAGCCCGAACCCTAACCCTAACCCTTCCCCGAAGCCTGACCCTCACCCGTCCCCTAATCCTAACCCGTACGCTGACACTAACCCGCGCCCTCACACGTCCGCTCCCCCTAAAGCGTTGTCGTACCCTCACCTGGACCCTAAACCGTCCCCGTCCCCTAACCCTAACCCTAGCCCGAACCCTAAGCCTAACCCTTCCCCGAAGCCTGACCCTCACCCGTCCCCTAATCCTAACCCGTACGCTGACACTAACCCGCGCCCTCACACGTCCGCTCCCCCTAAAGCGTTGTCGTACCCTCACCTGGACCCTAAACCGTCCCCGTCCCCTAACCCTAACCCTAGCCCGAACCCTAAGCCTAACCCTTCCCCGAAGCCTGACTCTCACCCGTCCCCTAATCCTAACCCGTACGCTGACACTAACCCGCGCCCTCACACGTCCGCTCCCCCTAAAGCGTTGTCGTACCCTCACCTGGACCCTAAACCGTCCCCTAACCCTAACCCTAACCCTAGCCCGAACCCTAAGCCTAACCCTTCCCCGAAGCCTGACCCTCACCCGTCCCATCATCCTAACCCGTACGCTGACACTAACCCGCGCCCTCACACTTCCGCTCCCCCTAAAGCGTTGTCGTACCCTCACCTGGACCCTAAACCGTCCCCGTCCCCTAACCCTAACCCTAGCCCGAACCCTAACCCTAACCCTTCCCCGAAGCCTGACCCTCACCCGTCCCCTAATCCTAACCCGTACGCTGACACTAACCCGCGCCCTCACACGTCCGCTCCCCCTAAAGAGTTGTCGTACCCTCACCTGGACCCTAAACCGTCCCCGTCCCCTAACCCTAACCCTAGCCCGAACCCTAACCCTAACCCTTCCCCGAAGCCTGACCCTCACCCGTCCCCTAATCCTAACCCGTAGGCTGACACTAACCCACGCCCTCACACGTCCGCTCCCCCTAAAGCGTTGTCGTACCCTCACCTGGACCCTAAACCGTCCCCGTCCCCTAACCCTAACCCTAGCCCGAACCCTAACCCTAACCCTTCCCCGAAGCCTGACACTCACCCGTCCCCTAATACTAACCCGTACGCTGACACTAACCCGCGCCCTCACACGTCCGCTCCCCCTAAAGCGTTGTCGTACCCTCACCTGGACCCTAACCCGTCCCCGTCCCCTAACCCTAACCCTAGCCCGAAACCTAACCCTAACACTTCGCCGAAGCCTGACCCTCACCCGTTCCCTAATCCTAACCCGTACGCTGACACTAACCCGCGCCCTCACACGTCCGCTCCCCCTAAAGCGTTGTCGTACCCTCACCTGGACCCTAAACCGTCCCCGTCCCCTAACCCTAACCCTAGCCCGAACCCTAACCCTAACCCTTCCATGAAGCCTGACCATCACCCGTCCCCAATCCTAACCCGTAGGCTGACACTAACCCACGCCCTCACACGTCCGCTCCCCCTAAAGCGTTGTCGTACCCTCACATGGACCCTAAACCGTCCCCGTCCCCTAACCCTAACCCTAGCCCGAACCCTAACCCTATCCCTTCCCCGAAGCCTGACCCTCACCCGTCCCCTAATCCTAACCCGTACGCTGACACTAACCCGCGCCCTCACACGTCCGCTCCCCCTAAAGCGTTGTCGTACCCTCACCTGGACCCTAAACCGTCCCCGTCCCCTAACCCTAACCCTAGCCCGAACCCTAACCCTAACCCTTCCCCGAAGCCTGACCCTCACCCGTCCCCTAATCCTAACCCGTACGCTGACACTAACACGCGCCCTCACACGTCCACTCCCCCTAAAGCGTTGTCGTACCCTCACCAGGACCCTAAACCGTCCCCGTCCCCTAACCCTAACCCTATCCCGAACCCTAACCCTAACCCTTCCCCGAAGCCTGACCCTCACCCGTCCCCTAATCCTAACCCGTACGCTGACACTAACCCGCGCCCTCACACGTCCGCTCCCCCTAAAGCGTTGTCGTACCCTCACCTGGACCCTAAACCGTCCCCGTCCCCTAACCCTAACCCTAGCCCGAACCCTAACCCTAACCCTTCCCCGAAGCCTGACCCTCACCCGTCCCCTAATCCTAACCCGTACGCTGACACTAACCCGCGCCCTCACACGTCCGCTCCCCCTAAAGCGTTGTCGTACCCTCACCTGGACCCTAAACCGTCCCCGTCCCCTAACCCTAACCCTAGCCCGAACCCTAAGCCTAACCCTTCCCCGAAGCCTGACCCTCACCCGTCCCCTAATCCTAACCCGTACGCTGACACTAACCCGCGCCCTCACACGTCCGCTCCCCATAAAGCGTTGTCGTACCCTCACCTGGACCCTAAACCGTCCCCGTCCCCTAACCCTAACCCTAGCCCGAACCCTAAGCCTAACCCTTCCCCGAAGCCTGACTCTCACCCGTCCCCTAATCCTAACCCGTACGCTGACACTAACCCACGCCCTCACACGTCCGCTCCCCCTAAAGCGTTGTCGTACCCTCACCTGGACCCTAAACCGTCCCCGTCCCCTAACCCTAACCCTAGCCCGAACCCTAAGCCTAACCCTTCCCCGAAGCCTGACCCTCACCCGTCCCCTCATCCTAACCCGTACGCTGACACTAACCCGCGCCCTCACACGTCCGCTCCCCCTAAAGCGTTGTCGTACCCTCACCTGGACCCTAAACCGTCCCCGTCCCCTAACCCTAACCCTAGCCCGAACCCTAACCCTAACCCTTCCCCGAAGCCTGACCCTCACCCGTCCCCTAATCCTAACCCGTACGCTGACACTAACCCGCGCCCTCACACGTCCGCTCCCCCTAAAGCGTTGTCGTACCCTCACCTGGACCCTAAACCGTCCCCGTCCCCTAACCCTAACCCTAGCCCGAACCCTAACCCTAACCCTTCCCCGAAGCCTGACCCTCACCCGTCCCCAAATCGTAAGCCGTACGCTGACACTAACCCGCGCCCTCACACGTCCGCTCCCCCTAAAGCGTTGTCCTACCCTCACCTGGACCGTAACCCGTCCCCGTCCCCTAACCCTAACCCTAGCCCGAACCCTAACCCTAACCCTTCCCGGAAGCCTGACCCTCACCCGTCCCCTAATCCTAACCCGTACGCTGACACTAACCCGCGCCCTCACTCGTCCGCTCCCCCTAAAGCGTTGTCGTACCCTCACCTGGACCCTAAACCGTCCCCGTCCCCTAACCCTAACCCTAGCCCGAACCCTAACCCTAACCCTTCCCCGAAGCCTGACCCTCACCCGTCCCCTCATCCTAACCCGTACGCTGACACTAACCCGCGCCCTCACACGTCCGCTCCCCCTAAAGCGTTGTCGTACCCTCACCTGGACCCTAAACCGTCCCCGTCCCCTAACCCTAACCCTAGCCCGAACCCTAACCCTAACCCTTCCCCGAAGCCTGACCCTCACCCGTCCCCTAATCCTAACCCGTACGCTGACACTAACCCGCGCCCTCACACGTCCGCTCCCCCTCAAGCGTTGTCGTACCCTCACCTGGACCCTAAACCGTCCCCGTCCCCTAACCCTAACCCTAGCCCGAACCCTAACCCTAACCCTTCCCCGAAGCCTGACCCTCACCCGTCCCCTAATCCTAACCCGTACGCTGACACTAACCCGCGCCCTCACACGTCCGCTCCCCCTAAAGAGTTGTCGTACCCTCACCTGGACCCTAAACCGTCCCCGTCCCCTAACCCTAACCCTAGCCCGAACCCTAACCCTAACCCTTCCCCGAAGCCTGACCCTCACCCGTCCCCTAATCCTAACCCGTAGGCTGACACTAACCCACGCCCTCACACGTCCGCTCCCCCTAAAGCGTTGTCGTACCCTCACCTGGACCCTAAACCGTCCCCGTCCCCTAACCCTAACCCTAGCCCGAACCCTAACCCTAACCCTTCCCCGAAGCCTGACACTCACCCGTCCCCTAATACTAACCCGTACGCTGACACTAACCCGCGCCCTCACACGTCCGCTCCCCCTAAAGCGTTGTCGTACCCTCACCTGGACCCTAACCCGTCCCCGTCCCCTAACCCTAACCCTAGCCCGAAACCTAACCCTAACACTTCGCCGAAGCCTGACCCTCACCCGTTCCCTAATCCTAACCCGTACGCTGACACTAACCCGCGCCCTCACACGTCCGCTCCCCCTAAAGCGTTGTCGTACCCTCACCTGGACCCTAAACCGTCCCCGTCCCCTAACCCTAACCCTAGCCCGAACCCTAACCCTAACCCTTCCATGAAGCCTGACCATCACCCGTCCCCAATCCTAACCCGTAGGCTGACACTAACCCACGCCCTCACACGTCCGCTCCCCCTAAAGCGTTGTCGTACCCTCACATGGACCCTAAACCGTCCCCGTCCCCTAACCCTAACCCTAGCCCGAACCCTAACCCTATCCCTTCCCCGAAGCCTGACCCTCACCCGTCCCCTAATCCTAACCCGTACGCTGACACTAACCCGCGCCCTCACACGTCCGCTCCCCCTAAAGCGTTGTCGTACCCTCACCTGGACCCTAAACCGTCCCCGTCCCCTAACCCTAACCCTAGCCCGAACCCTAACCCTAACCCTTCCCCGAAGCCTGACCCTCACCCGTCCCCTAATCCTAACCCGTACGCTGACACTAACACGCGCCCTCACACGTCCACTCCCCCTAAAGCGTTGTCGTACCCTCACCAGGACCCTAAACCGTCCCCGTCCCCTAACCCTAACCCTATCCCGAACCCTAACCCTAACCCTTCCCCGAAGCCTGACCCTCACCCGTCCCCTAATCCTAACCCGTACGCTGACACTAACCCGCGCCCTCACACGTCCGCTCCCCCTAAAGCGTTGTCGTACCCTCACCTGGACCCTAAACCGTCCCCGTCCCCTAACCCTAACCCTAGCCCGAACCCTAACCCTAACCCTTCCCCGAAGCCTGACCCTCACCCGTCCCCTAATCCTAACCCGTACGCTGACACTAACCCGCGCCCTCACACGTCCGCTCCCCCTAAAGCGTTGTCGTACCCTCACCTGGACCCTAAACCGTCCCCGTCCCCTAACCCTAACCCTAGCCCGAACCCTAAGCCTAACCCTTCCCCGAAGCCTGACCCTCACCCGTCCCCTAATCCTAACCCGTACGCTGACACTAACCCGCGCCCTCACACGTCCGCTCCCCATAAAGCGTTGTCGTACCCTCACCTGGACCCTAAACCGTCCCCGTCCCCTAACCCTAACCCTAGCCCGAACCCTAAGCCTAACCCTTCCCCGAAGCCTGACTCTCACCCGTCCCCTAATCCTAACCCGTACGCTGACACTAACCCACGCCCTCACACGTCCGCTCCCCCTAAAGCGTTGTCGTACCCTCACCTGGACCCTAAACCGTCCCCGTCCCCTAACCCTAACCCTAGCCCGAACCCTAAGCCTAACCCTTCCCCGAAGCCTGACCCTCACCCGTCCCCTCATCCTAACCCGTACGCTGACACTAACCCGCGCCCTCACACGTCCGCTCCCCCTAAAGCGTTGTCGTACCCTCACCTGGACCCTAAACCGTCCCCGTCCCCTAACCCTAACCCTAGCCCGAACCCTAACCCTAACCCTTCCCCGAAGCCTGACCCTCACCCGTCCCCTAATCCTAACCCGTACGCTGACACTAACCCGCGCCCTCACACGTCCGCTCCCCCTAAAGCGTTGTCGTACCCTCACCTGGACCCTAAACCGTCCCCGTCCCCTAACCCTAACCCTAGCCCGAACCCTAACCCTAACCCTTCCCCGAAGCCTGACCCTCACCCGTCCCCAAATCGTAAGCCGTACGCTGACACTAACCCGCGCCCTCACACGTCCGCTCCCCCTAAAGCGTTGTCCTACCCTCACCTGGACCGTAACCCGTCCCCGTCCCCTAACCCTAACCCTAGCCCGAACCCTAACCCTAACCCTTCCCGGAAGCCTGACCCTCACCCGTCCCCTAATCCTAACCCGTACGCTGACACTAACCCGCGCCCTCACTCGTCCGCTCCCCCTAAAGCGTTGTCGTACCCTCACCTGGACCCTAAACCGTCCCCGTCCCCTAACCCTAACCCTAGCCCGAACCCTAACCCTAACCCTTCCCCGAAGCCTGACCCTCACCCGTCCCCTCATCCTAACCCGTACGCTGACACTAACCCGCGCCCTCACACGTCCGCTCCCCCTAAAGCGTTGTCGTACCCTCACCTGGACCCTAAACCGTCCCCGTCCCCTAACCCTAACCCTAGCCCGAACCCTAACCCTAACCCTTCCCCGAAGCCTGACCCTCACCCGTCCCCTAATCCTAACCCGTACGCTGACACTAACCCGCGCCCTCACACGTCCGCTCCCCCTCAAGCGTTGTCGTACCCTCACCTGGACCCTAAACCGTCCCCGTCCCCTAACCCTAACCCTAGCCCGAACCCTAACCCTAACTCTTCCCCGAAGCCTGACCCTCACCCGTCCCCTAATCCTAACCCGTACGCTGACACTAACCCGCGCCCTCACACGTCCGCTCCCCCTAAAGCGTTGTCCTACCCTCACCTGGACCCTAAACCGTCCCCGTCACCTAACCCTAACCCTAGCCCGAACCCTAAACCTAACCCTTCCCCGAAGCCTGACCCTCACCCGTCCCCTAATCCTAAGCCTTACGCTGACACTAACCCGCGCCCTCACACGTCCGCTCCCCCTAAAGCGTTGTCGTACCCTCACCTGGACCCTAAACCGTCCCCGTCCCCTAACCCTAACCCTAGCCCGAACCCTAACCCTAACCCTTCCCGGAAGCCTGACCCTCACCCGTCCCCTAATCCTAACCCGTACGCTGACACTAACCCGCGCCCTCACACGTCCGCTCCCCCTAAAGCGTTGTCGTACCCTCACCTGGACCCTAAACCGTCCCCGTCCCCTAACCCTAACCCTAGCCCGAACCCTAACCCTAACCCTTCCCCGAAGCCTGACCCTCACCCGTCCCCTAATCCTAACCCGTACGCTTACACTAACCCGCGCCCTCACACGTCCGCTCCCCCTAAAGCGTTGTCGTACCCTCACCTGGACCCTAAACCGTCCCCGTCCCCTAACCCTAACCCTAGCCCGAACCCTAACCCTAACCCTTCCCCGAAGCCTGACACTCACCCGTCCCCTAATCCTAACCCGTACGCTAACACTAACCCGCGCCCTCACACGTCCGCTCCCCCTAAAGCGTTGTCGTACCCTCACCTGGACCCTAAACCGTCCCCGTCCCCTAACCCTAACCCTAGCCCGAACCCTAACCCTAACCCTTCCCCGAAGCCTGACCCTCACCCGTCCCCTAATCCTAACCCGTACGCTGACACTAACCCGCGCCCTCACACGTCCGCTCCCCCTAAAGCGTTGTCGTACCCTCACCTGGACCCTAAACCGTCCCCGTCCCCTAACCCTAACCCTAGCCCGAACCCTAACCCTAACCCTTCCCCGAAGCCTGACCCTCACCCGTCCCCTAATCCTAACCCGTACGCTGACAATAACCCGCGCCCTCACACATCCGCTCCCCCGAAAGCGTTGTCGTACCCTCACCTGGACCCTAACCCGTCCCCGTCCCCTAACCCTAACCCTAGCCCGAAACCTAACCCTAACCCTTCCCCGAAGCCTGACCCTCACCCGTCCCCTAATCCTAACCCGTACGCTGACACTAACCCGCACCCTCACACATCCGCTCCCCCTAAAGAGTTGTCGTACCCTCACCTGGACCCTAAACCGTCCCCGTCCCCTAACCCTAACCCTAGCCCGAACCCTAACCCTAACCCTTCCCCGAAGCCTGACCCTCACCCGTCCCCTAATCCTAACCCGTAGGCTGACACTAACCCACGCCCTCACACGTCCGCTCCCCCTAAAGCGTTGTTGTACCCTCACCTGGACCCTAAACCGTCCCCGTCCCCTAACCCTAACCCTAGCCCGAACCCTAACCCTAACCCTTCCCCGAAGCCTGACCCTCACCCGTCCCCTAATCCTAACCCGTACGCTGACACTAACCCGCGCCCTCACACGTCCTCTCCCCCTAAAGCGTTGTCGTACCCTCACCTGGACCCTAACCCGTCCCCGTCCCCTAACCCTAACCCTAGCCCGAAACCTAACCCTAACACTTCCCCGAAGCCTGACCCTCACCCGTTCCCTAATCCTAACCCGTACGCTGACACTAACCCGCGCCCTCACACGTCCGCTCCCCCTAAAGCGTTGTCGTACCCTCACCTGGACCCTAAACCGTCCCCGTCCCCTAACCCTAACCCTAGCCCGAACCCTAACCCTAACCCTTCCAAGAAGCCTGACCATCACCCGTCCCCAATCCTAACCCGTAGGCTGACACTAACCCACGCCCTCACACGTCCGCTCCCCCTAAAGCGTTGTCGTACCCTCACATGGACCCTAAACCGTCCCCGTCCCCTAACCCTAACCCTAGCCCGAACCCTAACCCTATCCCTTCCCCGAAGCCTGACCCTCACCCGTCACCTAATCCTAACCCGTACGCTGACACTAACCCGCGCCCTCACACGTCCGCTCCCCCTAAAGCGTTGTCGTACCCTCACCTGGACCCTAAACCGTCCCCGTCCCCTAACCCTAACCCTAGCCCGAACCCTAACCCTAAACCTTCCCCGAAGCCTGACCCTCACCCGTCCCCTAATCCTAACCCGTACGCTGACACTAACCCGCGCCCTCACACGTCCGCTCCCCCTAAAGCGTTGTCGTACCCTCACCAGGACCCTAAACCGTCCCCGTCCCCTAACCCTAACCCTAGCCCGAACCCTAACCCTAACCCTTCCCCGAAGCCTGACCCTCACCCGTCCCCTAATCCTAACCCGTACGCTGACACTAACCCGCGCCCTCACACGTCCGCGTCCCCTAAAGCGTTGTCGTACCCTCACCTGGACCCTAAACCGTCCCCGTCCCCTAACCCTAACCCTAGCCCGAACCCTAACCCTAACCCTTCCCCGAAGCCTGACCCTCACCCGTCCCCTAATCCTAACCCGTACGCTGACACTAACCCGCGCCCTCACACGTCCGCTCCCCCTCAAGCGTTGTCGTACCCTCACCTGGACCCTAAACCGTCCCCATCCCCTAACCCTAACCCTAGCCCGAACCCTAAGCCTAACCCTTCCCCGAAGCCTGACCCTCACCCGTCCCCTAATCCTAACCCGTACGCTGACAATAACCCGCGCCCTCACACGTCCGCTCCCCCTAAAGCGTTGTCGTACCCTCACCTGGACCCTAAACCGTCCCCGTCCCCTAACCCTAACCCTAGCCCGAACCCTAAGCCTAACCCTTCCCCGAAGCCTGACTCTCACCCGTCCCCTAATCCTAACCCGTACGCTGACACTAACCCGCGCCCTCACACGTCCGCTCCCCCTAAAGCGTTGTCGTACCCTCACCTGGACCCTAAACCGTCCCCTAACCCTAACCCTAAACCTAGCCCGAACCCTAAGCCTAACCCTTCCCCGAAGCCTGACCCTCACCCGTCCCCTCATCCTAACCCGTACGCTGACACTAACCCGCGCCCTCACACTTCCGCTCCCCCTAAAGCGTTGTCGTACCCTCACCTGGACCCTAAACCGTCCCCGTCCCCTAACCCTAACCCTAGCCCGAACCCTAACCCTAACCCTTCCCCGAAGCCTGACCCTCACCCGTCCCCTAATCCTAACCCGTACGCTGACACTAACCCGCGCCCTCACACGTCCGCTCCCCCTAAAGCGTTGTCGTACCCTCACCTGGACCCTAAACCGTCCCCGTCCCCTAACCCTAAACCTAGCCCGAACCCTAACCCTAACCCTTCCCCGAAGCCTGACCCTCACCCGTCCCCTAATCCTAACCCGTACGCTGACACTAACCCGCGCCCTCACACGTCCGCTCCCCCTAAAGCGTTGTCCTACCCTCACCTGGACCGTAACCCGTCCCCGTCCCCTAACCCTAACCCTAGCCCGAACCCTAACCCTAACCCTTCCCGGAAGCCTGACCCTCACCCGTCCCCTAATCCTAACCCGTACGCTGACACTAACACGCGCCCTCACACGTCCGCTCCCCCTAAAGCGTTGTCGTACCCTCACCTGGACCCTAAACCGTCCCCGTCCCCTAACCCTAACCCTAGCCCGAACCCTAACCCTAACCCTTCCCCGAAGCCTGACCCTCACCCGTCCCCTAATCCTAACCCGTACGCTGACACTAACCCGCGCCCTCACACGTCCGCTCCCCCTAAAGCGTTGTCGTACCCTCACCTGTACCCTAAACCGTCCCCGTCCCCTAACCCTAACCCTAGGCCGAACCCTAACCCTAACCCTTCCCCGAAGCCTGACCCTCACCCGTCCCCTAATCCTAACCCGTACGCTGACACTAACCCGCGCCCTCACACGTCCGCTCCCCCTAAAGCGTTGTCGTACCCTCACCTGGACCATAACCCGTCCCCGTCCCCTAACCCTAACCCTAGCCCGAAACCTAACCCTAACACTTCCCCGAAGCCTGACCCTCACCCGTTCCCTAATCCTAACCCGTACGCTGACACTAACCCGCGCCCTCACACGTCCGCTCCCCCTAAAGCGTTGTCGTACCCTCACCTGGACCCTAAACCGTCCCCGTCCCCTAACCCTAACCCTAGCCCGAACCCTAACCCTAACCCTTCCAAGAAGCCTGACCATCACCCGTCCCCAATCCTAACCCGTAGGCTGACACTAACCCACGCCCTCACACGTCCGCTCCCCCTAAAGCGTTGTCGTACCCTCACATGGACCCTAAACCGTCCCCGTCCCCTAACCCTAACCCTAGCCCGAACCCTGACCCTATCCCTTCCCCGAAGCCTGACCCTCACCCGTCCCCTAATCCTAACCCGTACGCTGACACTAACCCACGCCCTCACACGTCCGCTCCCCCTAAAGCGTTGTCGTACCCTCACCTGGACCCTAAACCGTCCCCGTCCCCTAACCCTAACCCTAGCCCGAACCCTAAACCTAACCCTTCCCCGAAGCCTGACCCTCACCCGTCCCCTAATCCTAACCCGTACGCTGACACTAACCCGCGCCCTCACACGTCCGCTCCCCCTAAAGCGTTGTCGTACCCTCACCTGGACCCTAAACCGTCCCCGTCCCCTAACCCTAACCCTAGCCCGAACCCTAACCCTAACCCTTCCCCGAAGCCTGACCCTCACCCGTCCCCTAATCCTAACCCGTACGCTGACACTAACCCGCGCCCTCACACGTCCGCTCCCCCTAAAGCGTTGTCCTACCCTCACCTGGACCGTAACCCGTCCCCGTCCCCTAACCCTAACCCTAGCCCGAACCCTAACCCTAACCCTTCCCGGAAGCCTGACCCTCACCCGTCCCCTAATCCTAACCCGTACGCTGACACTAACCCGCGCCCTCACACGTCCGCTCCCCCTAAAGCGTTGTCGTACCCTCACCTGGACCCTAAACCGTCCCCTAACCCTAACCCTAACCCTAGCCCGAACCCTAACCCTAACCCTTCCCGGAAGCCTGACCCTCACCCGTCCCCTAATCCTAACCCGTACGCTGACACTAACCCGTGCCCGCACACGTCCGCTCCCCCTAAAGCGTTGTCGTACCCTCACCTGGACCCTAAACCGTCCCCGTCCCCTAACCCTAACCCTAGCCCGAACCCTAACCCTAACCCTTCCCCAAAGCCTGACCTTCACCCGTCCCCTAATCCTAACCCGTACGCTTACACTAACCCGCGCCCTCACACGTCCGCTCCCCCTAAAGCGTTGTCGTACCCTCACCTGGAACCTAAACCGTCCCCGTCCCCTAACCCTAACCCTAGCCCGAACCCTAACCCTAACCCTTCCCCGAAGCCTGACCCTCACCCGTCCCCTAATCCTAACCCGTACGCTGACACTAACCCGCGCCCTCACACGTCCGCTCCCCCTCAAGCGTTGTCGTACCCTCACCTGGACCCTAAACCGTCCCCGTCCCCTAACCCTAACCCTAGCCCGAACCCTAAGCCTAACCCTTCCCCGAAGCCTGACCCTCACCCGTCCCCTAATCCTAACCCGTACGCTGACACTAACCCGCGCCCTCACACGTCCGCTCCCCCTAAAGCGTTGTCGTACCCTCACCTGGACCCTAAACCGTCCCCGTCCCCTAACCCTAACCCTAGCCCGAACCCTAAGCCTAACCCTTCCCCGAAGCCTGACTCTCACCCGTCCCCTAATCCTAACCCGTACGCTGACACTAACCCGCGCCCTCACACGTCCGCTCCCCCTAAAGCGTTGTCGTACCCTCACCTGGACCCTAAACCGTCCCCTAACCCTAACCCTAACCCTAGCCCGAACCCTAAGCCTAACCCTTCCCCGAAGCCTGACCCTCACCCGTCCCCTCATCCTAACCCGTACGCTGACACTAACCCGCGCCCTCACACTTCCGCTCCCCCTAAAGCGTTGTCGTACCCTCACCTGGACCCTAAACCGTCCCCGTCCCCTAACCCTAACCCTAGCCCGAACCCTAACCCTAACCCTTCCCCGAAGCCTGACCCTCACCCGTCCCCTAATCCTAACCCGTACGCTGACACTAACCCGCGCCCTCACACGTCCGCTCCCCCTAAAGCGTTGTCGTACCCTCACCTGGACCCTAAACCGTCCCCGTCCCCTAACCCTAAACCTAGCCCGAACCCTAACCCTAACCCTTCCCCGAAGCCTGACCCTCACCCGTCCCCTAATCCTAACCCGTACGCTGACACTAACCCGCGCCCTCACACGTCCGCTCCCCCTAAAGCGTTGTCCTACCCTCACCTGGACCGTAACCCGTCCCCGTCCCCTAACCCTAACCCTAGCCCGAACCCTAACCCTAACCCTTCCCGGAAGCCTGACCCTCACCCGTCCCCTAATCCTAACCCGTACGCTGACACTAACACGCGCCCTCACACGTCCGCTCCCCCTAAAGCGTTGTCGTACCCTCACCTGGACCCTAAACCGTCCCCGTCCCCTAACCCTAACCCTAGCCCGAACCCTAACCCTAACCCTTCCCCGAAGCCTGACCCTCACCCGTCCCCTAATCCTAACCCGTACGCTGACACTAACCCGCGCCCTCACACGTCCGCTCCCCCTAAAGCGTTGTCGTACCCTCACCTGTACCCTAAACCGTCCCCGTCCCCTAACCCTAACCCTAGCCCGAACCCTAACCCTAACCCTTCCCCGAAGCCTGACCCTCACCCGTCCCCTAATCCTAACCCGTACGCTGACACTAACCCGCGCCCTCACACGTCCGCTCCCCCTAAAGCGTTGTCGTACCCTCACCTGGACCATAACCCGTCCCCGTCCCCTAACCCTAACCCTAGCCCGAAACCTAACCCTAACACTTCCCCGAAGCCTGACCCTCACCCGTTCCCTAATCCTAACCCGTACGCTGACACTAACCCGCGCCCTCACACGTCCGCTCCCCCTAAAGCGTTGTCGTACCCTCACCTGGACCCTAAACCGTCCCCGTCCCCTAACCCTAACCCTAGCCCGAACCCTAACCCTAACCCTTCCAAGAAGCCTGACCATCACCCGTCCCCAATCCTAACCCGTAGGCTGACACTAACCCACGCCCTCACACGTCCGCTCCCCCTAAAGCGTTGTCGTACCCTCACATGGACCCTAAACCGTCCCCGTCCCCTAACCCTAACCCTAGCCCGAACCCTAACCCTATCCCTTCCCCGAAGCCTGACCCTCACCCGTCCCCTAATCCTAACCCGTACGCTGACACTAACCCGCGCCCTCACACGTCCGCTCCCCCTAAAGCGTTGTCGTACCCTCACCTGGACCCTAAACCGTCCCCGTCCCCTAACCCTAACCCTAGCCCGAACCCTAAACCTAACCCTTCCCCGAAGCCTGACCCTCACCCGTCCCCTAATCCTAACCCGTACGCTGACACTAACCCGCGCCCTCACACGTCCGCTCCCCCTAAAGCGTTGTCGTACCCTCACCTGGACCCTAAACCGTCCCCGTCCCCTAACCCTAACCCTAGCCCGAACCCTAACCCTAACCCTTCCCCGAAGCCTGACCCTCACCCGTCCCCTAATCCTAACCCGTACGCTGACACTAACCCGCGCCCTCACACGTCCGCTCCCCCTAAAGCGTTGTCCTACCCTCACCTGGACCGTAACCCGTCCCCGTCCCCTAACCCTAACCCTAGCCCGAACCCTAACCCTAACCCTTCCCCGAAGCCTGACCCTCACCCGTCCCCAAATCGTAAGCCGTACGCTGACACTAACCCGCGCCCTCACACGTCCGCTCCCCCTAAAGCGTTGTCGTACCCTCACCTGGAACCTAAACCGTCCCCGTCCCCTAACCCTAACCCTAGCCCGAACCCTAACCCTAACACTTCCCCGAAGCCTGACACTCACCCGTCCCCTAATCCTAACCCGTACGCTGACACTAACCCGCGCCCTCACACGTCCGCTCCCCCTAAAGCGTTGTCGTACCCTCACCTGGACCCTAAACCGTCCCCGTCCCCTAACCCTAACCCTAGCCCGAACCCTAACCCTAACCCTTCCCCGAAGCCTGACCCTCACCCGTCCCCTCATCCTAACCCGTACGCTGACACTAACCCGCGCCCTCACACATCCGCTCCCCCTAAAGCGTTGTCGTACCCTCACCTGGACCCTAAACCGTCCCCGTCCCCTAACCCTAACCCTAGCCCGAACCCTAACCCTAACCCTTCCCCGAAGCCTGACCCTCACCCGTCCCCTAATCCTAACCCGTACGCTGACACTAACCCGCGCCCTCACACGTCCGCTCCCCCTAAAGCGTTGTCGTACCCTCACCTGGACCCTAAACCGTCCCCGTCCCCTAACCCTAACCCTAGCCCGAACCCTAACCCTAACCCTTCCCCGAAGCCTGACCCTCACCCGTCCCCTAATGCTAACCCGTACGCTGACACTAACCCGCGCCCTCACACGTCCGCTCCCCCTAAAGTGTTGTCGTACCCTCACCAGGACCCTAAACCGTCCCCGTCCCCTAACCCTAACCCTAGCCCGAACCCTAACCCTAACCCTTCCCCAAAGCCTGACCCTCACCCGTCCCCTAATCCTAATCCGTACGCTGACACTAACCCGCGCCCTCACACGTCCGCTCCCCCTAAAGCGTTGTCGTACCCTCACCTGGACCCTAAACCGTCCCCGTCCCCTAACCCTAACCCTAGCCCGAACCCTAACCCTAACCCTTCCCCGAAGCCTGACCCTCACCCGTCCCCTAATCCTAACCCGTACGCTGACACTAACCCGCGCCCTCACACGTCCGCTCCCCCTAAAGCGTTGTCGTACCCTCACCTGGACCCTAAACCGTCCCCGTCCCCTAACCCTAACCCTAGCCCGAACCCTAAGCCTAACCCTTCCCCGAAGCCTGACCCTCACCCGTCCCCTAATCCTAACCCGTACGCTGACACTAACCCGCGCCCTCACACGTCCGCTCCCCCTAAAGCGTTGTCGTACCCTCACCTGGACCCTAAACCGTCCCCGTCCCCTAACCCTAACCCTAGCCCGAACCCTAAGCCTAACCCTTCCCCGAAGCCTGACTCTCACCCGTCCCCTAATCCTAACCCGTACGCTGACACTAACCCGCGCCCTCACACGTCCGCTCCCCCTAAAGCGTTGTCGTACCCTCACCTGGACCCTAAACCGTCCCCGTCCCCTAACCCTAACCCTAGCCCGAACCCTAAGCCTAACCCTTCCCCGAAGCCTGACCCTCACCCGTCCCCTCATCCTAACCCGTACGCTGACACTAACCCGCGCCCTCACACGTCCGCTCCCCCTAAAGCGTTGTCGTACCCTCACCTGGACCCTAAACCGTCCCCGTCCCCTAACCCTAACCCTAGCCCGAACCCTAACCCTAACCCTTCCCCGAAGCCTGACCCTCACCCGTCCCCTAATCCTAACCCGTACGCTGACACTAACCCGCGCCCTCACACGTCCGCTCCCCCTAAAGCGTTGTCCTACCCTCACCTGGACCCTAAACCGTCCCCGTCCCCTAACCCTAACCCTAGCCCGAACCCTAAACCTAACCCTTCCCCGAAGCCTGACCCTCACCCGTCCCCTAATCCTAAGCCTTACGCTGACACTAACCCGCGCCCTCACACGTCCGCTCCCCCTAAAGCGTTGTCGTACCCTCACCTGGACCCTAAACCGTCCCCGTCCCCTAACCCTAACCCTAGCCCGAACCCTAACCCTAACCCTTCCCCGAAGCCTGACCCTCACCCGTCCCCTCATCCTAACCCGTACGCTGACACTAACCCGCGCCCTCACACGTCCGCTCCCCCTAAAGCGTTGTCGTACCCTCACCTGGACCCTAAACCGTCCCCGTCCCCTAACCCTAACCCTAGCCCGAACCCTAACCCTAACCCTTCCCCGAAGCCTGACCCTCACCCGTCCCCTAATCCTAACCCGTACGCTGACACTAACCCGCGCCCTCACACGTCCGCTCCCCCTAAAGCGTTGTCGTACCCTCACCAGGACCCTAAACCGTCCCCGTCCCCTAACCCTAACCCTAGCCCGAACCCTAACCCTAACCCTTCCCCGAAGCCTGACCCTCACCCGTCCCCTAATCCTAACCCGTACGCTGACACTAACCCGCGCCCTCACACGTCCGCTCCCCCTAAAGCGTTGTCGTACCCTCACCTGGACCCTAAACCGTCCCCGTCCCCTAACCCTAACCCTAGCCCGAACCCTAACCCTAACCCTTCCCCGAAGCCTGACCCTCACCCGTCCCCTAATCCTAACCCGTACGCTGACACTAACCCGCGCCCTCACACGTCCGCTCCCCCTAAAGCGTTGTCGTACCCTCACCTGGACCCTAACCCGTCCCCGTCCCCTAACCCTAACCCTAGCCCGAAACCTAACCCTAACCTTTCCCCGAAGCCTGACCCTCACCCGTCCCCTAATCCTAACCCGTACGCTGACACTAACCCGCGCCCTCACACGTCCGCTCCCCCTAAAGCGTTGTCGTACCCTCACCTGGACCCTAAACCATCCCCGTCCCCTAACCCTAACCCTAGCCCGAACCCTAACCCTAACCCTTCCCCGAAGCCTGACCCTCACCCGTCCCCTAATCCTAACCCGTACGCTGACACTAACCCGCGCCCTCACACGTCCGCTCCCCCTAAAGCGTTGTCGTACCCTCACCAGGACCCTAAACCGTCCCCGTCCCCTAACCCTAACCCTAGCCCGAACCCTAACCCTAACCCTTCCCCGAAGCCTGACCCTCACCCGTCCCCTAATCGTAACCCGTACGCTGACACTAACCCGCGCCCTCACACGTCCGCTCCCCCTAAAGCGTTGTCGTACCCTCACCTGGACCCTAAACCGTCCCCGTCCCCTAACCCTAACCCTAGCCCGAACCCTAACCCTAACCCTTCCCCGAAGCCTGACCCTCACCCGTCCCCAAATCGTAAGCCGTACGCTGACACTAACCCGCGCCCTCACACGTCCGCTCCCCCTAAAGCGTTGTCCTACCCTCACCTGGACCGTAACCCGTCCCCGTCCCCTAACCCTAACCCTAGCCCGAACCCTAACCCTAACCCTTCCCGGAAGCCTGACCCTCACCCGTCCCCTAATCCTAACCCGTACGCTGACACTAACCCGCGCCCTCACACGTCCGCTCCCCCTAAAGCGTTGTCCTACCCTCACCTGGACCCTAAACCGTCCCCGTCCCCTAACCCTAACCCTAGCCCGAACCCTAAACCTAACCCTTCCCCGAAGCCTGACCCTCACCCGTCCCCTCATCCTAACCCGTACGCTGACACTAACCCGCGCCCTCACACGTCCGCTCCCCCTAAAGCGTTGTCGTACCCTCACCTGGACCCTAAACCGTCCCCGTCCCCTAACCCTAACCCTAGCCCGAACCCTAACCCTAACCCTTCCCCGAAGCCTGACCCTCACCCGTCCCCTCATCCTAACCCGTACGCTGACACTAACCCGCGCCCTCACACGTCCGCTCCCCCTAAAGCGTTGTCGTACCCTCACCTGGACCCTAACCCGTCCCCGTCCCCTAACCCTAACCCTAGCCCGAAACCTAACCCTAACCTTTCCCCGAAGCCTGACCCTCACCCGTCCCCTAATCCTAACCCGTACGCTGACACTAACCCGCGCCCTCACACGTCCGCTCCCCCTAAAGCGTTGTCGTACCCTCACCTGGACCCTAAACCATCCCCGTCCCCTAACCCTAACCCTAGCCCGAACCCTAACCCTAACCCTTCCCCGAAGCCTGACCCTCACCCGTCCCCTAATCCTAACCCGTACGCTGACACTAACCCGCGCCCTCACACGTCCGCTCCCCCTAAAGCGTTGTCGTACCCTCACCAGGACCCTAAACCGTCCCCGTCCCCTAACCCTAACCCTAGCCCGAACCCTAACCCTAACCATTCCCCGAAGCCTGACCCTCACCCGTCCCCTAATCGTAACCCGTACGCTGACACTAACCCGCGCCCTCACACGTCCGCTCCCCCTAAAGCGTTGTCGTACCCTCACCTGGACCCTAAACCGTCCCCGTCCCCTAACCCTAACCCTAGCCCGAACCCTAACCCTAACCCTTCCCCGAAGCCTGACCCTCACCCGTCCCCAAATCGTAAGCCGTACGCTGACACTAACCCGCGCCCTCACACGTCCGCTCCCCCTAAAGCGTTGTCCTACCCTCACCTGGACCGTAACCCGTCCCCGTCCCCTAACCCTAACCCTAGCCCGAACCCTAACCCTAACCCTTCCCGGAAGCCTGACCCTCACCCGTCCCCTAATCCTAACCCGTACGCTGACACTAACCCGCGCCCTCACACGTCCGCTCCCCCTAAAGCGTTGTCGTACCCTCACCTGGACCCTAAACCGTCCCCGTCCCCTAACCCTAACCCTAGCCCGAACCCTCACCCTAACCCTTCCCCGAAGCCTGACCCTCACCCGTCCCCTCATCCTAACCCGTACGCTGACACTAACCCGCGCCCTCACACGTCCGCTCCCCCTAAAGCGTTGTCGTACCCTCACCTGGACCCTAAACCGTCCCCGTCCCCTAACCCTAACCCTAGCCCGAACCCTAACCCTAACCCTTCCCCGAAGCCTGACCCTCACCCGTCCCCTAATCCTAACCCGTACGCTGACACTAACCCGCGCCCTCACACGTCCGCTCCCCCTAAAGCGTTGTCCTACCCTCACCTGGACCCTAAACCGTCCCCGTCCCCTAACCCTAACCCTAGCCCGAACCCTAAACCTAACCCTTCCCCGAAGCCTGACCCTCACCCGTCCCCTAATCCTAAGCCTTACGCTGACACTAACCCGCGCCCTCACACGTCCGCTCCCCCTAAAGCGTTGTCGTACCCTCACCTGGACCCTAAACCGTCCCCGTCCCCTAACCCTAACCCTAGCCCGAACCCTAACCCTAACCCTTCCCCGAAGCCTGACCCTCACCCGTCCCCTCATCCTAACCCGTACGCTGACACTAACCCGCGCCCTCACACGTCCGCTCCCCCTAAAGCGTTGTCATACCCTCACCTGGACCCTAAACCGTCCCCGTCCCCTAACCCTAACCCTAGCCCGAACCCTAACCCTAACCCTTCCCCGAAGCCTGACCCTCACCCGTCCCCTAATCCTAACCCGTACGCTGACACTAACCCGCGCCCTCACACGTCCGCTCCCCCTAAAGCGTTGTCGTACCCTCACCAGGACCCTAAACCGTCCCCGTCCCCTAACCCTAACCCTAGCCCGAACCCTAACCCTAACCCTTCCCCGAAGCCTGACCCTCACCCGTCCCCTAATCCTAACCCGTACGCTGACACTAACCCGCGCCCTCACACGTCCGCTCCCCCTAAAGCGTTGTCGTACCCTCACCTGGACCCTAAACCGTCCCCGTCCCCTAACCCTAACCCTAGCCCGAACCCTAACCCTAACCCTTCCCCGAAGCCTGACCCTCACCCGTCCCCTAATCCTAACCCGTACGCTGACACTAACCCGCGCCCTCACACGTCCGCTCCCCCTAAAGCGTTGTCGTACCCTCACCTGGACCCTAACCCGTCCCCGTCCCCTAACCCTAACCCTAGCCCGAAACCTAACCCTAACCTTTCCCCGAAGCCTGACCCTCACCCGTCCCCTAATCCTAACCCGTACGCTGACACTAACCCGCGCCCTCACACGTCCGCTCCCCCTAAAGCGTTGTCGTACCCTCACCTGGACCCTAAACCGTCCCCGTCCCCTAACCCTAACCCTAGCCCGAACCCTAACCCTAACCCTTCCCCGAAGCCTGACCCTCACCCGTCCCCTAATCCTAACCCGTACGCTGACACTAACCCGCGCCCTCACACGTCCGCTCCCCCTAAAGCGTTGTCGTACCCTCACCAGGACCCTAAACCGTCCCCGTCCCCTAACCCTAACCCTAGCCCGAACCCTAACCCTAACCCTTCCCCGAAGCCTGACCCTCACCCGTCCCCTAATCGTAACCCGTACGCTGACACTAACCCGCGCCCTCACACGTCCGCTCCCCCTAAAGCGTTGTCGTACCCTCACCTGGACCCTAAACCGTCCCCGTCCCCTAACCCTAACCCTAGCCCGAACCCTAACCCTAACCCTTCCCCGAAGCCTGACCCTCACCCGTCCCCAAATCGTAAGCCGTACGCTGACACTAACCCACGCCCTCACACGTCCGCTCCCCCTAAAGCGTTGTCCTACCCTCACCTGGACCGTAACCCGTCCCCGTCCCCTAACCCTAACCCTAGCCCGAACCCTAACCCTAACCCTTCCCGGAAGCCTGACCCTCACCCGTCCCCTAATCCTAACCCGTACGCTGACACTAACACGCGCCCTCACACGTCCGCTCCCCCTAAAGCGTTGTCGTACCCTCACCTGGACCCTAAACCGTCCCCGTCCCCTAACCCTAACCCTAGCCCGAACCCTCACCCTAACCCTTCCCCGAAGCCTGACCCTCACCCGTCCCCTAATCCTAACCCGTACGCTTACACTAACCCGCGCCCTCACACGTCCGCTCCCCCTAAAGCGTTGTCGTACCCTCACCTGGACCCTAAACCGTCCCCGTCCCCTAACCCTAACCCTAGCCCGAACCCTAACCCTAACCCTTCCCCGAAGCCTGACCCTCACCCGTCCCGTAATCCTAACCCGTACGCTTACACTAACCCGCGCCCTCACACGTCCGCTCCCCCTAAAGCGTTGTCGTACCCCCACCTGGACCCTAAACTGTCCCCGTCCCCTAACCCTAACCCTAGCCCGAACCCTAACCCTAACCCTTCCCCGAAGCCTGACCCTCACCCGTCCCCTAATCCTAACCCGTACGCTGACACTAACCCGCGCCCTCACACGTCCGCTCCCCCTAAAGCGTTGTCGTACCCTCACCTGGACCCTAACCCGTCCCCGTCCCCTAACCCTAACCCTAGCCCGAAACCTAACCCTAACCCGTCCCCGAAGCCTGACACTCACCCGTCCCCTAATCCTAACCCGTACGCTGACACTAACCCGCGCCCTCACACGTCCGCTCCCCCTAAAGAGTTGTCGTACCCTCACCCGGACCCTAAACCGTCCCCGTCCCCTAACCCTAACCCTAGCCCGAACCCTAACCCTAACCCTTCCCCGAAGCCTGACCCTCACCCGTCCCCTAATCCTAACCCGTACGCTGACACTAACCCGTGCCCTCACACGTCCGCTCCCCCTAAAGCGTTGTCGTACCCTCACCTGGACCCTAAACCGTCCCCGTCCCCTAACCCTAACCCTAGCCCGAACCCTAAGCCTAACCCTTCCCCGAAGCCTGACCCTCACCCGTCCCCTAATCCTAACCCGTACGCTGACACTAACCCGCGCCCTCACACGTCCGCTCCCCCTAAAGCGTTGTCGTACCCTCACCTGGACCCTAAACCGTCCCCGTCCCCTAACCCTAACCCTAGCCCGAACCCTAACCCTAACCCTTCCAAGAAGCCTGACCATCACCCGTCCCCAATCCTAACCCGTAGGCTGACACTAACCCACGCCCTCACACGTCCGCTCCCCCTAAAGCGTTGTCGTACCCTCACATGGACCCTAAACCGTCCCCGTCCCCTAACCCTAACCCTAGCCCGAACCCTAACCCTATCCCTTCCCCGAAGCCTGACCCTCACCCGTCCCCTAATCCTAACCCGTACGCTGACACTAACCCGCGCCCTCACACGTCCGCTCCCCCTAAAGCGTTGTCGTACCCTCACCTGGACCCTAAACCGTCCCCGTCCCCTAACCCTAACCCTAGCCCGAACCCTAACCCTAACCCTTCCCCGAAGCCTGACCCTCACCCGTCCCCTAATGCTAACCCGTACGCTGACACTAACCCGCGCCCTCACACGTCCGCTCCCCCTAAAGCGTTGTCGTACCCTCACCAGGACCCTAAACCGTCCCCGTCCCCTAACCCTAACCCTAGCCCGAACCCTAACCCTAACCCTTCCCCAAAGCCTGACCCTCACCCGTCCCCTAATCCTAACCCGTACGCTGACACTAACCCGCGCCCTCACACGTCCGCTCCCCCTAAAGCGTTGTCGTACCCTCACCTGGACCCTAAACCGTCCCCGTCCCCTAACCCTAACCCTAGCCCGAACCCTAACCCTAACCCTTCCCCGAAGCCTGACCCTCACCCGTCCCCTAATCCTAACCCGTACGCTGACACTAACCCGCGCCCTCACACGTCCGCTCCCCCTAAAGCGTTGTCGTACCCTCACCTGGACCCTAAACCGTCCCCGTCCCCTAACCCTAACCCTAGCCCGAACCCTAAGCCTAACCCTTCCCCGAAGCCTGACCCTCACCCGTCCCCTCATCCTAACCCGTACGCTGACACTAACCCGCGCCCTCACACGTCCGCTCCCCCTAAAGCGTTGTCGTACCCTCACCTGGACCCTAAACCGTCCCCGTCCCCTAACCCTAACCCTAGCCCGAACCCTAACCCTAACCCTTCCCCGAAGCCTGACCCTCACCCGTCCCCTAATCCTAACCCGTACGCTGACACTAACCCGCGCCCTCACACGTCCGCTCCCCCTAAAGCGTTGTCCTACCCTCACCTGGACCCTAAACCGTCCCCGTCCCCTAACCCTAACCCTAGCCCGAACCCTAAACCTAACCCTTCCCCGAAGCCTGACCCTCACCCGTCCCCTAATCCTAAGCCTTACGCTGACACTAACCCGCGCCCTCACACGTCCGCTCCCCCTAAAGCGTTGTCGTACCCTCACCTGGACCCTAAACCGTCCCCGTCCCCTAACCCTAACCCTAGCCCGAACCCTAACCCTAACCCTTCCCCGAAGCCTGACCCTCACCCGTCCCCAAATCGTAAGCCGTACGCTGACACTAACCCGCGCCCTCACACGTCCGCTCCCCCTAAAGCGTTGTCCTACCCTCACCTGGACCGTAACCCGTCCCCGTGCCCTAACCCTAACCCTAGCCCGAACCCTAACCCTAACCCTTCCCGGAAGCCTGACCCTCACCCGTCCCCTAATCCTAACCCGTACGCTGACACTAACCCGCGCCCTCACACGTCCGCTCCCCCTAAAGCGTTGTCGTACCCTCACCTGGACCCTAAACCGTCCCCGTCCCCTAACCCTAACCCTAGCCCGAACCCTAACCCTAACCCTTCCCCGAAGCCTGACCCTCACCCGTCCCCTAATCCTAACCCGTACGCTGACACTAACCCGCGCCCTCACACGTCCGCTCCCCCTAAAGCGTTGTCGTACCCTCACCTGGACCCTAAACCGTCCCCGTCCCCTAACCCTAACCCTAGCCCGAACCCTAAGCCTAACCCTTCCCCGAAGCCTGACCCTCACCCGTCCCCTCATCCTAACCCGTACGCTGACACTAACCCGCGCCCTCACACGTCCGCTCCCCCTAAAGCGTTGTCGTATCCTCACCTGGACCCTAAACCGTCCCCGTCCCCTAACCCTAACCCTAGCCCGAACCCTAACCCTAACCCTTCCCCGAAGCCTGACCCTCACCCGTCCCCTAATCCTAACCCGTACGCTGACACTAACCCGCGCCCTCACACGTCCGCTCCCCCTAAAGCGTTGTCCTACCCTCACCTGGACCCTAAACCGTCCCCGTCCCCTAACCCTAACCCTAGCCCGAACCCTAAACCTAACCCTTCCCCGAAGCCTGACCCTCACCCGTCCCCTAATCCTAAGCCTTACGCTGACACTAACCCGCGCCCTCACACGTCCGCTCCCCCTAAAGCGTTGTCGTACCCTCACCTGGACCCTAAACCGTCCCCGTCCCCTAACCCTAACCCTAGCCCGAACCCTAACCCTAACCCTTCCCCGAAGCCTGACCCTCACCCGTCCCCAAATCGTAAGCCGTACGCTGACACTAACCCGCGCCCTCACACGTCCGCTCCCCCTAAAGCGTTGTCCTACCCTCACCTGGACCGTAACCCGTCCCCGTGCCCTAACCCTAACCCTAGCCCGAACCCTAACCCTAACCCTTCCCGGAAGGCTGACCCTCACCCGTCCCCTAATCCTAACCCGTACGCTGACACTAACCCGCGCCCTCACACGTCCGCTCCCCCTAAAGCGTTGTCGTACCCTCACCTGGACCCTAAACCGTCCCCGTCCCCTAACCCTAACCCTAGCCCGAACCCTAACCCTAACCCTTCCCCGAAGCCTGACCCTCACCCGTCCCCTAATCCTAACCCGTACGCTTACACTAACCCGCGCCCTCACACGTCCGCTCCCCCTAAAGCGTTGTCGTACCCTCACCTGGACCCTAAACCGTCCCCGTCCCCTAACCCTAACCCTAGCCCGAACCCTAACCCTAACCCTTCCCCGAAGCCTGACACTCACCCGTCCCCTAATCCTAACCCGTACGCTTACACTAACCCGCGCCCTCACACGTCCGCTCCCCCTAAAGCGTTGTCGTACCCTCACCTGGACCCTAACCCGTCCCCGTCCCCTAACCCTAACCCTAGCCCGAAACCTAACCCTAACCCTTCCCCGAAGCCTGACCCTCACCCGTCCCCTAATCCTAACCCGTACGCTGACACTAACCCTCGCCCTCACACGTCCGCTCCCCCTAAAGCGTTGTCGTACCCTCACCTGGACCCTAAACCGTCCCCGTCCCCTAACCCTAACCCTAGCCCGAACCCTAACCCTAACCCTTCCCCGAAGCCTGACCCTCACCCGTCCCCTAATCCTAACCCGTACGCTGACACTAACCCGCGCCCTCACACGTCCGCTCCCCCTAAAGCGTTGTCGTACCCTCACCTGGACCCTAACCCGTCCCCGTCCCCTAACCCTAACCCTAGCCCGAAACCTAACCCTAACCCTTCCCCGAAGCCTGACCCTCACCCGTCCCCTAATCCTAACCCGTACGCTGACACTAACCCGCGCCCTCACACGTCCGCTCCCCCTAAAGAGTTGTCGTACCCTCACCTGGACCCTAAACCGTCCCCGTCCCCTAACCCTAACCCTAGCCCGAACCCTAACCCTAACCCTTACCCGAAGCCTGACCCTCACCCGTCCCCTAATCCTAACCCGTAGGCTGACACTAACCCACGCCCTCACACGTCCGCTCCCCCTAAAGCGTTGTTGTACCCTCACCTGGACCCTAAACCGTCCCCGTCCCCTAACCCTAACCCTAGCCCGAACCCTAACCCTAACACTTCCCCGAAGCCTGACACTCACCCGTCCCCTAATCCTAACCCGTACGCTGACACTAACCCACGCCCTCACACGTCCGCTCCCCCTAAAGCGTTGTCGTACCCTCACCTGGACCCTAACCCGTCCCCGTCCCCTAACCCTAACCCTAGCCCGAACCCTAAGCCTAACCCTTCCCCGAAGCCTGACCCTCACCCGTCCCCTCATCCTAACCCGTACGCTGACACTAACCCGCGCCCTCACACGTCCGCTCCCCCTAAAGCGTTGTCGTACCCTCACCTGGACCCTAAACCGTCCCCGTCCCCTAACCCTAACCCTAGCCCGAACCCTAACCCTAACCCTTCCCCGAAGCCTGACCCTCACCCGTCCCCTAATCCTAACCCGTACGCTGACACTAACCCGCGCCCTCACACGTCCGCTCCCCCTAAAGCGTTGTCCTACCCTCACCTGGACCCTAAACCGTCCCCGTCCCCTAACCCTAACCCTAGCCCGAACCCTAAACCTAACCCTTCCCCGAAGCCTGACCCTCACCCGTCCCCTAATCCTAAGCCTTACGCTGACACTAACCCGCGCCCTCACACGTCCGCTCCCCCTAAAGCGTTGTCGTACCCTCACCTGGACCCTAAACCGTCCCCGTCCCCTAACCCTAACCCTAGCCCGAACCCTAACCCTAACCCTTCCCCGAAGCCTGACCCTCACCCGTCCCCAAATCGTAAGCCGTACGCTGACACTAACCCGCGCCCTCACACGTCCGCTCCCCCTAAAGCGTTGTCCTACCCTCACCTGGACCGTAACCCGTCCCCGTGCCCTAACCCTAACCCTAGCCCGAACCCTAACCCTAACCCTTCCCGGAAGCCTGACCCTCACCCGTCCCCTAATCCTAACCCGTACGCTGACACTAACCCGCGCCCTCACACGTCCGCTCCCCCTAAAGCGTTGTCGTACCCTCACCTGGACCCTAAACCGTCCCCGTCCCCTAACCCTAACCCTAGCCCGAACCCTAACCCTAACCCTTCCCCGAAGCCTGACCCTCACCCGTCCCCTAATCCTAACCCGTACGCTGACACTAACCCGCGCCCTCACACGTCCGCTCCCCCTAAAGCGTTGTCGTACCCTCACCTGGACCCTAAACCGTCCCCGTCCCCTAACCCTAACCCTAGCCCGAACCCTAAGCCTAACCCTTCCCCGAAGCCTGACCCTCACCCGTCCCCTCATCCTAACCCGTACGCTGACACTAACCCGCGCCCTCACACGTCCGCTCCCCCTAAAGCGTTGTCGTACCCTCACCTGGACCCTAAACCGTCCCCGTCCCCTAACCCTAACCCTAGCCCGAACCCTAACCCTAACCCTTCCCCGAAGCCTGACCCTCACCCGTCCCCTAATCCTAACCCGTACGCTGACACTAACCCGCGCCCTCACACGTCCGCTCCCCCTAAAGCGTTGTCCTACCCTCACCTGGACCCTAAACCGTCCCCGTCCCCTAACCCTAACCCTAGCCCGAACCCTAAACCTAACCCTTCCCCGAAGCCTGACCCTCACCCGTCCCCTAATCCTAAGCCTTACGCTGACACTAACCCGCGCCCTCACACGTCCGCTCCCCCTAAAGCGTTGTCGTACCCTCACCTGGACCCTAAACCGTCCCCGTCCCCTAACCCTAACCCTAGCCCGAACCCTAACCCTAACCCTTCCCCGAAGCCTGACCCTCACCCGTCCCCAAATCGTAAGCCGTACGCTGACACTAACCCGCGCCCTCACACGTCCGCTCCCCCTAAAGCGTTGTCCTACCCTCACCTGGACCGTAACCCGTCCCCGTGCCCTAACCCTAACCCTAGCCCGAACCCTAACCCTAACCCTTCCCGGAAGCCTGACCCTCACCCGTCCCCTAATCCTAACCCGTACGCTGACACTAACCCGCGCCCTCACACGTCCGCTCCCCCTAAAGCGTTGTCGTACCCTCACCTGGACCCTAAACCGTCCCCGTCCCCTAACCCTAACCCTAGCCCGAACCCTAACCCTAACCCTTCCCCGAAGCCTGACCCTCACCCGTCCCCTAATCCTAACCCGTACGCTTACACTAACCCGCGCCCTCACACGTCCGCTCCCCCTAAAGCGTTGTCGTACCCTCACCTGGACCCTAAACCGTCCCCGTCCCCTAACCCTAACCCTAGCCCGAACCCTAACCCTAACCCTTCCCCGAAGCCTGACACTCACCCGTCCCCTAATCCTAACCCGTACGCTTACACTAACCCGCGCCCTCACACGTCCGCTCCCCCTAAAGCGTTGTCGTACCCTCACCTGGACCCTAACCCGTCCCCGTCCCCTAACCCTAACCCTAGCCCGAAACCTAACCCTAACCCTTCCCCGAAGCCTGACCCTCACCCGTCCCCTAATCCTAACCCGTACGCTGACACTAACCCGCGCCCTCACACGTCCGCTCCCCCTAAAGCGTTGTCGTACCCTCACCTGGACCCTAAACCGTCCCCGTCCCCTAACCCTAACCCTAGCCCGAACCCTAACCCTAACCCTTCCCCGAAGCCTGACCCTCACCCGTCCCCTAATCCTAACCCGTACGCTGACACTAACCCGCGCCCTCACACGTCCGCTCCCCCTAAAGCGTTGTCGTACCCTCACCTGGACCCTAACCCGTCCCCGTCCCCTAACCCTAACCCTAGCCCGAAACCTAACCCTAACCCTTCCCCGAAGCCTGACCCTCACCCGTCCCCTAATCCTAACCCGTACGCTGACACTAACCCGCGCCCTCACACGTCCGCTCCCCCTAAAGAGTTGTCGTACCCTCACCTGGACCCTAAACCGTCCCCGTCCCCTAACCCTAACCCTAGCCCGAACCCTAACCCTAACCCTTCCCCGAAGCCTGACCCTCACCCGTCCCCTAATCCTAACCCGTAGGCTGACACTAACCCACGCCCTCACACGTCCGCTCCCCCTAAAGCGTTGTTGTACCCTCACCTGGACCCTAAACCGTCCCCGTCCCCTAACCCTAACCCTAGCCCGAACCCTAACCCTAACACTTCCCCGAAGCCTGACACTCACCCGTCCCCTAATCCTAACCCGTACGCTGACACTAACCCGCGCCCTCACACGTCCGCTCCCCCTAAAGCGTTGTCATACCCTCACCTGGACCCTAACCCGTCCCCGTCCCCTAACCCTAACCCTAGCCCGAAACCTAACCCTAACACTTCCCCGAAGCCTGACCCTCACCCGTTCCCTAATCCTAACCCGTACGCTGACACTAACCCGCGCCCTCACACGTCCGCTCCCCCTAAAGCGTTGTCGTACCCTCACCTGGACCCTAAACCGTCCCCGTCCCCTAACCCTAACCCTAGCCCGAACCCTAACCCTAACCCTTCCAAGAAGCCTGACCCTCACCCGTCCCCAATCCTAACCCGTAGGCTGACACTAACCCACGCCCTCACACGTCCGCTCCCCCTAAAGCGTTGTCGTACCCTCACATGGACCCTAAACCGTCCCCGTCCCCTAACCCTAACCCTAGCCCGAACCCTAACCCTATCCCTTCCCCGAAGCCTGACCCTCACCCGTCCCCTAGTCCTAACCCGTACGCTGACACTAACCCGCGCCCTCACACGTCCGCTCCCCCTAAAGCGTTGTCGTACCCTCACCTGGACCCTAAACCGTCCCCGTCCCCTAACACTAACCCTAGCACGAACCCTAACCCTAACCCTTCCCCGAAGCCTGACCCTCACCCGTCTCCTAATCCTAACCCGTACGCTGACACTAACCCGCGCCCTCACACGTCCGCTCCCCCTAAAGCGTTGTCGTACCCTCACCAGGACCCTAAACCGTCCCCGTCCCCTAACCCTAACCCTAGCCCGAACCCTAACCCTAACCCTTCCCCGAAGCCTGACCCTCACCCGTCCCCTAATCCTAACCCGTACGCTGACACTAACCCGTGCCCTCACACGTCCGCTCCCCCTAAAGCGTTGTCGTACCCTCACCTGGACCCTAAACCGTCCCCGTCCCCTAACCCTAACCCTAGCCCGAACCCTAACCCTAACCCTTCCCCGAAGCCTGACCCTCACCCGTCCCCTAATCCTAACCCGTACGCTGACACTAACCCGCGCCCTCACACGTCCGCTCCCCCTAAAGCGTTGTCGTACCCTCACCTGGACCCTAACCCGTCCCCGTCCCCTAACCCTAACCCTAGCCCGAAACCTAACCCTAACCCTTCCCCGAAGCCTGACCCTCACCCGTCCCCTAATCCTAACCCGTACGCTGACACTAACCCGCGCCCTCACACGTCCGCTCCCCCTAAAGAGTTGTCGTACCCTCACCTGGACCCTAAACCGTCCCCGTCCCCTAACCCTAACCCTAGCCCGAACCCTAACCCTAACCCTTCCCCGAAGCCTGACCCTCACCCGTCCCCTAATCCTAACCCGTAGGCTGACACTAACCCACGCCCTCACACGTCCGCTCCCCCTAAAGCGTTGTTGTACGCTCACCTGGACCCTAAACCGTCCCCGTCCCCTAACCCTAACCCTAGCCCGAACCCTAACCCTAACACTTCCCCGAAGCCTGACCCTCACCCGTCCCCTAATCCTAACCCGTACGCTGACACTAACCCGCGCCCTCACACGTCCGCTCCCCCTAAAGCGTTGTCGTACCCTCACCTGGACCCTAACCCGTCCCCGTCCCCTAACCCTAACCCTAGCCCGAAACCTAACCCTAACACTTCCCCGAAGCCTGACCCTCACCCGTTCCCTAATCCTAACCCGTACGCTGACACTAACCCGCGCCCTCACACGTCCGCTCCCCCTAAAGCGTTGTCGTACCCTCACCTGGACCCTAAACCGTCCCCGTCCCCTAACCCTAACCCTAGCCCGAACCCTAACCCTAACCCTTCCAAGAAGCCTGACCCTCACCCGTCCCCAATCCTAACCCGTAGGCTGACACTAACCCACGCCCTCACACGTCCGCTCCCCCTAAAGCGTTGTCGTACCCTCACATGGACCCTAAACCGTCCCCGTCCCCTAACCCTAACCCTAGCCCGAACCCTAACCCTATCCCTTCCCCGAAGCCTGACCCTCACCCGTCCCCTAGTCCTAACCCGTACGCTGACACTAACCCGCGCCCTCACACGTCCGCTCCCCCTAAAGCGTTGTCGTACCCTCACCTGGACCCTAAACCGTCCCCGTCCCCTAACCCTAACCCTAGCCCGAACCCTAACCCTAACCCTTCCCCGAAGCCTGACCCTCACCCGTCCCCTAATCCTAACCCGTACGCTGACACTAACCCGCGCCCTCACACGTCCGCTCCCCCTAAAGCGTTGTCGTACCCTCACCAGGACCCTAAACCGTCCCCGTCCCCTAACCCTAACCCTAGCCCGAACCCTAACCCTAACCCTTCCCCGAAGCCTGACCCTCACCCGTCCCCTAATCCTAACCCGTACGCTGACACTAACCCGCGCCCTCACACGTCCGCTCCCCCTAAAGCGTTGTCGTACCCTCACCTGGACCCTAAACCGTCCCCGTCCCCTAACCCTAACCCTAGCCCGAACCCTAACCCTAACCCTTCCCCGAAGCCTGACCCTCACCCGTCCCCTAATCCTAACCCGTACGCTGACACTAACCCGCGCCCTCACACGTCCGCTCCCCCTAAAGCGTTGTCGTACCCTCACCTGGACCCTAAACCGTCCCCGTCCCCTAACCCTAACCCTAGCCCGAACCCTAAGCCTAACCCTTCCCCGAAGCCTGACCCTCACCCGTCCCCTAATCCTAACCCGTACGCTGACACTAACCCACGCCCTCACACGTCCGCTCCCCCTAAAGCGTTGTCGTACCCTCACCTGGACCCTAAACCGTCCCCGTCCCCTAACCCTAACCCTAGCCCGAACCCTAAGCCTAACCCTTCCCCGAAGCCTGACTCTCACCCGTCCCCTAATCCTAACCCGTACGCTGACACTAACCCGCGCCCTCACACGTCCGCTCCACCTAAAGCGTTGTCGTACCCTCACCTGGACCCTAACCCGTCCCCGTCCCCTAACCCTAACCCTAGCCCGAAACCTAACCCTAACACTTCCCCGAAGCCTGACCCTCACCCGTTCCCTAATCCTAACCCGTACGCTGACACTAACCCGCGCCCTCACACGTCCACTCCCCCTAAAGCGTTGTCGTACCCTCACCTGGACCCTAAACCGTCCCCGTCCCCTAACCCTAACCCTAGCCCGAACCCTAACCCTAACCCTTCCAAGAAGCCTGACCATCACCCGTCCCCAATCCTAACCCGTAGGCTGACACTAACCCACGCCCTCACACGTCCGCTCCCCCTAAAGCGTTGTCGTACCTTCACATGGACCCTAAACCGTCCCCGTCCCATAACCCTAACCCTAGCCCGAACCCTAACCCTATCCCTTCCCCGAAGCCTGACCCTCACCCGTCCCCTAATCCTAACCCGTACGCTGACACTAACCCGCGCCCTCACACGTCCGCTCCCCCTAAAGCGTTGTCGTACCCTCACCTGGACCCTAAACCGTCCCCGTCCCCTAACCCTAACCCTAGCCCGAACCCTAACCCTAACCCTTCCCCGAAGCCTGACCCTCACCCGTCCCCTAATCCTAACCCGTACGCTGACACTAACCCGCGCCCTCACACGTCCGCTCCCCCTAAAGCGTTGTCGTACCCTCACCTGGACCCTAAACCGTCCCCGTCCCCTAACCCTAACCCTAGCCCGAACCCTAAGCCTAACCCTTCCCCGAAGCCTGACCCTCACCCGTCCCCTAATCCTAACCCGTACGCTGACACTAACCCGCGCCCTCACACGTCCGCTCCCCCTCAAGCGTTGTCGTACCCTCACCTGGACCCTAAACCGTCCCCGTCCCCTAACCCTAACCCTAGCCCGAACCCTAACCCTAACCCTTCCCCGAAGCCTGACCCTCACCCGTCCCCAAATCGTAAGCCGTACGCTGACACTAACCCGCGCCCTCACACGTCCGCTCCCCCTAAAGCGTTGTCCTACCCTCACCTGGACCGTAACCCGTCCCCGTCCCCTAACCCTAACCCTAGCCCGAACCCTAACCCTAACCCTTCCCGGAAGCCTGACCCTCACCCGTCCCCTAATCCTAACCCGTACTCTGACACTAACACGCGCCCTCACACGTCCGCTCCCCCTAAAGCGTTGTCATACCCTCACCTGGACCCTAAACCGTCCCCGTCCCCTAACCCTAACCCTAGCCCGAACCCTAACCCTAACCCTTCCCCGAAGCCTGACCCTCACCCGTCCACTAATCCTAACCCGTACGCTGACACTAACCCGCGCCCTCACACGTCCGCTCCCCCTAAAGCGTTGTCGTACCCTCACCTGTACCCTAAACCGTCCCCGTCCCCTAACCCTAACCCTAGCCCGAACCCTAACCCTAACCCTTCCCCGAAGCCTGACCCTCACCCGTCCCCTAATCCTAACCCGTACGCTGACACTAACCCGCGCCCTCACACGTCCGCTCCCCCTAAAGCGTTGTCGTACCCTCACCTGGACCCTAACCCGTCCCCGTCCCCTAACCCTAACCCTAGCCCGAAACCTAACCCTAACACTTCCCCGAAGCCTGACCCTCACCCGTTCCCTAATCCTAACCCGTACGCTGACACTAACCCGCGCCCTCACACGTCCGCTCCCCCTAAAGCGTTGTCGTACCCTCACCTGGACCCTAAACCGTCCCCGTCCCCTAACCCTAACCCTAGCCCGAACCCTAACCCTAACCCTTCCAAGAAGCCTGACCATCACCCGTCCCCAATCCTAACCCGTAGGCTGACACTAACCCACGCCCTCACACGTCCGCTCCCCCTAAAGGGTTGTCGTACCCTCACATGGACCCTAAACCGTCCCCGTCCCCTAACCCTAACCCTAGCCCGAACCCTAACCCTATCCCTTCCCCGAAGCCTGACCCTCACCCATCCCCTACTCCTAACCCGTACGCTGACACTAACCCGCGCCCTCACACGTCCGCTCCCCCTAAAGCGTTGTCGTACCCTCACCTGGACCCTAAACCGTCCCCGGCCCCTAACCCTAACCCTAGCCCGAACCCTAAACCTAACCCTTCCCCGAAGCCTGACCCTCACCCGTCCCCTAATCCTAAGCCTTACTCTGACACTAACACGCGCCCTCACACGTCCGCTCCCCCTAAAGCGTTGTCGTACCCTCACCTGGACCCTAAACCGTCCCCGTCCCCTAACCCTAACCCTAGCCCGAACCCTAACCCTAACCCTTCCCCGAAGCCTGACCCTCACCCGTCCCCAAATCGTAAGCCGTACCCTGACACTAACCCGCGCCCTCACACGTCCGCTCCCCCTAAAGCGTTGTCCTACCCTCACCTGGACCGTAACCCGTCCCCGTCCCCTAACCCTAACCCTAGCCCGAACCCTAACCCTAACCCTTCCCGGAAGCCTGACCCTCACCCGTCCCCTAATCCTAACCCGTACGCTGACACTAACCCGCGCCCTCACACGTCCGCTCCCCCTAAAGCGTTGTCGTACCCTCACCTGGACCCTAAACCGTCCCCGTCCCCTAACCCTAACCCTAGCCCGAACCCTAACCCTAACCCTTCCCCGAAGCCTGACCCTCACCCGTCCCCTAATCCTAACCCGTACGCTGACACTAACACGCGCCCTCACACGTCCGCTCCCCCTAAAGCGTTGTCGTACCCTCACCTGGACCCTAAACCGTCCCCGTCCCCTAACCCTAACCCTAGCCCGAACCCTAAGCCTAACCCTTCCCCGAAGCCTGACCCTCACCCGTCCCCTAATCCTAACCCGTACGCTGACACTAACCCGCGCCCTCACACGTCCGCTCCCCCTAAAGCGTTGTCGTACCCTCACCTGGACCCTAAACCGTCCCCGTCCCCTAACCCTAACCCTAGCCCGAACCCTAACCCTAACCCTTCCAAGAAGCCTGACCATCACCCGTCCCCAATCCTAACCCGTAGGCTGACACTAACCCACGCCCTCACACGTCCGCTCCCCCTAAAGCGTTGTCGTACCCTCACATGGACCCTAAACCGTCCCCGTCCCCTAACCCTAACCCTAGCCCGAACCCTAACCCTATCCCTTCCCCGAAGCCTGACCCTCACCCGTCCCCTAATCCTAACCCGTACGCTGACACTAACCCGCGCCCTCACACGTCCGCTCCCCCTAAAGCGTTGTCGTACCCTCACCTGGACCCTAAACCGTCCCCGTCCCCTAACCCTAACCCTAGCCCGAACCCTAACCCTAACCCTTCCCCGAAGCCTGACCCTCACCCGTCCCCTAATGCTAACCCGTACGCTGACACTAACCCGCGCCCTCACACGTCCGCTCCCCCTAAAGCGTTGTCGTACCCTCACCAGGACCCTAAACCGTCCCCGTCCCCTAACCCTAACCCTAGCCCGAACCCTAACCCTAACACTTCCCCAAAGCCTGACCCTCACCCGTCCCCTAATCCTAACCCGTACGCTGACACTAACCCGCGCCCTCACACGTCCGCTCCCCCTAAAGCGTTGTCGTACCCTCACCTGGACCCTAAACCGTCCCCGTCCCCTAACCCTAACCCTAGCCCGAACCCTAACCCTAACCCTTCCCCGAAGCCTGACCCTCACCCGTCCCCTAATCCTAACCCGTACGCTGACACTAACCCGCGCCCTCACACGTCCGCTCCCCCTAAAGCGTTGTCGTACCCTCACCTGGACCCTAAACCGTCCCCGTCCCCTAACCCTAACCCTAGCCCGAACCCTAAGCCTAACCCTTCCCCGAAGCCTGACCCTCACCCGTCCCCTCATCCTAACCCGTACGCTGACACTAACCCGCGCCCTCACACGTCCGCTCCCCCTAAAGCGTTGTCGTACCCTCACCTGGACCCTAAACCGTCCCCGTCCCCTAACCCTAACCCTAGCCCGAACCCTAACCCTAACCCTTCCCCGAAGCCTGACCCTCACCCGTCCCCTAATCCTAACCCGTACGCTGACACTAACCCGCGCCCTCACACGTCCGCTCCCCCTAAAGCGTTGTCCTACCCTCACCTGGACCCTAAACCGTCCCCGTCCCCTAACCCTAACCCTAGCCCGAACCCTAAACCTAACCCTTCCCGGAAGCCTGACCCTCACCCGTCCCCTAATCCTAACCCGTACGCTGACACTAACCCGCGCCCTCACACGTCCGCTCCCCCTAAAGCGTTGTCGTACCCTCACCTGGACCCTAAACCGTCCCCGTCCCCTAACCCTAACCCTAGCCCGAACCCTAACCCTAACCCTTCCCCGAAGCCTGACCCTCACCCGTCCCCTAATCCTAACCCGTACGCTTACACTAACCCGCGCCCTCACACGTCCGCTCCCCCTAAAGCGTTGTCGTACCCTCACCTGGACCCTAAACCGTCCCCGTCCCCTAACCCTAACCCTAGCCCGAACCCTAACCCTAACCCTTCCCCGAAGCCTGACACTCACCCGTCCCCTAATCCTAACCCGTACGCTGACACTAACCCGCGCCCTCACACGTCCGCTCCCCCTAAAGCGTTGTCGTACCCTCACCTGGACCCTAACCCGTCCCCGTCCCCTAACCCTAACCCTAGCCCGAAACCTAACCCTAACCCTTCCCCGAAGCCTGACCCTCACCCGTCCCCTAATCCTAACCCGTACGCTGACACTAACCCGCGCCCTCACACGTCCGCTCCCCCTAAAGCGTTGTCGTACCCTCACCTGGACCCTAAACCGTCCCCGTCCCCTAACCCTAACCCTAGCCCGAACCCTAACCCTAACCCTTCCCCGAAGCCTGACCCTCACCCGTCCCCTAATCCTAACCCGTACGCTGACACTAACCCGCGCCCTCACACGTCCGCTCCCCCTAAAGCGTTGTCGTACCCTCACCTGGACCCTAACCCGTCCCCGTCCCCTAACCCTAACCCTAGCCCGAAACCTAACCCTAACCCTTCCCCGAAGCCTGACCCTCACCCGTCCCCTAATCCTAACCCGTACGCTGACACTAACCCGCGCCCTCACACGTCCGCTCCCCCTAAAGAGTTGTCGTACCCTCACCTGGACCCTAAACCGTCCCCGTCCCCTAACCCTAACCCTAGCCCGAACCCTAACCCTAACCCTTCCCCGAAGCCTGACCCTCACCCGTCCCCTAATCCTAACCCGTAGGCTGACACTAACCCGCGCCCTCACACGTCCGCTCCCCCTAAAGCGTTGTTGTACCCTCACCTGGACCCTAAACCGTCCCCGTCCCCTAACCCTAACCCTAGCCCGAACCCTAACCCTAACACTTCCCCGAAGCCTGACACTCACCCGTCCCCTAATCCTAACCCGTACGCTGACACTAACCCGCGCCCTCACACGTCCGCTCCCCCTAAAGCGTTGTCGTACCCTCACCTGGACCCTAACCCGTCCCCGTCCCCTAACCCTAACCCTAGCCCGAAACCTAACCCTAACACTTCCCCGAAGCCTGACCCTCACCCGTTCCCTAATCCTAACCCGTACGCTGACACTAACCCGCGCCCTCACACGTCCGCTCCCCCTAAAGCGTTGTCGTACCCTCACCTGGACCCTAAACCGTCCCCGTCCCCTAACCCTAACCCTAGCCCGAACCCTAACCCTAACCCTTCCAAGAAGCCTGACCCTCGCCCGTCCCCAATCCTAACCCGTAGGCTGACACTAACCCACGCCCTCACACGTCCGCTCCCCCTAAAGCGTTGTCGTACCCTCACATGGACCCTAAACCGTCCCCGTCCCCTAACCCTAACCCTAGCCCGAACCCTAACCCTATCCCTTCCCCGAAGCCTGACCCTCACCCGTCCCCTAATCCTAACCCGTACGCTGACACTAACCCGCGCCCTCACACGTCCGCTCCCCCTAAAGCGTTGTCGTACCCTCACCTGGACCCTAAACCGTCCCCGTCCCCTAACACTAACCCTAGCCCGAACCCTAACCCTAACCCTTCCCCGAAGCCTGACCCTCACCCGTCCCCTAATCCTAAGCCTTACGCTGACACTAACCCGCGCCCTCACACGTCCGCTCCCCCTAAAGCGTTGTCGTACACTCACCAGGACCCTAAACCGTCCCCGTCCCCTAACCCTAACCCTAGCCCGAACCCTAACCCTAACCCTTCCCCGAAGCCTGACCCTCACCCGTCCCCTAATCCTAACCCGTACGCTGACACTAACCCGCGCCCTCACACGTCCGCTCCCCCTAAAGCGTTGTCGTACCCTCACCTGGACCCTAAACCGTCCCCGTCCCCTAACCCTAACCCTAGCCCGAACCCTAACCCTAACCCTTCCCCGAAGCCTGACCCTCACCCGTCCCCTAATCCTAACCCGTACGCTGACACTAACCCGCGCCCTCACACGTCCGCTCCCCCTAAAGCGTTGTCGTACCCTCACCTGGACCCTAACCCGTCCCCGTCCCCTAACCCTAACCCTAGCCCGAAACCTAACCCTAACCCTTCCCCGAAGCCTGACCCTCACCCGTCCCCTAATCCTAACCCGTACGCTGACACTAACCCGCGCCCTCACACGTCCGCTCCCCCTAAAGCGTTGTCGTACCCTCACCTGGACCCTAAACCGTCCCCGTCCCCTAACCCTAACCCTAGCCCGAACCCTAACCCTAACCCTTCCCCGAAGCCTGACCCTCACCCGTCCCCTAATCCTAACCCGTAGGCTGACACTAACCCACGCCCTCACACGTCCGCTCCCCCTAAAGCGTTGTTGTACCCTCACCTGGACCCTAAACCGTCCCCGTCCCCTAACCCTAACCCTAGCCCGAACCCTAACCCTAACACTTCCCCGAAGCCTGACCCTCACCCGTCCCCTAATCCTAACCCGTACGCTGACACTAACCCGCGCCCTCACACGTCCGCTCCCCCTAAAGCGTTGTCGTACCCTCACCTGGACCCTAACCCGTCCCCGTCCCCTAACCCTAACCCTAGCCCGAAACCTAACCCTAACACTTCCCCGAAGCCTGACCCTCACCCGTTCCCTAATCCTAACCCGTACGCTGACACTAACCCGCGCCCTCACACGTCCGCTCCCCCTAAAGCGTTGTCGTACCCTCACCTGGACCCTAAACCGTCCCCGTCCCCTAACCCTAACCCTAGCCCGAACCCTAACCCTAACCCTTCCAAGAAGCCTGACCCTCACCCGTCCCCAATCCTAACCCGTAGGCTGACACTAACCCACGCCCTCACACGTCCGCTCCCCCTAAAGCGTTGTCGTACCCTCACATGGACCCTAAACCGTCCCCGTCCCCTAACCCTAACCCTAGCCCGAACCCTAACCCTAACCCTTCCCCGAAGCCTGACCCTCACCCGTCCCCTAGTCCTAACCCGTACGCTGACACTAACCCGCGCCCTCACACGTCCGCTCCCCCTAAAGCGTTGTCGTACCCTCACCTGGACCCTAAACCGTCCCCGTCCCCTAACCCTAACCCTAGCCCGAACCCTAACCCTAACCCTTCCCCGAAGCCTGACCCTCACCCGTCCCCTAATCCTAACCCGTACGCTGACACTAACCCGCGCCCTCACACGTCCGCTCCCCCTAAAGCGTTGTCGTACCCTCACCAGGACCCTAAACCGTCCCCGTCCCCTAACCCTAACCCTAGCCCGAACCCTAACCCTAACCCTTCCCCGAAGCCTGACCCTCACCCGTCCCCTAATCCTAACCCGTACGCTGACACTAACCCGCGCCCTCACACGTCCGCTCCCCCTAAAGCGTTGTCGTACCCTCACCTGGACCCTAAACCGTCCCCGTCCCCTAACCCTAACCCTAGCCCGAACCCTAACCCTAACCCTTCCCCGAAGCCTGACCCTCACCCGTCCCCTAATCCTAACCCGTACGCTGACACTAACCCGCGCCCTCACACGTCCGCTCCCCCTAAAGCGTTGTCGTACCCTCACCTGGACCCTAAACCGTCCCCGTCCCCTAACCCTAACCCTAGCCCGAAACCTAAGCCTAACCCTTCCCCGAAGCCTGACCCTCACCCGTCCCCTAATCCTAACCCGTACGCTGACACTAACCCACGCCCTCACACGTCCGCTCCCCCTAAAGCGTTGTCGTACCCTCACCTGGACCCTAAACCGTCCCCGTCCCCTAACCCTAACCCTAGCCCGAACCCTAACCCTAACCCTTCCCCGAAGCCTGACCCTCACCCGTCCCCTAATCCTAACCCGTACGCTGACACTAACCCGCGCCCTCACACGTCCGCTCCCCCTAAAGCGTTGTCGTACCCTCACCTGGACCCTAACCCGTCCCCGTCCCCTAACCCTAACCCTAGCCCGAAACCTAACCCTAACCCTTCCCCGAAGCCTGACCCTCACCCGTCCCCTAATCATAACCCGTACGCTGACACTAACCCGCGCCCTCACACGTCCGCTCCCCCTAAAGCGTTGTCGTACCCTCACCTTGACCCTAAACCGTCCCCGTCCCCTAACCCTAACCCTAGCCCGAACCCTAACCCTAACCCTTCCAAGAAGCCTGACCATCACCCGTCCCCAATCCTAACCCGTAGGCTGACACTAACCCACGCCCTCACACGTCCGCTCCCCCTAAAGCGTTGTCGTACCTTCACATGGACCCTAAACCCTCCCCGTCCCATAACCCTAACCCTAGCCCGAACCCTAAACCTATCCCTTCCCCGAAGCCTGACCCTCACCCGTCCCCTAATCCTAACCCGTACGCTGACACTAACCCGCGCCCTCACACGTCCGCTCCCCCTAAAGCGTTGTCGTACCCTCACCTGGACCCTAAACCGTCCCCGTCCCCTAACCCTAACCCTAGCCCGAACCCTAACCCTAACCCTTCCCCGAAGCCTGACCCTCACCCGTCCCCTAATCCTAACCCGTACGCTGACACTAACCCGCGCCCTCACACGTCCGCTCCCCCTAAAGCGTTGTCGTACCCTCACCTGGACCCTAAACCGTCCCCGTCCCCTAACCCTAACCCTAGCCCGAACCCTAAGCCTAACCCTTCCCCGAAGCCTGACCCTCACCCGTCCCCTAATCCTAACCCGTACGCTGACACTAACCCGCGCCCTCACACGTCCGCTTCCCCTCAAGCGTTGTCGTACCCTCACCTGGACCCTAAACCGTCCCCGTCCCCTAACCCTAACCCTAGCCCGAACCCTAACCCTAACCCTTCCCCGAAGCCTGACCCTCACCCGTCCCCAAATCGTAAGCCGTACGCTGACACTAACCCGCGCCCTCACACGTCCGCTCCCCCTAAAGCGTTGTCCTACCCTCACCTGGACCGTAACCCGTCCCCGTCCCCTAACCCTAACCCTAGCCCGAACCCTAACCCTAACCCTTCCCGGAAGCCTGACCCTCACCCGTCCCCTAATCCTAACCCGTACTCTGACACTAACACGCGCCCTCACACGTCCGCTCCCTCTAAAGCGTTGTCGTACCCTCACCTGGACCCTAAACCGTCCCCGTCCCCTAACCCTAACCCTAGCCCGAACCCTAACCCTAACCCTTCCCCGAAGCCTGACACTCACCCGTCCACTAATCCTAACCCGTACGCTGACACTAACCCGCGCCCTCACACGTCCGCTCCCCTAAAGCGTTGTCGTACCCTCACCTGTACCCTAAACCGTCCCCGTCCCCTAACCCTAACCCTAGCCCGAACCCTAACCCTAACCCTTCCCCGAAGCCTGACCCTCACCCGTCCCCTAATCCTAACCCGTACGCTGACACTAACCCGCGCCCTCACACGTCCGCTCCCCCTAAAGCGTTGTCGTACCCTCACCTGGACCCTAACCCGTACCCGTCCCCTAACCCTAACCCTAGCCCGAAACCTAACCCTAACACTTCCCCGAAGCCTAACCCTCACCCGTTCCCTAATCCTAACCCGTACGCTGACACTAACCCGCGCCCTCACACGTCCGCTCCCCCTAAAGCGTTGTCGTACCCTCACCTGGACCCTAAACCGTCCCCGTCCCCTAACCCTAACCCTAGCCCGAACCCTAACCCTAACCCTTCCAAGAAGCCTGACCATCACCCGTCCCCAATCCTAACCCGTAGGCTGACACTAACCCACGCCCTCACACGTCCGCTCCCCCTAAAGCGTTGTCGTACCCTCACATGGACCCTAAACCGTCCCCGTCCCCTAACCCAACCCTAGCCCGAACCCTAACCCTATCCCTTCCCCGAAGCCTGACCCTCACCCATCCCCTACTCCTAACCCGTACGCTGACACTAACCCGCGCCCTCACACGTCCGCTCCCCCTAAAGCGTTGTCGTACCCTCACCTGGACCCTAAACCGTCCCCGGCCCCTAACCCTAACCCTAGCCCGAACCCTAAACCTAACCCTTCCCCGAAGCCTGACCCTCACCCGTCCCCTAATCCTAAGCCTTACTCTGACACTAACACGCGCCCTCACACGTCCGCTCCCCCTAAAGCGTTGTCGTACCCTCACCTGGACCCTAAACCGTCCCCGTCCCCTAACCCTAACCCTAGCCCGAACCCTAACCCTAACCCTTCCCCGAAGCCTGACCCTCACCCGTCCCCAAATCGTAAGCCGTACCCTGACACTAACCCGCGCCCTCACACGTCCGCTCCCCCTAAAGCGTTGTCCTACCCTCACCTGGACCGTAACCCGTCCCCGTCCCCTAACCCTAACCCTAGCCCGAACCCTAACCCTAACCCTTCCCCGAAGCCTGACCCTCACCCGTCCCCTAATCCTAACCCGTACGCTTACACTAACCCGCGCCCTCACACGTCCGCTCCCCCTAAAGCGTTGTCGTACCCTCACCTGGACCCTAAACCGTCCCCGTCCCCTAACCCTAACCCTAGCCCGAACCCTAACCCTAACCCTTCCCCGAAGCCTGACACTCACCCGTCCCCTAATCCTAACCCGTACGCTTACACTAACCCGCGCCCTCACACGTCCGCTCCCCCTAAAGCGTTGTCGTACCCTCACCTGGACCCTAAACCGTCCCCGTCCCCTAACCCTAACCCTAGCCCGAAACCTAAGCCTAACCCTTCCCCGAAGCCTGACCCTCACCCGTCCCCTAATCCTAACCCGTACGCTGACACTAACCCGCGCCCTCACGCGTCCGCTCCCCCTAAAGCTTTGTCGTACCCTCACCTGGACCCTAAACCGTCCCCGTCCCCTAACCCTAACCCTAGCCCGAACCCTAACCCTAACCCTTCCCCGAAGCCTGACCCTCACCCGTCCCCTAATCCTAACCCGTACGCTGACACTAACCCGCGCCCTCACACATCCGCTCCCCCTAAAGCGTTGTCGTACCCTCACCTGGACCCTAACCCGTCCCCGTCCCCTAACCCTAACCCTAGCCCGAAACCTAACCCTAACCCTTCCCCGAAGCCTGACCCTCACCCGTCCCCTAATCCTAACCCGTACGCTGACACTAACCCGCGCCCTCACACGTCCGCTCCCCCTAAAGCGTTGTCGTACCCTCACCTGGACCCTAAACCGTCCCCGTCCCCTAACCCTAACCCTAGCCCGAACCCTAAGCCTAACCCTTCCCCGAAGCCTGACCCTCACCCGTCCCCTCATCCTAACCCGTACGCTGACACTAACCCGCGCCCTCACACGTCCGCTCCCCCTAAAGCGTTGTCGTACCCTCACCTGGACCCTAAACCGTCCCCGTCCCCTAACCCTAACCCTAGCCCGAACCCTAACCCTAACCCTTCCCCGAAGCCTGACCCTCACCCGTCCCCTAATCCTAACCCGTACGCTGACACTAACCCGCGCCCTCACACGTCCGCTCCCCCTAAAGCGTTGTCCTACCCTCACCTGGACCCTAAACCGTCCCCGTCCCCTAACCCTAACCCTAGCCCGAACCCTAAACCTAACCCTTCCCCGAAGCCTGACCCTCACCCGTCCCCTAATCCTAAGCCTTACGCTGACACTAACCCGCGCCCTCACACGTCCACTCCCCCTAAAGCGTTGTCGTACCCTCACCTGGACCCTAAACCGTCCCCGTCCCCTAACCCTAACCCTAGCCCGAACCCTAACCCTAACCCTTCCAAGAAGCCTGACCATCACCCGTCCCCAATCCTAACCCGTAGGCTGACACTAACCCACGCCCTCACACGTCCGCTCCCCCTAAAGCGTTGTCGTACCTTCACATGGACCCTAAACCGTCCCCGTCCCATAACCCTAACCCTAGCCCGAACCCTAACCCTATCCCTTCCCCGAAGCCTGACCCTCACCCGTCCCCTAATCCTAACCCGTACGCTGACACTAACCCGCGCCCTCACACGTCCGCTCCCCCTAAAGCGTTGTCGTACCCTCACCTGGACCCTAAACCGTCCCCGTCCCCTAACCCTAACCCTAGCCCGAACCCTAACCCTAACCCTTCCCCGAAGCCTGACCCTCACCCGTCCCCTAATCCTAACCCGTACGCTGACACTAACCCGCGCCCTCACACGTCCGCTCCCCCTAAAGCGTTGTCGTACCCTCACCTGGACCCTAAACCGTCCCCGTCCCCTAACCCTAACCCTAGCCCGAACCCTAAGCCTAACCCTTCCCCGAAGCCTGACCCTCACCCGTCCCCTAATCCTAACCCGTACGCTGACACTAACCCGCGCCCTCACACGTCCGCTCCCCCTCAAGCGTTGTCGTACCCTCACCTGGACCCTAAACCGTCCCCGTCCCCTAACCCTAACCCTAGCCCGAACCCTAACCCTAACCCTTCCCCGAAGCCTGACCCTCACCCGTCCCCAAATCGTAAGCCGTACGCTGACACTAACCCGCGCCCTCACACGTCCGCTCCCCCTAAAGCGTTGTCCTACCCTCACCTGGACCGTAACCCGTCCCCGTCCCCTAACCCTAACCCTAGCCCGAACCCTAACCCTAACCCTTCCCGGAATCCTGACCCTCACCCGTCCCCTAATCCTAACCCGTACTCTGACACTAACACGCGCCCTCACACGTCCGCTCCCCCTAAAGCGTTGTCGTACCCTCACCTGGACCCTAAACCGTCCCCGTCCCCTAACCCTAACCCTAGCCCGAACCCTAACCCTAACCCTTCCCCGAAGCCTGACCCTCACCCGTCCACTAATCCTAACCCGTACGCTGACACTAACCCGCGCCCTCACACGTCCGCTCCCCCTAAAGCGTTGTCGTACCCTCACCTGTACCCTAAACCGTCCCCGTCCCCTAACCCTAACCCTAGCCCGAACCCTAACCCTAACCCTTCCCCGAAGCCTGACCCTCACCCGTCCCCTAATCCTAACCCGTACGCTGACACTAACCCGCGCCCTCACACGTCCGCTCCCCCTAAAGCGTTGTCGTACCCTCACCTGGACCCTAACCCGTCCCCGTCCCCTAACCCTAACCCTAGCCCGAAACCTAACCCTAACACTTCCCCGAAGCCTGACCCTCACCCGTTCCCTAATCCTAACCCGTACGCTGACACTAACCCGCGCCCTCACACGTCCGCTCCCCCTAAAGCGTTGTCGTACCCTCACCTGGACCCTAAACCGTCCCCGTCCCCTAACCCTAACCCTAGCCCGAACCCTAACCCTAACCCTTCCAAGAAGCCTGACCATCACCCGTCCCCAATCCTAACCCGTAGGCTGACACTAACCCACGCCCTCACACGTCCGCTCCCCCTAAAGCGTTGTCGTACCCTCACATGGACCCTAAACCGTCCCCGTCCCCTAACCCTAACCCTAGCCCGAACCCTAACCCTATCCCTTCCCCGAAGCCTGACCCTCACCCATCCCCTACTCCTAACCCGTACGCTGACACTAACCCGCGCCCTCACACGTCCGCTCCCCCTAAAGCGTTGTCGTACCCTCACCTGGACCCTAAACCGTCCCCGGCCCCTAACCCTAACCCTAGCCCGAACCCTAAACCTAACCCTTCCCCGAAGCCTGACCCTCACCCGTCCCCTAATCCTAAGCCTTACTCTGACACTAACACGCGCCCTCACACGTCCGCTCCCCCTAAAGCGTTGTCGTACCCTCACCTGGACCCTAAACCGTCCCCGTCCCCTAACCCTAACCCTAGCCCGAACCCTAACCCTAACCCTTCCCCGAAGCCTGACCCTCACCCGTCCCCAAATCGTAAGCCGTACCCTGACACTAACCCGCGCCCTCACACGTCCGCTCCCCCTAAAGCGTTGTCCTACCCTCACCTGGACCGTAACCCGTCCCCGTCCCCTAACCCTAACCCTAGCCCGAACCCTAACCCTAACCCTTCCCGGAAGCCTGACCCTCACCCGTCCCCTAATCCTAACCCGTACGCTGACACTAACCCGCGCCCTCACACGTCCGCTCCCCCTAAAGCGTTGTCGTACCCTCACCTGGACCCTAAACCGTCCCCGTCCCCTAACCCTAACCCTAGCCCGAACCCTAACCCTAAACCTTCCCCGAAGCCTGACCCTCACCCGTCCCCTAATCCTAACCCGTACGCTTACACTAACCCGCGCCCTCACACGTCCGCTCCCCCTAAAGCGTTGTCGTACCCTCACCTGGACCCTAAACCGTCCCCGTCCCCTAACCCTAACCCTAGCCCGAACCCTAACCCTAACCCTTCCCCGAAGCCTGACACTCACCCGTCCCCTAATCCTAACCCGTACGCTTACACTAACCCGCGCCCTCACACGTCCGCTCCCCCTAAAGCGTTGTCGTACCCTCACCTGGACCCTAAACCGTCCCCGTCCCCTAACCCTAACCCTAGCCCGAAACCTAAGCCTAACCCTTCCCCGAAGCCTGACCCTCACCCGTCCCCTAATCCTAACCCGTACGCTGACACTAACCCGCGCCCTCACACGTCCGCTCCCCCTAAAGCTTTGTCGTACCCTCACCTGGACCCTAGACCGTCCCCGTCCCCTAACCCTAACCCTAGCCCGAACCCTAACCCTAACCCTTCCCCGAAGCCTGACCCTCACCCGTCCCCTAATCCTAACCCGTACGCTGACACTAACCCGCGCCCTCACACATCCGCTCCCCCTAAAGCGTTGTCGTACCCTCACCTGGACCCTAACCCGTCCCCGTCCCCTAACCCTAACCCTAGCCCGAAACCTAACCCTAACCCTTCCCCGAAGCCTGACCCTCACCCGTCCCCTAATCCTAACCCGTACGCTGACACTAACCCGCGCCCTCACACGTCCGCTCCCCCTAAAGCGTTGTCGTACCCTCACCTGGACCCTAAACCGTCCCCGTCCCCTAACCCTAACCCTAGCCCGAACCCTAAGCCTAACCCTTCCCCGAAGCCTGACCCTCACCCGTCCCCTCATCCTAACCCGTACGCTGACACTAACCCACGCCCTCACACGTCCGCTCCCCCTAAAGCGTTGTCGTACCCTCACCTGGACCCTAAACCGTCCCCGTCCCCTAACCCTAACCCTAGCCCGAACCCTAACCCTAACCCTTCCCCGAAGCCTGACCCTCACCCGTCCCCTAATCCTAACCCGTACGCTGACACTAACCCGCGCCCTCACACGTCCGCTCCCCCTAAAGCGTTGTCCTACCCTCACCTGGACCCTAAACCGTCCCCGTCCCCTAACCCTAAACCTAGCCCGAACCCTAAACCTAACCCTTCCCCGAAGCCTGACCCTCACCCGTCCCCTAATCCTAAGCCTTACGCTGACACTAACCCGCGCCCTCACACGTCCGCTCCCCCTAAAGCGTTGTCGTACCCTCACCTGGACCCTAAACCGTCCCCGTCCCCTAACCCTAACCCTAGCCCGAACCCTAACCCTAACCCTTCCCCGAAGCCTGACCCTCACCCGTCCCCAAATCGTAAGCCGTACGCTGACACTAACCCGCGCCCTCACACGTCCGCTCCCCCTAAAGCGTTGTCCTACCCTCACCTGGACCGTAACCCGTCCCCGTGCCCTAACCCTAACCCTAGCCCGAACCCTAACCCTAACCCTTCCCGGAAGCCTGACCCTCACCCGTCCCCTAATCCTAACCCGTACGCTGACACTAACCCGCGCCCTCACACGTCCGCTCCCCCTAAAGCGTTGTCGTACCCTCACCTGGACCCTAAACCGTCCCCGTCCCCTAACCCTAACCCTAGCCCGAACCCTAACCCTAACCCTTCCCCGAAGCCTGACCCTCACCCGTCCCCTAATCCTAACCCGTACGCTTACACTAACCCGCGCCCTCACACGTCCGCTCCCCCTAAAGCGTTGTCGTACCCTCACCTGGACCCTAAACCGTCCCCGTCCCCTAACCCTAACCCTAGCCCGAACCCTAACCCTAACCCTTCCCCGAAGCCTGACACTCACCCGTCCCCTAATCCTAACCCGTACGCTTACACTAACCCGCGCCCTCACACGTCCGCTCCCCCTAAAGCGTTGTCGTACCCTCACCTGGACCCTAAACCGTCCCCGTCCCCTAACCCTAACCCTAGCCCGAACCCTAACCCTAACCCTTCCAAGAAGCCTGACCCTCACCCGTCCCCAATCCTAACCCGTAGGCTGACACTAACCCACGCCCTCACACGTCCGCTCCCCCTAAAGCGTTGTCGTACCCTCACATGGACCCTAAACCGTCCCCTTCCCCTAACCCTAACCCTAGCCCGAACCCTAACCCTAACCCTTCCCCGAAGCCTGACCCTCACCCGTCCCCTAATCCTAACCCGTACGCTGACACTAACCCGCGCCCTCACACGTCCGCTCCCCCTAAAGAGTTGTCGTACCCTCACCTGGACCCTAAACCGTCCCCGTCCCCTAACCCTAACCCTAGCCCGAACCCTAACCCTAACCCTTCCCCGAAGCCTGACCCTCACCCGTCCCCTAATCCTAACCCGTAGGCTGACACTAACCCACGCCCTCACACGTCCGCTCCCCCTAAAGCGTTGTTGTACCCTCACCTGGACCCTAAACCGTCCCCGTCCCCTAACCCTAACCCTAGCCCGAACCCTAACCCTAACACTTCCCCGAAGCCTGACCCTCACCCGTCCCCTAATCCTAACCCGTACGCTGACACTAACCCGCGCCCTCACACGTCCGCTCCCCCTAAAGCGTTGTCGTACCCTCACCTGGACCCTAACCCGTCCCCGTCCCCTAACCCTAACCCTAGCCCGAAACCTAACCCTAACACTTCCCCGAAGCCTGACCCTCACCCGTTCCCTAATCCTAACCCGTACGCTGACACTAACCCGCGCCCTCACACGTCCGCTCCCCCTAAAGCGTTGTCGTACCCTCACCTGGACCCTAAACCGTCCCCGTCCCCTAACCCTAACCCTAGCCCGAACCCTAACCCTAACCCTTCCAAGAAGCCTGACCCTCACCCGTCCCCAATCCTAACCCGTAGGCTGACACTAACCCACGCCCTCACACGTCCGCTCCCCCTAAAGCGTTGTCGTACCCTCACATGGACCCTAAACCGTCCCCGTCCCCTAACCCTAACCCTAGCCCGAACCCTAACCCTATCCCTTCCCCGAAGCCTGACCCTCACCCGTCCCCTAGTCCTAACCCGTACGCTGACACTAACCCGCGCCCTCACACGTCCGCTCCCCCTAAAGCATTGTCGTACCCTCACCTGGACCCTAAACCGTCCCCGTCCCCTAACCCTAACCCTAGCCCGAACCCTAACCCTAACCCTTCCCCGAAGCCTGACCCTCACCCGTCCCCTAATCCTAACCCGTACGCTGACACTAACCCGCGCCCTAACACGTCCGCTCCCCCTAAAGCGTTGTCGTACCCTCACCAGGACCCTAAACCGTCCCCGTCCCCTAACCCTAACCCTAGCCCGAACCCTAACCCTAACCCTTCCCCGAAGCCTGACCCTCACCCGTCCCCTAATCCTAACCCGTACGCTGACACTAACCCGCGCCCTCACACGTCCGCTCCCCCTAAAGCGTTGTCGTACCCTCACCTGGACCCTAAACCGTCCCCGTCCCCTAACCCTAACCCTAGCCCGAACCCTAACCCTAACCCTTCCCCGAAGCCTGACCCTCACCCGTCCCCTAATCCTAACCCGTACGCTGACACTAACCCGCGCCCTCACACGTCCGCTCCCCCTAAAGCGTTGTCGTACCCTCACCTGGACCCTAAACCGTCCCCGTCCCCTAACCCTAACCCTAGCCCGAACCCTAAGCCTAACCCTTCCCCGAAGCCTGACCCTCACCCGTCCCCTAATCCTAACACGTACGCTGACACTAACCCACGCCCTCACACGTCCGCTCCCCCTAAAGCGTTGTCGTACCCTCACCTGGACCCTAAACCGTCCCCGTCCCCTAACCCTAACCCTAGCCCGAACCCTAAGCCTAACCCTTCCCCGAAGCCTGACTCTCACCCGTCCCCTAATCCTAACCCGTACGCTGACACTAACCCACGCCCTCACACGTCCGCTCCACCTAAAGCGTTGTCGTACCCTCACCTGGACCCTAACCCGTCCCCGTCCCCTAACCCTAACCCTAGCCCGAAACCTAACCCTAACACTTCCCCGAAGCCTGACCCTCACCCGTTCCCTAATCCTAACCCGTACGCTGACACTAACCCGCGCCCTCACACGTCCGCTCCCCCTAAAGCGTTGTCGTACCCTCACCTGGACCCTAAACCGTCCCCGTCCCCTAACCCTAACCCTAGCCCGAACCCTAACCCTAACCCTTCCAAGAAGCCTGACCATCACCCGTCCCCAATCCTAACCCGTAGGCTGACACTAACCCACGCCCTCACACGTCCGCTCCCCCTAAAGCGTTGTCGTACCTTCACATGGACCCTAAACCGTCCCCGTCCCATAACCCTAACCCTAGTCCGAACCCTAACCCTATCCCTTCCCCGAAGCCTGACCCTCACCCGTCCCCTAATCCTAACCCGTACGCTGACACTAACCCGCGCCCTCACACGTCCGCTCCCCCTAAAGCGTTGTCGTACCCTCACCTGGACCCTAAACCGTCCCCGTCCCCTAACCCTAACCCTAGCCCGAACCCTAACCCTAACCCTTTCCCGAAGCCTGACCCTCACCCGTCCCCTAATCCTAAACCGTACGCTGACACTAACCCTTGCCCTCACACGTCCGCTCCCCCTAAAGCGTTGTCGTACCCTCACCAGGACCCTAAACCGTCCCCGTCCCCTAACCCTAACCCTAGCCCGAACCCTAACCCTAAACCTTCCCCGAAGCCTGACCCTCACCCGTCCCCTAATCCTAACCCGTACGCTGACACTAACCCGCGCCCTCACACGTCCGCTCCCCCTAAAGCGTTGTCGTACCCTCACCTGGACCCTAAACCGTCCCCGTCCCCTAACCCTAACCCTAGCCCGAACCCTAACCCTAACCCTTCCCCGAAGCCTGACCCTCACCCGTCCCCTAATCCTAACCCGTACGCTGACACTAACCCGCGCCCTCACACGTCCGCTCCCCCTAAAGCGTTGTCGTACCCTCACCTGGACCCTAAACCGTCCCCGTCCCCTAACCCTAACCCTAGCCCGAACCCTAAGCCTAACCCTTCCCCGAAGCCTGACCCTCACCCGTCCCCTAATCCTAACCCGTACGCTGACACTAACCCGCGCCCTCACACGTCCGCTCCCCCTAAAGCGTTGTCGTACCCTCACCTGGACCCTAAACCGTCCCCGTCCCCTAACCCTAACCCTAGCCCGAACCCTAACCCTAACCCTTCCCCGAAGCCTGACCCTACCCGTCCCCAAATCGTAAGCCGTACGCTGACACTAACCCGCGCCCTCACACGTCCGCTCCCCCTAAAGCGTTGTCCTACCCTCACCTGGACCGTAACCCGTCCCCGTCCCCTAACCCTAACCCTAGCCCGAACCCTAACCCTAACCCTTCCCGGAAGCCTGACCCTCACCCGTCCCCTAATCCTAACCCGTACGCTGACACTAACACGCGCCCTCACACGTCCGCTCCCCCTAAAGCGTTGTCGTACCCTCACCTGTACCCTAAACCGTCCCCGTCCCCTAACCCTAACCCTAGCCCGAACCCTAACCCTAACCCTTCCCCGAAGCCTGACCCTCACCCGTCCCCTAATCCTAACCCGTACGCTGACACTAACCCGCGCCCTCACACGTCCGCTCCCCCTAAAGCGTTGTCGTACCCTCACCTGGACCCTAACCCGTCCCCGTCCCCTAACCCTAACCCTAGCCCGAAACCTAACCCTAACACTTCCCCGAAGCCTGACCCTCACCCGTCCCCTAATCCTAACCCGTACGCTGACACTAACCCGCGCCCTCACACGTCCGCTCCCCCTAAAGCGTTGTCGTACCCTCACCTGGACCCTAAACCGTCCCCGTCCCCTAACCCTAACCCTAGCCCGAACCCTAACCCTAACCCTTCCAAGAAGCCTGACCATCACCCGTCCCCAATCCTAACCCGTAGGCTGACACTAACCCACGCCCTCACACGTCCGCTCCCCCTAAAGCGTTGTCGTACCCTCACATGGACCCTAAACCGTCCCCGTCCCCTAACCCTAACCCTAGCCCGAACCCTAACCCTATCCCTTCCCCGAAGCCTGACCCTCACCCATCCCCTACTCCTAACCCGTACGCTGACACTAACCCGTGCCCTCACACGTCCGCTCCCCCTAAAGCGTTGTCGTACCCTCACCTGGACCCTAAACCGTCCCCGGCCCCTAACCCTAACCCTAGCCCGAACCCTAAACCTAACCCTTCCCCGAAGCCTGACCCTCACCCGTCCCCTAATCCTAAGCCTTACTCTGACACTAACACGCGCCCTCACACGTCCGCTCCCCCTAAAGCGTTGTCGTACCCTCACCTGGACCCTAAACCGTCCCCGTCCCCTAACCCTAACCCTAGCCCGAACCCTAACCCTAAACCTTCCCCGAAGCCTGACCCTCACCCGTCCCCAAATCGTAAGCCGTACCCTGACACTAACCCGCGCCCTCACACGTCCGCTCCCCCTAAAGCGTTGTCCTACCCTCACCTGGACCGTAACCCGTCCCCGTCCCCTAACCCTAACCCTAGCCCGAACCCTAACCCTAACCCTTCCCGGAAGCCTGACCCTCACCCGTCCCCTAATCCTAACCCGTACGCTGACACTAACCCGCGCCCTCACACGTCCGCTCCCCCTAAAGCGTTGTCGTACCCTCACCTGGACCCTAAACCGTCCCCGTCCCCTAACCCTAACCCTAGCCCGAACCCTAACCCTAACCCTTCCCCGAAGCCTGACCCTCACCCGTCCCCTAATCCTAACCCGTACGCTTACACTAACCCGCGCCCTCACACGTCCGCTCCCCCTAAAGCGTTGTCGTACCCTCACCTGGACCCTAAACCGTCCCCGTCCCCTAACCCTAACCCTAGCCCGAACCCTAACCCTAACCCTTCCCCGAAGCCTGACACTCACTCGTCCCCTAATCCTAACCCGTACGCTTACACTAACCCGCGCCCTCACACGTCCGCTCCCCCTAAAGCGTTGTCGTACCCTCACCTGGACCCTAAACCGTCCCCGTCCCCTAACCCTAACCCTAGCCCGAACCCTAAGCCTAACCCTTCCCCGAAGCCTGACCCTCACCCGTCCCCTAATCCTAACCCGTACGCTGACACTAAGCGGCGCCCTCACACGTCCGCTCCCCCTAAAGCGTTGTCGTACCCTCACCTGGACCCTAAACCGTCCCCGTCCCCTAACCCTAACCCTAGCCCGAACCCTAACCCTAACCCTTCCCCGAAGCCTGACCCTCACCCGTCCCCTAATCCTAACCCGTACGCTGACACTAACCCGCGCCCTCACACATCCGCTCCCCCTAAAGCGTTATCGTACCCTCACCTGGACCCTAACCCGTCCCCGTCCCCTAACCCTAACCCTAGCCCGAAACCTAACCCTAACCCTTCCCCGAAGCCTGACCCTCACCCGTCCCCTAATCCTAACCCATACGCTGACACTAACCCGCGCCCTCACACGTCCGCTCCCCCTAAAGAGTTGTCGTACCCTCACCTGGACCCTAAACCGTCCCCGTCCCCTAACCCTAACCCTAGCCCTAACCCTAACCCTAACCCTTCCCCGAAGCCTGACCCTCACCCGTCCCCTAATCCTAACCCGTAGGCTGACACTAACCCACGCCCTCACACGTCCGCTCCCCCTAAAGCGTTGTTGTACCCTCACCTGGACCCTAAACCGTCCCCGTCCCCTAACCCTAACCCTAGCCCGAACCCTAACCCTAACCCTTCCCCGAAGCCTGACCCTCACCCGTCCCCTAATCCTAACCCGTACGCTGACACTAACCCGCGCCCTCACACGTCCGCTCCCCCTAAAGCGTTGTCGTACCCTCACCAGGACCCTAAACCGTCCCCGTCCCCTAACCCTAACCCTAGCCCGAACCCTAACCCTAACCCTTCCCCGAAGCCTGACCCTCACCCGTCCCCTAATCCTAACCCGTACGCTGACACTAACCCGCGCCCTCACACGTCCGCTCCCCCTAAAGCGTTGTCGTACCCTCACCTGGACCCTAAACCGTCCCCGTCCCCTAACCCTAACCCTAGCCCGAACCCTAACCCTAACCCTTCCAAGAAGCCTGACCATCACCCGTCCCCAATCCTAACCCGTAGGCTGACACTAACCCACGCCCTCACACGTCCGCTCCCCCTAAAGCGTTGTCGTACCCTCACATGGACCCTAAACCGTCCCCGTCCCCTAACCCTAACCCTAGCCCGAACCCTAACCCTATCCCTTCCCGGAAGCCTGACCCTCACCCGTCCCCTAATCCTAACCCGTACGCTGACACTAACCCGTGCCCTCACACGTCCGCTCCCCCTAAAGCGTTGTCGTACCCTCACCTGGACCCTAAACCGTCCCCGTCCCCTAACCCTAACCCTAGCCCGAACCCTAACCCTAACCCTTCCCCGAAGCCTGACCCTCACCCGTCCCCTAATCCTAACCCGTACGCTGACACTAACCCGCGCCCTCACACGTCCGCTCCCCCTAAAGCGTTGTCGTATCCTCACCAGGACCCTAAACCGTCCCCGTGCCCTAACCCTAACCCAAGCCCGAACCCTAACCCTAACCCTTCCCCGAAGCCTGACCCTCACCCGTCCCCTAATCCTAACCCGTACGCTGACACTAACCCGCGCCCTCACACGTCCGCTCCCCCTAAAGCGTTGTCGTACCCTCACCTGGACCCTAAACCGTCCCCGTCCCCTAACCCTAACCCTAGCCCGAACCCTAACCCTAACCCTTCCCCGAAGCCTGACCCTCACCCGTCCCCTAATCCTAACCCGTACGCTGACACTAACCCGCGCCCTCACACGTCCGCTCCCCCTAAAGCGTTGTCGTACCCTCACCTGTACCCTAAACCGTCCCCGTCCCCTAACCCTAACCCTAGCCCGAACCCTAAGCCTAACCCTTCCCCGAAGCCTGACCCTCACCCGTCCCCTAATCCTAACCCGTACGCTGACACTAACCCGCGCCCTCACACGTCCGCTCCCCCTAAAGCGTTGTCGTACCCTCACCTGGACCCTAAACCGTCCCCGTCCCCTAACCCTAACCCTAGCCCGAACCCTAAGCCTAACCCTTCCCCGAAGCCTGACTCTCACCCGTCCCCTAATCCTAACCCGTACGCTGACACTAACCCGCGCCCTCACACGTCCGCTCCCCCTAAAGCGTTGTCGTACCCTCACCTGGACCCTAAACTGTCCCCGTCCCCTAACCCTAACCCTAGCCCGAACCCTAAGCCTAACCCTTCCCCGAAGCCTGACCCTCACCCGTCCCCTCATCCTAACCCGTACGCTGACACTAACCCACGCCCTCACACGTCCGCTCCCCCTCAAGCGTTGTCGTACCCTCACCTGGACCCTAAACCGTCCCCGTCCCCTAACCCTAACCCTAGCCCGAACCCTAACCCTAACCCTTCCCCGAAGCCTGTCCCTCACCCGTCCCCAAATCGTAAGCCGTACGATGACACTAACCCGCGTCCTCACACGTCCGCTCCCCCTAAAGCGTTGTCCTACCCTCACCTGGACCGTAACCCGTCCCCGTCCCCTAACCCTAACCCTAGCCCGAACCCTAACCCTAACCCTTCCCGGAAGCCTGACCCTCACCCGTCCCCTAATCCTAACCCGTACGCTGACACTAACACGCGCCCTCACACGTCCGCTCCCCCTAAAGCGTTGTCGTACCCTCACCTGGACCCTAAACCGTCCCCGTCCCCTAACCCTAACCCTAGCCCGAACCCTAACCCTAACCCTTCCCCGAAGCCTGACCCTCACCCGTCCCCTAATCCTAACCCGTACGCTGACACTAACCCGCGCCCTCACACGTCCGCTCCCCCTAAAGCGTTGTCGTACCCTCACCTGGACCCTAAACCGTCCCCGTCCCCTAACCCTAACCCTAGCCCGAACCCTAACCCTAACCCTTCCCCGAAGCCTGACCCTCACCCGTCCCCTAATCCTAACCCGTACGCTGACACTAACCCGCGCCCTCACACGTCCGCTCCCCCTAAAGCGTTGTCGTACCCTCACCTGGACCCTAAACCGTCCCCGTCCCCTAACCCTAACCCTAGCCCGAACCCTAAGCCTAACCCTTCCCCGAAGCCTGACCCTCACCCGTCCCCTAATCCTAACCCGTACGCTGACACTAACCCGCGCCCTCACACGTCCGCTCCCCCTAAAGCGTTGTCGTACCCTCACCTGGACCCTAAACCGTCCCCGTCCCCTAACCCTAACCCTAGCCCGAACCCTAAGCCTAACCCTTCCCCGAAGCCTGACTCTCACCCGTCCCCTAATCCTAACCCGTACGCTGACACTACCCCGCGCCCTCACACGTCCACTCCCCCTAAAGCGTTGTCGTACCCTCACCTGGACCCTAAACCGTCCCCGTCCCCTAACCCTAACCCTAGCCCGAACCCTAAGCCTAACCCTTCCCCGAAGCCTGACCCTCACCCGTCCCCTCATCCTAACCCGTACGCTGACACTAACCCACGCCCTCACACGTCCGCTCCCCCTCAAGCGTTGTCGTACCCTCACCTGGACCCTAAACCGTCCCCGTCCCCTAACCCTAACCCTAGCCCGAACCCTAACCCTAACCCTTCCCCGAAGCCTGACCCTCACCCGTCCCCAAATCGTAAGCCGTACGCTGACACTAACCCGCGCCCTCACACGTCCGCTCCCCCTAAAGCGTTGTCCTACCCTCACCTGGACCGTAACCCGTCCCCGTCCCCTAACCCTAACCCTAGCCCGAACCCTAACCCTAACCCTTCCCGGAAGCCTGACCCTCACCCGTCCCCTAATCCTAACCCGTACGCTGACACTAACACGCGCCCTCACACGTCCGCTCCCCCTAAAGCGTTGTCGTACCCTCACCTGGACCCTAAACCGTCCCCGTCCCCTAACCCTAACCCTAGCCCGAACCCTAACCCTAACCCTTCCCCGAAGCCTGACCCTCACCCGTCCCCTAATCCTAACCCGTACGCTGACACTAACCCGCGCCCTCACACGTCCGCTCCCCCTAAAGCGTTGTCGTACCCTCACCTGGACCCTAAACCGTCCCCGTCCCCTAACCCTAACCCTAGCCCGAACCCTAACCCTAACCCTTCCCCGAAGCCTGACCCTCACCCGTCCCCTAATCCTAACCCGTACGCTGACACTAACCCGCGCCCTCACACGTCCGCTCCCCCTAAAGCGTTGTCGTACCCTCACCTGGACCCTAACCCGTCCCCGTCCCCTAACCCTAACCCTAGCCCGAAACCTAACCCTAACACTTCCCCGAAGCCTGACCCTCACCCGTTCCCTAATCCTAACCCGTACGCTGACACTAACCCGCGCCCTCACACGTCCGCTCCCCCTAAAACGTTGTCGTACCCTCACCTGGAAACTAAACCGTCCCCGTCCCCTAACCCTAACCCTAGCCCGAACCCTAACCCTAACCCTTCCAAGAAGCCTGACCATCACCCGTCCCCAATCCTAACCCGTAGGCTGACACTAACCCGCGCCCTCACACGTCCGCTCCCCCTAAAGCGTTGTCGTACCCTCACCTGGACCCTAAACCGTCCCCGTCCCCTAACCCTAACCCTAGCCCGAACCCTAACCCTAACCCTTCCCCGAAGCCTGACCCTCACCCGTCCCCTAATCCTAACCCGTACGCTGACACTAACCCGCGCCCTCACACGTCCGCTCCCCCTAAAGCGTTGTCGTACCCTCACCAGGACCCTAAACCGTCCCCGTCCCCTAACCCTAACCCTAGCCCGAACCCTAACCCTAACCCTTCCCCGAAGCCTGACCCTCACCCGTCCCCTAATCCTAACCCGTACGCTGACACTAACCCGCGCCCTCACACGTCCGCTCCCCCTAAAGCATTGTCGTACCCTCACCTGGACCCTAAACCGTCCCCGTCCCCTAACCCTAACCCTAGCCCGAACCCTAACCCTAACCCTAACCCTTCCCCGAAGCCTGACCCTCACCCGTCCCCTAATCCTAACCCGTACGCTGACACTAACCCGCGCCCTCACACGTCCGCTCCCCCTAAAGCGTTGTCGTACCCTCACCTGGACCCTAAACCGTCCCCGTCCCCTAACCCTAACCCTAGCCCGAACCCTAAGCCTAACCCTTCCCCGAAGCCTGACCCTCACCCGGCCCCTAATCCTAACCCGTACGCTGACACTAACCCGCGCCCTCACACGTCCGCTCCCCCTAAAGCGTTGTCGTACCCTCACCTGGACCCTAAACCGTCCCCGTCCCCTATCCCTAACCCTAGCCCGAACCCTAAGCCTAACCCTTCCCCGAAGCCTGACTCTCACCCGTCCCCTAATCCTAACCCGTACGCTGACACTAACCCGCGCCCTCACACGTCCGCTCCCCCTAAAGCGTTCTCGTACCCTCACCTGGACCCTAAACCGTCCCCGTCCCCTAACCCTAACCCTAGCCCGAACCCTAAGCCTAACCCTTCCCCGAAGCCTGACCCTCACCCGTCCCCTCATCCTAACCCGTACGCTGACACTAACCCGCGCCCTCACACGTCCGCTCCCCCTAAAGCGTTGTCGTACCCTCACCTGGACCCTAAACCGTCCCCGTCCCCTAACCCTAACCCTAGCCCGAACCCTAACCCTAACCCTTCCCCGAAGCCTGACCCTCACCCGTCCCCTAATCCTAACCCGTACGCTGACACTAACCCGCACCCTCACACGTCCGCTCCCCCTCAAGCGTTGTCGTACCCTCACCTGGACCCTAAACCGTCCCCGTCCCCTAACCCTAACCCTAGCCCGAACCCTAACCCTAACCCTTCCCCGAAGCCTGACCCTCACCCGTCCCCAAATCGTAAGCCGTACGCTGACACTAACCCGCGCCCTCACACGTCCGCTCCCCCTAAAGCATTGTCCTACCCTCACCTGGACCGTAACCCGTCCCCGTCCCCTAACCCTAACCCTAGCCCGAACCCTAACCCTAACCCTTCCCGGAAGCCTGACCCTCACCCGTCCCCTAATCCTAACCCGTACGCTGACACTAACACGCGCCCTCACACGTCCGCTCCCCCTAAAGCGTTGTCGTACCCTCACCTGGACCCTAAACCGTCCCCGTCCCCTAACCCTAACCCTAGCCCGAACCCTAACCCTAACCCTTCCCCGAAGCCTGACCCTCACCCGTCCCCTAATCCTAACCCGTACGCTTACACTAACCCGCGCCCTCACACGTCCGCTCCCCCTAAAGCGTTGTCGTACCCTCACCTGGACCCTAAACCGTCCCCGTCCCCTAACCCTAACCCTAGCCCGAACCCTAACCCTAACCCTTCCCCGAAGCCTGACCCTCACCCGTCCCCTAATCCTAACCCGTACGCTTACACTAACCCGCGCCCTCACACGTCCGCTCCCCCTAAAGCGTTGTCGTACCCTCACCTGGACCCTAAACCGTCCCCGTCCCCTAACCCTAACCCTAGCCCGAACCCTAACCCTAACCCTTCCCCGAAGCCTGACCCTCACCCGTCCCCTAATCCTAACCCGTACGCTGACACTAACCCGCGCCCTCACACGTCCGCTCCACCTAAAGCGTTGTCGTACCCTCACCTGGACCCTAAACCGTCCCCGTCCCCTAACCCTAACCCTAGCCCGAACCCTAACCCTAACCCTTCCCCGAAGCCTGACCCTCACCCGTCCCCTAATCCTAACCCGTACGCTGACACTAACCCGCGCCCTCACACGTCCGCTCCCCCTAAAGCGTTGTCGTACCCTCACCTGGACCCTAAACCGTCCCCGTCCCCTAACCCTAACCCTAGCCCGAACCCTAACCCTAACCCTTCCCCGAAGCCTGACCCTCACCCGTCCCCTAATCCTAACCCGTACGCTGACACTAACCCGCGCCCTCACACGTCCGCTCCCCCTAAAGCGTTGTCGTACCCTCACCTGGACCCTAACCCGTCCCCGTCCCCTAACCCTAACCCTAGCCCGAAACCTAACCCTAACCCTTCCCCGAAGCCTAACCCTCACCCGTCCCCTAATCCTAACCCGTACGCTGACACTAACCCGCGCCCTCACACGTCCGCTCCCCCTAAAGCGTTGTCGTACCCTCACCTGGACCCTAAACCGTCCCCGTCCCCTAACCCTAACCCTAGCCCGAACCCTAACCCTAACCCTTCCCCGAAGCCTGACCCTCACCCGTCCCCTAATCCTAACCCGTAGGCTGACACTAACCCACGCCCTCACACGTCCGCTCCCCCTAAAGCGTTGTCGTACCCTCACCTGGACCCTAAACCGTCCCCGTCCCCTAACCCTAACCCTAGCCCGAACCCTAACCCTATCCCTTCCCCGAAGCCTGACCCTCACCCGTCCCATAATCCTAACCCGTACGCTGACAATAACCCTCGCCCTCACACGTCCGCTCCCCCTAAAGCATTGTCGTACCCTCACCTGGACCCTAAACCGTCCCCGTCCCCTAACCCTAACCCTAGCCCAAACCCTAACCCTAACCCTTCCCCGAAGCCTGACCCTCACCCGTCCCCTAATCCTAACCCGTACGCTGACACTAACCCGCGCCCTCACACGTCCGCTCCCCCTAAAGCGTTGTCGTACCCTCACCTGGACCCTAAACCGTCCCCGTCCCCTAACCATAACCCTAGCCCGAACCCTAACCCTAACCCTTCCCCGAAGCCTGACCCTCACCCGTCCCCTAATCCTAACCCGTACGCTGACACTAACCCGCGCCCTCACACGTCCGCTCCCCCTAAAGCGTTGTCGTACCCTCACCTGGACCCTAACCCGTCCCCGTCCCCTAACCCTAACCCTAGCCCGAAACCTAACCCTAACCCTTCCCCGAAGCCTGACCCTCACCCGTTCCCTAATCCTAACCCGTACGCTGACACTAACCTGCGCCCTCACACTTCCGCTCCCCCTAAAGCGTTGTCGTACCCTCACCTGGACCCTAAACCGTCCCCGTCCCCTAACCCTAACCCTAGCCCGAACCCTAACCCTAACCCTTCCAAGAAGCCTGACCATCACCCGTCCCCAATCCTAACCCGTAGGCTGACACTAACCCACGCCCTCACACGTCCGCTCCCCCTAAAGCGTTGTCGTACCCTCACCTGGACCCTAAACCGTCCCCGTCCCCTAACCCTAACCCTAGCCCGAACCCTAACCCTAACCCTTCCCCGAAGCCTGACCCTCACCCGTCCCCTAATCCTAACCCGGACGCTGACACTAACCCGCGCCCTCACACGTCCGCTCCCCCTAAAGCGTTGTCGTACCCTCACCTGGACCCTAAACCGTCCCCGTCCCCTAACCCTAACCCTAGCCCGAAACCTAACCCTAACCCTTCCCCGAAGCCTGACCCTCACCCGTCCCCTAATCCTAACCCGTACGCTGACACTAACCCGCGCCCTCACACGTCCGCTCCCCCTAAAGCGTTGTCGTACACTCACCTGGACCCTAAACCGTCCCCGTCCCCTAATCCTAACCCTAGCCCGAACCCTAACCCTAACCCTTCCCCGAAGCCTGACCCTCACCCGTCCCCTAATCCTAACCCGTACGCTGACACTAACCCGCGCCCTCACACGTCCGCTCCCCCTAAAGCGTTGTCGTACCCTCACCTGGACCCTAAACCGTCCCCGTCCCCTAACCCTAACCCTAGCCCGAACCCTAACCCTAACCCTTCCCCGAAGCCTGACCCTCACCCGTCCCCTAATCCTAACCCGTACGCTGACACTACCCCGCGCCCTCACACGTCCGCTCCCCCTAAAGCGTTGTCGTACCCTCACCTGGACCCTAAACCGTCCCCGTCCCCTAACCCTAACCCTAGCCCGAACCCTAAGCCTAACCCTTCCCCGAAGCCTGACCCTCACCCGTCCCCTAATCCTAACCCGTACGCTGACACTAACCCGCGCCCTCACACGTCCGCTCCCCCTAAAGCGTTGTCGTACCCTCACCTGGACCCTAAACCGTCCCCGTCCCCTAACCCTAACCCTAGCCCGAACCCTAACCCTAACCCTTCCCCGAAGCCTGACCCTCACCCGTCCCCTAATCCTAACCCGTACGCTGACACTAACCCGCGCCCTCACACGTCCGCTCCCCCTAAAGCGTTGTCGTACCCTCACCTGGACCCTAACCCGTCCCCGTCCCCTAACCCTAACCCTAGCCCGAAACCTAACCCTAACCCTTCCCCGAAGCCTGACCCTCACCCGTTTCCTAATCCTAACCCGTACGCTGACACTAACCTGCGCCCTCACACTTCCGCTCCCCCTAAAGCGTTGTCGTACCCTCACCTGGACCCTAAACCGTCCCCGTCCCCTAACCCTAACCCTAGCCCGAACCCTAACCCTAACCCTTCCAAGAAGCCTGACCATCACCCGTCCCCAATCCTAACCCGTAGGCTGACACTAACCCACGCCCTCACACGTCCGCTCCCCCTAAAGCGTTGTCGTACCCTCACCTGGACCCTAAACCGTCCCCGTCCCCTAACCCTAACCCTAGCCCGAACCCTAACCCTAACCCTTCCCCGAAGCCTGACCCTCACCCGTCCCCTAATCCTAACCCGTACGCTGACACTAACCCGCGCCCTCACACGTCCGCTCCCCCTAAAGCGTTGTCGTACCCTCACCTGGACCCTAAACCGTCCCCGTCCCCTAACCCTAACCCTAGCCCGAAACCTAACCCTAACCCTTCCCCGAAGCCTGACCCTCACCCGTCCCCTAATCCTAACCCGTACGCTGACACTAACCCGCGCCCTCACACGTCCGCTCCCCCTAAAGCGTTGTCGTACCCTCACCTGGACCCTAAACCGTCCCCGTCCCCTAATCCTAACCCTAGCCCGAACCCTAACCCTAACCCTTCCCCGAAGCCTGACCCTCATTCGTCCCCTAATCCTAACCCGTACGCTTACACTAACCCGCGCCCTCACACGTCCGCTCCCCCTAAAGCGTTGTCGTACCCTCACCTGGACCCTAAACCGTCCCCGTCCCCTAACCCTAACCCTAGCCCGAACCCTAACCCTAACCCTTCCCCGAAGCCTGACACTCACCCGTCCCCTAATCCTAACCCGTACGCTGACACTAACCCGCGCCCTCACACGTCCGCTCCCCCTAAAGCGTTGTCGTACCCTCACCTGGACCCTAAACCGTCCCCGTCCCCTAACCCTAACCCTAGCCCGAACCCTAACCCTAACCCTTCCCCGAAGCCTGACCCTCACCCGTCCCCTAATCCTAACCCGTACGCTGACACTAACCCGCGCCCTCACACGTCCGCTCCCCCTAAAGCGTTGTCGTACCCTCACCTGGACCCTAACCCGTCCCCGTCCCCTAACCCTAACCCTAGCCCGAAACCTAACCCTAACCCTTCCCCGAAGCCTGACCCTCACCCGTCCCCTAATCCTAACCCGTACGCTGACACTAACCCGCGCCCTCACACGTCCGCTCCCCCTAAAGCGTTGTCGTACCCTCACCTGGACCCTAAACCGTCCCCGTCCCCTAACCCTAACCCTAGCCCGAAACCTAACCCTAACCCTTCCCCGAAGCCTGACCCTCACCCGTTCCCTAATCCTAACCCGTACGCTGACACTAACCTGCGCCCTCACACTTCCGCTCCCCCTAAAGCGTTGTCGTACCCTCACCTGGACCCTAAACCGTCCCCGTCCCCTAACCCTAACCCTAGCCCGAACCCTAACCCTAACCCTTCCAAGAAGCCTGACCATCACCCGTCCCCAATCCTAACCCGTAGGCTGACACTAACCCACGCCCTCACACGTCCGCTCCCCCTAAAGCGTTGTCGTACCCTCACCTGGACCCTAAACCGTCCCCGTCCCCTAACCCTAACCCTAGCCCGAACCCTAACCCTAACCCTTCCCCGAAGCCTGACCCTCACCCGTCCCCTAATCCTAACCCGTACGCTGACACTAACCCGCGCCCTCACACGTCCGCTCCCCCTAAAGCGTTGTCGTACCCTCACCTGGACCCTAAACCGTCCCCGTCCCCTAACCCTAACCCTAGCCCGAAACCTAACCCTAACCCTTCCCCGAAGCCTGACCCTCACCCGTCCCCTAATCCTAACCCGTACGCTGACACTAACCCGCGCCCTCACACGTCCGCTCCCCCTAAAGCGTTGTCGTACACTCACCTGGACCCTAAACCGTCCCCGTCCCCTAATCCTAACCCTAGCCCGAACCCTAACCCTAACCCTTCCCCGAAGCCTGACCCTCACCCGTCCCCTAATCCTAACCCGTACGCTGACACTAACCCGCGCCCTCACACGTCCGCTCCCCCTAAAGCGTTGTCGTACCCTCACCTGGACCCTAAACCGTCCCCGTCCCCTAACCCTAACCCTAGCCCGAACCCTAACCCTAACCCTTCCCCGAAGCCTGACCCTCACCCGTCCCCTAATCCTAACCCGTACGCTGACACTAACCCACGCCCTCACACGTCCGCTCCCCCTAAAGCGTTGTCGTACCCTCACCTGGACCCTAACCCGTCCCCGTCCCCTAACCCTAACCCTAGCCCGAAACCTAACCCTAACCCTTCCCCGAAGCCTGACCCTCACCCGTTCCCTAATCCTAACCCGTACGCTGACACTAACCTGCGCCCTCACACTTCCGCTCCCCCTAAAGCGTTGTCGTACCCTCACCTGGACCCTAAACCGTCCCCGTCCCCTAACCCTAACCCTAGCCCGAACCCTAACCCTAACCCTTCCAAGAAGCCTGACCATCACCCGTCCCCAATCCTAACCCGTAGGCTGACACTAACCCACGCCCTCACACGTCCGCTCCCCCTAAAGCGTTGTCGTACCCTCACCTGGACCCTAAACCGTCCCCGTCCCCTAACCCTAACCCTAGCCCGAACCCTAACCCTAACCCTTCCCCGAAGCCTGACCCTCACCCGTCCCCTAATCCTAACCCGTACGCTGACACTAACCCGCGCCCTCACACGTCCGCTCCCCCTAAAGCGTTGTCGTACCCTCACCTGGACCCTAAACCGTCCCCGTCCCCTAACCCTAACCCTAGCCCGAAACCTAACCCTAACCCTTCCCCGAAGCCTGACCCTCACCCGTCCCCTAATCCTAACCCGTACGCTGACACTAACCCGCGCCCTCACACGTCCGCTCCCCCTAAAGCGTTGTCGTACCCTCACCTGGACCCTAAACCGTCCCCGTCCCCTAATCCTAACCCTAGCCCGAACCCTAACCCTAACCCTTCCCCGAAGCCTGACCCTCACCCGTCCCCTAATCCTAACCCGTACGCTGACACTAACCCGCGCCCTCACACGTCCGCTCCCCCTAAAGCGTTGTCGTACCCTCACCTGGACCCTAAACCGTCCCCGTCCCCTAACCCTAACCCTAGCCCGAACCCTAACCCTAACCCTTCCCCGAAGCCTGACCCTCACCCGTCTCCTAATCCTAACCCGTACGCTGACACTAACCCGCGCCCTCACACGTCCGCTCCCCCTAAAGCGTTGTCGTACCCTCACCTGTACCCTAAACCGTCCCCGTCCCCTAACCCTAACCCTAGCCCGAACCCTAAGCCTAACCCTTCCCCGAAGCCTGACCCTCACCCGTCCCCTAATCCTAACCCGTACGCTGACACTAACCCGCGCCCTCACACGTCCGCTCCCCCTAAAGCGTTGTCGTACCCTCACCTGGACCCTAAACCGTCCCCGTCCCCTAACCCTAACCCTAGCCCGAACCCTAAGCCTAACCCTTCCCCGAAGCCTGACTCTCACCCGTCCCCTAATCCTAAGCCGTACGCTGACACTAACCCGCGCCCTCACACGTCCGCTCCCCCTAAAGCGTTGTCGTACCCTCACCTGGACCCTAAACCGTCCCCGTCCCCTAACCCTAACCCTAGTCCGAACCCTAACCCTAACCCTTCCCCGAAGCCTGACCCTCACCCGTCCCCAAATCGTAAGCCATACGCTGACACTAACCAGCGCCCTCACACGTCCGCTCCCCCTAAAGCGTTGTCCTACCCTCACCTGGACCGTAACCCGTCCCCGTCCCCTAACCCTAACCCTAGCACGAACCCTAACCCTAACCCTTCCCCGAAGCCTGACCCTCACCCGTCCCCTAATCCTAACCCGTACGCTGACACTAACCCGCGCCCTCACACGTCCGCTCCCCCTAAAGCGTTGTCGTACCCTCACCTGGACCCTAAACCGTCCCCGTCCCCTAACCCTAACCCTAGCCCGAAACCTAACCCTAACACTTCCCTGAAGCCTGACCCTCACCCGTCCCCTAATCCTAACCCGTACGCTTACACTAACCCGCGCCCTCACACGTCCGCTGCCCCTAAAGCGTTGTCGTACCCTCACCTGGACCCTAAACCGTCCCCGTCCCCTAACCCTAACCCTAGCCCGAACCCTAACCCTAACCCTTCCCCGAAGCCTGACCCTCATTCGTCCCCTAATCCTAACCCGTACGCTTACACTAACCCGCGCCCTCACACGTCCGCTCCCCCTAAAGCGTTGTCGTACCCTCACCTGGACCCTAAACCGTCCCCGTCCCCTAACCCTAACCCTAGCCCGAACCCTAACCCTAACCCTTCCCCGAAGCCTGACACTCACCCGTCCCCTAATCCTAACCCGTACGCTGACACTAACCCGCGCCCTCACACGTCCGCTCCCCCTAAAGCGTTGTCGTACCCTCACCTGGACCCTAAACCGTCCCCGTCCCCTAACCCTAACCCTAGCCCGAACCCTAACCCTAACCCTTCCCCGAAGCCTGACCCTCACCCGTCCCCTAATCCTAACCCGTACGCTGACACTAACCCGCGCCCTCACACGTCCGCTCCCCCTAAAGCGTTGTCGTACCCTCACCTGGACCCTAACCCGTCCCCGTCCCCTAACCCTAACCCTAGCCCGAAACCTAACCCTAACCCTTCCCCGAAGCCTGACCCTCACCCGTCCCCTAATCCTAACCCGTACGCTGACACTAACCCGCGCCCTCACACGTCCGCTCCCCCTAAAGCGTTGTCGTACCCTCACCTGGACCCTAAACCGTCCCCGTCCCCTAACCCTAACCCTAGCCCGAACCCTAACCCTAACCCTTCCCCGAAGCCTGACCCTCACCCGTCTCCTAATCCTAACCCGTACGCTGACACTAACCCGCGCCCTCACACGTCCGCTCCCCCTAAAGCGTTGTCGTACCCTCACCTGTACCCTAAACCGTCCCCGTCCCCTAACCCTAACCCTAGCCCGAACCCTAAGCCTAACCCTTCCCCGAAGCCTGACCCTCACCCGTCCCCTAATCCTAACCCGTACGCTGACACTAACCCGCGCCCTCACACGTCCGCTCCCCCTAAAGCGTTGTCGTACCCTCACCTGGACCCTAAACCGTCCCCGTCCCCTAACCCTAACCCTAGCCCGAACCCTAAGCCTAACCCTTCCCCGAAGCCTGACTCTCACCCGTCCCCTAATCCTAAGCCGTACGCTGACACTAACCCGCGCCCTCACACGTCCGCTCCCCCTAAAGCGTTGTCGTACCCTCACCTGGACCCTAAACCGTCCCCGTCCCCTAACCCTAACCCTAGTCCGAACCCTAACCCTAACCCTTCCCCGAAGCCTGACCCTCACCCGTCCCCAAATCGTAAGCCATACGCTGACACTAACCAGCGCCCTCACACGTCCGCTCCCCCTAAAGCGTTGTCCTACCCTCACCTGGACCGTAACCCGTCCCCGTCCCCTAACCCTAACCCTAGCACGAACCCTAACCCTAACCCTTCCCCGAAGCCTGACCCTCACCCGTCCCCTAATCCTAACCCGTACGCTGACACTAACCCGCGCCCTCACACGTCCGCTCCCCCTAAAGCGTTGTCGTACCCTCACCTGGACCCTAAACCGTCCCCGTCCCCTAACCCTAACCCTAGCCCGAAACCTAACCCTAACACTTCCCTGAAGCCTGACCCTCACCCGTCCCCTAATCCTAACCCGTACGCTTACACTAACCCGCGCCCTCACACGTCCGCTGCCCCTAAAGCGTTGTCGTACCCTCACCTGGACCCTAAACCGTCCCCGTCCCCTAACCCTAACCCTAGCCCGAACCCTAACCCTAACCCTTCCCCGAAGCCTGACCCTCATTCGTCCCCTAATCCTAACCCGTACGCTTACACTAACCCGCGCCCTCACACGTCCGCTCCCCCTAAAGCGTTGTCGTACCCTCACCTGGACCCTAAACCGTCCCCGTCCCCTAACCCTAACCCTAGCCCGAACCCTAACCCTAACCCTTCCCCGAAGCCTGACACTCACCCGTCCCCTAATCCTAACCCGTACGCTGACACTAACCCGCGCCCTCACACGTCCGCTCCCCCTAAAGCGTTGTCGTACCCTCACCTGGACCCTAAACCGTCCCCGTCCCCTAACCCTAACCCTAGCCCGAACCCTAACCCTAACCCTTCCCCGAAGCCTGACCCTCACCCGTCCCCTAATCCTAACCCGTACGCTGACACTAACCCGCGCCCTCACACGTCCGCTCCCCCTAAAGCGTTGTCGTACCCTCACCTGGACCCTAACCCGTCCCCGTCCCCTAACCCTAACCCTAGCCCGAAACCTAACCCTAACCCTTCCCCGAAGCCTGACCCTCACCCGTCCCCTAATCCTAACCCGTACGCTGACACTAACCCGCGCCCTCACACGTCCGCTCCCCCTAAAGCGTTGTCGTACCCTCACCTGGACCCTAAACCGTCCCCGTCCCCTAACCCTAACCCTAGCCCGAACCCTAACCCTAACCCTTCCCCGAAGCCTGACACTCACCCGTCCCCTAATCCTAACCCGTACGCTGACACTAACCCGCGCCCTCACACGTCCGCTCCCCCTAAAGCGTTGTCGTACCCTCACCTGGACCCTAACCCGTCCCCGTCCCCTAACCCTAACCCTCCCCGAAACCTAACCCTAACCCTTCCCCGAAGCCTGACCCTCACCCGTCCCCTAATCCTAACCCGTACGCTGACACTAACCCGCGCCCTCACACGTCCGCTCCCCCTAAAGCGTTGTCGTACCCTCACCTGGACCCTAAACCGTCCCCGTCCCCTAACCCTAACCCTAGCCCGAACCCTAACCCTAACCCTTCCCCGAAGCCTGACCCTCACCCGTCCCCTAATCCTAACCCGTAGGCTGACACTAACCCACGCCCTCACACGTCCGCTCCCCCTAAAGCGTTGTCGTACCCTCACCTGGACCCTAAACCGTCCCCGTCCCCTAACCCTAACCCTAGCCCGAACCCTAACCCTATCCCTTCCCCGAAGCCTGACCCTCACCCGTCCCCTAATCCTAACCCGTACGCTGACACTAACCCGCGCCCTCACACGTCCGCTCCCCCTAAAGCATTGTCGTACCCTCACCTGGACCCTAAACCGTCCCCGTCCCCTAACCCTAACCCTAGCCCGAACCCTAACCCTAACCCTTCCCCGAAGCCTGACCCTCACCCGTCCCCTAATCCTAACCCGTACGCTGACACTAACCCGCGCCCTCACACGTCCGCTCCCCCTAAAGCGTTGTCGTACCCTCACCAGGACCCTAAACCGTCCCCGTCCCCTAAACCTAACCCTAGCCCGAACCCTAACCCTAACCCTTCCCCGAAGCCTGACCCTCACCCGTCCCCTAATCGTAACCCGTACGCTGACACTAACCCGCGCCCTCACACGTCCGCTCCCCCTAAAGCGTTGTCGTACCCTCACCTGGACCCTAAACCGTCCCCGTCCCCTAACCCTAACCCTAGTCCGAACCCTAACCCTAACCCTTCCCCGAAGCCTGACCCTCACCCGTCCCCAAATCGTAAGCCATACGCTGACACTAACCAGCGCCCTCACACGTCCGCTCCCCCTAAAGCATTGTCCTACCCTCACCTGGACCGTAACCCGTCCCCGTCCCCTAACCCTAACCCTAGCCCGAACCCTAACCCTAACCCTTCCCCGAAGCCTGACCCTCACCCGTCCCCTAATCCTAACCCGTACGCTGACACTAACCCGCGCCCTCACACGTCCGCTCCCCCTAAAGCGTTGTCGTACCCTCACCTGGACCCTAAACCGTCCCCGTCCCCTAACCCTAACCCTAGCCCGAAACCTAACCCTAACCCTTCCCCGAAGCCTGACCCTCACCCGTCCCCTAATCCTAACCCGTACGCTTACACTAACCCGCGCCCTCACACGTCCGCTGCCCCTAAAGCGTTGTCGTACCCTCACCTGGACCCTAAACCGTCCCCGTCCCCTAACCCTAACCCTAGCCCGAACCCTAACCCTAACCCTTCCCCGAAGCCTGACCCTCACCCGTCCCCTAATCCTAACGCGTACGCTTACACTAACCCGCGCTCTCACACGTCCGCTCCCCCTAAAGCGTTGTCGTACCCTCACCTGGACCCTAAACCGTCCCCGTCCCCTAACCCTAACCCTAGCCCGAACCCTAACCCTAACCCTTCCCCGAAGCCTGACCCTCACCCGTCCCCTAATCCTAACCCGTACGCTGACACTAACCCGCGCCCTCACACGTCCGCTCCCCCTAAAGCGTTGTCGTACCCTCACCTGGACCCTAAACCGTCCCCGTCCCCTAACCCTAACCCTAGCCCGAACCCTAACCCTAACCCTTCCCCGAAGCCTGACCCTCACCCGTCCCCTAATCCTAACCCGTACGCTGACACTAACCCGCGCCCTCACACGTCCGCTCCCCCTAAAGCGTTGTCGTACCCTCACCTGGACCCTAACCCGTCCCCGTCCCCTAACCCTAACCCTAGCCCGAAACCTAACCCTAACCCTTCCCCGAAGCCTGACCCTCACCCGTCCCCTAATCCTAACCCGTACGCTTACACTAACCCGCGCCCTCACACGTCCGCTCCCCCTAAAGCGTTGTCGTACCCTCACCAGGACCCTAAACCGTCCCCGTCCCCTAAACCTAACCCTAGCCCGAACACTAACCCTAACCCTTCCCCGAAGCCTGACCCTCACCCGTCCCCTAATCGTAACCCGTACGCTGACACTAACCCGCGCCCTCACACGTCCGCTCCCCCTAAAGCGTTGTCGTACCCTCACCTGGACCCTAAACCGTCCCCGTCCCCTAACCCTAACCCTAGTCCGAACCCTAACCCTAACCCTTCCCCGAAGCCTGACCCTCACCCGTCCCCTAATCCTAAGCCTTACGCTGACACTAACCCGCGCCCTCACACGTCCGCTCCCCCTAAAGCGTTGTCGTACCCTCACCTGGACCCTAAACCGTCCCCGTCCCCTAACCCTAACCCTAGCCCGAACCCTAACCCTAACCCTTCCCCGAAGCCTGACCCTCACCCGTCCCCTAATCCTAACCCGTACGCTGACACTAACCCGCGCCCTCACACGTCCGCTCCCCCTAAAGCGTTGTCGTACCCTCACCTGGACCCTAACCCGTCCCCGTCCCCTAACCCTAACCCTAGCCCGAAACCTAACCCTAACCCTTCCCCGAAGCCTGACCCTCACCCGTCCCCTAATCCTAAACCGTACGCTTACACTAACCCGCGCCCTCACACGTCCGCTCCCCCTAAAGCGTTGTCGTACCCTCACCTGGACCCTAAACCGTCCCCGTCCCCTAACCCTAACCCTAGCCCGAACCCTAACCCTAACCCTTCCCCGAAGCCTGACACTCACCCGTCCCCTAATCCTAACCCGTACGCTGACACTAACCCGCGCCCACACACGTCCGCTCCCCCTAAAGCGTTGTCGTACCCTCACCTGGACCCTAACCCCTCCCCGTCCCCTAACCCTAACCCTAGCCCGAAACCTAACCCTAACCCTTCCCCGAAGCCTGACCCTCACCCGTCCCCTAATCCTAACCCGTACGCTGACACTAACCCGCGCCCTCACACGTCCGCTCCCCCTAAAGCATTGTCGTACCCTCACCTGGACCCTAAACCGTCCCCGTCCCCTAACCCTAACCCTAGCCCGAACCCTAACCCTAACCCTTCCCCGAAGCCTGACCCTCACCCGTCCCCTAATCCTAACCCGTACGCTGACACTAACCCGCGCCCTCACACGTCCGCTCCCCCTAAAGTGTTGTCGTACCCTCACCAGGACCCTAAACCGTCCCCGTCCCCTAACCCTAACCCTAGCCCGAACCCTAACCCTAACCCTTCCCCGAAGCCTGACCCTCACCCGTCCCCTAATCGTAACCCGTACGCTGACACTAACCCGCGCCCTCACACGTCCGCTCCCCCTAAAGCGTTGTCGTACCCTCACCTGGACCCTAAACCGTTCCCGTCCCCTAACCCTAACCCTAGTCCGAACCCTAACCCTAACCCTTCCCCGAAGCCTGACCCTCACCCGTCCCCAAATCGTAAGCCATACGCTGACACTAACCAGCGCCCTCACACGTCCGCTCCCCCTAAAGCGTTGTCCTACCCTCACCTGGACCGTAACCCGTCCCCGTCCCCTAACCCTAACCCTAGCCCGAACCCTAACCCTAACCCTTCCCCGAAGCCTGACCCTCACCCGTCCCCTAATCCTAACCCGTACGCTGACACTAACCCGCGCCCTCACACGTCCGCTCCCCCTAAAGCGTTGTCGTACCCTCACCTGGACCCTAAACCGTCCCCGTCCCCTAACCCTACCCTAGCCCGAAACCTAACCCTAACCCTTCCCCGAAGCCTGACCCTCACCCGTCCCCTAATCCTAACCCGTACGCTTACACTAACCCGCGCCCTCACACGTCCGCTGCCCTTAAAGCGTTGTCGTACCCTCACCTGGACCCTAAACCGTCCCCGTCCCCTAACCCTAACCCTAGCCCGAACCCTAACCCTAACCCTTCCCCGAAGCCTGACTCTCACCCGTCCCCTAATCCTAACCCGTACGCTGACACTAACCCGCGCCCTCACACGTCCGCTCCCCCTAAAGCGTTGTCGTACCCTCACCTGGACCCTAAACCGTCCCCGTCCCCTAACCCTAACCCTAGCCCGAACCCTAACCCTAACCCTTCCCCGAAGCCTGACCCTCACCCGTCCCCTAATCCTAACCCGTACGCTGACACTAACCCGCGCCCTCACACGTCCGCTCCCCCTAAAGCGTTGTCGTACCCTCACCTGGACCCTAAACCGTCCCCGTCCCCTAACCCTAACCCTAGCCCGAACCCTAACCCTAACCCTTCCCCGAAGCCTGACCCTCACCCGTCCCCTAATCGTAACCCGTACGCTGACACTAACCCGCGCCCTCACACGTCCGCTCCCCCTAAAGCGTTGTCGTACCCTCACCTGGACCCTAAACCGTCCCCGTCCCCTAACCCTAACCCTAGCCCGAACCCTAACCCTAACCCTTCCCCGAAGCCTGACCCTCACCCGTCCCCTAATCCTAACCCGTAGGCTGACACTAACCCACGCCCTCACACGTCCGCTCCCCCTAAAGCGTTGTCGTACCCTCACCTGGACCCTAAACCGTCCCCGTCCCCTAACCCTAACCCTAGCCCGAACCCTAACCCTATCCCTTCCCCGAAGCCTGACCCTCACCCGTCCCATAATCCTAACCCGTACGCTGACAATAACCCTCGCCCTCACACGTCCGCTCCCCCTAAAGCATTGTCGTACCCTCACCTGGACCCTAAACCGTCCCCGTCCCCTAACCCTAACCCTAGCCCGAACCCTAACCCTATCCCTTCCCCGAAGCCTGACCCTCACCCGTCCCCTAATCCTAACCCGTACGCTGACACTAACCCGCGCCCTCACACGTCCGCTCCCCCTAAAGCGTTGTCGTACCCTCACCTGGACCCTAAACCGTCCCCGTCCCCTAACCCTAACCCTAGCCCGAACCCTAACCCTAACCCTTCCCCGAAGCCTGACCGTCACCCGTCCCCTAAACCTAACCCGTACGCTGACACTAACCCGCGCCCTCACACGTCCGCTCCCCCTACAGCGTTGTCGTACCCTCACCTGGACCCTAAACCGTCCCCGTCCCCTAACCCTAACCCTAGCCCGAACCCTAACCCTATCCCTTCCCCGAAGCCTGACCCTCACCCGTCCCCTAATCCTAACCCGAACGCTGACACTAACCCAAGCCCTCACACGTCCGCTCCACCTAAAGCGTTGTCGTACCCTCACCTGGACCCTAAACCGTCCCCGTCCCCTAACCCTAACCCTAGCCCGAACCCTAACCCTAACCCTTCCCCGAAGCCTGACCCTCAACCGTCCCCTAATCCTAAGCCGTACGCTGACACTAACCCGCGCCCTCACACGTCCGCTCCCCCTAAAGCGTTGTCGTACCCTCACCTGGACCCTAAACCGTCCCCGTCCCCTAACCCTAACCCTAGCCCGAACCCTAACCCTAACCCTTCCCCGAAGCCTGACCCTCACCCGTCCCCTAATCCTAACCCGTAGGCTGACACTAACCCACGCCCTCACACGTCCGCTCCCCCTAAAGCGTTGTCGTACCCTCACCTGGACCCTAAACCGTCCCCGTCCCCTAACCCTAACCCTAGCCCGAACCCTAACCCTAACCCTTCCCCGAAGCCTGACCCTCACCCGTCCCCTAATCCTAACCCGTACGCTGACACTAACCCGCGCCCTCACACGTCCTCTCCCCCTAAAGCGTTGTCGTACCCTCACCTGGACCCTAACCCGTCCCCGTCCCCTAACCCTAACCCTAGCCCGAAACCTAACCCTAACACTTCCCCGAAGCCTGACCCTCACCCGTTCCCTAATCCTAACCCGTACGCTGACACTAACCCGCGCCCTCACACGTCCGCTCCCCCTAAAGCGTTGTCGTACCCTCACCTGGACCCTAAACCGTCCCCGTCCCCTAACCCTAACCCTAGCCCGAACCCTAACCCTAACCCTTCCAAGAAGCCTGACCATCACCCGTCCCCAATCCTAACCCGTAGGCTGACACTAACCCACGCCCTCACACGTCCGCTCCCCCTAAAGCGTTGTCGTACCCTCACATGGACCCTAAACCGTCCCCGTCCCCTAACCCTAACCCTAGCCCGAACCCTAACCCTATCCCTTCCCCGAAGCCTGACCCTCACCCGTCCCCTAATCCTAACCCGTACGCTGACACTAACCCGCGCCCTCACACGTCCGCTCCCCCTAAAGCGTTGTCGTACCCTCACCTGGACCCTAAACCGTCCCCGTCCCCTAACCCTAACCCTAGCCCGAACCCTAAGCCTAACCCTTCCCCGAAGCCTGACCCTCACCCGTCCCCTAATCCTAACCCGTACGCTGACACTAACCCGCGCCCTCACACGTCCGCTCCCCCTAAAGCGTTGTCGTACCCTCACCAGGACCCTAAACCGTCCCCGTCCCCTAACCCTAACCCTAGCCCGAACCCTAACCCTAACCCTTCCCCGAAGCCTGACCCTCACCCGTCCCCTAATCCTAACCCGTACGCTGACACTAACCCGCGCCCTCACACGTCCGCGTCCCCTAAAGCGTTGTCGTACCCTCACCTGGACCCTAAACCGTCCCCGTCCCCTAACCCTAACCCTAGCCCGAACCCTAACCCTAACCCTTCCCCGAAGCCTGACCCTCACCCGTCCCCTAATCCTAACCCGTACGCTGACACTAACCCGCGCCCTCACACGTCCGCTCCCCCTAAAGCGTTGTCGTACCCTCACCTGGACCCTAAACCGTCCCCGTCCCCTAACCCTAACCCTAGCCCGAACCCTAAGCCTAACACTTCCCCGAAGCCTGACCCTCACCCGTCCCCTAATCCTAACCCGTACGCTGACACTAACCCGCGCCCTCACACGTCCGCTCCCCCTAAAGCGTTGTCGTACCCTCACCTGGACCCTAAACCGTCCCCGTCCCCTAACCCTAACCCTAGCCCGAACCCTAAGCCTAACCCTTCCCCGAAGCCTGACTCTCACCCGTCCCCTAATCCTAACCCGTACGCTGACACTAACCCGCGCCCTCACACGTCCGCTCCCCCTAAAGCGTTGTCGTACCCTCACCTAGACCCTAAACCGTCCCCTAACCCTAACCCTAACCCTAGCCCGAACCCTAAGCCTAACCCTTCCCCGAAGCCTGACCCTCACCCGTCCCCTCATCCTAACCCGTACGCTGACACTAACCCGCGCCCTCACACTTCCGCTCCCCCTAAAGCGTTGTCGTACCCTCACCTGGACCCTAAACCGTCCCCGTCCCCTAACCCTAACCCTAGCCCGAACCCTAACCCTAACCCTTCCCCGAAGCCTGACCCTCACCCGTCCCCTAATCCTAACCCGTACGCTGACACTAACCCGCGCCCTCACACGTCCGCTCCCCCTAAAGCGTTGTCGTACCCTCACCTGGACCCTAAACCGTCCCCGTCCCCTAACCCTAACCCTAGCCCGAACCCTAACCCTAACCCTTCCCCGAAGCCTGACCCTCACCCGTCCCCTAATCCTAACCCGTACGCTGACACTAACACGCGCCCTCACACGTCCACTCCCCCTAAAGCGTTGTCGTACCCTCACCAGGACCCTAAACCGTCCCCGTCCCCTAACCCTAACCCTATCCCGAACCCTAACCCTAACCCTTCCCCGAAGCCTGACCCTCACCCGTCCCCTAATCCTAACCCGTACGCTGACACTAACCCGCGCCCTCACACGTCCGCTCCCCCTAAAGCGTTGTCGTACCCTCACCTGGACCCTAAACCGTCCCCGTCCCCTAACCCTAACCCTAGCCCGAACCCTAACCCTAACCCTTCCCCGAAGCCTGACCCTCACCCGTCCCCTAATCCTAACCCGTACGCTGACACTAACCCGCGCCCTCACACGTCCGCTCCCCCTAAAGCGTTGTCGTACCCTCACCTGGACCCTAAACCGTCCCCGTCCCCTAACCCTAACCCTAGCCCGAACCCTAAGCCTAACCCTTCCCCGAAGCCTGACCCTCACCCGTCCCCTCATCCTAACCCGTACGCTGACACTAACCCGCGCCCTCACACGTCCGCTCCCCCTAAAGCGTTGTCGTACCCTCACCTGGACCCTAAACCGTCCCCGTCCCCTAACCCTAACCCTAGCCCGAACCCTAACCCTAACCCTTCCCCGAAGCCTGACCCTCACCCGTCCCCAAATCGTAAGCCGTACGCTGACACTAACCCGCGCCCTCACACGTCCGCTCCCCCTAAAGCGTTGTCCTACCCTCACCTGGACCGTAACCCGTCCCCGTCCCCTAACCCTAACCCTAGCCCGAACCCTAACCCTAACCCTTCCCGGAAGCCTGACCCTCACCCGTCCCCTAATCCTAACCCGTACGCTGACACTAACCCGCGCCCTCACTCGTCCGCTCCCCCTAAAGCGTTGTCGTACCCTCACCTGGACCCTAAACCGTCCCCGTCCCCTAACCCTAACCCTAGCCCGAACCCTAACCCTAACCCTTCCCCGAAGCCTGACCCTCACCCGTCCCCTCATCCTAACCCGTACGCTGACACTAACCCGCGCCCTCACACGTCCGCTCCCCCTAAAGCGTTGTCGTACCCTCACCTGGACCCTAAACCGTCCCCGTCCCCTAACCCTAACCCTAGCCCGAACCCTAACCCTAACCCTTCCCCGAAGCCTGACCCTCACCCGTCCCCTAATCCTAACCCGTACGCTGACACTAACCCGCGCCCTCACACGTCCGCTCCCCCTCAAGCGTTGTCGTACCCTCACCTGGACCCTAAACCGTCCCCGTCCCCTAACCCTAACCCTAGCCCGAACCCTAACCCTAACCCTTCCCCGAAGCCTGACCCTCACCCGTCCCCTAATCCTAACCCGTACGCTGACACTAACCCGCGCCCTCACACGTCCGCTCCCCCTAAAGCGTTGTCCTACCCTCACCTGGACCCTAAACCGTCCCCGTCACCTAACCCTAACCCTAGCCCGAACCCTAAACCTAACCCTTCCCCGAAGCCTGACCCTCACCCGTCCCCTAATCCTAAGCCTTACGCTGACACTAACCCGCGCCCTCACACGTCCGCTCCCCCTAAAGCGTTGTCGTACCCTCACCTGGACCCTAAACCGTCCCCGTCCCCTAACCCTAACCCTAGACCGAACCCTAACCCTAACCCTTCCCGGAAGCCTGACCCTCACCCGTCCCCTAATCCTAACCCGTACGCTGACACTAACCCGCGCCCTCACACGTCCGCTCCCCCTAAAGCGTTGTCGTACCCTCACCTGGACCCTAAACCGTCCCCGTCCCCTAACCCTAACCCTAGCCCGAACCCTAACCCTAACCCTTCCCCGAAGCCTGACCCTCACCCGTCCCCTAATCCTAACCCGTACGCTTACACTAACCCGCGCCCTCACACGTCCGCTCCCCCTAAAGCGTTGTCGTACCCTCACCTGGACCCTAAACCGTCCCCGTCCCCTAACCCTAACCCTAGCCCGAACCCTAACCCTAACCCTTCCCCGAAGCCTGACACTCACCCGTCCCCTAATCCTAACCCGTACGCTAACACTAACCCGCGCCCTCACACGTCCGCTCCCCCTAAAGCGTTGTCGTACCCTCACCTGGACCCTAAACCGTCCCCGTCCCCTAACCCTAACCCTAGCCCGAACCCTAACCCTAACCCTTCCCCGAAGCCTGACCCTCACCCGTCCCCTAATCCTAACCCGTACGCTGACACTAACCCGCGCCCTCACACGTCCGCTCCCCCTAAAGCGTTGTCGTACCCTCACCTGGACCCTAAACCGTCCCCGTCCCCTAACCCTAACCCTAGCCCGAACCCTAACCCTAACCCTTCCCCGAAGCCTGACCCTCACCCGTCCCCTAATCCTAACCCGTACGCTGACAATAACCCGCGCCCTCACACATCCGCTCCCCCTAAAGCGTTGTCGTACCCTCACCTGGACCCTAACCCGTCCCCGTCCCCTAACCCTAACCCTAGCCCGAAACCTAACCCTAACCCTTCCCCGAAGCCTGACCCTCACCCGTCCCCTAATCCTAACCCGTACGCTGACACTAACCCGCGCCCTCACACATCCGCTCCCCCTAAAGAGTTGTCGTACCCTCACCTGGACCCTAAACCGTCCCCGTCCCCTAACCCTAACCCTAGCCCGAACCCTAACCCTAACCCTTCCCCGAAGCCTGACCCTCACCCGTCCCCTAATCCTAACCCGTAGGCTGACACTAACCCACGCCCTCACACGTCCGCTCCCCCTAAAGCGTTGTTGTACCCTCACCTGGACCCTAAACCGTCCCCGTCCCCTAACCCTAACCCTAGCCCGAACCCTAACCCTAACCCTTCCCCGAAGCCTGACCCTCACCCGTCCCCTAATCCTAACCCGTACGCTGACACTAACCCGCGCCCTCACACGTCCTCTCCCCCTAAAGCGTTGTCGTACCCTCACCTGGACCCTAACCCGTCCCCGTCCCCTAACCCTAACCCTAGCCCGAAACCTAACCCTAACACTTCCCCGAAGCCTGACCCTCACCCGTTCCCTAATCCTAACCCGTACGCTGACACTAACCCGCGCCCTCACACGTCCGCTCCCCCTAAAGCGTTGTCGTACCCTCACCTGGACCCTAAACCGTCCCCGTCCCCTAACCCTAACCCTAGCCCGAACCCTAACCCTAACCCTTCCAAGAAGCCTGACCATCACCCGTCCCCAATCCTAACCCGTAGGCTGACACTAACCCACGCCCTCACACGTCCGCTCCCCCTAAAGCGTTGTCGTACCCTCACATGGACCCTAAACCGTCCCCGTCCCCTAACCCTAACCCTAGCCCGAACCCTAACCCTATCCCTTCCCCGAAGCCTGACCCTCACCCGTCACCTAATCCTAACCCGTACGCTGACACTAACCCGCGCCCTCACACGTCCGCTCCCCCTAAAGCGTTGTCGTACCCTCACCTGGACCCTAAACCGTCCCCGTCCCCTAACCCTAACCCTAGCCCGAACCCTAACCCTAACCCTTCCCCGAAGCCTGACCCTCACCCGTCCCCTAATCCTAACCCGTACGCTGACACTAACCCGCGCCCTCACACGTCCGCTCCCCCTCAAGTGTTGTCGTACCCTCACCTGGACCCTAAACCGTCCCCGTCCCCTAACCCTAACCCTAGCCCGAACCCTAAGCCTAACCCTTCCCCGAAGCCTGACCCTCACCCGTCCCCTAATCCCAACCCGTACGCTGACACTAACCCGCGCCCTCACACGTCCGCTCCCCCTAAAGCGTTGTCGTACCCTCACCTGGACCCTAAACCGTCCCCGTCCCCTAACCCTAACCCTAGCCCGAACCCTAAGCCTAACCCTTCCCCGAAGCCTGACTCTCACCCGTCCCCTAATCCTAACCCGTACGCTGACACTAACCCGCGCCCTCACACGTCCGCTCCCCCTAAAGCGTTGTCGTACCCTCACCTGGACCCTAAACCGTCCCCTAACCCTAACCCTAACCCTAGCCCGAACCCTAAGCCTAACCCTTCCCCGAAGCCTGACCCTCACCCGTCCCCTCATCCTAACCCGTACGCTGACACTAACCCGCGCCCTCACACTTCCGCTCCCCCTAAAGCGTTGTCGTACCCTCACCTGGACCCTAAACCGTCCCCGTCCCCTAACCCTAACCCTAGCCCTAACCCTAACCCTAACCCTTCCCCGAAGCCTGACCCTCACCCGTCCCCTAATCCTAACCCGTACGCTGACACTAACCCGCGCCCTCACACGTCCGCTCCCCCTAAAGCGTTGTCATACCCTCACCTGGACCCTAACCCGTCCCCGTCCCCTAACCCTAAACCTAGCCCGAACCCTAACCCTAACCCTTCCCCGAAGCCTGACCCTCACCCGTCCCCTAATCCTAACCCGTACGCTGACACTAACCCGCGCCCTCACACGTCCGCTCCCCCTAAAGCGTTGTCCTACCCTCACCTGGACCGTAACCCGTCCCCGTCCCCTAACCCTAACCCTAGCCCGAACCCTAACCCTAACCCTTCCCGGAAGCCTGACCCTCACCCGTCCCCTAATCCTAACCCGTACGCTGACACTAACACGCGCCCTCACACGTCCGCTCCCCCTAAAGCGTTGTCGTACCCTCACCTGGACCCTAAACCGTCCCCGTCCCCTAACCCTAACCCTAGCCCGAACCCTAACCCTAACCCTTCCCCGAAGCCTGACCCTCACCCGTCCCCTAATCCTAACCCGTACGCTGACACTAACCCGCGCCCTCACACGTCCGCTCCCCCTAAAGCGTTGTCGTACCCTCACCTGTACCCTAAACCGTCCCCGTCCCCTAACCCTAACCCTAGCCCGAACCCTAACCCTAACCCTTCCCCGAAGCCTGACCCTCACCCGTCCCCTAATCCTAACCCGTACGCTGACACTAACCCGCGCCCTCACACGTCCGCTCCCCCTAAAGCGTTGTCGTACCCTCACCTGGACCATAACCCGTCCCCGTCCCCTAACCCTAACCCTAGCCCGAAACCTAACCCTAACACTTCCCCGAAGCCTGACCCTCACCCGTTCCCTAATCCTAACCCGTACGCTGACACTAACCCGCGCCCTCACACGTCCGCTCCCCCTAAAGCGTTGTCGTACCCTCACCTGGACCCTAAACCGTCCCCGTCCCCTAACCCTAACCCTAGCCCGAACCCTAACCCTAACCCTTCCAAGAAGCCTGACCATCACCCGTCCCCAATCCTAACCCGTAGGCTGACACTAACCCACGCCCTCACACGTCCGCTCCCCCTAAAGCGTTGTCGTACCCTCACATGGACCCTAAACCGTCCCCGTCCCCTAACCCTAACCCTAGCCCGAACCCTAACCCTATCCCTTCCCCGAAGCCTGACCCTCACCCGTCCCCTAATCCTAACCCGTACGCTGACACTAACCCGCGCCCTCACACGTCCGCTCCCCCTAAAGCGTTGTCGTACCCTCACCTGGACCCTAAACCGTCCCCGTCCCCTAACCCTAACCCTAGCCCGAACCCTAAACCTAACCCTTCCCCGAAGCCTGACCCTCACCCGTCCCCTAATCCTAACCCGTACGCTGACACTAACCCGCGCCCTCACACGTCCGCTCCCCCTAAAGCGTTGTCGTACCCTCACCTGGACCCTAAACCGTCCCCGTCCCCTAACCCTAACCCTAGCCCGAACCCTAACCCTAACCCTTCCCCGAAGCCTGACCCTCACCGGTCCCCTAATCCTAACCCGTACGCTGACACTAACCCGCGCCCTAACACGTCCGCTCCCCCTAAAGCGTTGTCCTACCCTCACCTGGACCCTAAACCGTCCCCGTCCCCTAACCCTAACCCTAGCCCGAACCCTAACCCTAACCCTTCCCCGAAGCCTGACCCTCACCCGTCCCCTAATCCTAAGCCTTACGCTGACACTAACCCGCGCCCTCACACGTCCGCTCCCCCTAAAGCGTTGTCGTACCCTCACCTGGACCCTAAACCGTCCCCGTCCCCTAACCCTAACCGTAGCCCGAACCCTAACCCTAACCCTTCCCCGAAGCCTGACCCTCACCCGTCCCCAAATCGTAAGCCGTACGCTGACACTAACCCGCGCCCTCACACGTCCGCTCCCCCTAAAGCGTTGTCGTACCCTCACCTGGACCCTAAACCGTCCCCGTCCCATAACCCTAACCCTAGCCCGAACCCTAACCCTAACCCTTCCCCGAAGCCTGACCCTCACCCGTCCCCTAATACTAACCCGTACGCTGACACTAACCCGCGCCCTCACACGTCCGCTCCCCCTAAAGCGTTGTCGTACCCTCACCTGGACCCTAACCCGTCCCCGTCCCCTAACCCTAACCCTAGCCCGAAACCTAACCCTAACCCTTCCCCGAAGCCTTACCCTCACCCGTCCCCTAATCCTAACCCGTACGCTGACACTAACCCGCGCCCTCACACGTCCGCTCCCCCTAAAGAGTTGTCGTACCCTCACCTGGACCCTAAACCGTCCCCGTCCCCTAACCCTAACCCTAGCCCGAACCCTAACCCTAACCCTTCCCCGAAGCCTGACCCTCACCCGTCCCCTAATCCTAACCCGTACGCTTACACTAACCCGCGCCCTCACACGTCCGCTCCCCCTAAAGCGTTGTCGTACCCTCACCTGGACCCTAAACCGTCCCCGTCCCCTAACCCTAACCCTAGCCCGAACCCTAACCCTAACCCTTCCCCGAAGCCTGACCCTCACCCGTCCCCTAATCCTAACCCGTACGCTGACACTAACCCGCGCCCTCACACGTCCGCTCCCCCTAAAGCGTTGTCGTACTCTCACCTGGACCCTAAACCGTCCCCGTCCCCTAACCCTAACCCTAGCCTGAACCCTAACCCTAACCCTTCCCCGAAGCCTGACCCTCACCCGTCCCCTAATCCTAACCCGTACGCTGACACTAACCCACGCCCTCACACGTCCGCTCCCCCTAAAGCGTTGTCGTACCCTCACCTGGACCCTAACCCGTCCCCGTCCCCTAACCCTAACCCTAGCCCGAAACCTAACCCTAACCTTTCCCAGAAGCCTGACCCTCACCCGTCCCCTAATCCTAACCCGTACGCTGACACTAACCTGCGCCCTCACACGTCCGCTCCCCCTAAAGCGTTGTCGTACCCTCACCTGGACCCTAAACCATCCCCGTCCCCTAACCCTAACCCTAGCCCGAACCCTAACCCTAACCCTTCCCCGAAGCCTGACCCTCACCCGTCCCCTAATCCTAACCCGTACGCTGACACTAACCCGCGCCCTCACACGTCCGCTCCCCCTAAAGCGTTGTCGTACCCTCACCAGGACCCTAAACCGTCCCCGTGCCCTAACCCTAACCCTAGCCCGAACCCTAACCCTAACCCTTCCCCGAAGCCTGACCCTCACCCGTCCCCTAATCGTAAGCCGTACGCTGACACTAACCCGCGCCCTCACACGTCCGCTCCCCCTAAAGCGTTGTCGTACCCTCACCTGGACCCTAAACCGTCCCCGTCCCCTAACCCTAACCCTAGCCCGAACCCTAACCCTAACCCTTCCCCGAAGCCTGACCCTCACCCGTCCCCAAATCGTAAGCCGTACGCTGACACTAACCCGCGCCCTCACACGTCCGCTCCCCCTAAAGCGTTGTCGTACCCTCACCTGGACCCTAAACCGTCCCCGTCCCCTAACCCTAACCCTAGCCCGAACCCTAACCCTAACCCTTCCCCGAAGCCTGACCCTCACCCGTCCCCTAATACTAACCCGTACGCTGACACTAACCCGCGCCCTCACACGTCCGCTCCCCCTAAAGCGTTGTCGTACCCTCACCTGGACCCTAACCCGTCCCCGTCCCCTAACCCTAACCCTAGCCCGAAACCTAACCCTAACCCTTCCCCGAAGCCTTACCCTCACCCGTCCCCTAATCCTAACCCGTACGCTGACACTAACCCGCGCCCTCACACGTCCGCTCCCCCTAAAGAGTTGTCGTACCCTCACCTGGACCCTAAACCGTCCCCGTCCCCTAACCCTAACCCTAGCCCGAACCCTAACCCTAACCCTTCCCCGAAGCCTGACCCTCACCCGTCCCCTAATCCTAACCCGTACGCTTACACTAACCCGCGCCCTCACACGTCCGCTCCCCCTAAAGCGTTGTCGTACCCTCACCTGGACCCTAAACCGTCCCCGTCCCCTAACCCTAACCCTAGCCCGAACCCTAACCCTAACCCTTCCCCGAAGCCTGACCCTCACCCGTCCCCTAATCCTAACCCGTACGCTGACACTAACCCGCGCCCTCACACGTCCGCTCCCCCTAAAGCGTTGTCGTACCCTCACCTGGACCCTAAACCGTCCCCGTCCCCTAACCCTAACCCTAGCCTGAACCCTAACCCTAACCCTTCCCCGAAGCCTGACCCTCACCCGTCCCCTAATCCTAACCCGTACGCTGACACTAACCCACGCCCTCACACGTCCGCTCCCCCTAAAGCGTTGTCGTACCCTCACCTGGACCCTAACCCGTCCCCGTCCCCTAACCCTAACCCTAGCCCGAAACCTAACCCTAACCTTTCCCAGAAGCCTGACCCTCACCCGTCCCCTAATCCTAACCCGTACGCTGACACTAACCCGCGCCCTCACACGTCCGCTCCCCCTAAAGCGTTGTCGTACCCTCACCTGGACCCTAAACCATCCCCGTCCCCTAACCCTAACCCTAGCCCGAACCCTAACCCTAACCCTTCCCCGAAGCCTGACCCTCACCCGTCCCCTAATCCTAACCCGTACGCTGACACTAACCCGCGCCCTCACACGTCCGCTCCCCCTAAAGCGTTGTCGTACCCTCACCAGGACCCTAAACCGTCCCCGTGCCCTAACCCTAACCCTAGCCCGAACCCTAACCCTAACCCTTCCCCGAAGCCTGACCCTCACCCGTCCCCTAATCGTAACCCGTACGCTGACACTAACCCGCGCCCTCACACGTCCGCTCCCCCTAAAGCGTTGTCGTACCCTCACCTGGACCCTAAACCGTCCCCGTCCCCTAACCCTAACCCTAGCCCGAACCCTAACCCTAACCCTTCCCCGAAGCCTGACCCTCACCCGTCCCCAAATCGTAAGCCGTACGCTGACACTAACCCGCGCCCTCACACGTCCGCTCCCCCTAAAGCGTTGTCCTACCCTCACCTGGACCGTAACCCGTCCCCGTCCCCTAACCCTAACCCTAGCCCGAACCCTAACCCTAACCCTTCCCGGAAGCCTGACCCTCACCCGTCCCCTAATCCTAACCCGTACGCTGACACTAACACGCGCCCTCACACGTCCGCTACCCCTAAAGCGTTGTCGTACCCTCACCTGGACCCTAAACCGTCCCCGTCCCCTAACCCTAACCCTAGCCCGAACCCTAACCCTAACCCTTCCCCGAAGCCTGACCCTCACCCGTCCCCTAATCCTAACCCGTACGCTTACACTAACCCGCGCCCTCACACGTCCGCTCCCCCTAAAGCGTTGTCGTACCCTCACCTGGACCCTAAACCGTCCCCGTCCCCTAACCCTAACCCTAGCCCGAACCCTAACCCTAACCCTTCCCCGAAGCCTGACCCTCACCCGTCCCGTAATCCTAACCCGTACGCTTACACTAACCCGCGCCCTCACACGTCCGCTCCCCCTAAAGCGTTGTCGTACCCTCACCTGGACCCTAAACTGTCCCCGTCCCCTAACCCTAACCCTAGCCCGAACCCTAACCCTAACCCTTCCCCGAAGCCTGACCCTCACCCGTCCCCTAATCCTAACCCGTACGCTGACACTAACCCGCGCCCTCACACGTCTGCTCCCCCTAAAGCGTTGTCGTACCCTCACCTGGACCCTAAACCGTCCCCGTCCCCTAACCCTAACCCTAGCCCGAACCCTAAACCTAACCCTTCCCCGAAGCCTGACCCTCACCCGTCCCCTAATCCTAACCCGTACGCTGACACTAACCCGCGCCCTCACACGTCTGCTCCCCCTAAAGCGTTGTTGTACCCTCACCTGGACCCTAAACCGTCCCCGTCCCCTAACCCTAACCCTAGCCCGAACCCTAACCCTAACCCTTCCCCGAAGCCTGACCCTCACCCGTCCCCTAATCCTAACCCGTACGCTGACACTAACCCGCGCCCTCACACGTCCGCTCCCCCTAAAGCGTTGTCGTACCCTCACCTGGACCCTAACCCGTCCCCGTCCCCTAACCCTAACCCTAGCCCGAACCCTAACCCTAACCCTTCCCCGAAGCCTGACCCTCACCCGTCCCCTAATCCTAACCCGTACGCTGACACTAACCCGCGCCCTCACACGTCCGCTCCCCCTAAAGCGTTGTCGTACCCTCACCAGGACCCTAAACCGTCCCCGTCCCCTAACCCTAACCCTAGCCCGAACCCTAACCCTAACCCTTCCCCGAAGCCTGACCCTCACCCGTCCCCTAATCGTAACCCGTACGCTGACACTAACCCGCGCCCTCACACGTCCGCTCCCCCTAAAGCGTTGTCGTACCCTCACCTGGACCCTAAACCGTCCCCGTCCCCTAACCCTAACCCTAGCCCGAACCCTAACCCTAACCCTTCCCCGAAGCCTGACCCTCACCCGTCCCCAAATCGTAAGCCGTACGCTGACACTAACCCGCGCCCTCACGCGTCCGCTCCCCCTAAAGCGTTGTCCTACCCTCACCTGGACCGTAACCCGTCCCCGTCCCCTAACCCTAACCCTAGCCCGAACCCTAACCCTAACCCTTCCCGGAAGCCTGACCCTCACCCGTCCCCTAATCCTAACCCGTACGCTGACACTAACACGCGCCCTCACACGTCCGCTCCCCCTAAAGCGTTGTCGTACCCTCACCTGGACCCTAAACCGTCCCCGTCCCCTAACCCTAACCCTAGCCCGAACCCTAACCCTAACCCTTCCCCGAAGCCTGACCCTCACCCGTCCCCTAATCCTAACCCGTACGCTTACACTAACCCGCGCCCTCACACGTCCGCTCCCCCTAAAGCGTTGTCGTACCCTCACCTGGACCCTAAACCGTCCCCGTCCCCTAACCCTAACCCTAGCCCGAACCCTAACCCTAACCCTTCCCCGAAGCCTGACCCTCACCCGTCCCGTAATCCTAACCCGTACGCTTACACTAACCCGCGCCCTCACACGTCCGCTCCCCCTAAAGCGTTGTCGTACCCTCACCTGGACCCTAAACTGTCCCCGTCCCCTAACCCTAACCCTAGCCCGAACCCTAACCCTAACCCTTCCCCGAAGCCTGACCCTCACCCGTCCCCTAATCCTAACCCGTACGCTGACACTAACCCGCGCCCTCACACGTCCGCTCCCCCTAAAGCGTTGTCGTACCCTCACCTGGACCCTAAACCGTCCCCGTCCCCTAACCCTAACCCTAGCCCGAACCCTAAACCTAACCCTTCCCCGAAGCCTGACCCTCACCCGTCCCCTAATCCTAACCCGTACGCTGACACTAACCCGCGCCCTCACACGTCTGCTCCCCCTAAAGCGTTGTTGTACCCTCACCTGGACCCTAAACCGTCCCCGTCCCCTAACCCTAACCCTAGCCCGAACCCTAACCCTAACCCTTCCCCGAAGCCTGACCCTCACCCGTCCCCTAATCCTAACCCGTACGCTGACACTAACCCGCGCCCTCACACGTCCGCTCCCCCTAAAGCGTTGTCGTACCCTCACCTGGACCCTAACCCGTCCCCGTCCCCTAACCCTAACCCTAGCCCGAAACCTAACCCTAACCTTTCCCCGAAGCCTGACCCTCACCCGTCCCCTAATCCTAACCCGTACGCTGACACTAACCTGCGCCCTCACACGTCCGCTCCCCCTAAAGCGTTGTCGTACCCTCACCTGGACCCTAAACCGTCCCCGTCCCCTAACCCTAACCCTAGCCCGAACCCTAACCCTAAACCTTCCCCGAAGCCTGACCCTCACCCGTCCCCTAATCCTAACCCGTACGCTGACACTAACCCGCGCCCTCACACGTCCGCTCCCCCTAAAGCGTTGTCCTACCCTCACCTGGACCGTAACCCGTACCCGTCCCCTAACCCTAACCCTAGCCCGAACCCTAACCCTAACCCTTCCCGGAAGCCTGACCCTCACCCGTCCCCTAATCCTAACCCGTACGCTGACACTAACACGCGCTCTCACACGTCCGCTACCCCTAAAGCGTTGTCGTACCCTCACCTGGACCCTAAACCGTCCCCGTCCCCTAACCCTAACCCTAGCCCGAACCCTAACCCTAACCCTTCCCCGAAGCCTGACCCTCACCCGTCCCCTAATCCTAACCCGTACGCTTACACTAACCCGCGCCCTCACACGTCCGCTCCCCCTAAAGCGTTGTCCTACCCTCACCTGGACCCTAAACCGTCCCCGTCCCCTAACCCTAACCCTAGCCCGAACCCTAACCCTAACCCTTCCCCGAAGCCTGACCCTCACCCGTCCCGTAATCCTAACCCGTACGCTTACACTAACCCGCGCCCTCACACGTCCGCTCCCCCTAAAGCGTTGTCGTACCCTCACCTGGACCCTAAACTGTCCCCGTCCCCTAACCCTAACCCTAGCCCGAACCCTAACCCTAACCCTTCCCCGAAGCCTGACCCTCACCCGTCCCCTAATCCTAACCCGTACGCTGACACTAACCCGCGCCCTCACACGTCTGCTCCCCCTAAAGCGTTGTCGTACCCTCACCTGGACCCTAAACCGTCCCCGTCCCCTAACCCTAACCCTAGCCCGAACCCTAAACCTAACCCTTCCCCGAAGCCTGACCCTCACCCGTCCCCTAATCCTAACCCGTACGCTGACACTAACCCGCGCCCTCACACGTCTGCTCCCCCTAAAGCGTTGTTGTACCCTCACCTGGACCCTAAACCGTCCCCGTCCCCTAACCCTAACCCTAGCCCGAACCCTAACCCTAACCCTTCCCCGAAGCCTGACCCTCACCCGTCCCCTAATCCTAACCCGTACGCTGACACTAACCCGCGCCCTCACACGTCCGCTCCCCCTAAAGCGTTGTCGTACCCTCACCTGGACCCTAACCCGTCCCCGTCCCCTAACCCTAACCCTAGCCCGAACCCTAACCCTAACCCTTCCCCGAAGCCTGACCCTCACCCGTCCCCTAATCCTAACCCGTACGCTGACACTAACCCGCGCCCTCACACGTCCGCTCCCCCTAAAGCGTTGTCGTACCCTCACCAGGACCCTAAACCGTCCCCGTCCCCTAACCCTAACCCTAGCCCGAACCCTAACCCTAACCCTTCCCCGAAGCCTGACCCTCACCCGTCCCCTAATCGTAACCCGTACGCTGACACTAACCCGCGCCCTCACACGTCCGCTCCCCCTAAAGCGTTGTCGTACCCTCACCTGGACCCTAAACCGTCCCCGTCCCCTAACCCTAACCCTAGCCCGAACCCTAACCCTAACCCTTCCCCGAAGCCTGACCCTCACCCGTCCCCAAATCGTAAGCCGTACGCTGACACTAACCCGCGCCCTCACACGTCCGCTCCCCCTAAAGCGTTGTCCTACCCTCACCTGGACCGTAACCCGTCCCCGTCCCCTAACCCTAACCCTAGCCCGAACCCTAACCCTAACCCTTCCCGGAAGCCTGACCCTCACCCGTCCCCTAATCCTAACCCGTACGCTGACACTAACACGCGCCCTCACACGTCCGCTCCCCCTAAAGCGTTGTCGTACCCTCACCTGGACCCTAAACCGTCCCCGTCCCCTAACCCTAACCCTAGCCCGAACCCTAACCCTAACCCTTCCCCGAAGCCTGACCCTCACCCGTCCCCTAATCCTAACCCGTACGCTTACACTAACCCGCGCCCTCACACGTCCGCTCCCCCTAAAGCGTTGTCGTACCCTCACCTGGACCCTAAACCGTCCCCGTCCCCTAACCCTAACCCTAGCCCGAACCCTAACCCTAACCCTTCCCCGAAGCCTGACCCTCACCCGTCCCGTAATCCTAACCCGTACGCTTACACTAACCCGCGCCCTCACACGTCCGCTCCCCCTAAAGCGTTGTCGTACCCTCACCTGGACCCTAAACTGTCCCCGTCCCCTAACCCTAACCCTAGCCCGAACCCTAACCCTAACCCTTCCCCGAAGCCTGACCCTCACCCGTCCCCTAATCCTAACCCGTACGCTGACACTAACCCGCGCCCTCACACGTCCGCTCCCCCTAAAGCGTTGTCGTACCCTCACCTGGACCCTAAACCGTCCCCGTCCCCTAACCCTAACCCTAGCCCGAACCCTAAACCTAACCCTTCCCCGAAGCCTGACCCTCACCCGTCCCCTAATCCTAACCCGTACGCTGACACTAACCCGCGCCCTCACACGTCTGCTCCCCCTAAAGCGTTGTTGTACCCTCACCTGGACCCTAAACCGTCCCCGTCCCCTAACCCTAACCCTAGCCCGAACCCTAACCCTAACCCTTCCCCGAAGCCTGACCCTCACCCGTCCCCTAATCCTAACCCGTACGCTGACACTAACCCGCGCCCTCACACGTCCGCTCCCCCTAAAGCGTTGTCGTACCCTCACCTGGACCCTAACCCGTCCCCGTCCCCTAACCCTAACCCTAGCCCGAAACCTAACCCTAACCTTTCCCCGAAGCCTGACCCTCACCCGTCCCCTAATCCTAACCCGTACGCTGACACTAACCTGCGCCCTCACACGTCCGCTCCCCCTAAAGCGTTGTCGTACCCTCACCTGGACCCTAAACCGTCCCCGTCCCCTAACCCTAACCCTAGCCCGAACCCTAACCCTAACCCTTCCCCGAAGCCTGACCCTCACCCGTCCCCTAATCCTAACCCGTACGCTGACACTAACCCGCGCCCTCACACGTCCGCTCCCCCTAAAGCGTTGTCGTACCCTCACCAGGACCCTAAACCGTCCCCGTCCCCTAACCCTAACCCTAGCCCGAACCCTAACCCTAACCCTTCCCCGAAGCCTGACCCTCACCCGTCCCCAAATCGTAAGCCGTACGCTGACACTAACCCGCGCCCTCACACGTCCGCTCCCCCTAAAGCGTTGTCCTACCCTCACCTGGACCGTAACCCGTCCCCGTCCCCTAACCCTAACCCTAGCCCGAACCCTAACCCTAACCCTTCCCGGAAGCCTGACCCTCACCCGTCCCCTAATCCTAACCCGTACGCTGACACTAACACGCGCCCTCACACGTCCGCTCCCCCTAAAGCGTTGTCGTACCCTCACCTGGACCCTAAACCGTCCCCGTCCCCTAACCCTAACCCTAGCCCGAACCCTAACCCTAACCCTTCCCCGAAGCCTGACCCTCACCCGTCCCCTAATCCTAACCCGTACGCTGACACTAACCCGCGCCCTCACACGTCCGCTCCCCCTAAAGCGTTGTCGTACCCTCACCAGGACCCTAAACCGTCCCCGTCCCCTAACCCTAACCCTAGCCCGAACCCTAACCCTAACCCTTCCCCAAAGCCTGACCCTCACCCGTCCCCTAATCCTAACCCGTACGCTGACACTAACCCGCGCCCTCACACGTCCGCTCCCCCTAAAGCGTTGTCGTACCCTCACCTGGACCCTAAACCGTCCCCGTCCCCTAACCCTAACCCTAGCCCGAACCCTAACCCTAACCCTTCCCCGAAGCCTGACCCTCACCCGTCCCCTAATCCTAACCCGTACGCTGACACTAACCCGCGCCCTCACACGTCCGCTCCCCCTAAAGCGTTGTCGTACCCTCACCTGGACCCTAAACCGTCCCCGTCCCCTAACCCTAACCCTAGCCCGAACCCTAAGCCTAACCCTTCCCCGAAGCCTGACCCTCACCCGTCCCCTAATCCTAACCCGTACGCTGACACTAACCCGCGCCCTCACACGTCCGCTCCCCCTAAAGCGTTGTCGTACCCTCACCTGGACCCTAAACCGTCCCCGTCCCCTAACCCTAACCCTAGCCCGAACCCTAAGCCTAACCCTTCCCCGAAGCCTGACTCTCACCCGTCCCCTAATCCTAACCCGTACGCTGACACTAACCCGCGCCCTCACACGTCCGCTCCCCCTAAAGCGTTGTCGTACCCTCACCTGGACCCTAAACCGTCCCCGTCCCCTAACCCTAACCCTAGCCCGAACCCTAAGCCTAACCCTTCCCCGAAGCCTGACCCTCACCCGTCCCCTCATCCTAACCCGTACGCTGACACTAACCCGCGCCCTCACACGTCCGCTCCCCCTAAAGCGTTGTCGTACCCTCACCTGGACCCTAAACCGTCCCCGTCCCCTAACCCTAACCCTAGCCCGAACCCTAACCCTAACCCTTCCCCGAAGCCTGACCCTCACCCGTCCCCTAATCCTAACCCGTACGCTGACACTAACCTGCGCCCTCACACGTCCGCTCCCCCTAAAGCGTTGTCCTACCCTCACCTGGACCCTAAACCGTCCCCGTCCCCTAACCCTAACCCTAGCCCGAACCCTAAACCTAACCCTTCCCCGAAGCCTGACCCTCACCCGTCCCCTAATCCTAAGCCTTACGCTGACACTAACCCGCGCCCTCACACGTCCGCTCCCCCTAAAGCGTTGTCGTACCCTCACCTGGACCCTAAACCGTCCCCGTCCCCTAACCCTAACCCTAGCCCGAACCCTAACCCTAACCCTTCCCCGAAGCCTGACCCTCACCCGTCCCCTCATCCTAACCCGTACGCTGACACTAACCCGCGCCCTCACACGTCCGCTCCCCCTAAAGCGTTGTCGTACCCTCACCTGGACCCTAAACCGTCCCCGTCCCCTAACCCTAACCCTAGCCCGAACCCTAACCCTAACCCTTCCCCGAAGCCTGACCCTCACCCGTCCCCTAATCCTAACCCGTACGCTGACACTAACCCGCGCCCTCACACGTCCGCTCCCCCTAAAGCGTTGTCGTACCCTCACCAGGACCCTAAACCGTCCCCGTCCCCTAACCCTAACCCTAGCCCGAACCCTAACCCTAACCCTTTCCCGAAGCCTGACCCTCACCCGTCCCCTAATCCTAACCCGTACGCTGACACTAACCCGCGCCCTCACACGTCCGCTCCCCCTAAAGCGTTGTCGTACCCTCACCTGGACCCTAAACCGTCCCCGTCCCCTAACCCTAACCCTAGCCCGAACCCTAACCCTAACACTTCCCCGAAGCCTGACCCTCACCCGTCCCCTAATCCTAACCCGTACGCTGACACTAACCCGCGCCCTCACACGTCCGCTCCCCCTAAAGCGTTGTCGTACCCTCACCTGGACCCTAACCCGTCCCCGTCCCCTAACCCTAACCCTAGCCCGAAACCTAACCCTAACCTTTCCCCGAAGCCTGACCCTCACCCGTCCCCTAATCCTAACCCGTACGCTGACACTAACCCGCGCCCTCACACGTCCGCTCCCCCTAAAGCGTTGTCGTACCCTCACCTGGACCCTGAACCGTCCCCGTCCCCTAACCCTAACCCTAGCCCGAACCCTAACCCTAACCCTTCCCCGAAGCCTGACCCTCACCCGTCCCGTAATCCTAACCCGTACGCTTACACTAACCCGCGCCCTCACACGTCCGCTCCCCCTAAAGCGTTGTCGTACCCCCACCTGGACCCTAAACTGTCCCCGTCCCCTAACCCTAACCCTAGCCCGAACCCTAACCCTAACCCTTCCCCGAAGCCTGACCCTCACCCGTCCCCTAATCCTAACCCGTACGCTGACACTAACCCGCGCCCTCACACGTCCGCTCCCCCTAAAGCGTTGTCGTACCCTCACCTGGACCCTAAACCGTCCCCGTCCCCTAACCCTAACCCTAGCCCGAACCCTAAACCTAACCCTTCCCCGAACCATGACCCTCACCCGTCCCCTAATCCTAACCCGTACGCTGACACTAACCCGCGCCCTCACACGTCTGCTCCCCCTAAAGCGTTGTCGTACCCTCACCTGGACCCTAAACCGTCCCCGTTCCCTAACCCTAACCCTAGCCCGAACCCTAACCCTAACCCTTCCCCGAAGCCTGACCCTCACCCGTCCCCTAATCCTAAACCGTACGCTGACACTAACCCGCGCCCTCACACGTCCGCTCCCCCTAAAGCGTTGTCGTACCCTCACCTGGACCCTAACCCGTCCCCGTCCCCTAACCCTAACCCTAGCCCGAAACCTAACCCTAACCCTTCCCCGAAGCCTGACACTCACCCGTCCCCTAATCCTAACCCGTACGCTGACACTAACCCGCGCCCTCACACGTCTGCTCCCCCTAAAGAGTTGTCGTACCCTCACCCGGACCCTAAACCGTCCCCGTCCCCTAACCCTAACCCTAGCCCGAACCCTAACCCTAACCCTTCCCCGAAGCCTGACCCTCACCCGTCCCCTAATCCTAACCCGTACGCTGACACTAACCCGCGCCCTCACACGTCCGCTCCCCCTAAAGCGTTGTCGTACCCTCACCTGGACCCTAAACCGTCCCCGTCCCCTAACCCTAACCCTAGCCCGAACCCTAACCCTAACCCTTCCAAGAAGCCTGACCATCACCCGTCCCCAATCCTAACCCGTAGGCTGACACTAACCCACGCCCTCACACGTCCGCTCCCCCTAAAGCGTTGTCGTACCCTCACATGGACCCTAAACCGTCCCCGTCCCCTAACCCTAACCCTAGCCCGAACCCTAACCCTATCCCTTCCCCGAAGCCTGACCCTCACCCGTCCCCTAATGCTAACCCGTACGCTGACACTAACCCGCGCCCTCACACGTCCGCTCCCCCTAAAGCGTTGTCGTACCCTCACCAGGACCCTAAACCGTCCCCGTCCCCTAACCCTAACCCTAGCCCGAACCCTAACCCTAACCCTTCCCCAAAGCCTGACCCTCACCCGTCCCCTAATCCTAACCCGTACGCTGACACTAACCCGCGCCCTCACACGTCCGCTCCCCCTAAAGCGTTGTCGTACCCTCACCTGGACCCTAAACCGTCCCCGTCCCCTAACCCTAACCCTAGCCCGAACCCTAACCCTAACCCTTCCCCGAAGCCTGACCCTCACCCGTCCCCTAATCCTAACCCGTACGCTGACACTAACCCGGGCCCTCACACGTCCGCTCCCCCTAAAGCGTTGTCGTACCCTCACCTGGACCCTAAACCGTCCCCGTCCCCTAACCCTAACCCTAGCCCGAACCCTAAGCCTAACCCTTCCCCGAAGCCTCACCCTCACCCGTCCCCTCATCCTAACCCGTACGCTGACACTAACCCGCGCCCTCACACGTCCGCTCCCCCTAAAGCGTTGTCGTACCCTCACCTGGACCCTAAACCGTCCCCGTCCCCTAACCCTAACCCTAGCCCGAACCCTAACCCTAACCCTTCCCCGAAGCCTGACCCTCACCCGTCCCCTAATCCTAACCCGTACGCTGACACTAACCCGCGCCCTCACACGTCCGCTCCCCCTAAATCGTTGTCCTACCCTCACCTGGACCCTAAACCGTCCCCGTCCCCTAACCCTAACCCTAGCCCGAACCCTAAACCTAACCCTTCCCCGAAGCCTGACCCTCACCCGTCCCCTAATCCTAAGCCTTACGCTGACACTAACCCGCGCCCTCACACGTCCGCTCCCCCTAAAGCGTTGTCGTACCCTCACCTGGACCCTAAACCGTCCCCGTCCCCTAACCCTAACCCTAGCCCGAACCCTAACCCTAACCCTTCCCCGAAGCCTGACCCTCACCCGTCCCCAAATCGTAAGCCGTACACTGACACTAACCCGCGTCCTCACACGTCCGCTCCCCCTAAAGCGTTGTCCTACCCTCACCTGGACCGTAACCCGTCCCCGTGCCCTAACCCTAACCCTAGCCCGAACCCTAACCCTAACCCTTCCCGGAAGCCTGACCCTCACCCGTCCCCTAATCCTAACCCGTACGCTGACACTAACCCGCGCCCTCACACGTCCGCTCCCCCTAAAGCGTTGTCGTACCCTCACCTGGACCCTAAACCGTCCCCGTCCCCTAACCCTAACCCTAGCCCGAACCCTAACCCTAACCCTTCCCCGAAGCCTGACCCTCACCCGTCCCCTAATCCTAACCCGTACGCTTACACTAACCCGCGCCCTCACACGTCCGCTCCCCCTAAAGCGTTGTCGTACCCTCACCTGGACCCTAAACCGTCCCCGTCCCCTAACCCTAACCCTAGCCCGAACCCTAACCCTAACCCTTCCCCGAAGCCTGACACTCACCCGTCCCCTAATCCTAACCCGTACGCTTACACTAACCCGCGCCCTCACACGTCCGCTCCCCCTAAAGCGTTGTCGTACCCTCACCTGGACCCTAACCCGTCCCCGTCCCCTAACCCTAACCCTAGCCCGAACCCTAACCCTAACCCTTCCCCGAAGCCTGACCCTCACCCGTCCCCTAATCCTAACCCGTACGCTGACACTAACCCGCGCCCTCACACGTCCGCTCCCCCTAAAGCGTTGTCGTACCCTCACCTGGACCCTAAACCGTCCCCGTCCCCTAACCCTAACCCTAGCCCGAACCCTAACCCTAACCCTTCCCCGAAGCCTGACCCTCACCCGTCCCCTAATCCTAACCCGTACGCTGACACTAACCCGCGCCCTCACACGTCCGCTCCCCCTAAAGCGTTGTCGTACCCTCACCTGGACCCTAACCCGTCCCCGTCCCCTAACCCTAACCCTAGCCCGAAACCTAACCCTAACCCTTCCCCGAAGCCTGACCCTCACCCGTCCCCTAATCCTAACCCGTACGCTGACACTAACCCGCGCCCTCACACGTCCGCTCCCCCTAAAGAGTTGTCGTACCCTCACCTGGACCCTAAACCGTCCCCGTCCCCTAACCCTAACCCTAGCCCGAACCCTAACCCTAACCCTTCCCCGAAGCCTGACACTCACCCGTCCCCTAATCCTAACCCGTAGGCTGACACTAACCCACGCCCTCACACGTCCGCTCCCCCTAAAGCGTTGTTGTACCCTCACCTGGACCCTAAACCGTCCCCGTCCCCTAACCCTAACCCTAGCCCGAACCCTAACCCTAACACTTCCCCGAAGCCTGACCCTCACCCGTCCCCTAATCCTAACCCGTACGCTGACACTAACCCGCGCCCTCACACGTCCGCTCCCCCTAAAGCGTTGTCGTACCCTCACCTGGACCCTAACCCGTCCCCGTCCCCTAACCCTAACCCTAGCCCGAAACCTAACCCTAACCCTTCCCCGAAGCCTGACCCTCACCCGTTCCCTAATCCTAACCCGTACGCTGACACTAACCCGCGCCCTCACACGTCCGCTCCCCCTAAAGCGTTGTCGTACCCTCACCTGGACCCTAAACCGTCCCCGTCCCCTAACCCTAACCCTAGCCCGAACCCTAACCCTAACCCTTCCAAGAAGCCTGACCCTCACCCGTCCCCAATCCTAACCCGTAGGCTGACACTAACCCACGCCCTCACACGTCCGCTCCCCCTAAAGCGTTGTCGTACCCTCACATGGACCCTAAACCGTCCCCGTCCCCTAACCCTAACCCTAGCCCGAACCCTAACCCTATCCCTTCCCCGAAGCCTGACCCTCACCCGTCCCCTAGTCCTAACCCGTACGCTGACACTAACCCGCGCCCTCACACGTCCGCTCCCCCTAAAGCGTTGTCGTACCCTCACCTGGACCCAAAACCGTCCCCGTCCCCTAACCCTAACCCTAGCCCGAACCCTAACCCTAACCCTTCCCCGAAGCCTGACCCTCACCCGTCCCCTAATCCTAACCCGTACGCTGACACTAACCCGCGCCCTCACACGTCCGCTCCCCCTAAAGCGTTGTCGTACCCTCACCAGGACCCTAAACCGTCCCCGTCACCTAACCCTAACCCTAGCCCGAACCCTAACCCTAACCCTTCCCCGAAGCCTGACCCTCACCCGTCCCCTAATCCTAACCCGTACGCTGACACTAACCCGCGCCCTCACACGTCCGCTCCCCCTAAAGCGTTGTCGTACCCTCACCTGGACCCTAAACCGTCCCCGTCCCCTAACCCTAACCCTAGCCCGAACCCTAACCCTAACCCTTCCCCGAAGCCTGACCCTCACCCGTCCCCTAATCCTAACCCGTACGCTGACACTAACCCGCGCCCTCACACGTCCGCTCCCCCTAAAGCGTTGTCGTACCCTCACCTGGACCCTAACCCGTCCCCGTCCCCTAACCCTAACCCTAGCCCGAAACCTAACCCTAACCCTTCCCCGAAGCCTGACCCTCACCCGTCCCCTAATCCTAACCCGTACGCTGACACTAACCCGCGCCCTCACACGTCCGCTCCCCCTAAAGAGTTGTCGTACCCTCACCTGGACCCTAAACCGTCCCCGTCCCCTAACCCTAACCCTAGCCCGAACCCTAACCCTAACCCTTCCCCGAAGCCTGACCCTCACCCGTCCCCTAATCCTAACCCGTAGGCTGACACTAACCCACGCCCTCACACGTCCGCTCCCCCTAAAGCGTTGTTGTACCCTCACCTGGACCCTAAACCGTCCCCGTCCCCTAACCCTAACCCTAGCCCGAACCCTAACCCTAACACTTCCCCGAAGCCTGACCCTCACCCGTCCCCTAATCCTAACCCGTACGCTGACACTAACTCGCGCCCTCACACGTCCGCTCCCCCTAAAGCGTTGTCGTACCCTCACCTGGACCCTAACCCGTCCCCGTCCCCTAACCCTAACCCTAGCCCGAAACCTAACCCTAACACTTCCCCGAAGCCTGACCCTCACCCGTTCCCTAATCCTAACCCGTACGCTGACACTAACCCGCGCCCTCACACGTCCGCTCCCCCTAAAGCGTTGTCGTACCCTCACCTGGACCCTAAACCGTCCCCGTCCCCTAACCCTAACCCTAGCCCGAACCCTAACCCTAACCCTTCCAAGAAGCCTGACCCTCACCCGTCCCCAATCCTAACCCGTAGGCTGACACTAACCCACGCCCTCACACGTCCGCTCCCCCTAAAGCGTTGTCGTACCCTCACATGGACCCTAAACCGTCCCCGTCCCCTAACCCTAACCCTAGCCCGAACCCTAACCCTATCCCTTCCCCGAAGCCTGACCCTCACCCGTCCCCTAGTCCTAACCCGTACGCTGACACTAACCCGCGCCCTCACACGTCCGCTCCCCCTAAAGCGTTGTCGTACCCTCACCTGGACCCTAAACCGTCCCCGTCCCCTAACCCTAACCCTAGCCCGAACCCTAACCCTAACCCTTCCCCGAAGCCTGACCCTCACCCGTCCCCTAATCCTAACCCGTACGCTGACACTAAACCGCGCCCTCACACGTCCGCTCCCCCTAAAGCGTTGTCGTACCCTCACCAGGACCCTAAACCGTCCCCGTCCCCTAACCCTAACCCTAGCCCGAACCCTAACCCTAACCCTTCCCTGAAGCCTGACCCTCACCCGTCCCCTAATCCTAACCCGTACGCTGACACTAACCGGCGCCCTCACACGTCCGCTCCCCCTAAAGCGTTGTCGTACCCTCACCTGGACCCTAAACCGTCCCCGTCCCCTAACCCTAACCCTAGCCCGAACCCTAACCCTAACCCTTCCCCGAAGCCTGACCCTCACCCGTCCCCTAATACTAACCCGTACGCTGACACTAACCCGCGCCCTCACACGTCCGCTCCCCCTAAAGCGTTGTCGTACCCTCACCTGGACCCTAAACCGTCCCCGTCCCCTAACCCTAACCCTAGCCCGAACCCTAAGCCTAACCCTTCCCCGAAGCCTGACCCTCACCCGTCCCCTAATCCTAACCCGTACGCTGACACTAACCCACGCCCTCACACGTCCGCTCCCCCTAAAGCGTTGTCGTACCCTCACCTGGACCCTAAACCGTCCCCGTCCCCTAACCCTAACCCTAGCCCGAACCCTAAGCCTAACCCTTCCCCGAAGCCTGACTCTCACCCGTCCCCTAATCCTAACCCGTACGCTGACACTAACCCGCGCCCTCACACGTCCGCTCCACCTAAAGCGTTGTCGTACCCTCACCTGGACCCTAACCCGTCCCCGTCCCCTAACCCTAACCCTAGCCCGAAACCTAACCCTAACACTTCCCCGAAGCCTGACCCTCACCCGTTCCCTAATCCTAACCCGTACGCTGACACTAACCCGCGCCCTCACACGTCCGCTCCCCCTAAAGCGTTGTCGTACCCTCACCTGGACCCTAAACCGTCCCCGTCCCCTAACCCTAACCCTAGCCCGAACCCTAACCCTAACCCTTCCAAGAAGCCTGACCATCACCCGTCCCCAATCCTAACCCGTAGGCTGACACTAACCCACGCCCTCACACGTCCGCTCCCCCTAAAGCGTTGTCGTACCTTCACATGGACCCTAAACCGTCCCCGTCCCATAACCCTAACCCTAGCCCGAACCCTAACCCTATCCCTTCCCCGAAGCCTGACCCTCACCCGTCCCCTAATCCTAACCCGTACGCTGACACTAACCCGCGCCCTCACACGTCCGCTCCCCCTAAAGCGTTGTCGTACCCTCACCTGGACCCTAAACCGTCCCCGTCCCCTAACCCTAACCCTAGCCCGAACCCTAACCCTAACCCTTCCCCGAAGCCTGACCCTCACCCGTCCCCTAATCCTAACCCGTACGCTGACACTAACCCGCGCCCTCACACGTCCGCTCCCCCTAAAGCGTTGTCGTACCCTCACCTGGACCCTAAACCGTCCCCGTCCCCTAACCCTAACCCTAGCCCGAACCCTAAGCCTAACCCTTCCCCGAAGCCTGACCCTCACCCGTCCCCTAATCCTAACCCGTACGCTGACACTAACCCGCGCCCTCACACGTCCGCTCCCCCTCAAGCGTTGTCGTACCCTCACCTGGACCCTAAAATGTCCCCGTCCCCTAACCCTAACCCTAGCCCGAACCCTAACCCTAACCCTTCCCCGAAGCCTGACCCTCACCCGTCCCCAAATCGTAAGCCGTACGCTGACACTAACCCGCGCCCTCACACGTCCGCTCCCCCTAAAGCGTTGTCCTACCCTCACCTGGACCGTAACCCGTCCCCGTCCCCTAACCCTAACCCTAGCCCGAACCCTAACCCTAACCCTTCCCGGAAGCCTGACCCTCACCCGTCCCCTAATCCTAACCCGTACTCTGACACTAACACGCGCCCTCACACGTCCGCTCCCCCTAAAGCGTTGTCGTACCCTCACCTGGACCCTAAACCGTCCCCGTCCCCTAACCCTAACCCTAGCCCGAACCCTAACCCTAACCCTTCCCCGAAGCCTGACCCTCACCCGTCCACTAATCCTAACCCGTACGCTGACACTAACCCGCGCCCTCACACGTCCGCTCCCCCTAAAGCGTTGTCGTACCCTCACCTGTACCCTAAACCGTCCCCGTCCCCTAACCCTAACCCTAGCCCGAACCCTAACCCTAACCCTTCCCCGAAGCCTGACCCTCACCCGTCCCCTAATCCTAACCCGTACGCTGACACTAACCCGCGCCCTCACACGTCCGCTCCCCCTAAAGCGTTGTCGTACCCTCACCTGGACCCTAACCCGTCCCCGTCCCCTAACCCTAACCCTAGCCCGAAACCTAACCCTAACACTTCCCCTAAGCCTGACCCTCACCCGTTCCCTAATCCTAACCCGTACGCTGACACTAACCCGCGCCCTCACACGTCCGCTCCCCCTAAAGCGTTGTCGTACCCTCACCTGGACCCTAAACCGTCCCCGTCCCCTAACCCTAACCCTAGCCCGAACCCTAACCCTAACCCTTCCAAGAAGCCTGACCATCACCCGTCCCCAATCCTAACCCGTAGGCTGACACTAACCCACGCCCTCACACGTCCGCTCCCCCTAAAGCGTTGTCGTACCCTCACATGGACCCTAAACCGTCCCCGTCCCCTAACCCTAACCCTAGCCCGAACCCTAACCCTATCCCTTCCCCGAAGCCTGACCCTCACCCATCCCCTACTCCTAACCCGTACGCTGACACTAACCCGCGCCCTCACACGTCCGCTCCCCCTAAAGCGTTGTCGTACCCTCACCTGGACCCTAAACCGTCCCCGGCCCCTAACCCTAACCCTAGCCCGAACCCTAAACCTAACCCTTCCCCGAAGCCTGACCCTCACCCGTCCCCTAATCCTAAGCCTTACTCTGACACTAACACGCGCCCTCACACGTCCGCTCCCCCTAAAGCGTTGTCGTACCCTCACCTGGACCCTAAACCGTCCCCGTCCCCTAACCCTAACCCTAGCCCGAACCCTAACCCTAACCCTTCCCCGAAGCCTGACCCTCACCCGTCCCCAAATCGTAAGCCGTACCCTGACACTAACCCGCGCCCTCACACGTCCGCTCCCCCTAAAGCGTTGTCCTACCCTCACCTGGACCGTAACCCGTCCCCGTCCCCTAACCCTAACCCTAGCCCGAACCCTAACCCTAACCCTTCCCGGAAGCCTGACCCTCACCCGTCCCCTAATCCTAACCCGTTCGCTGACACTAACCCGCGCCCTCACACGTCCGCTCCCCCTAAAGCGTTGTCGTACCCTCACCTGGACCCTAAACCGTCCCCGTCCCCTAACCCTAACCCTAGCCCGAACCCTAACCCTAACCCTTCCCCGAAGCCTGACCCTCACCCGTCCCCTAATCCTAACCCGTACGCTTACACTAACCCGCGCCCTCACACGTCCGCTCCCCCTAAAGCGTTGTCGTACCCTCACCTGGACCCTAAACCGTCCCCGTCCCCTAACCCTAACCCTAGCCCGAACCCTAACCCTAACCCTTCCCCGAAGCCTGACACTCACCCGTCCCCTAATCCTAACCCGTACGCTTACACTAACCCGCGCCCTCACACGTCCGCTCCCCCTAAAGCGTTGTCGTACCCTCACCTGGACCCTAAACCGTCCCCGTCCCCTAACCCTAACCCTAGCCCGAACCCTAAGCCTAACCCTTCCCCGAAGCCTGACCCTCACCCGTCCCCTAATCCTAACCCGTACGCTGACACTAACCCGCGCCCTCACACGTCCGCTCCCCCTAAAGCTTTGTCGTACCCTCACCTGGACCCTAAACCGTCCCCGTCCCCTAACCCTAACCCTAGCCCGAACCCTAACCCTAACCCTTCCCCGAAGCCTGACCCTCACCCGTCCCCTAATCCTAACCCGTACGCTGACACTAACCCGCGCCCTCACACATCCGCTCCCCCTAAAGCGTTGTCGTACCCTCACCTGGACCCTAACCCGTCCCCGTCCCCTAACCCTAACCCTAGCCCGAAACCTAACCCTAACCCTTCCCCGAAGCCTGACCCTCACCCGTCCCCTAATCCTAACCCGTACGCTGACACTAACCCGCGCCCTCACACGTCCGCTCCCCCTAAAGCGTTGTCGTACCCTCACCTGGACCCTAAACCGTCCCCGTCCCCTAACCCTAACCCTAGCCCGAACCCTAAGCCTAACCCTTCCCCGAAGCCTGACCCTCACCCGTCCCCTCATCCTAACCCGTACGCTGACACTAACCCGCGCCCTCACACGTCCGCTCCCCCTAAAGCGTTGTCGTACCCTCACCTGGACCCTAAACCGTCCCCGTCCCCTAACCCTAACCCTAGCCGGAACCCTAACCCTAACCCTTCCCCGAAGCCTGACCCTCACCCGTCCCCTAATCCTAACCCGTACGCTGACACTAACCCGCGCCCTCACACGTCCGCTCCCCCTAAAGCGTTGTCCTACCCTCACCTGGACCCTAAACCGTCCCCGTCCCCTAACCCTAACCCTAGCCCGAACCCTAAACCTAACCCTTCCCCGAAGCCTGACCCTCACCCGTCCCCTAATCCTAAGCCTTACGCTGACACTAACCCGCGCCCTCACACGTCCGCTCCCCCTAAAGCGTTGTCGTACCCTCACCTGGACCCTAAACCGTCCCCGTCCCCTAACCCTAACCCTAGCCCGAACCCTAACCCTAACCCTTCCCCGAAGCCTGACCCTCACCCGTCCCCAAATCGTAAGCCGTACGCTGACACTAACCCGCGCCCTCACACGTCCGCTCCCCCTAAAGCGTTGTCCTACCCTCACCTGGACCGTAACCCGTCCCCGTGCCCTAACCCTAACCCTAGCCCTAACCCTAACCCTAACCCTTCCCGGAAGCCTGACCCTCACCCGTCCCCTAATCCTAACCCGTACGCTGACACTAACCCGCGCCCTCACACGTCCGCTCCCCCTAAAGCGTTGTCGTACCCTCACCTGGACCCTAAACCGTCCCCGTCCCCTAACCCTAACCCTAGCCCGAACCCTAACCCTAACCCTTCCCCGAAGCCTGACCCTCACCCGTCCCCTAATCCTAACCCGTACGCTTACACTAACCCGCGCCCTCACACGTCCGCTCCCCCTAAAGCGTTGTCGTACCTTCACCTGGACCCTAAACCGTCCCCGTCCCCTAACCCTAACCCTAGCCCGAACCCTAACCCTAACCCTTCCCCGAAGCCTGACACTCACCCGTCCCCTAATCCTAACCCGTACGCTTACACTAACCAGCGCCCTCACACGTCCGCTCCCCCTAAAGCGTTGTCGTACCCTCACCTGGACCCTAAACCGTCCCCGTCCCCTAACCCTAACCCTAGCCCGAAACCTAACCCTAACCCTTCCCCGAAGCCTGACCCTCACCCGTCCCCTAATCCTAACCCGTACGCTGACACTAACCCGCGCCCTCACACGTCCGCTCCCCCTAAAGCGTTGTCGTACCCTCACCTGGACCCTAACCCGTCCCCGTCCCCTAACCCTAACCCTAGCCCGAAACCTAACCCTAACACTTCCCCGAAGCCTGACCCTCACCCGTTCCCTAATCCTAACCCGTACGCTGACACTAACCCGCGCCCTCATACGTCCGCTCCCCCTAAAGCGTTGTCGTACCCTCACCTGGACCCTAAACCGTCCCCGTCCCCTAACCCTAACCCTAGCCCGAACCCTAACCCTAACCCTTCCAAGAACCCTGACCATCACCCGTCCCCAATCCTAACCCGTAGGCTGACACTAACCCACGCCCTCACACGTCCGCTCCCCCTAAAGCGTTGTCGTACCCTCACATGGACCCTAAACCGTCCCCGTCCCCTAACCCTAACCCTAGCCCGAACCCTAACCCTATCCCTTCCCCGAAGCCTGACCCTCACCCGTCCCCTAATCCTAACCCGTACGCTGACACTAACCCGCGCCCTCACACGTCCGCTCCCCCTAAAGCGTTGTCCTACCCTCACCTGGACCCTAAACCGTCCCCGTCCCCTAACCCTAACCCTAGCCCGAACCCTAAACCTAACCCTTCCCCGAAGCCTGACCCTCACCCGTCCCCTAATCCTAAGCCTTACGCTGACACTAACCCGCGCCCTCACACGTCCGCTCCCCCTAAAGCGTTGTCGTACCCTCACCTGGACCCTAAACCGTCCCCGTCCCCTAACCCTAACCCTAGCCCGAACCCTAACCCTAACCCTTCCCCGAAGCCTGACCCTCACCCGTCCCCAAATCGTAAGCCGTACGCTGATACTAACCCGCGCCCTCACACGTCCGCTCCCCCTAAAGCGTTGTCCTACCCTCACCTGGACCGTAACCCGTCCCCGTGCCCTAACCCTAACCCTAGCCCGAACCCTAACCCTAACCCTTACCGGAAGCCTGACCCTCACCCGTCCCCTAATCCTAACCCGTACGCTGACACTAACCCGCGCCCTCACACGTCCGCTCCCCCTAAAGCGTTGTCGTACCCTCACCTGGACCCTAAACCGTCCCCGTCCCCTAACCCTAACCCTAGCCCGAACCCTAACCCTAACCCTTCCCCGAAGCCTGACCCTCACCCGTCCCCTAATCCTAACCCGTACGCTTACACTAACCCGCGCCCTCACACGTCCGCTCCCCCTAAAGCGTTGTCGTACCCTCACCTGGACCCTAAACCGTCCCCGTCCCCTAACCCTAACCCTAGCCCGAACCCTAACCCTAACCCTTCCCCGAAGCCTGACCCTCACCCGTCCCCTAATCCTAACCCGTACGCTTACACTAACCCGCGCCCTCACACGTCCGCTCCCCCTAAAGCGTTGTCGTACCCTCACCTGGACCCTAAACCGTCCCCGTCCCCTAACCCTAACCCTAGCCCGAAACCTAACCCTAACCCTTCCCCGAAGCCTGACCCTCACCCGTCCCCTAATCCTAACCCGTACGCTGACACTAACCCGCGCCCTCACACGTCCGCTCCCCCTAAAGCGTTGTCGTACCCTCACCTGGACCCTAACCCGTCCCCGTCCCCTAACCCTAACCCTAGCCCGAAACCTAACCCTAACACTTCCCCGAAGCCTGACCCTCACCCGTTCCCTAATCCTAACCCGTACGCTGACACTAACCCGCGCCCTCACACGTCCGCTCCCCCTAAAGCGTTGTCGTACCCTCACCTGGACCCTAAACCGTCCCCGTCCCCTAACCCTAACCCTAGCCCGAACCCTAACCCTAACCCTTCCAAGAAGCCTGACCCTCACCCGTCCCCAATCCTAACCCGTAGGCTGACACTAACCCACGCCCTCACACGTCCGCTCCCCCTAAAGCGTTGTCGTACCCTCACATGGACCCTAAACCGTCCCCGTCCCCTAACCCTAACCCTAGCCCGAACCCTAACACTATCCCTTCCCCGAAGCCTGACCCTCACCCGTCCCCTAGTCCTAACCCGTACGCTGACACTAACCCGCGCCCTCACACGTCCGCTCCCCCTAAAGCATTGTCGTACCCTCACCTGGACCCTAAACCGTCCCCGTCCCCTAACCCTAACCCTAGCCCGAACCCTAACCCTAACCCTTCCCCGAAGCCTGACCCTCACCCGTCCCCTAATCCTAACCCGTACGCTGACACTAACCCGCGCCCTCACACGTCCGCTCCCCCTAAAGCGTTGTCGTACCCTCACCAGGACCCTAAACCGTCCCCGTCCCCTAACCCTAACCCTAGCCCGAACCCTAACCCTAACCCTTCCCCGAAGCCTGACCCTCACCCGTCCCCTAATCCTAACCCGTACGCTGACACTAACCCGCGCCCTCACACGTCCGCTCCCCCTAAAGCGTTGTCGTACCCTCACCTGGACCCTAAACCGTCCCCGTCCCCTAACCCTAACCCTAGCCCGAACCCTAACCCTAACCCTTCCCCGAAGCCTGACCCTCACCCGTCCCCTAATCCTAACCCGTACGCTGACACTAACCCGCGCCCTCACACGTCCGCTCCCCCTAAAGCGTTGTCGTACCCTCACCTGGACCCTAAACCGTCCCCGTCCCCTAACCCTAACCCTAGCCCGAACCCTAAGCCTAACCCTTCCCCGAAGCCTGACCCTCACCCGTCCCCTAATCCTAACCCGTACGCTGACACTAACCCGCGCCCTCACACGTCCGCTCCACCTAAAGCGTTGTCGTACCCTCACCTGGACCCTAACCCGTCCCCGTCCCCTAACCCTAACCCTAGCCCGAAACCTAACCCTAACACTTCCCCGAAGCCTGACCCTCACCCGTTCCCTAATCCTAACCCGTACGCTGACACTAACCCGCGCCCTCACACGTCCGCTCCCCCTAAAGCGTTGTCGTACCCTCACCTGGACCCTAAACCGTCCCCGTCCCCTAACCCTAACCCTAGCCCGAACCCTAACCCTAACCCTTCCAAGAAGCCTGACCATCACCCGTCCCCAATCCTAACCCGTAGGCTGACACTAATCCACGCCCTCACACGTCCGCTCCCCCTAAAGCGTTGTCGTACCTTCACATGGACCCTAAACCGTCCCCGTCCCCTAACCCTAACCCTAGCCCTAACCCTAACCCTAACCCTTCCCCGAAGCCTGACCCTCACCCGTCCCCTAATCCTAAACCGTACGCTGACACTAACCCTTGCCCTCACACGTCCGCTCCCCCTAAAGCGTTGTCGTACCCTCACCAGGACCCTAAACCGTCCCCGTCCCCTAACCCTAACCCTAGCCCGAACCCTAACCCTAACCCTTCCCCGAAGCCTGACCCTCACCCGTCCCCTAATCCTAACCCGTACGCTGACACTAACCCGCGCCCTCACACGTCCGCTCCCCCTAAAGCGTTGTCGTACCCTCACCTGGACCCTAAACCGTCCCCGTCCCCTAACCCTAACCCTAGCCCGAACCCTAACCCTAACCCTTCCCCGAAGCCTGACCCTCACCCGTCCCCTAATCCTAACCCGTACGCTGACACTAACCCGCGCCCTCACACGTCCGCTCCCCCTAAAGCGTTGTCGTACCCTCACCTGGACCCTAAACCGTCCCCGTCCCCTAACCCTAACCCTAGCCCGAACCCTAAGCCTAACCCTTCCCCGAAGCCTGACCCTCACCCGTCCCCTAATCCTAACCCGTACGCTGACACTAACCCGCGCCCTCACACGTCCGCTCCCCCTCAAGCGTTGTCGTACCCTCACCTGGACCCTAAACCGTCCCCGTCCCCTAACCCTAACCCTAGCCCGAACCCTAACCCTAACCCTTCCCCGAAGCCTGACCCTCACCCGTCCCCAAATCGTAAGCCGTACGCTGACACTAACCCGCGCCCTCACACGTCCGCTCCCCCTAAAGCGTTGTCCTACCCTCACCTGGACCGTAACCCGTCCCCGTCCCCTAACCCTAACCCTAGCCCGAACCCTAACCCTAACCCTTCCCGGAAGCCTGACCCTCACCCGTCCCCTAATCCTAACCCGTACGCTGACACTAACACGCGCCCTCACACGTCCGCTCCCCCTAAAGCGTTGTCGTACCCTCACCTGGACCCTAAACCGTCCCCGTCCCCTAACCCTAACCCTAGCCCGAACCCTAACCCTAACCCTTCCCCGAAGCCTGACCCTCACCCGTCCACTAATCCTAACCCGTACGCTGACACTAACCCGCGCCCTCACACGTCCGCTCCCCCTAAAGCGTTGTCGTACCCTCACCTGTACCCTAAACCGTCCCCGTCCCCTAACCCTAACCCTAGCCCGAACCCTAACCCTAACCCTTCCCCGAAGCCTGACCCTCACCCGTCCCCTAATCCTAACCCGTACGCTGACACTAACCCGCGCCCTCACACGTCCGCTCCCCCTAAAGCGTTGTCGTACCCTCACCTGGACCCTAACCCGTCCCCGTCCCCTAACCCTAACCCTAGCCCGAAACCTAACCCTAACACTTCCCCGAAGCCTGACCCTCACCCGTTCCCTAATCCTAACCCGTACGCTGACACTAACCCGCGCCCTCATACGTCCGCTCCCCCTAAAGCGTTGTCGTACCCTCACCTGGACCCTAAACCGTCCCCGTCCCCTAACCCTAACCCTAGCCCGAACCCTAACCCTAACCCTTCCAAGAACCCTGACCATCACCCGTCCCCAATCCTAACCCGTAGGCTGACACTAACCCACGCCCTCACACGTCCGCTCCCCCTAAAGCATTGTCGTACCCTCACATGGACCCTAAACCGTCCCCGTCCCCTAACCCTAACCCTAGCCCGAACCCTAACCCTATCCCTTCCCCGAAGCCTGACCCTCACCCATCCCCTACTCCTAACCCGTACGCTGACACTAACCCGCGCCCTCACACGTCCGCTCCCCCTAAAGCGTTGTCGTACCCTCACCTGGACCCTAAACCGTCCCCGGCCCCTAACCCTAACCCTAGCCCGAACCCTAAACCTAACCCTTCCCCGAAGCCTGACCCTCACCCGTCCCCTAATCCTAAGCCTTACTCTGACACTAACACGCGCCCTCACACGTCCGCTCCCCCTAAAGCGTTGTCGTACCCTCACCTGGACCCTAAACCGTCCCCGTCCCCTAACCCTAACCCTAGCCCGAACCCTAACCCTAACCCTTCCCCGAAGCCTGACCCTCACCCGTCCCCAAATCGTAAGCCGTACCCTGACACTAACCCGCGCCCTCACACGTCCGCTCCCCCTAAAGCGTTGTCCTACCCTCACCTGGACCGTAACCCGTCCCCGTCCCCTAACCCTAACCCTAGCCCGAACCCTAACCCTAACCCTTCCCGGAAGCCTGACCCTCACCCGTCCCCTAATCCTAACCCGTACGCTGACACTAACCCGCGCCCTCACACGTCCGCTCCCCCTAAAGCGTTGTCGTACCCTCACCTGGACCCTAAACCGTCCCCGTCCCCTAACCCTAACCCTAGCCCGAACCCTAACCCTAACCCTTCCCCGAAGCCTGACCCTCACCCTTCCCCTAATCCTAACCCGTACGCTTACACTAACCCGCGCCCTCACACGTCCGCTCCCCCTAAAGCGTTGTCGTACCCTCACCTGGACCCTAAACCGTCCCCGTCCCCTAACCCTAACCCTAGCCCGAACCCTAACCCTAACCCTTCCCCGAAGCCTGACACTCACTCGTCCCCTAATCCTAACCCGTACGCTTACACTAACCCGCGCCCTCACACGTCCGCTCCCCCTAAAGCGTTGTCGTACCCTCACCTGGACCCTAAACCGTCCCCGTCCCCTAACCCTAACCCTAGCCCGAACCCTAAGCCTAACACTTCCCCGAAGCCTGACCCTCACCCGTCCCCTAATCCTAACCCGTACGCTGACACTAACCGGCGCCCTCACACGTCCGCTCCCCCTAAAGCGTTGTCGTACCCTCACCTGGACCCTAAACCGTCCCCGTCCCCTAACCCTAACCCTAGCCCGAACCCTAACCCTAACCCTTCCCCGAAGCCTGACCCTCACCCGTCCCCTAATCCTAACCCGTACGCTGACACTAACCCGCGCCCTCACACATCCGCTCCCCCTAAAGCGTTGTCGTACCCTCACCTGGACCCTAACCCGTCCCCGTCCCCTAACCCTAACCCTAGCCCGAACCCTAACCCTAACACTTCCCCGAAGCCTGACCCTCACCCGTCCCCTAATCCTAACCCGTACGCTGACACTAACCCGCGCCCTCACACGTCCGCTCCCCCTAAAGCGTTGTCGTACCCTCACCTGGACCCTAAACCGTCCCCATCCCCTAACCCTAACCCTAGCCCGAACCCTAAGCCTAACCCTTCCCCGAAGCCTGACCCTCACCCGTCCCCTAATCCTAACCCGTACGCTGACACTAACCCACGCCCTCACACGTCCGCTCCCCCTAAAGCGTTGTCGTACCCTCACCTGGACCCTAAACCGTCCCCGTCCCCTAACCCTAACCCTAGCCCGAACACTAAGCCTAACCCTTCCCCGAAGCCTGACTCTCACCCGTCCCCTAATCCTAACCCGTACGCTGACACTAACCCGCGCCCTCACACGTCCGCTCCACCTAAAGCGTTGTCGTACCCTCACCTGGACCCTAACCCGTCCCCGTCCCCTAACCCTAACCCTAGCCCGAAACCTAACCCTAACACTTCCCCGAAGCCTGACCCTCACCCGTTCCCTAATCCTAACCCGTACGCTGACACTAACCCGCGCCCTCACACGTCCGCTCCCCCTAAAGCGTTGTCGTACCCTCACCTGGACCCTAAACCGTCCCCGTCCCCTAACCCTAACCCTAGCCCGAACCCTAACCCTAACCCTTCCAAGAAGCCTGACCATCACCCGACCCCAATCCTAACCCGTAGGCTGACACTAACCCACGCCCTCACACGTCCGCTCCCCCTAAAGCGTTGTCGTACCTTCACATGGACCCTAAACCGTCCCCGTCCCATAACCCTAACCCTAGTCCGAACCCTAACCCTATCCCTTCCCCGAAGCCTGACCCTCACCCGTCCCCTAATCCTAAGCCGTACGCTGACACTAACCCGCGCCCTCACACGTCCGCTCCCCCTAAAGCGTTGTCGTACCCTCACCTGGACCCTAAACCGTCCCCGTCCCCTAACCCTAACCCTAGCCCGAACCCTAACCCTAACCCTTCCCCGAAGCCTGACCCTCACCCGTCCCCTAATCCTAAACCGTACGCTGACACTAACCCTTGCCCTCACACGTCCGCTCCCCCTAAAGCGTTGTCGTACCCTCACCAGGACCCTAAACCGTCCCCGTCCCCTAACCCTAACCCTAGCCCGAACCCTAACCCTAACCCTTCCCCGAAGCCTGACCCTCACCCGTCCCCTAATCCTAACCCGTACGCTGACACTAACCCGCGCCCTCACACGTCCGCTCCCCCTAAAGCGTTGTCGTACCCTCACCTGGACCCTAAACCGTCCCCGTCCCCTAACCCTAACCCTAGCCCGAACCCTAACCCTAACCCTTCCCCGAAGCCTGACCCTCACCCGTCCCCTAATCCTAACCCGTACGCTGACACTAACCCGCGCCCTCACACGTCCGCTCCCCCTAAAGCGTTGTCGTACCCTCACCTGGACCCTAAACCGTCCCCGTCCCCTAACCCTAACCCTAGCCCGAACCCTAAGCCTAACCCTTCCCCGAAGCCTGACCCTCACCCGTCCCCTAATCCTAACCCGTACGCTGACACTAACCCGCGCCCTCACACGTCCGCTCCCCCTCAAGCGTTGTCGTACCCTCACCTGGACCCTAAACCGTCCCCGTCCCCTAACCCTAACCCTAGCCCGAACCCTAACCCTAACCCTTCCCCGAAGCCTGACCCTCACCCGTCCCCAAATCGTAAGCCGTACGCTGACACTAACCCGCGCCCTCACACGTCCGCTCCCCCTAAAGCGTTGTCCTACCCTCACCTGGACCGTAACCCGTCCCCGTCCCCTAACCCTAACCCTAGCCCGAACCCTAACCCTAACCCTTCCCGGAAGCCTGACCCTCACCCGTCCCCTAATCCTAACCCGTACGCTGACACTAACACGCGCCCTCACACGTCCGCTCCCCCTAAAGCGTTGTCGTACCCTCACCTGGACCCTAAACCGTCCCCGTCCCCTAACCCTAACCCTAGCCCGAACCCTAAGCCTAACCCTTCCCCGAAGCCTGACCCTCACCCGTCCCCTAATCCTAACCCGTACGCTGACACTAACCGGCGCCCTCACACGTCCGCTCCCCCTAAAGCGTTGTCGTACCCTCACCTGGACCCTAAACCGTCCCCGTCCCCTAACCCTAACCCTAGCCCGAACCCTAACCCTAACCCTTCCCCGAAGCCTGACCCTCACCCGTCCCCTAATCCTAACCCGTACGCTGACACTAACCCGCGCCCTCACACATCCGCTCCCCCTAAAGCGTTGTCGTACCCTCACCTGGACCCTAACCCGTCCCCGTCCCCTAACCCTAACCCTAGCCCGAAACCTAACCCTAACCCTTCCCCGAAGCCTGACCCTCACCCGTCCCCTAATCCTAACCCGTACGCTGACACTAACCCGCGCCCTCACACGTCCGCTCCCCCTAAAGAGTTGTCGTACCCTCACCTGGACCCTAAACCGTCCCCGTCCCCTAACCCTAACCCTAGCCCTAACCCTAACCCTAACCCTTCCCCGAAGCCTGACCCTCACCCGTCCCCTAATCCTAACCCGTAGGCTGACACTAACCCACGCCCTCACACGTCCGCTCCCCCTAAAGCGTTGTTGTACCCTCACCTGGACCCTAAACCGTCCCCGTCCCCTAACCCTAACCCTAGCCCGAACCCTAACCCTAACCCTTCCCCGAAGCCTGACCCTCACCCGTCCCCTAATCCTAACCCGTACGCTGACACTAACCCGCGCCCTCACACGTCCGCTCCCCCTCAAGCGTTGTCGTACCCTCACCTGGACCCTAAACCGTCCCCGTCCCCTAACCCTAACCCAAGCCCGAACCCTAACCCTAACCCTTCCCCGAAGCCTGACCCTCACCCGTCCCCTAATCCTAACCCGTACGCTGACACTAACCCGCGCCCTCACACGTCCGCTCCCCCTAAAGCGTTGTCGTACCCTCACCTGGACCCTAACCCGTCCCCGTCCCCTAACCCTAACCCTAGCCCGAAACCTAACCCTAACACTTCCCCAAAGCCTGACCCTCACCCGTTCCCTAATCCTAACCCGTACGCTGACACTAACCCGCGCCCTCACACGTCCGCTCCCCCTTAAGCGTTGTCGTACCCTCACCTGGACCCTAAACCGTCCCCGTCCCCTAACCCTAACCCTAGCCCGAACCCTAACCCTAACCCTTCCAAGAAGCCTGACCATCACCCGTCCCCAATCCTAACCCGTAGGCTGACACTAACCCACGCCCTCACACGTCCGCTCCCCCTAAAGCGTTGTCGTACCCTCACATGGACCCTAAACCGTCCCCGTCCCCTAACCCTAACCCTAGCCCGAACCCTAACCCTATCCCTTCCCGGAAGCCTGACCCTCACCCGTCCCCTAATCCTAACCCGTACGCTGACACTAACCCGTGCCCTCACACGTCCGCTCCCCCTAAAGCGTTGTCGTACCCTCACCTGGACCCTAAACCGTCCCCGTCCCCTAACCCTAACCCTAGCCCGAACCCTAACCCTAACCCTTCCCCGAAGCCTGACCCTCACCCGTCCCCTAATCCTAACCCGTACGCTGACACTAACCCGCGCCCTCACACGTCCGCTCCCCCTAAAGCGTTGTCGTACCCTCACCAGGACCCTAAACCGTCCCCGTCCCCTAACCCTAACCCTAGCCCGAACCCTAACCCTAACCCTTCCCCGAAGCCTGACCCTCACCCGTCCCCTAATCCTAACCCGTACGCTGACACTAACCCGCGCCCTCACACGTCCGCTCCCCCTAAAGCGTTGTCGTACCCTCACCTGGACCCTAAACCGTCCCCGTCCCCTAACCCTAACCCTAGCCCGAACCCTAACCCTAACCCTTCCAAGAAGCCTGACCATCACCCGTCCCCAATCCTAACCCGTAGGCTGACACTAACCCACGCCCTCACACGTCCGCTCCCCCTAAAGCGTTGTCGTACCCTCACATGGACCCTAAACCGTCCCCGTCCCCTAACCCTAACCCTAGCCCGAACCCTAACCCTATCCCTTCCTGGAAGCCTGACCCTCACCCGTCCCCTAATCCTAACCCGTACGCTGACACTAACCCGTGCCCTCACACGTCCGCTCCCCCTAAAGCGTTGTCGTACCCTCACCTGGACCCTAAACCGTCCCCGTCCCCTAACCCTAACCCTAGCCCGAACCCTAACCCTAACCCTTCCCCGAAGCCTAACCCTCACCCGTCCCCTAATCCTAACCCGTACGCTGACACTAACCCGCGCCCTCACACGTCCGCTCCCCCTAAAGCGTTGTCGTACCCTCACCAGGACCCTAAACCGTCCCCGTGCCCTAACCCTAACCCAAGCCCGAACCCTAACCCTAACCCTTCCCCGAAGCCTGACCCTCACCCGTCCCCTAATCCTAACCCGTACGCTGACACTAACCCGCGCCCTCACACGTCCGCTCCCCCTAAAGCGTTGTCGTACCCTCACCTGGACCCTAAACCGTCCCCGTCCCCTAACCCTAACCCTAGCCCGAACCCTAAGCCTAACCCTTCCCCGAAACCTGACCCTCACCCGTCCCCTAATCCTAACCCGTACGCTGACACTAACCCGCGCCCTCACACGTCCGCTCCCCCTAAAGCGTTGTCGTACCCTCACCTGTACCCTAAACCGTCCCCGTCCCCTAACCCTAACCCTAGCCCGAACCCTAAGCCTAACCCTTCCCCGAAGCCTGACCCTCACCCGTCCCCTAATCCTAACCCGTACGCTGACACTAACCCGCGCCCTCACACGTCCGCTCCCCCTAAAGCGTTGTCGTACCCTCACCTGGACCCTAAACCGTCCCCGTCCCCTAACCCTAACCCTAGCCCGAACCCTAAGCCTAACCCTTCCCCGAAGCCTGACTCTCACCCGTCCCCTAATCCTAACCCGTACGCTGACACTAACCCGCGCCCTCACACGTCCGCTCCCCCTAAAGCGTTGTCGTACCCTCACCTGGACCCTAAACCGTCCCCGTCCCCTAACCCTAACCCTAGCCCGAACCCTAAGCCTAACCCTTCCCCGAAGCCTGACCCTCACCCGTCCCCTCATCCTAACCCGTACGCTGACACTAACCCACGCCCTCACACGTCCGCTCCCCCTCAAGCGTTGTCGTACCCTCACCTGGACCCTAAACCGTCCCCGTCCCCTAACCCTAACCCTAGCCCGAACCCTAACCCTAACCCTTCCCCGAAGCCTGTCCCTCACCCGTCCCCAAATCGTAAGCCGTACGATGACACTAACCCGCGCCCTCACACGTCCGCTCCCCCTAAAGCGTTGTCCTACCCTCACCTGGACCGTAACCCGTCCCCGTCCCCTAACCCTAACCCTAGCCCGAACCCTAACCCTAACCCTTCCCGGAAGCCTGACCCTCACCCGTCCCCTAATCCTAACCCGTACGCTGACACTAACCCGCGCCCTCACACGTCCGCTCCCCCTAAAGCGTTGTCGTACCCTCACCTGGACCCTAACCCGTCCCCGTCCCCTAACCCTAACCCTAGCCCGAAACCTAACCCTAACACTTCCCCGAAGCCTGACCCTCACCCGTTCCCTAATCCTAACCCGTACGCTGACACTAACCCGCGCCCTCACACGTCCGCTCCCCCTAAAGCGTTGTCGTACCCTCACCTGGACCCTAAAAAGTCCCCGTCCCCTAACCCTAACCCTAGCCCGAACCCTAACCCTAACCCTTCCAAGAAGCCTGACCATCACCCGTCCCCAATCCTAACCCGTAGGCTGACACTAACCCGCGCCCTCACACGTCCGCTCCCCCTAAAGCGTTGTCGTACCCTCACCTGGACCCTAAACCGTCCCCGTCCCCTAACCCTAACCCTAGCCCGAACCCTAACCCTAACCCTTCCCCGAAGCCTGACCCTCACCCGTCCCCTAATCCTAACCCGTACGCTGACACTAACCCGCGCCCTCACACGTCCGCTCCCCCTAAAGCGTTGTCGTACCCTCACCAGGACCCTAAACCGTCCCCGTCCCCTAACCCTAACCCTAGCCCGAACCCTAACCCTAACCCTTCCCCGAAGCCTGACCCTCACCCGTCCCCTAATCCTAACCCGTACGCTGACACTAACCCGCGCCCTCACACGTCCGCTCCCCCTAAAGCATTGTCGTACCCTCACCTGGACCCTAAACCGTCCCCGTCCCCTAACCCTAACCCTAGCCCGAACCCTAACCCTAACCCTAACCCTTCCCCGAAGCCTGACCCTCACCCGTCCCCTAATCCTAACCCGTACGCTGACACTAACCCGCGCCCTCACACGTCCGCTCCCCCTAAAGCGTTGTCGTACCCTCACCTGGACCCTAAACCGTCCCCGTCCCCTAACCCTAACCCTAGCCCGAACCCTAAGCCTAACACTTCCCCGAAGCCTGACCCTCACCCGGCCCCTAATCCTAACCCGTACGCTGACACTAACCCGCGCCCTCACACGTCCGCTCCCCCTAAAGCGTTGTCGTACCCTCACCTGGACCCTAAACCGTCCCCGTCCCCTATCCCTAACCCTAGCCCGAATCCTAAGCCTAACCCTTCCCCGAAGCCTGACTCTCACCCGTCCCCTAATCCTAACCCGTACGCTGACACTAACCCGCGCCCTCACACGTCCGCTCCCCCTAAAGCGTTCTCGTACCCTCACCTGGACCCTAAACCGTCCCCGTCCCCTAACCCTAACCCTAGCCCGAACCCTAAGCCTAACCCTTCCCCGAAGCCTGACCCTCACCCGTCCCCTCATCCTAACCCGTACGCTGACACTAACCCGCGCCCTCACACGTCCGCTCCCCCTAAAGCGTTGTCGTACCCTCACCTGGACCCTAAACCGTCCCCGTCCCCTAACCCTAACCCTAGCCCGAACCCTAAGCCTAACCCTTCCCCGAAGCCTGACCCTCACCCGTCCCCTCATCCTAACCCGTACGCTGACACTAACCCACGCCCTCACACGTCCGCTCCCCCTCAAGCGTTGTCGTACCCTCACCTGGACCCTAAACCGTCCCCGTCCCCTAACCCTAACCCTAGCCCGAACCCTAACCCTAACCCTTCCCCGAAGCCTGTCCCTCACCCGTCCCCAAATCGTAAGCCGTACGATGACACTAACCCGCGCCCTCACACGTCCGCTCCCCCTAAAGCGTTGTCCTACCCTCACCTGGACCGTAACCCGTCCCCGTCCCCTAACCCTAACCCTAGCCCGAACCCTAACCCTAACCCTTCCCGGAAGCCTGACCCTCACCCGTCCCCTAATCCTAACCCGTACGCTGACACTAACCCGCGCCCTCACACGTCCGCTCCCCCTAAAGCGTTGTCGTACCCTCACCTGGACCCTAACCCGTCCCCGTCCCCTAACCCTAACCCTAGCCCGAAACCTAACCCTAACACTTCCCCGAAGCCTGACCCTCACCCGTTCCCTAATCCTAACCCGTACGCTGACACTAACCCGCGCCCTCACACGTCCGCTCCCCCTAAAGCGTTGTCGTACCCTCACCTGGACCCTAAAAAGTCCCCGTCCCCTAACCCTAACCCTAGCCCGAACCCTAACCCTAACCCTTCCAAGAAGCCTGACCATCACCCGTCCCCAATCCTAACCCGTAGGCTGACACTAACCCGCGCCCTCACACGTCCGCTCCCCCTAAAGCGTTGTCGTACCCTCACCTGGACCCTAAACCGTCCCCGTCCCCTAACCCTAACCCTAGCCCGAACCCTAACCCTAACCCTTCCCCGAAGCCTGACCCTCACCCGTCCCCTAATCCTAACCCGTACGCTGACACTAACCCGCGCCCTCACACGTCCGCTCCCCCTAAAGCGTTGTCGTACCCTCACCAGGACCCTAAACCGTCCCCGTCCCCTAACCCTAACCCTAGCCCGAACCCTAACCCTAACCCTTCCCCGAAGCCTGACCCTCACCCGTCCCCTAATCCTAACCCGTACGCTGACACTAACCCGCGCCCTCACACGTCCGCTCCCCCTAAAGCATTGTCGTACCCTCACCTGGACCCTAAACCGTCCCCGTCCCCTAACCCTAACCCTAGCCCGAACCCTAACCCTAACCCTAACCCTTCCCCGAAGCCTGACCCTCACCCGTCCCCTAATCCTAACCCGTACGCTGACACTAACCCGCGCCCTCACACGTCCGCTCCCCCTAAAGCGTTGTCGTACCCTCACCTGGACCCTAAACCGTCCCCGTCCCCTAACCCTAACCCTAGCCCGAACCCTAAGCCTAACACTTCCCCGAAGCCTGACCCTCACCCGGCCCCTAATCCTAACCCGTACGCTGACACTAACCCGCGCCCTCACACGTCCGCTCCCCCTAAAGCGTTGTCGTACCCTCACCTGGACCCTAAACCGTCCCCGTCCCCTATCCCTAACCCTAGCCCGAACCCTAAGCCTAACCCTTCCCCGAAGCCTGACTCTCACCCGTCCCCTAATCCTAACCCGTACGCTGACACTAACCCACGCCCTCACACGTCCGCTCCCCCTAAAGCGTTCTCGTACCCTCACCTGGACCCTAAACCGTCCCCGTCCCCTAACCCTAACCCTAGCCCGAACCCTAAGCCTAACCCTTCCCCGAAGCCTGACCCTCACCCGTCCCCTCATCCTAACCCGTACGCTGACACTAACCCGCGCCCTCACACGTCCGCTCCCCCTAAAGCGTTGTCGTACCCTCACCTGGACCCTAAACCGTCCCCGTCCCCTAACCCTAACCCTAGCCCGAACCCTAAGCCTAACCCTTCCCCGAAGCCTGACCCTCACCCGTCCCCTCATCCTAACCCGTACGCTGACACTAACCCACGCCCTCACACGTCCGCTCCCCCTCAAGCGTTGTCGTACCCTCACCTGGACCCTAAACCGTCCCCGTCCCCTAACCCTAACCCTAGCCCGAACCCTAACCCTAACCCTTCCCCGAAGCCTGTCCCTCACCCGTCCCCAAATCGTAAGCCGTACGATGACACTAACCCGCGCCCTCACACGTCCGCTCCCCCTAAAGCGTTGTCCTACCCTCACCTGGACCGTAACCCGTCCCCGTCCCCTAACCCTAACCCTAGCCCGAACCCTAACCCTAACCCTTCCCGGAAGCCTGACCCTCACCCGTCCCCTAATCCTAACCCGTACGCTGACACTAACCCGCGCCCTCACACGTCCGCTCCCCCTAAAGCGTTGTCGTACCCTCACCTGGACCCTAACCCGTCCCCGTCCCCTAACCCTAACCCTAGCCCGAAACCTAACCCTAACACTTCCCCGAAGCCTGACCCTCACCCGTTCCCTAATCCTAACCCGTACGCTGACACTAACCCGCGCCCTCACACGTCCGCTCCCCCTAAAGCGTTGTCGTACCCTCACCTGGACCCTAAAAAGTCCCCGTCCCCTAACCCTAACCCTAGCCCGAACCCTAACCCTAACCCTTCCAAGAAGCCTGACCATCACCCGTCCCCAATCCTAACCCGTAGGCTGACACTAACCCGCGCCCTCACACGTCCGCTCCCCCTAAAGCGTTGTCGTACCCTCACCTGGACCCTAAACCGTCCCCGTCCCCTAACCCTAACCCTAGCCCGAACCCTAACCCTAACCCTTCCCCGAAGCCTGACCCTCACCCGTCCCCTAATCCTAACCCGTACGCTGACACTAACCCGCGCCCTCACACGTCCGCTCCCCCTAAAGCGTTGTCGTACCCTCACCAGGACCCTAAACCGTCCCCGTCCCCTAACCCTAACCCTAGCCCGAACCCTAACCCTAACCCTTCCCCGAAGCCTGACCCTCACCCGTCCCCTAATCCTAACCCGTACGCTGACACTAACCCGCGCCCTCACACGTCCGCTCCCCCTAAAGCATTGTCGTACCCTCACCTGGACCCTAAACCGTCCCCGTCCCCTAACCCTAACCCTAGCCCGAACCCTAACCCTAACCCTAACCCTTCCCCGAAGCCTGACCCTCACCCGTCCCCTAATCCTAACCCGTACGCTGACACTAACCCGCGCCCTCACACGTCCGCTCCCCCTAAAGCGTTGTCGTACCCTCACCTGGACCCTAAACCGTCCCCGTCCCCTAACCCTAACCCTAGCCCGAACCCTAAGCCTAACACTTCCCCGAAGCCTGACCCTCACCCGGCCCCTAATCCTAACCCGTACGCTGACACTAACCCGCGCCCTCACACGTCCGCTCCCCCTAAAGCGTTGTCGTACCCTCACCTGGACCCTAAACCGTCCCCGTCCCCTATCCCTAACCCTAGCCCGAACCCTAAGCCTAACCCTTCCCCGAAGCCTGACTCTCACCCGTCCCCTAATCCTAACCCGTACGCTGACACTAACCCACGCCCTCACACGTCCGCTCCCCCTAAAGCGTTCTCGTACCCTCACCTGGACCCTAAACCGTCCCCGTCCCCTAACCCTAACCCTAGCCCGAACCCTAAGCCTAACCCTTCCCCGAAGCCTGACCCTCACCCGTCCCCTCATCCTAACCCGTACGCTGACACTAACCCGCGCCCTCACACGTCCGCTCCCCCTAAAGCGTTGTCGTACCCTCACCTGGACCCTAAACCGTCCCCGTCCCCTAACCCTAACCCTAGCCCGAACCCTAACCCTAACCCTTCCCCGAAGCCTGACCCTCACCCGTCCCCTAATCCTAACCCGTACGCTGACACTAACCCGCGCCCTCACACGTCCGCTCCCCCTCAAGCGTTGTCGTACCCTCACCTGGACCCTAAACCGTCCCCGTCCCCTAACCCTAACCCTAGCCCGAACCCTAACCCTAACCCTTCCCCGAAGCCTGACCCTCACCCGTCCCCAAATCGTAAGCCATACGCTGACACTAACCCGCGCCCTCACACGTCCGCTCCCCCTAAAGCATTGTCCTACCCTCACCTGGACCGTAACCCGTCCCCGTCCCCTAACCCTAACCCTAGCCCGAACCCTAACCCTAACCCTTCCCGGAAGCCTGACCCTCACCGGTCCCCTAATCCTAACCCGTACGCTGACACTAACACGCGCCCTCACACGTCCGCTCCCCCTAAAGCGTTGTCGTACCCTAACCTGGACCCTAAACCGTCCCCGTCCCCTAACCCTAACCCTAGCCCGAACCCTAACCCTAACCCTTCCCCGAAGCCTGACCCTCACCCGTCCCCTAATCCTAACCCGTACGCTTACACTAACCCGCGCCCTCACACGTCCGCTCCCCCTAAAGCGTTGTCGTACCCTCACCTGGACCCTAAACCGTCCCCGTCCCCTAACCCTAACCCTAGCCCGAACCCTAACCCTAACCCTTCCCCGAAGCCTGACCCTCACCCGTCCCCTAATCCTAACCCGTACGCTTACACTAACCCGCGCCCTCACACGTCCGCTCCCCCTAAAGCGTTGTCGTACCCTCACCTGGACCCTAAACCGTCCCCGTCCCCTAACCCTAACCCTAGCCCGAACCCTAACCCTAACCATTCCCCGAAGCCTGACCCTCACCCGTCCCCTAATCCTAACCCGTACGCTTACACTAACCCGCGCCCTCACACGTCCGCTCCCCCTAAAGCGTTGTCGTACCCTCACCTGGACCCTAAACCGTCCCCGTCCCCTAACCCTAACCCTAGCCCGAACCCTAACCCTAACCCTTCCCCGAAGCCTGACCCTCACCCGTCCCCTAATCCTAACCCGTACGCTGACACTAACCCGCGCCCTCACACGTCCGCTCCACCTAAAGCGTTGTCGTACCCTCACCTGGACCCTAAACCGTCCCCGTCCCCTAACCCTAACCCTAGCCCGAACCCTAACCCTAACCCTTCCCCGAAGCCTGACCCTCACCCGTCCCCTAATCCTAACCCGTACGCTGACACTAACCCGCGCCCTCACACGTCCGCTCCCCCTAAAGAGTTGTCCTACCCTCACCTGGACACTAAACCGTCCCCGTCCCCTAATCCTAACCCTAGCCCGAACCCTAACCCTAACCCTTCCCCGAAGCCTGACCCTCACCCGTCCCCTAATCCTAACCCGTACGCTTACACTAACCCGCGCCCTCACACGTCCGCTCCCCCTAAAGCGTTGTCGTACCCTCACCTGGACCCTAAACCGTCCCCGTCCCCTAACCCTAACCCTAGCCCGAACCCTAACCCTAACCCTTCCCCGAAGCCTGACCCTCACCCGTCCCCTAATCCTAACCCGTACGCTGACACTAACCCGCGCCCTCACACGTCCGCTCCCCCTAAAGCGTTGTCGTACCCTCACCTGGACCCTAACCCGTCCCCGTCCCCTAACCCTAACCCTAGCCCGAAACCTAACCCTAACCCTTCCCCGAAGCCTAACCCTCACCCGTCCCCTAATCCTAACCCGTACGCTGACACTAACCCGCGCCCTCACACGTCCGCTCCCCCTAAAGCGTTGTCGTACCCTCACCTGGACCCTAAACCGTCCCCGTCCCCTAACCCTAACCCTAGCCCGAACCCTAACCCTAACCCTTCCCCGAAGCCTGACCCTCACCCGTCCCCTAATCCTAACCCGTAGGCTGACACTAACCCACGCCCTCACACGTCCGCTCCCCCTAAAGCGTTGTCGTACCCTCACCTGGACCCTAAACCGTCCCCGTCCCCTAACCCTAACCCTAGCCCGAACCCTAACCCTATCCCTTCCCCGAAGCCTGACCCTCACCCGTCCCATAATCCTAACCCGTACGCTGACAATAACCCTCGCCCTCACACGTCCGCTCCCCCTAAAGCATTGTCGTACCCTCACCTGGACCCTAAACCGTCCCCGTCCCCTAACCCTAACCCTAGCCCAAACCCTAACCCTAACCCTTCCCCGAAGCCTGACCCTCACCCGTCCCCTAATCCTAACCCGTACGCTGACACTAACCCGCGCCCTCACACGTCCGCTCCCCCTAAAGCGTTGTCGTACCCTCACCTGGACCCTAAACCGTCCCCGTCCCCTAACCCTAACCCTAGCCCGAACCCTAACCCTAACCCTTCCCCGAAGCCTGACCCTCACCCGTCCCCTAATCCTAACCCGTACGCTGACACTAACCCGCGCCCTCACACGTCCGCTCCCCCTAAAGCGTTGTCGTACCCTCACCTGGACCCTAACCCGTCCCCGTCCCCTAACCCTAACCCTAGCCCGAAACCTAACCCTAACCCTTCCCCGAAGCCTGACCCTCACCCGTTCCCTAATCCTAACCCGTACGCTGACACTAACCTGCGCCCTCACACTTCCGCTCCCCCTAAAGCGTTGTCGTACCCTCACCTGGACCCTAAACCGTCCCCGTCCCCTAACCCTAACCCTAGCCCGAACCCTAACCCTAACCCTTCCAAGAAGCCTGACCATCACCCGTCCCCAATCCTAACCCGTAGGCTGACACTAACCCACGCCCTCACACGTCCGCTCCCCCTAAAGCGTTGTCGTACCCTCACCTGGACCCTAAACCGTCCCCGTCCCCTAACCCTAACCCTAGCCCGAACCCTAACCCTAACCCTTCCCCGAAGCCTGACCCTCACCCGTCCCCTAATCCTAACCCGTACGCTGACACTAACCCGCGCCCTCACACGTCCGCTCCCCCTAAAGCGTTGTCGTACCCTCACCTGGACCCTAAACCGTCCCCGTCCCCTAACCCTAACCCTAGCCCGAAACCTAACCCTAACCCTTCCCCGAAGCCTGACCCTCACCCGTCCCCTAATCCTAACCCGTACGCTGACACTAACCAGCGCCCTCACACGTCCGCTCCCCCTAAAGCGTTGTCGTACCCTCACCTGGACCCTAAACCGTCCCCGTCCCCTAATCCTAACCCTAGCCCGAACCCTAACCCTAACCCTTCCCCGAAGCCTGACCCTCACCCGTCCCCTAATCCTAACCCGTACGCTGACACTAACCCGCGCCCTCACACGTCCGCTCCCCCTAAAGCGTTGTCGTACCCTCACCTGGACCCTAAACCGTCCCCGTCCCCTAACCCTAACCCTAGCCCGAACCCTAACCCTAACCCTTCCCCGAAGCCTGACCCTCACCCGTCCCCTAATCCTAACCCGTACGCTGACACTAACCCACGCCCTCACACGTCCGCTCCCCCTAAAGCGTTGTCGTACCCTCACCTGGACCCTAAACCGTCCCCGTCCCCTAACCCTAACCCTAGCCCGAACCCTAAGCCTAACCCTTCCCCGAAGCCTGACCCTCACCCGTCCCCTAATCCTAACCCGTACGCTGACACTAACCCGCGCCCTCACACGTCCGCTCCCCCTAAAGCGTTGTCGTACCCTCACCTGGACCCTAAACCGTCCCCGTCCCCTAACCCTAACCCTAGCCCGAACCCTAACCCTAACCCTTCCCCGAAGCCTGACCCTCACCCGTCCCCTAATCCTAACCCGTACGCTGACACTAACCCGCGCCCTCACACGTCCGCTCCCCCTAAAGCGTTGTCGTACCCTCACCTGGACCCTAACCCGTCCCCGTCCCCTAACCCTAACCCTAGCCCGAAACCTAACCCTAACCCTTCCCCGAAGCCTGACCCTCACCCGTTCCCTAATCCTAACACGTACGCTGACACTAACCTGCGCCCTCACACTTCCGCTCCCCCTAAAGCGTTGTCGTACCCTCACCTGGACCCTAAACCGTCCCCGTCCCCTAACCCTAACCCTAGCCCGAACCCTAACCCTAACCCTTCCAGGAAGCCTGACCATCACCCGTCCCCAATCCTAACCCGTAGGCTGACACTAACCCACGCCCTCACACGTCCGCTCCCCCTAAAGCGTTGTCGTACCCTCACCTGGACCCTAAACCGTCCCCGTCCCCTAACCCTAACCCTAGCCCGAACCCTAACCCTAACCCTTCCCCGAAGCCTGACCCTCACCCGTCCCCTAATCCTAACCCGTACGCTGACACTAACCCGCGCCCTCACACGTCCGCTCCCCCTAAAGCGTTGTCGTACCCTCACCTGGACCCTAAACCGTCCCCGTCCCCTAACCCTAACCCTAGCCCGAAACCTAACCCTAACCCTTCCCCGAAGCCTGACCCTCACCCGTCCCCTAATCCTAACCCGTACGCTGACACTAACCCGCGCCCTCACACGTCCGCTCCCCCTAAAGCGTTGTCGTACCCTCACCTGGACCCTAAACCGTCCCCGTCCCCTAATCCTAACCCTAGCCCGAACCCTAACCCTAACCCTTCCCCGAAGCCTGACCCTCACCCGTCCCCTAATCCTAACCCGTACGCTGACACTAACCCGCGCCCTCACACGTCCGCTCCCCCTAAAGCGTTGTCGTACCCTCACCTGGACCCTAAACCGTCCCCGTCCCCTAACCCTAACCCTAGCCCGAACCCTAACCCTAACCCTTCCCCGAAGCCTGACCCTCACCCGTCCCCTAATCCTAACCCGTACCCTGACACTAACCCGCGCCCTCACACGTCCGCTCCCCCTAAAGCGTTGTCGTACCCTCACCTGGACCCTAAACCGTCCCCGTCCCCTAACCCTAACCCTAGCCCGAACCCTAAGCCTAACCCTTCCCCGAAGCCTGACCCTCACCCGTCCCCTAATCCTAACCCGTACGCTGACACTAACCCGCGCCCTCACACGTCCGCTCCCCCTAAAGCGTTGTCGTACCCTCACCTGGACCCTAAACCGTCCCCGTCCCCTAACCCTAACCCTAGCCCGAACCCTAAGCCTAACCCTTCCCCGAAGCCTGACTCTCACCCGTCCCCTAATCCTAACCCGTACGCTGACACTAACCCGCGCCCTCACACGTCCGCTCCCCCTAAAGCGTTGTCGTACCCTCACCTGGACCCTAAACCGTCCCCGTCCCCTAACCCTAACCCTAGTCCGAACCCTAACCCTAACCCTTCCCCGAAGCCTGACCCTCACCCGTCCCCAAATCGTAAGCCATACGCTGACACTAACCAGCGCCCTCACACGTCCGCTCCCCCTAAAGCGTTGTCCTACCCTCACCTGGACCGTAACCCGTCCCCGTCCCCTAACCCTAACCCTAGCACGAACCCTAACCCTAACCCTTCCCCGAAGCCTGACCCTCACCCGTCCCCTAATCCTAACCCGTACGCTGACACTAACCCGCGCCCTCACACGTCCGCTCCCCCTAAAGCGTTGTCGTACCCTCACCTGGACCCTAAACCGTCCCCGTCCCCTAACCCTAACCCTAGCCCGAAACCTAACCCTAACCCTTCCCCGAAGCCTGACCCTCACCCGTCCCCTAATCCTAACCCGTACGCTTACACTAACCCGCGCCCTCACACGTCCGCTCCCCCTAAAGCGTTGTCGTACCCTCACCTGGACCCTAAACCATCCCCGTCCCCTAACCCTAACCCTAGCCCGAACCCTAACCCTAACCCTTCCCCGAAGCCTGACCCTCACCCGTCCCCTAATCCTAACCCGTACGCTGACACTAACCCGCGCCCTCACACGTCCGCTCCCCCTAAAGCGTTGTCGTACCCTCACCTGGACCCTAAACCGTCCCCGTCCCCTAACCCTAACCCTAGCCCGAACCCTAACCCTAACCCTTCCCCGAAGCCTGACCCTCACCCGTCCCCTAATCCTAACCCGTACGCTGACACTAACCCGCGCCCTCACACGTCCGCTCCCCCTAAAGCGTTGTCGTACCCTCACCTGGACCCTAACCCGTCCCCGTCCCCTAACCCTAACCCTCCCCGAAACCTAACCCTAACCCTTCCCCGAAGCCTGACCCTCACCCGTCCCCTAATCCTAACCCATACGCTGACACTAACCCGCGCCCTCACACGTCCGCTCCCCCTAAAGCGTTGTCGTACCCTCACCTGGACCCTAAACCGTCCCCGTCCCCTAACCCTAACCCTAGCCCGAACCCTAACCCTAACCCTTCCCCGAAGCCTGACCCTCACCCGTCCCCTAATCCTAACCCGTACGCTGACACTAACCCGCGCCCTCACACGTCCGCTCCCCCTAAAGCGTTGTCGTACCCTCACCTGGACCCTAAACCGTCCCCGTCCCCTAACCCTAACCCTAGCCCGAACCCTAAGCCTAACCCTTCCCCGAAGCCTGACCCTCACCCGTCCCCTAATCCTAACCCGTACGCTGACACTAACCCGCGCCCTCACACGTCCGCTCCCCCTAAAGCGTTGTCGTACCCTCACCTGGACCCTAAACCGTCCCCGTCCCCTAACCCTAACCCTAGCCCGAACCCTAACCCTAACCCTTCCCCGAAGCCTGACCCTCACCCGTCCCCTAATCCTAACCCGTACGCTGACACTAACCCGCGCCCTCACACGTCCGCTCCCCCTAAAGCGTTGTCGTACCCTCACCTGGACCCTAACCCGTCCCCGTCCCCTAACCCTAACCCTAGCCCGAAACCTAACCCTAACCCTTCCCCGAAGCCTGACCCTCACCCGTTCCCTAATCCTAACCCGTACGCTGACACTAACCTGCGCCCTCACACTTCCGCTCCCCCTAAAGCGTTGTCGTACCCTCACCTGGACCCTAAACCGTCCCCGTCCCCTAACCCTAACCCTAGCCCGAACCCTAACCCTAACCCTTCCAAGAAGCCTGACCATCACCCGTCCCCAATCCTAACCCGTAGGCTGACACTAACCCACGCCCTCACACGTCCGCTCCCCCTAAAGCGTTGTCGTACCCTCACCTGGACCCTAAACCGTCCCCGTCCCCTAACCCTAACCCTAGCCCGAACCCTAACCCTAACCCTTTCCCGAAGCCTGACCCTCACCCGTCCCCTAATCCTAACCCGTACGCTGACACTAACCCGCGCCCTCACACGTCCGCTCCCCCTAAAGCGTTGTCGTACCCTCACCTGGACCCTAAACCGTCCCCGTCCCCTAACCCTAACCCTAGCCCGAAACCTAACCCTAACCCTTCCCCGAAGCCTGACCCTCACCCGTCCCCTAATCCTAACCCGTACGCTGACACTAACCCGCGCCCTCACACGTCCGCTCCCCCTAAAGCGTTGTCGTACCCTCACCTGGACCCTAAACCGTCCCCGTCCCCTAATCCTAACCCTAGCCCGAACCCTAACCCTAACCCTTCCCCGAAGCCTGACCCTCACCCGTCCCCTAATCCTAACCCGTACGCTGACACTAACCCGCGCCCTCACACGTCCGCTCCCCCTAAAGCGTTGTCGTACCCTCACCTGGACCCTAAACCGTCCCCGTCCCCTAACCCTAACCCTAGCCCGAACCCTAACCCTAACCCTTCCCCGAAGCCTGACCCTCACCCGTCCCCTAATCCTAACCCGTACGCTGACACTAACCCGCGCCCTCACACGTCCGCTCCCCCTAAAGCGTTGTCGTACCCTCACCTGGACCCTAAACCGTCCCCGTCCCCTAACCCTAACCCTAGCCCGAACCCTAAGCCTAACCCTTCCCCGAAGCCTGACCCTCACCCGTCCCCTAATCCTAACCCGTACGCTGACACTAACCCGCGCCCTCACACGTCCGCTCCCCCTAAAGCGTTGTCGTACCCTCACCTGGACCCTAAACCGTCCCCGTCCCCTAACCCTAACCCTAGCCCGAACCCTAAGCCTAACCCTTCCCCGAAGCCTGACTCTCACCCGTCCCCTAATCCTAACCCGTACGCTGACACTAACCCGCGCCCTCACACGTCCGCTCCCCCTAAAGCGTTGTCGTACCCTCACCTGGACCCTAAACCGTCCCCGTCCCCTAACCCTAACCCTAGTCCGAACCCTAACCCTAACCCTTCCCCGAAGCCTGACCCTCACCCGTCCCCAAATCGTAAGCCATACGCTGACACTAACCAGCGCCCTCACACGTCCGCTCCCCCTAAAGCGTTGTCCTACCCTCACCTGGACCGTAACCCGTCCCCGTCCCCTAACCCTAACCCTAGCACGAACCCTAACCCTAACCCTTCCCCGAAGCCTGACCCTCACCCGTCCCCTAATCCTAACCCGTACGCTGACACTAACCCGCGCCCTCACACGTCCGCTCCCCCTAAAGCGTTGTCGTACCCTCACCTGGACCCTAAACCGTCCCCGTCCCCTAACCCTAACCCTAGCCCGAAACCTAACCCTAACCCTTCCCCGAAGCCTGACCCTCACCCGTCCCCTAATCCTAACCCGTACGCTTACACTAAGCCGCGCCCTCACACGTCCGCTGCCCCTAAAGCGTTGTCGTACCCTCACCTGGACCCTAAACCGTCCCCGTCCCCTAACCCTAACCCTAGCCCGAACCCTAACCCTAACCCTTCCCCGAAGCCTGACCCTCACCCGTCCCCTAATCCTAACCCGTACGCTTACACTAACCCGCGCCCTCACACGTCCGCTCCCCCTAAAGCGTTGTCGTACCCTCACCTGGACCCTAAACCATCCCCGTCCCCTAACCCTAACCCTAGCCCGAACCCTAACCCTAACCCTTCCCCGAAGCCTGACCCTCACCCGTCCCCTAATCCTAACCCGTACGCTGACACTAACCCGCGCCCTCACACGTCCGCTCCCCCTAAAGCGTTGTCGTACCCTCACCTGGACCCTAAACCGTCCCCGTCCCCTAACCCTAACCCTAGCCCGAACCCTAACCCTAACCCTTCCCCGAAGCCTGACCCTCACCCGTCCCCTAATCCTAACCCGTACGCTGACACTAACCCGCGCCCTCACACGTCCGCTCCCCCTAAAGCGTTGTCGTACCCTCACCTGGACCCTAACCCGTCCCCGTCCCCTAACCCTAACCCTAGCCCGAAACCTAACCCTAACCCTTCCCCGAAGCCTGACCCTCACCCGTCCCCTAATCCTAACCCGTACGCTGACACTAACCCGCGCCCTCACACGTCCGCTCCCCCTAAAGCGTTGTCGTACCCTCACCTGGACCCTAAACCGTCCCCGTCCCCTAACCCTAACCCTAGCCCGAACCCTAACCCTAACCCTTCCCCGAAGCCTGACCCTCACCCGTCCCCTAATCCTAACCCGTACGCTGACACTAACCCGCGCCCTCACACGTCCGCTCCCCCTAAAGCGTTGTCGTACCCTCACCTGGACCCTAAACCGTCCCCGTCCCCTAACCCTAACCCTAGCCCGAACCCTAACCCTAACCCTTCCCCGAAGCCTGACCCTCACCCGTCCCCTAATCCTAACCCGTACGCTGACACTAACCCGCGCCCTCACACGTCCGCTCCCCCTAAAGCGTTGTCGTACCCTCACCTGGACCCTAACCCGTCCCCGTCCCCTAACCCTAACCCTAGCCCGAAACCTAACCCTAACCCTTCCCCGAAGCCTGACCCTCACCCGTCCCCTAATCCTAACCCGTACGCTTACACTAACCCGCGCCCTCACACGTCCGCTCCCCCTAAAGCGTTGTCGTACCCTCACCTGGACCCTAAACCGTACCCGTCCCCTAACCCTAACCCTAGCCCGAACCCTAACCCTAACCCTTCCCCGAAGCCTGACACTCACCCGTCCCCTAATCCTAACCCGTACGCTGACACTAACCCGCGCCCTCACACGTCCGCTCCCCCTAAAGCGTTGTCGTACCCTCACCTGGACCCTAAACCGTCCCCGTCCCCTAACCCTAACCCTAGCCCGAAACCTAACCCTAACCCTTCCCCGAAGCCTGACCCTCACCCGTCCCCTAATCCTAACCCGTACGCTTACACTAAGCCGCGCCCTCACACGTCCGCTGCCCCTAAAGCGTTGTCGTACCCTCACCTGGACCCTAAACCGTCCCCGTCCCCTAACCCTAACCCTAGCCCGAACCCTAACCCTAACCCTTCCCCGAAGCCTGACCCTCACCCGTCCCCTAATCCTAACCCGTACGCTTACACTAACCCGCGCCCTCACACGTCCGCTCCCCCTAAAGCGTTGTCGTACCCTCACCTGGACCCTAAACCATCCCCGTCCCCTAACCCTAACCCTAGCCCGAACCCTAACCCTAACCCTTCCCCGAAGCCTGACCCTCACCCGTCCCCTAATCCTAACCCGTACGCTGACACTAACCCGCGCCCTCACACGTCCGCTCCCCCTAAAGCGTTGTCGTACCCTCACCTGGACCCTAAACCGTCCCCGTCCCCTAACCCTAACCCTAGCCCGAACCCTAACCCTAACCCTTCCCCGAAGCCTGACCCTCACCCGTCCCCTAATCCTAACCCGTACGCTGACACTAACCCGCGCCCTCACACGTCCGCTCCCCCTAAAGCGTTGTCGTACCCTCACCTGGACCCTAACCCGTCCCCGTCCCCTAACCCTAACCCTAGCCCGAAACCTAACCCTAACCCTTCCCCGAAGCCTGACCCTCACCCGTCCCCTAATCCTAACCCGTACGCTGACACTAACCCGCGCCCTCACACGTCCGCTCCCCCTAAAGCGTTGTCGTACCCTCACCTGGACCCTAAACCGTCCCCGTCCCCTAACCCTAACCCTAGCCCGAACCCTAACCCTAACCCTTCCCCGAAGCCTGACCCTCACCCGTCCCCTAATCCTAACCCGTACGCTGACACTAACCCGCGCCCTCACACGTCCGCTCCCCCTAAAGCGTTGTCGTACCCTCACCTGGACCCTAAACCGTCCCCGTCCCCTAACCCTAACCCTAGCCCGAACCCTAACCCTAACCCTTCCCCGAAGCCTGACCCTCACCCGTCCCCTAATCCTAACCCGTACGCTGACACTAACCCGCGCCCTCACACGTCCGCTCCCCCTAAAGCGTTGTCGTACCCTCACCTGGACCCTAACCCGTCCCCGTCCCCTAACCCTAACCCTAGCCCGAAACCTAACCCTAACCCTTCCCCGAAGCCTGACCCTCACCCGTCCCCTAATCCTAACCCGTACGCTTACACTAACCCGCGCCCTCACACGTCCGCTCCCCCTAAAGCGTTGTCGTACCCTCACCTGGACCCTAAACCGTACCCGTCCCCTAACCCTAACCCTAGCCCGAACCCTAACCCTAACCCTTCCCCGAAGCCTGACACTCACCCGTCCCCTAATCCTAACCCGTACGCTGACACTAACCCGCGCCCTCACACGTCCGCTCCCCCTAAAGCGTTGTCGTACCCTCACCTGGACCCTAACCCCTCCCCGTCCCCTAACCCTAACCCTAGCCCGAAACCTAACCCTAACCCTTCCCCGAAGCCTGACCCTCACCCGTCCCCTAATCCTAACCCGTACGCTGACACTAACCCGCGCCCTCACACGTCCGCTCCCCCTAAAGCGTTGTCGTACCCTCACCTGGACCCTAAACCGTCCCCGTCCCCTAACCCTAACCCTAGCCCGAACCCTAACCCTAACCCTTCCCCGAAGCCTGACACTCACCCGTCCCCTAATCCTAACCCGTACGCTGACACTAACCCGCGCCCTCACACGTCCGCTCCCCCTGAAGCGTTGTCGTACCCTCACCTGGACCCTAACCCGTCCCCGTCCCCTAACCCTAACCCTAGCCCGAAACCTAACCCTAACCCTTCCCCGAAGCCTGACCCTCACCCGTCCCCTAATCCTAACCCGTACGCTGACACTAACCCGCGCCCTCACACGTCCGCTCCCCCTAAAGCATTGTCGTACACTCACCTGGACCCTAAACCGTCCCCGTCCCGTAACACTAACCCTAGCCCGAACCCTAACCCTAACCCTTCCCCGAAGCCTGACCCTCACCCGTCCCCTAATCCTAACCCGTACGCTGACACTAACCCGCGCCCTCACACGTCCGCTCCCCCTAAAGTGTTGTCGTACCCTCACCAGGACCCTAAACCGTCCCCGTCCCCTAACCCTAACCCTAGCCCGAACCCTAACCCTAACCCTTCCCCGAAGCCTGACCCTCACCCGTCCCCTAATCGTAACCCGTACGCTGACACTAACCCGCGCCCTCACACGTCCGCTCCCCCTAAAGCGTTGTCGTACCCTCACCTGGACCCTAAACCGTTCCCGTCCCCTAACCCTAACCCTAGTCCGAACCCTAACCCTAACCCTTCCCCGAAGCCTGACCCTCACCCGTCCCCAAATCGTAAGCCATACGCTGACACTAACCAGCGCCCTCACACGTCCGCTCCCCCTAAAGCGTTGTCCTACCCTCACCTGGACCGTAACCCGTCCCCGTCCCCTAACCCTAACCCTAGCCCGAACCCTAACCCTAACCCTTCCCCGAAGCCTGACCCTCACCCGTCCCCTAATCCTAACCCGTACGCTGACACTAACCCGCGCCCTCACACGTCCGCTCCCCCTAAAGCGTTGTCGTACCCTCACCTGCACCCTAAACCGTCCCCATCCCCTAACCCTAACCCTAGCCCGAAACCTAACCCTAACCCTTCCCCGAAGCCTGACCCTCACCCGTCCCCTAATCCTAACCCGTACGCTTACACTAACCCGCGCCCTCACACGTCCGCTGCCCTTAAAGCGTTGTCGTACCCTCACCTGGACCCTAAACCGTCCCCGTCCCCTAACCCTAACCCTAGCCCGAACCCTAACCCTAACCCTTCCCCGAAGCCTGACTCTCACCCGTCCCCTAATCCTAACCCGTACGCTGACACTAACCCGCGCCCTCACACGTCCGCTCCCCCTAAAGCGTTGTCGTACCCTCACCTGGACCCTAAACCGTCCCCGTCCCCTAACCCTAACCCTAGCCCGAACCCTAACCCTAACCCTTCCCCGAAGCCTGACCCTCACCCGTCCCCTAATCCTAACCCGTACGCTGACACTAACCCGCGCCCTCACACGTCCGCTCCCCCTAAAGCGTTGTCGTACCCTCACCTGGACCCTAAACCGTCCCCGTCCCCTAACCCTAACCCTAGCCCGAACCCTAACCCTAACCCTTCCCCGAAGCCTGACCCTCACCCGTCCCCTAATCCTAACCCGTACGCTGACACTAACCCGCGCCCTCACACGTCCGCTCCCCCTAAAGCGTTGTCGTACCCTCACCTGGACCCTAAACCGTCCCCGTCCCCTAACCCTAACCCTAGCCCGAACCCTAACCCTAACCCTTCCCCGAAGCCTGACCCTCACCCGTCCCCTAATCCTAACCCGTACGCTGACACTAACCCGCGCCCTCACACGTCCGCTCCCCCTAAAGCGTTGTCGTACCCTCACCTGGACCCTAACCCGTCCCCGTCCCCTAACCCTAACCCTAGCCCGAAACCTAACCCTAACCCTTCCCCGAAGCCTGACCCTCACCCGTCCCCTAATCCTAACCCGTACGCTGACACTAACCCGCGGCCTCACACGTCCGCTCCCCCTAAAGCGTTGTCGTACCCTCACCTGGACCCTAAACCGTCCCCGTCCCCTAACCCTAACCCTAGCCCGAAACCTAACCCTAACCCTTCCCCGAAGCCTGACCCTCACCCGTCCCCTAATCCTAACCCGTACGCTTACACTAACCCGCGCCCTCACACGTCCGCTGCCCCTAAAGCGTTGTCGTACCCTCACCTGGACCCTAAACCGTCCCCGTCCCCTAACCCTAACCCTAGCCCGAACCCTAACCCTAACCCTTCCCCGAAGCCTGACCCTCACCCGTCCCCTAATCCTAACCCGTACGCTTACACTAACCCGCGCCCTCACACGTCCGCTCCCCCTAAAGCGTTGTCGTATCCTCACCTGGACCCTAAACCGTCCCCGTCCCCTAACGCTAACCCTAGCCCGAACCCTAACCCTAACCCTTCCCCGAAGCCTGACCCTCACCCGTCCCCTAATCCTAACCCGTACGCTGACACTAACCCGCGCCCTCACACGTCCGCTCCCCCTAAAGTGTTGTCGTACCCTCACCTGGACCCTAAACCGTCCCCGTCCCCTAACCCTAACCCTAGTCCGAACCCTAACCCTAACCCTTCCCCGAAGCCTGACCCTCACCCATCCCCTAATCCTAACCCGTACGCTTACACTAACCCGCGCCCTCACACGTCCGCTCCCCCTAAAGCGTTGTCCTACCCTCACCTGGACCGTCACCCGTCCCCGTCCCCTAACCCTAACCCTAGCCCGAACCCTAACCCTAACCCTTCCCCGAAGCCTGACCCTCACCCGTCCCCTAATCCTAACCCGTACGCTGACACTAACCCGCGCCCTCACACGTCCGCTCCCCCTAAAGCGTTGTCGTACCCTCACCTGGACCCTAACCCGTCCCCGTCCCCTAACCCTAACCCTAGCCCGAAACCTAACCCTAACCCTTCCCCGAAGCCTGACCCTCACCCGTCCCCTAATCCTAACCCGTACGCTGACACTAACCCGCGCCCTCACACGTCCGCTGCCCCTAAAGCGTTGTCGTACCCTCACCTGGACCCTAAACCGTCCCCGTCCCCTAACCATAACCCTAGCCCGAACCCTAACCCTAACCCTTCCCCGAAGCCTGACCCTCACCCGTCCCCTAATCCTAACCCGTACGCTTACACTAACCCGCGCCCTCACACGTCCGCTCCCCCTGAAGCGTTGTCGTACCCTCACCTGGACCCTAAACCGTCCCCGTCCCCTAACCCAAACCCTAGCCCGAACCCTAACCCTAACCCTTCCCCGAAGCCTGACCCTCACCCGTCCCCTAATCCTAACCCGTACGCTGACACTAACCCGCGCCCTCACACGTCCGCTCCCCCTAAAGCGTTGTCCTACCCTCACCTGGACCGTAACCCGTCCCCGTCCCCTAACCCTAACCCTAGCCCGAACCCTAACCCTAACCCTTCCCGGAAGCCTGACCCTCACCCGTCCCCTAATCCTAACCCGTACGCTGACACTAACACGCGCCCTCACACGTCCGCTCCCCCTAAAGCGTTGTCGTACCCTCACCTGGACCCTAAACCGTCCCCGTCCCCTAACCCTAACCCTAGCCCGAACCCTAACCCTAACCCTTCCCCGAAGCCTGACCCTCACCCGTCCCCTAATCCTAACCCGTACGCTTACACTAACCCGCGCTCTCACACGTCCGCTCCCCCTAAAGCGTTGTCGTACCCTCACCTGGACCCTAAACCATCCCCGTCCCCTAACCCTAACCCTAGCCCGAACCCTAACCCTAACCCTTCCCCGAAGCCTGACCCTCACCCGTCCCCTAATCCTAACCCGTACGCTGACACTAACCCGCGCCCTCACACGTCCGCTCCCCCTAAAGCGTTGTCGTACCCTCACCTGGACCCTAAACCGTCCCCGTCCCCTAACCCTAACCCTAGCCCGCACCCTAACCCTAACCCTTCCCCGAAGCCTGACCCTCACCCATCCCCTAATCCTAACCCGTACGCTGACACTAACCCGCGCCCTCACACGTCCGCTCCCCCTAAAGCGTTGTCCTACCCTCACCTGGACCCTAAACCGTCCCCGTCCCCTAACCCTAACCCTAGCCCGAACCCTAACCCTAACCCTTCCCCGAAGCCTGACCCTCACCCGTCCCCTAATCCTAACCCGTACGCTTACACTAAGCCGCGCCCTCACACGTCCGCTGCCCCTAAAGCGTTGTCGTACCCTCACCTGGACCCTAACCCGTCCCCGTCCCCTAACCCTAACCCTAGCCCGAACCCTAACCCTAACCCTTCCCCGAAGCCTGACCCTCACCCGTCCCCTAATCCTAACCCGTACGCTGACACTAACCCGCGCCCTCACACGTCCGCTCCCCCTAAAGCGTTGTCGTACCCTCACCTGGAACCTAACCCGTCCCCGTCCCCTAACCCTAACCCTAGCCCGAACCCTAACCCTAACCCTTCCCCGAAGCCTGACCCTCACCCGTCCCCTAATCCTAACCCGTAGGCTGACACTAACCCACGCCCTCACACGTCCGCTCCCCCTAAAGCGTTGTCGTACCCTCACCTGGACCCTAAACCGTCCCCGTCCCCTAACCCTAACCCTAGCCCGAACCCTAACGCTATCCCTTCCCCGAAGCCTGACCCTCACCCGTCCCCTAATCCTAACCCGTACGCTGACACTAACCCGCGCCCTCACACGTCCGCTCCCCCTAAAGCATTGTCGTACCCTCACCTGGACCCTAAACCGTCCCCGTCCCCTAACCCTAACCCTAGCCCGAACCCTAACCCTAACACTTCCCCGAAGCCTGACCCTCACCCGTCCCCTAATCCTAACCCGTACGCTGACACTAACCCGCGCCCTCACACGTCCGCTCCCCCTAAAGCGTTGTCGTACCCTCACCAGGACCCTAAACCGTCCCCGTCCCCTAAACCTAACCCTAGCCCGAACCCTAACCCTAACCCTTCCCCGAAGCCTGACCCTCACCCGTCCCCTAATCCTAACCCGTACGCTGACACTAACCCGCGCCCTCACACGTCCGCTCCCCCTAAAGCGTTGTCGTACCCTCACCTGGACCCTAAACCGTCCCCGTCCCCTAACCCTAACCCTAGCCCGAACCCTAACCCTAACCCTTCCCCGAAGCCTGACCCTCACCCGTCCCCAAATCCTAACCCATAGGCTGACACTAACCAGCGCCCTCACACGTCCGCTCCCCCTAAAGCGTTGTCCTACCCTCACCTGGACCGTAACCCGTCCCCGTCCCCTAACCCTAACCCTAGCCCGAACCCTAAGCCTAACCCTTCCCCGAAGCCTGACCCTCACCCGTCCCCTAATCCTAACCCGTACGCTGACACTAACCCGCGCCCTCACACGTCCGCTCCCCCTAAAGCATTGTCGTACCCTCACCTGGACCCTAACCCGTCCCCGTCCCCTAACCCTAACCCTAGCCCGAAACCTAACCCAACCCTTCCCCGAAGCCTGACCCTCACCCGTCCCCTAATCCTAACCCGTACGCTGACACTAACCCGCGCCCTCACACGTCCGCTGCCCCTAAAGCGTTGTCGTACCCTCACCTGGACCCTAAACCGTCCCCGTCCCCTAACTCTAACCCTAGCCCGAACCCTAACCCTAACCCTTCCCCGAAGCCTGACCCTCACCCGTCCCCTAATCCTAACCCGTACGCTTACACTAACCCGCGCCCTCACACGTCCGCTCCCCCTAAAGCATTGTCGTACCCTCACCTGGACCCTAAACCGTCCCCGTCCCCTAACGCTAACCCTAGCCCGAACCCTAACCCTAACCCTTCCCCGAAGCCTGACCCTCACCCGTCCCCTAATCCTAACCCGTACGCTGACACTAACCCGCGCCCTCACACGTCCGCTCCCCCTAAAGCGTTGTCGTACCCTCACCAGGACCCTAAACCGTCCCCGTCCCCTAAACCTAACCCTAGCCCGAACCCTAACCCTAACCCTTCCCCGAAGCCTGACCCTCACCCGTCCCCTAATCGTAACCCGTACGCTGACACTAACCCGCGCCCTCACACGTCCGCTCCCCCTAAAGTGTTGTCGTACCCTCACCTGGACCCTAAACCGTCCCCGTCCCCTAACCCTAACCCTAGTCCGAACCCTAACCCTAACCCTTCCCCGAAGCCTGACCCTCACCCGTCCCCAAATCGTAAGCCATACGCTGACACTAACCAGCGCCCTCACACGTCCGCTCCCCCTAAAGCGTTGTCCTACCCTCACCTGGACCGTAACCCGTCCCCGTCCCCTAACCCTAACCCTAGCCCGAACCCTAACCCTAACCCTTCCCCGAAGCCTGACCCTCACCCGTCCCCTAATCCTAACCCGTACGCTGACACTAACCCGCGCCCTCACACGTCCGCTGCCCCTAAAGCGTTGTCGTACCCTCACCTGGACCCTAAACCGTCCCCGTCCCCTAACCCTAACCCTAGCCCGAACCCTAACCCTAACCCTTCCCCGAAGCCTGACCCTCACCCGTCCCCTAATCCTAACCCGTACGCTTACACTAACCCGCGCCCTCACACGTCCGCTCCCCCTAAAGCGTTGTCGTACCCTCACCTGGACCCTAAACCGTCCCCGTCCCCTAACCCTAACCCTAGCCCGAACCCTAACCCTAACCCTTCCCCGAAGCCTGACCCTCACCCGTCCCCTAATCCTAACCCGTACGCTGACACTAACCCGCGCCCTCACACGTCCGCTCCCCCTAAAGCGTTGTCCTACCCTCACCTGGACCGTAACCCGTCCCCGTCCCCTAACCCTAACCCTAGCCCGAACCCTAACCGTAACCCTTCCCCGAAGCCTGACCCTCACCCGTCCCCTAATCCTAACCCGTACGCTTACACTAACCCGCGCCCTCACACGTCCGCTCCCCCTAAAGCGTTGTCGTACCCTCACCTGGACCCTAACCCGTCCCCGTCCCCTAACCCTAACCCTAGCCCGAAACCTAACCCTAACCCTTCCCCGAAGCCTGACCCTCACCCGTCCCCTAATCCTAACCTGTACGCTGACACTAACCCGCGCCCTCACACGTCCGCTCCCCCTAAAGCGTTGTCGTACCCTCACCTGGACCCTAAACCGTCCCCGTCCCCTAACCCTAACCCTAGCCCGAACCCTAACCCTAACCCTTCCCCGAAGCCTGACCCTCACCCGTCCCCTAATCCTAACCCGTAGGCTGACACTAACCCACGCCCTCACACGTCCGCTCCCCCTAAAGCGTTGTCGTACCCTCACCTGGACCCTAAACCGTCCCCGTCCCCTAACCCTAACCCTAGCCCGAACCCTAACCCTAACCCTTCCCCGAAGCCTGACCCTCACCCGTCCCCTAATCCTAACCCGTACGCTTACACTAACCCGCGCCCTCACACGTCCGCTCCCCCTAAAGCGTTGTCGTACCCTCACCTGGACCCTAAACCGTCCCCGTCTCCTAACCCTAACCCTAGCCCGAACCCTAACCCTAACCCTTCCCCGAAGCCTGACCCTCACCCGTCCCCTAATCCTAACACGTACGCTGACACTAACCCGCGCCCTCACACGTCCGCTCCCCCTAAAGCGTTGTCCTACCCTCACCTGGACCGTAACCCGTCCCCGTCCCCTAACCCTAACCCTAGCCCGAACCCTAACCCTAACCCTTCCCCGAAGCCTGACCCTCACCCGTCCCCTAATCCTAACCCGTACGCTTACACTAACCCGCGCCCTCACACGTCCGCTCCCCCTAAAGCGTTGTCGTACCCTCACCTGGACCCTAAACCGTCCCCGTCCCCTAACCCTAACCCTAGCCCGAACCCTAACCCTAACCCTTCCCCGAAGCCTGACACTCACCCATCCCCTAATCCTAACCCGTACGCTGACACTAACCCGCGCCCTCACACGTCCGCTCCCCCTAAAGCGTTGTCGTACCCTCACCTGGACCCTAACCCGTCCCCGTCCCCTAACCCTAACCCTAGCCCGAAACCTAACCCTAACCCTTCCCCGAAGCCTGACCCTCACCCGTCCCCTAATCCTAACCCGTACGCTGACACTAACCCGCGCCCTCACACGTCCGCTCCCCCTAAAGCATTGTCGTACCCTCACCTGGACCCTAAACCGTCCCCGTCCCCTAACCCTAACCCTAGCCCGAACCCTAACCCTAACCCTTCCCCGAAGCCTGACCCTCACCCGTCCCCTAATCCTAACCCGTACGCTGACACTAACCCGCGCCCTCACACGTACGCTCCCCCTAAAGCGTTGTCGTACCCTCACCTGGACCCTAAACCGTCCCCGTCCCCTAACCCTAACCCTAGCCCGAACCCTAACCCTAACCCTTCCCCGAAGCCTGACCCTCACCCGTCCCCTAATCCTAACCCGTACGCTGACACTAACCCGTGCCCTCACACGTCCGCTCCCCCTAAAGCGTTGTCGTACCCTCACCTGGACCCTAACCCGTCCCCGTCCCCTAACCCTAACCCTAGACCGAACCCTAACCCTAACCCTTCCCCGAAGCCTGACCCTCACCCGTCCCCTAATCCTAACCCGTACGCTGACACTAACCCGCGCCCTCACACGTCCGCTCCCCCTAAAGCGTTGTCCTACCCTCACCTGGACACTAAACCGTCCCCGTCCCCTAACCCTAACCCTAGCCCGAACCCTAACCCTAACCCTTCCCCGAAGCCTGACCCTCACCCGTCCCCTAATCCTAACCCGTACGCTGACACTAACCCGCGCCCTCACACGTCCGCTCCCCCTAAAGCGTTGTCGTACCCTCACCTGGACCCTAAACCGTCCCCGTCCCCTAACCCTAACCCTAGCCCGAACCCTAACCCTAACCCTTCCCCGAAGCCTGACACTCACCCGTCCCCTAATCCTAACCCGTACGCTGACACTAACCCGCGCCCTCACACGTCCGCTCCCCCTAAAGCGTTGTCGTACCCTCACCTGGACCCTAACCCGTCCCCGTCCCCTAACCCTAACCCTAGCCCGAAACCTAACCCTAATCCTTCCCCGAAGCCTGACCCTCACCCGTCCCCTAATCCTAACCCGTACGCTGACACTAACCCGCGCCCTCACACGTCCGCTCCCCCTAAAGCGTTGTCGTACCCTCACCTGGACCCTAAACCGTCCCCGTCCCCTAACCCTAACCCTAGCCCGAACCCTAACCCTAACCCTTCCCCGAAGCCTGACCCTCACCCATCCCCTAATCCTAACCCGTAGGCTGACACTAACCCACGCCCTCACACGTCCGCTCCCCCTAAAGCGTTGTCGTACCCTCACCTGGACCCTAAACCGTCCCCGTCCCATAACCCTAACCCTAGCCCGAACCCTAACCCTATCCCTTCCCCGAAGCCTGACCCTCACCCGTCCCCTAATCCTAACCCGTACGCTGACACTAACCCGCGCCCTCACACGTCCGCTCCCCCTAAAGCATTGTCGTACCCTCACCTGGACCCTAAACCGTCCCCGTCCCCTAACCCTAACCCTAGCCAGAACCCTAACCCTAACACTTCCCCGAAGCCTGACCCTCACCCGTCCCCTAATCCTAACCCGTACGCTGACACTAACCCGCGCCCTCACACGTCCGCTCCCCCTAAAGCGTTGTCGTACCCTCACCAGGACCCTAAACCGTCCCCGTCCCCTAAACCTAACCCTAGCCCGAACCCTAACCCTAACCCTTCCCCGAAGCCTGACCCTCACCCGTCACCTAATCGTAACCCGTACGCTGACACTAACCCGCGCCCTCACACGTCCGCTCCCCCTAAAGCGTTGTCGTACCCTCACCTGGACCCTAAACCGTCCCCGTCCCCTAACCCTAACCCTAGCCCGAACCCTAACCCTAACCCTTCCCCGAAGCCTGACCCTCACCCGTCCCCAAATCCTAACCCGTAGGCTGACACTAACCAGCGCCCTCACACGTCCGCTCCCCCTAAAGCGTTGTCCTACCCTCACCTGGACCGTAACCCGTCCCCGTCCCCTAACCCTAACCCTAGCCCGAACCCTAACCCTAACCCTTCCCCGAAGCCTGACCCTCACCCGTCCCCTAATCCTAACCCGTACGCTGACACTAACCCGCGCCCTCACACGTCCGCTCCCCCTAAAGCGTTGTCGTACCCTCACCTGGACCCTAACCCGTCCCCGTCCCCTAACCCTAACCCTAGCCCGAAACCTAACCCTAACCCTTCCCCGAAGCCTGACCCTCACCCGTCCCCTAATCCTAACCCGTACGCTGACACTAACCCGCGCCCTCACACGTCCGCTGCCCCTAAAGCGTTGTCGTACCCTCACCTGGACCCTAAACCGTCCCCGTCCCCTAACCCTAACCCTAGCCCGAACCCTAACCCTAACCCTTCCCCGAAGCCTGACCCTCACCCGTCCCCTAATCCTAACCCGTACGCTGACACTAACCCGCGCCCTCACACGTCCGCTCCCCCTAAAGCGTTGTCCTACCCTCACCTGGACCGTAACCCGTCCCCGTCCCCTAACCCTAACCCTAGCCCGAACCCTAACCCTAACCCTTCCCGGAAGCCTGACCCTCACCCGTCCCCTAATCCTAACCCGTACGCTGACACTAACACGCGCCCTCACACGTCCGCTCCCCCTAAAGCGTTGTCGTACCCTCACCTGGACCCTAAACCGTCCCCGTCCCCTAACCCTAACCCTAGCCCGAACCCTAAACCTAACCCTTCCCCGAAGCCTGACCGTCACCCGTCCCCTAATCCTAACCCGTACGCTTACACTAACCCGCGCCCTCACACGTCCGCTCCCCCTAAAGCGTTGTCGTACCCTCACCTGGACCCTAAACCGTCCCCGTCCCCTAACCCTAACCCTAGCCCGAACCCTAACCCTAACCCTTCCCCGAAGCCTGACCCTCACCCGTCCCCTAATCCTAACCCGTACGCTTACACTAACCCGCGCCCTCACACGTCCGCTCCCCCTAAAGCGTTGTCGTACCCTCACCTGGACCCTAAACCGTCCCCGTCCCCTAACCCTAACCCTAGCCCGCACCCTAACCCTAACCCTTCCCCGAAGCCTGACCCTCACCCGTCCCCTAATCCTAACCCGTACGCTGACACTAACCCGCGCCCTCACACGTACGCTCCCCCTAAAGCGTTGTCGTACCCTCACCTGGACCCTAAACCGTCCCCGTCCCCTAACCCTAACCCTAGCCCGAACCCTAACCCTAACCCTTCCCCGAAGCCTGACCCTCACCCGTCCCCTAATCCTAACCCGTACGCTGACACTAACCCGCGCCCTCACACGTCCGCTCCCCCTAAAGCGTTGTCGTACCCTCACCTGGACCCTAACCCGTCCCCGTCCCCTAACCCTAACCCTAGACCGAACCCTAACCCTAACCCTTCCCCGAAGCCTGACCCTCACCCGTCCCCTAATCCTAACCCGTACGCTGACACTAACCCGCGCCCTCACACGTCCGCTCCCCCTAAAGCGTTGTCCTACCCTCACCTGGACACTAAACCGTCCCCGTCCTCTAACCCTAACCCTAGCCCGAACCCTAACCCTAACCCTTCCCCGAAGCCTGACCCTCACCCGTCCCCTAATCCTAACCCGTACGCTTACACTAACCCGCGCCCTCACACGTCCGCTCCCCCTAAAGCGTTGTCGTACCCTCACCTGGACCCTAAACCGTCCCCGTCCCCTAACCCTAACCCTAGCCCGAACCCTAACCCTAACCCTTCCCCAAAGCCTGACACTCACCCATCCCCTAATCCTAACCCGTACGCTGACACTAACCCGCGCCCTCACACGTCCGCTCCCCCTAAAGCGTTGTCGTACCCTCACCTGGACCCTAACCCGTCCCCGTCCCCTAACCCTAACCCTAGCCCGAAACCTAACCCTAACCCTTCCCCGAAGCCTGACCCTCACCCGTCCCCTAATCCTAACCCGTACGCTGACACTAACCCGCGCCCTCACACGTCCGCTCCCCCTAAAGCGTTGTCGTACCCTCACCTGGACCCTAAACCGTCCCCGTCCCCTAACCCTAACCCTAGCCCGAACCCTAACCCTAACCCTTCCCCGAAGCCTGACCCTCACCCGTCCCCTAATCCTAACCCGTAGGCTGACACTAACCCACGCCCTCACACGTCCGCTCCCCCTAAAGCGTTGTCGTACCCTCACCTGGACCCTAAACCGTCCCCGTCCCCTAACCCTAACCCTAGCCCGAACCCTAACCCTATCCCTTCCCCGAAGCCTGACCCTCACCCGTCCCCTAATCCTAACCCGTACGCTGACACTAACCCGCCCCCTCACACGTCCGCTCCCCCTAAAGCATTGTCGTACCCTCACCTGGACCCTAAACCGTCCCCGTCCCCTAACCCTAACCCTAGCCCGAACCCTAACCCTAACACTTCACCGAAGCCTGACCCTCACCCGTCCCCTAATCCTAACCCGTACGCTGACACTAACCCGCGCCCTCACACGTCCGCTCCCCCTAAAGCGTTGTCGTACCCTCACCAGGACCCTAAACCGTCCCCGTCCCCTAAACCTAACCCTAGCCCGAACCCTAACCCTAACCCTTCCCCGAAGCCTGACCCTCACCCGTCCCCTAATCGTAACCCGTACGCTGACACTAACCCGCGCCCTCACACGTCCGCTCCCCCTAAAGCGTTGTCGTACCCTCACCTGGACCCTAAACCGTCCCCGTCCCCTAACCCTAACCCTAGCCCGAACCCTAACCCTAACCCTTCCCCGAAGCCTGACCCTCACCCGTCCCCAAATCCTAACCCGTAGGCTGACACTAACCAGCGCCCTCACACGTCCGCTCCCCCTAAAGCATTGTCCTACCCTCACCTGGACCGTAACCCGTCCCCGTCCCCTAACCCTAACCCTAGCCCGAACCCTAAGCCTAACCCTTCCCCGAAGCCTGACCCTCACCCGTCCCCTAATCCTAACCCGTACGCTGACACTAACCCGCGCCCTCACACGTCCGCTCCCCCTAAAGCGTTGTCGTACCCTCACCTGGACCCTAAACCGTCCCCGTCCCCTAACCCTAACCCTAGCCCGAAACCTAACCCTAACCCTTCCCCGAAGCCTGACCCTCACCCGTCCCCTAATCCTAACCCGTACTCTTACACTAACCCGCGCCCTCACACGTCCGCTGCCCCTAAAGCGTTGTCGTACCCTCACCTGGACCCTAAACCGTCCCCGTCCCCTAACCCTAACCCTAGCCCGAACCCTAACCCTAACCCTTCCCCGAAGCCTGACCCTCACCCGTCCCCTAATCCTAACCCGTACGCTGACACTAACCCGCGCCCTCACACGTCCGCTCCCCCTAAAGCGTTGTCGTACCCTCACCAGGACCCTAAACCGTCCCCGTCCCCTAACCCTAACACTAGCCCGAACCCTAACCCTAACCCTTCCCCGAAGCCTGACCCTCACCCGTCCCCTAATCCTAACCCGTACGCTGACACTAACCCGCGACCTCACACGTCCGCTCCCCCTAAAGCGTTGTCGTACCCTCACCTGGACCCTAAACCGTCCCCGTCCCCTAACCATAACCCTAGCCCGAACCCTAACCCTAACCCTTCCCCGAAGCCTGACCCTCACCCGTCCCCTAATCCTAACCCGTACGCTGACACTAACCCGCGCCCTCACACGTCCGCTCCCCCTAAAGCGTTGTCGTACCCTCACCTGGACCCTAACCCGTCCCCGTCCCCTAACCCTAACCCTAGCCCGAAACCTAACCCTAACCCTTCCCCGAAGCCTGACCCTCACCCGTCCCCTAATCCTAACCCGTACGCTGACCCTAACCCGCGCCCTCACACGTCCGCTCCCCCTAAAGAGTTGTCGTACCCTCACCTGGACCCTAAACCGTCCCCGTCCCCTAACCCTAACCCTAGCCCGAACCCTAACCCTAACCCTTCCCCGAAGCCTGACCCTCACCCGTCCCCTATTCCTAACCCGTACGCTTACACTAACCCACGCCCTCACACGTCCGCTCCCCCTAAAGCGTTGTCATACCCTCACCTGGACCCTAAACCGTCCCCGTCCCCTAACCCTAACCCTAGCCCGAACCCTAACCCTAACCCTTCCCTGAAGCCTGACCCTCACCCGTCCCCTAATCCTAACCCGTACGCTGACACTAACCTGCGCCCTCACACGTCCGCTCCCCCTAAAGCGTTGTCGTACCCTCACCTGGACCCTAAACCGTCCCCGTCCCCTAACCCTAACCCTAGCCCGAACCCTAACCCTAACCCTTCCCCGAAGCCTGACCCTCACCCGTCCCCTAATCCTAACCCGTACGCTGACATTAACCCGCGCCCTCACACGTCCGCTCCCCCTAAAGAGTTGTCCTACCCTCACCGGGACACTAAACCGTCCCCGTCCCCTAACCCTAACCCTAGCCCGAAACCTAACCCTAACCCTTCCCCGAAGCCTGACCCTCACCCGTCCCCTAATCCTAACACGTACGCTGACACTAACCCGCGCCCTCACACGTCCGCTCCCCCTAAAGCGTTGTCGTACCCTCACCTGGACCCTAAACCGTCCCCGTCCCCTAACCCTAACCCTAGCCCGAACCCTAACCCTAACCCTTCCCCGAAGCCTGACCCTCACCCGTCCCCTAATCCTAACCCGTACGCTGACACTAACCCGCGCCCTCACACGTCCGCTCCCCCTAAAGCGTTGTCGTACCCTCACCTGGACCCTAACCCGTCCCCGTCCCCTAACCCTAACCCTAGCCCGAAACCTAACCCTAACACTTCCCCGAAGCCTGACCCTCACCCGTCCCCTAATCCTAACCCATACGCTGACACTAACCCGCGCCCTCACACGTCCGCTCCCCCTAAAGCGTTGTCGTACCCTCACCTGGACCCTAAACCGTCCCCGTCCCCTAACCCTAACCCTAGCCCGAACCCTAACCCTAACCCTTCCCCGAAGCCTGACCCTCACCCGTCCCCTAATCCTAACCGGTAGGCTGACACTAACCCACGCCCTCACACGTCCGCTCCCCCTAAAGCGTTGTCGTACCCTCACCTGGACCCTAAACCGTCCCCGTCCCCTAACCCTAACCCTAGCCCGAACCCTAACACTATCCCTTCCCCGAAGCCTGACCCTCACCCGTCCCCTAATCCTAACCCGTACGCTGACACTAACCCGCGCCCTCACACGTCCGCTCCCCCTAAAGCGTTGTCGTACCCTCACCTGGACCCTAAACCGTCCCCGTCCCCTAACCCTAACCCTAGCCCGAACCCTAACCCTAACCCTTCCCTGAAGCCTGACCCTCACCCGTCCCCTAATCCTAACCCGTACACTGACACTAACCCGCGCCCTCACACGTCCGCTCCCCCTAAAGTGTTGTCGTACCCTCACCTGGACCCTAAACCGTCCCCGTCCCCTAACCCTAACCCTAGCCCGAACCCTAACCCTAACCCTTCCCCGAAGCCTGACCCTCACCCGTCCCCTAATCCTAACCCGTACGCTGACACTAACCCACGCCCTCACACGTCCGCTCCCCCTCAAGCGTTGTCGTACCCTCACCTGGACCCTAAACCGTCCCCGTCCCCTAACCCTAACCCTAGCCCGAAACCTAACCCTATCCCTTCCCCGAAGCCTGACCCTCACCCGTCCCCTAATCCTAACCCGTACGCTGACACTAACCCGCGCCCTCACACGTCCGCTCCCCCTAAAGCGTTGTCGTACCCTCACCTGGACCCTAAACCGTCCCCGTCCCCTAACCCTAACCCTAGCCCGAACCCTAAGCCTAACCCTTCCCCGAAGCCTGACTCTCACCCGTCCCCTAATCCTAACCCGTACGCTGACACTAACCCGCGCCCTCACACATCCGCTCCCCCTAAAGCGTTGTCGTACCCTCACCTGGACCCTAAACCGTCCCCGTCCCCTAACCCTAACCCTAGCCCGAACCCTAAGCCTAACACTTCCCCGAAGCCTGACCCTCACCCGTCCCCTCATCCTAACCCGTACGCTGACACTAACCCGCGCCCTCACACGTCCGCTCCCCCTAAAGCGTTGTCGTAACCTCACCTGGACCCTAAACCGTCCCCGTCCCCTAACCCTAACCCTAGCCCGAACCCTAACCCTAACCCTTCCCCGAAGCCTGACCCTCACCCGTCCCCTAATCGTAACCCGTACGCTGACACTAACCCGCGCCCTCACACGTCCGCTCCCCCTCAAGCGTTGTCGTACCCTCACCTGGACCCTAAACCGTCCCCGTCCCCTAACCCTAACCCTAGCCCGAACCCTAACCCTAACCCTTCCCCGAAGCCTGACCCTCACCCGTCCCCTAATCCTAACCCGTACGCTGACACTAACCCGCGCCCTCACACGTCCGCTCCCCCTAAAGCATTGTCCTACCTTCACCTGGACCCTAAACCGTCCCCGTCCCCTAACCCTAACCCTAGCCCGAACCCTAACCCTAACCCTTCCCCGAAGCCTGACCTTCACCCGTCCCCTAATCCTAAGCCTTACGCTGACACTAACCCGCGCCCTCACACGTCCGCTCCCCATAAAGCGTTGTCGTACCCTCACCTGGACCCTAAACCGTCCCCGTCCCCTAACCCTAACCGTAGCCCGAACCCTAACCCTAACCCTTCCCAGAAGCCTGACCCTCACCCGTCCCCAAATCGTAAGCCGTACCCTGACACTAACCCGCGCCCTCACACGTCCGCTCCCCCTAAAGCGTTGTCATACCCTCACCTGGACCCTAAACCGTCCCCGTCCCCTAACCCTAACCCTAGCCCGAACCCTAACCCTAACCCTTCCCCGAAGCCTGACCCTCACCCGTCCCCTAATCCTAACCCGTACGCTGACACTAACCCGCGCCCTCACACGTCCGCTCCCCCTAAAGCGTTGTCGTACCCTCACCTGGACCCTAACCCGTCCCCGTCCCCTAACCCTAACCCTAGCCCGAAACCTAACCCTAACCTTTCCCCGAAGCCTGACCCTCACCCGTCCCCTAATCCTAACCCGTACGCTGACACTAACCCGCGCCCTCACACGTCCGCTCCCCCTAAAGCGTTGTCGTACCCTCACCTGGACCCTAAACCATCCCCGTCCCCTAACCCTAACCCTAGCCCGAACCCTAACCCTAACCCTTCCCCGAAGCCTGACCCTCACCCGTCCCCTAATCCTAACCCGTACGCTGACACTAACCCGCGCCCTCACACGTCCGCTCACCCTAAAGCGTTGTCGTACCCTCACCAGGACCCTAAACCGTCCCCGTCCCCTAACCCTAACCCTAGCCCGAACCCTAACCCTAACCCTTCCCCGAAGCCTGACCCTCACCCGTCCCCTAATCGTAACCCGTACGCTGACACTAACCCGCGCCCTCACACGTCCGCTCCCCCTAAAGCGTTGTCGTACCCTCACCTGGACCCTAAACCGTCCCCGTCCCCTAACCCTAACCCTAGCCCGAACCCTAACCCTAACCCTTCCCCGAAGCCTGACCCTCACCCGTCCCCTAATCCTAACCCGTAGGCTGACACTAACCCACGCCCTCACACGTCCGCTCCCCCTAAAGCGTTGTCGTACCCTCACCTGGACCCTAAACCGTCCCCGTCCCCTAACCCTAACCCTAGCCCGAACCCTAACCCTATCCCTTCCCCGAAGCCTGACCCTCACCCGTCCCCTAATCCTAACCCGTACGCTGACACTAACCCGCGCCCTCACACGTCCGCTCCCCCTAAAGCATTGTCGTACCCTCACCTGGACCCTAAACCGTCCCCGTCCCCTAACCCTAACCCTAGCCCGAACCCTAACCCTAACCCTTCCCCGAAGCCTGACCCTCACCCGTCCCCTAATCCTAACCCGTACGCTGACACTAACCCGCGCCCTCACACGTCCGCTCCCCCTAAAGCGTTGTCGTACCCTCACCAGGACCCTAAACCGTCCCCGTCCCCTAACCCTAACCCTAGCCCGAACCCTAACCCTAACCCTTCCCCGAAGCCTGACCCTCACCCGTCCCCTAATCGTAACCCGTACGCTGACACTAACCCGCGCCCTCACACGTCCGCTCCCCCTAAAGCGTTGTCGTACCCTCACCTGGACCCTAAACCGTCCCCGTCCCCTAACCCTAACCCTAGCCCGAACCCTAACCCTAACCCTTCCCCGAAGCCTGACCCTCACCCGTCCCCTAATCCTAACCCGTAGGCTGACACTAACCCACGCCCTCACACGTCCGCTCCCCCTAAAGCGTTGTCGTACCCTCACCTGGACCCTAAACCGTCCCCGTCCCCTAACCCTAACCCTAGCCCGAACCCTAACCCTATCCCTTCCCCGAAGCCTGACCCTCACCCGTCCCCTAATCCTAACCCGTACGCTGACACTAACCCGCGCCCTCACACGTCCGCTCCCCCTAAAGCATTGTCGTACCCTCACCTGGACCCTAAACCGTCCCCGTCCCCTAACCCTAACCCTAGCCCGAACCCTAACCCTAACCCTTCCCCGAAGCCTGACCCTCACCCGTCCCCTAATCCTAACCCGTACGCTGACACTAACCCGCGCCCTCACACGTCCGCTCCCCCTAAAGCGTTGTCGTACCCTCACCAGGACCCTAAACCGTCCCCGTCCCCTAACCCTAACCCTAGTCCGAACCCTAACCCTAACCCTTCCCCGAAGCCTGACCCTCACCCGTCCCCTAATCGTAACCCGTACGCTGACACTAACCCGCGCCCTCACACGTCCGCTCCCCCTAAAGCGTTGTCGTACCCTCACCTGGACCCTAAACCGTCCCCGTGCCCTAACCCTAACCCTAGCCCGAACCCTAACCCTAACCCTTCCCCGAAGCCTGACCCTCACCCGTCCCCAAATCGTAAGCCGTACGCTGACACTAACCAGCGCCCTCACACGTCCGCTCCCCCTAAAGCGTCCTACCCTCACCTGGACCGTAACCCGTCCCCGTCCCCTAACCCTAACCCTAGCCCGAACCCTAACCCTATCCCTTCCCCGAAGCCTGACCCTCACCCGTCCCCTAATCCTAACCCGTACGCTGACACTAACCCGCGCCCTCACACGTCCGCTCCCCCTAAAGCGTTGTCGTACCCTCACCTGGACCCTAAACCATCCCCGTCCCCTAACCCTAACCCTAGCCCGAACCCTAACCCTAACCCTTCCCCGAAGCCTGACCCTCACCCGTCCCCTAATCCTAACCCGTACGCTGACACTAACCCGCGCCCTCACACGTCCGCTCCCCCTAAAGCGTTGTCGTACCCTCACCAGGACCCTAAACCGTCCCCGTCCCCTAACCCTAACCCTAGCCCGAACCCTAACCCTAACCCTTCCCCGAAGCCTGACCCTCACCCGTCCCCTAATCGTAACCCGTACGCTGACACTAAACCGCGCCCTCACACATCCGCTCCCCCTAAAGCGTTGTCGTACCCTCACCTGGACCCTAAACCGTCCCCGTCCCCTAACCCTAACCCTAGCCCGAACGCTAACCCTAACCCTTCCCCGAAGCCTGACCCTCACCCGTCCCCTAATCCTAACCCGTAGGCTGACACTAACCCACGCCCTCACACGTCCGCTCCCACTAAAGCGTTGTCGTACCCTCACCTGGACCCTAAACCGTCCCCGTCCCCTAACCCTAACCCTAGCCCGAACCCTAACCCTATCCCTTCCCCGAAGCCTGACCCTCACCCGTCCCATAATCCTAACCCATACGCTGACACTAAACCGCGCCCTCACACGTCCGCTCCCCCTAAAGCATTGTCTTACCCTCACCTGGACCCTAAACCGTCCCCGTCCCCTAACCCTAACCCTAGCCCGAACCCTAACCCTAACCCTTCCCCGAAGCCTGACCCTCACCCGTCCCCTAATCCTAACCCGTACGCTGACACTAACCCGCGCCCTCACACATCCGCTCCCCAAATGCGTTGTCGTACCCTCACCAGGACCCTAAACCGTCCCCGTCCCCTAACCCTAACCCTAGCCCGAACCCTAACCCTAACCCTTCCCCGAAGCCTGACCCTCACCCGTCCCCTAATCGTAACCCGTACGCTGACACTAACCCGCGCCCTCACACGTCCGCTCCCCCTAAAGCGTTGTCGTACCCTCACCTGGACCCTAAACCGTCCCCGTCCCCTAACCCTAACCCTAGCCCGAACCCTAACCCTAACCCTTACCCGAAGCCTGACCCTCATCCATCCCCTAATCCTAACCCGTACGCTGACACTAACCCACGCCCTCACACGTCCGCTCCCCCTAAAGCGTTGTCGTACCCTCACCTGGACCCTAAACCGTCCCCGTCCCCTAACCCTAACCCTAGCCCGAACCCTAACCCTATCCCTTCCCCGAGGCCTGACCCTCACCCGTCCCCTAATCCTAACCCGTACGCTGACACTAACCCGCGCCCTCACACGTCCGCTCCCCCTAAAGCTTTGTCGTACCCTCACCTGGACCCTAAACCGTCCCCGTCCCCTAACCCTAACCCTAGCCCGAACCCTAAGCCTAACCCTTCCCCGAAGCCTGACTCTCACCCGTCCCCTAATCCTAACCCGTACGCTGACACTAACCCGCGCCCTCACACGTCCGCTCCCCCTAAAGCGTTGTCGTACCCTCACCTGGACCCTAAACCGTCCCCGTCCCCTAACCCTAACCCTAGCCCGAACCCTAAGCCTAACACTTCCCCGAAGCCTGACCCTCACCCGTCCCCTCATCCTAACCCGTACGCTGACACTAACCCGCGCCCTCACACGTCCGCTCCCCCTAAAGCGTTGTCGTACCCTCACCTGGACCCTAAACCGTCCCCGTCCCCTAACCCTAACCCTAGCCCGAACCCTAACCCTAACCCTTCCCCGAAGCCTGACCCTCACCCGTCCCCTAATCCTAACCCGTACGCTGACACTAACCCGCGCCCTCACACGTCCGCTCCCCCTAAAGCGTTGTCGTACCCTCACCTGGACCCTAAACCGTCCCCGTCCCCTAACCCTAACCCTAGCCCGAACCCTAACCCTAACCCTTCCCCGAAGCCTGACCCTCACCCGTCCCCTAATCGTAACCCGTACGCTGACACTAACCCGCGCCCTCACACGTCCGCTCCCCCTAAAGCGTTGTCGTACCCTCACCTGGACCCTAAACCGTCCCCGTCCCCTAACCCTAACCCTAGCCCGAACCCTAACCCTAACCCTTCCCCGAAGCCTGACCCTCACCCGTCCCCTAATCCTAACCCGTAGGCTGACACTAACCCACGCCGTCACACGTCCGCTCCCCCTAAAGCGTTGTCGTACCCTCACCTGGACCCTAAACCGTCCCCGTCCCCTAACCCTAACCCTAGCCCGAACCCTAACCCTATCCCTTCCCCGAAGCCTGACCCTCACCCGTCCCCTAATCCTAACCCGTACGCTGACACTAACCCGCGCCCTCACACGTCCGCTCCCCCTAAAGCATTGTCGTACCCTCACCTGGACCCTAAACCGTCCCCGTCCCCTAACCCTAACCCTAGCCCGAACCCTAACCCTAACCCTTCCCCGAAGCCTGACCCTCACCCGTCCCCTAATCCTAACCCGTACGCTGACACTAACCCGCGCCCTCACACGTCCGCTCCCCCTAAAGCGTTGTCGTACCCTCACCAGGACCCTAAACCGTCCCCGTCCCCTAACCCTAACCCTAGCCCGAACGCTAACCCTAACCCTTCCCCGAAGCCTGACCCTCACCCGTCCCCTAATCCTAACCCGTAGGCTGACACTAACCCACGCCCTCACACGTCCGCTCCCACTAAAGCGTTGTCGTACCCTCACCTGGACCCTAAACCGTCCCCGTCCCCTAACCCTAACCCTAGCCCGAACCCTAACCCTATCCCTTCCCCGAAGCCTGACCCTCACCCGTCCCATAATCCTAACCCATACGCTGACACTAAACCGCGCCCTCACACGTCCGCTCCCCCTAAAGCATTGTCTTACCCTCACCTGGACCCTAAACCGTCCCCGTCCCCTAACCCTAACCCTAGCCCGAACCCTAACCCTAACCCTTCCCCGAAGCCTGACCCTCACCCGTCCCCTAATCCTAACCCGTACGCTGACACTAACCCGCGCCCTCACACATCCGCTCCCCAAATGCGTTGTCGTACCCTCACCAGGACCCTAAACCGTCCCCGTCCCCTAACCCTAACCCTAGCCCGAACCCTAACCCTAACCCTTCCCCGAAGCCTGACCCTCACCCGTCCCCTAATCGTAACCCGTACGCTGACACTAACCCGCGCCCTCACACGTCCGCTCCCCCTAAAGCGTTGTCGTACCCTCACCTGGACCCTAAACCGTCCCCGTCCCCTAACCCTAACCCTAGCCCGAAACCTAACCCTAACCCTTCCCCGAAGCCTGACCCTCACCCGTCCCCAAATCGTAAGCCGTACGCTGACACTAACCAGCGCCCTCACACGTCCGCTCCCCCTAAAGCGTCCTACCCTCACCTGGACCGTAACCCGTCCCCGTCCCCTAACCCTAACCCTAGCCCGAACCCTAACCCTAAACCTTCCCCGAAGCCTGACCCTCACCCGTCCCCTAATCCTAACCCGTACGCTTACACTAACCCGCGCCCTCACACGTCCACTCCCCCTAAAGCGTTGTCATACCCTCACCTGGACCCTAAACCGTCCCCGTCCCCTAACCCTAACCCTAGCCCGAACCCTAAGCCTAACCCTTCCCCGAAGCCTGACCCTCACCCGTCCCCTAATCCTAACCCGTACGCTGACACTAACCCGCGCCCTCACACGTCCGCTCCCCCTAAAGCGTTGTCGTACCCTCACCTGGACCCTAAACCGTCCCCGTCCCCTAACCCTAACCCTAGCCCGAACCCTAACCCTAACCCTTACCCGAAGCCTGACCCTCATCCATCCCCTAATCCTAACCCGTACGCTGACACTAACCCACGCCCTCACACGTCCGCTCCCCCTAAAGCGTTGTCGTACCCTCACCTGGACCCTAAACCGTCCCCGTCCCCTAACCCTAACCCTAGCCCGAACCCTAACCCTATCCCTTCCCCGAGGCCTGACCCTCACCCGTCCCCTAATCCTAACCCGTACGCTGACACTAACCCGCGCCCTCACACGTCCGCTCCCCCTAAAGCTTTGTCGTACCCTCACCTGGACCCTAAACCGTCCCCGTCCCCTAACCCTAACCCTAGCCCGAACCCTAAGCCTAACCCTTCCCCGAAGCCTGACTCTCACCCGTCCCCTAATCCTAACCCGTACGCTGACACTAACCCGCGCCCTCACACGTCCGCTCCCCCTAAAGCGTTGTCGTACCCTCACCTGGACCCTAAACCGTCCCCGTCCCCTAACCCTAACCCTAGCCCGAACCCTAAGCCTAACACTTCCCCGAAGCCTGACCCTCACCCGTCCCCTCATCCTAACCCGTACGCTGACACTAACCCGCGCCCTCACACGTCCGCTCCCCCTAAAGCGTTGTCGTACCCTCACCTGGACCCTAAACCGTCCCCGTCCCCTAACCCTAACCCTAGCCCGAACCCTAACCCTAACCCTTCCCCGAAGCCTGACCCTCACCCGTCCCCTAATCCTAACCCGTACGCTGACACTAACCCGCGCCCTCACACGTCCGCTCCCCCTAAAGCGTTGTCGTACCCTCACCTGGACCCTAAACCGTCCCCGTCCCCTAACCCTAACCCTAGCCCGAACCCTAACCCTAACCCTTCCCCGAAGCCTGACCCTCACCCGTCCCCTAATCGTAACCCGTACGCTGACACTAACCCGCGCCCTCACACGTCCGCTCCCCCTAAAGCGTTGTCGTACCCTCACCTGGACCCTAAACCGTCCCCGTCCCCTAACCCTAACCCTAGCCCGAACCCTAACCCTAACCCTTCCCCGAAGCCTGACCCTCACCCGTCCCCTAATCCTAACCCGTAGGCTGACACTAACCCACGCCCTCACACGTCCGCTCCCCCTAAAGCGTTGTCGTACCCTCACCTGGACCCTAAACCGTCCCCGTCCCCTAACCCTAACCCTAGCCCGAACCCTAACCCTATCCCTTCCCCGAAGCCTGACCCTCACCCGTCCCCTAATCCTAACCCGTACGCTGACACTAACCCGCGCCCTCACACGTCCGCTCCCCCTAAAGCATTGTCGTACCCTCACCTGGACCCTAAACCGTCCCCGTCCCCTAACCCTAACCCTAGCCCGAACCCTAACCCTAACCCTTCCCCGAAGCCTGACCCTCACCCGTCCCCTAATCCTAACCCGTACGCTGACACTAACCCGCGCCCTCACACGTCCGCTCCCCCTAAAGCGTTGTCGTACCCTCACCAGGACCCTAAACCGTCCCCGTCCCCTAACCCTAACCCTAGCCCGAACCCTAACCCTAACCCTTCCCCGAAGCCTGACCCTCACCCGTCCCCTAATCGTAACCCGTACGCTGACACTAACCCGCGCCCTCACACGTCCGCTCCCCCTAAAGCGTTGTCGTACCCTCACCTGGACCCTAAACCGTCCCCGTCCCCTAACCCTAACCCTAGCCCGAACCCTAACCCTAACCCTTCCCCGAAGCCTGACCCTCACCCGTCCCCTAATCCTAACCCGTAGGCTGACACTAACCCACGCCCTCACACGTCCGCTCCCCCTAAAGCGTTGTCGTACCCTCACCTGGACCCTAAACCGTCCCCGTCCCCTAACCCTAACCCTAGCCCGAACCCTAACCCTATCCCTTCCCCGAAGCCTGACCCTCACCCGTCCCCTAATCCTAACCCGTACGCTGACACTAACCCGCGCCCTCACACGTCCGCTCCCCCTAAAGCATTGTCGTACCCTCACCTGGACCCTAAACCGTCCCCGTCCCCTAACCCTAACCCTAGCCCGAACCCTAACCCTAACCCTTCCCCGAAGCCTGACCCTCACCCGTCCCCTAATCCTAACCCGTACGCTGACACTAACCCGCGCCCTCACACGTCCGCTCCCCCTAAAGCGTTGTCGTACCCTCACCAGGACCCTAAACCGTCCCCGTCCCCTAACCCTAACCCTAGTCCGAACCCTAACCCTAACCCTTCCCCGAAGCCTGACCCTCACCCGTCCCCTAATCGTAACCCGTACGCTGACACTAACCCGCGCCCTCACACGTCCGCTCCCCCTAAAGCGTTGTCGTACCCTCACCTGGACCCTAAACCGTCCCCGTGCCCTAACCCTAACCCTAGCCCGAACCCTAACCCTAACCCTTCCCCGAAGCCTGACCCTCACCCGTCCCCAAATCGTAAGCCGTACGCTGACACTAACCAGCGCCCTCACACGTCCGCTCCCCCTAAAGCGTCCTACCCTCACCTGGACCGTAACCCGTCCCCGTCCCCTAACCCTAACCCTAGCCCGAACCCTAACCCTATCCCTTCCCCGAAGCCTGACCCTCACCCGTCCCCTAATCCTAACCCGTACGCTGACACTAACCCGCGCCCTCACACGTCCGCTCCCCCTAAAGCGTTGTCGTACCCTCACCTGGACCCTAAACCGTCCCCGTCCCCTAACCCTAACCCTAGCCCGAACCCTAACCCTAACCCTTCCCCGAAGCCTGACCCTCACCCGTCCCCTAATCCTAACCCGTACGCTGACACTAACCCGCGCCCTCACACGTCCGCTCCCCCTAAAGCGTTGTCGTACCCTCACCTGGACCCTAACCCGTCCCCGTCCCCTAACCCTAACCCTAGCCCGAAACCTAACCCTAACCTTTCCCCGAAGCCTGACCCTCACCCGTCCCCTAATCCTAACCCGTACGCTGACACTAACCCGCGCCCTCACACGTCCGCTCCCCCTAAAGCGTTGTCGTACCCTCACCTGGACCCTAAACCATCCCCGTCCCCTAACCCTAACCCTAGCCCGAACCCTAACCCTAACCCTTCCCCGAAGCCTGACCCTCACCCGTCCCCTAATCCTAACCCGTACGCTGACACTAACCCGCGCCCTCACACGTCCGCTCCCCCTAAAGCGTTGTCGTACCCTCACCAGGACCCTAAACCGTCCCCGTCCCCTAACCCTAACCCTAGCCCGAACCCTAACCCTAACCCTTCCCCGAAGCCTGACCCTCACCCGTCCCCTAATCGTAACCCGTACGCTGACACTAAACCGCGCCCTCACACATCCGCTCCCCCTAAAGCGTTGTCGTACCCTCACCTGGACCCTAAACCGTCCCCGTCCCCTAACCCTAACCCTAGCCCGAACGCTAACCCTAACCCTTCCCCGAAGCCTGACCCTCACCCGTCCCCTAATCCTAACCCGTACGCTGACACTAACCCACGCCCTCACACGTCCGCTCCCACTAAAGCGTTGTCGTACCCTCACCTGGACCCTAAACCGTCCCCGTCCCCTAACCCTAACCCTAGCCCGAACCCTAACCCTATCCCTTCCCCGAAGCCTGACCCTCACCCGTCCCATAATCCTAACCCATACGCTGACACTAAACCGCGCCCTCACACGTCCGCTCCCCCTAAAGCATTGTCTTACCCTCACCTGGACCCTAAACCGTCCCCGTCCCCTAACCCTAACCCTAGCCCGAACCCTAACCCTAACCCTTCCCCGAAGCCTGACCCTCACCCGTCCCCTAATCCTAACCCGTACGCTGACACTAACCCGCGCCCTCACACATCCGCTCCCCAAAAGCGTTGTCGTACCCTCACCAGGACCCTAAACCGTCCCCGTCCCCTAACCCTAACCCTAGCCCGAACCCTAACCCTAACCCTTCCCCGAAGCCTGACCCTCACCCGTCCCCTAATCGTAACCCGTACGCTGACACTAACCCGCGCCCTCACACGTCCGCTCCCCCTAAAGCGTTGTCGTACCCTCACCTGGACCCTAAACCGTCCCCGTCCCCTAACCCTAACCCTAGCCCGAAACCTAACCCTAACCCTTCCCCGAAGCCTGACCCTCACCCGTCCCCAAATCGTAAGCCGTACGCTGACACTAACCAGCGCCCTCACACGTCCGCTCCCCCTAAAGCGTCCTACCCTCACCTGGACCGTAACCCGTCCCCGTCCCCTAACCCTAACCCTAGCCCGAACCCTAACCCTAAACCTTCCCCGAAGCCTGACCCTCACCCGTCCCCTAATCCTAACCCGTACGCTTACACTAACCCGCGCCCTCACACGTCCGCTCCCCCTAAAGCGTTGTCATACCCTCACCTGGACCCTAAACCGTCCCCGTCCCCTAACCCTAACCCTAGCCCGAACCCTAAGCCTAACCCTTCCCCGAAGCCTGACCCTCACCCGTCCCCTAATCCTAACCCGTACGCTGACACTAACCCGCGCCCTCACACGTCCGCTCCCCCTAAAGCGTTGTCGTACCCTCACCTGGACCCTAAACCGTCCCCGTCCCCTAACCCTAACCCTAGCCCGAACCCTAACCCTAACCCTTACCCGAAGCCTGACCCTCATCCATCCCCTAATCCTAACCCGTACGCTGACACTAACCCACGCCCTCACACGTCCGCTCCCCCTAAAGCGTTGTCGTACCCTCACCTGGACCCTAAACCGTCCCCGTCCCCTAACCCTAACCCTAGCCCGAACCCTAACCCTATCCCTTCCCCGAGGCCTGACCCTCACCCGTCCCCTAATCCTAACCCGTACGCTGACACTAACCCGCGCCCTCACACGTCCGCTCCCCCTAAAGCTTTGTCGTACCCTCACCTGGACCCTAAACCGTCCCCGTCCCCTAACCCTAACCCTAGCCCGAACCCTAAGCCTAACCCTTCCCCGAAGCCTGACTCTCACCCGTCCCCTAATCCTAACCCGTACGCTGACACTAACCCGCGCCCTCACACGTCCGCTCCCCCTAAAGCGTTGTCGTACCCTCACCTGGACCCTAAACCGTCCCCGTCCCCTAACCCTAACCCTAGCCCGAACCCTAAGCCTAACACTTCCCCGAAGCCTGACCCTCACCCGTCCCCTCATCCTAACCCGTACGCTGACACTAACCCGCGCCCTCACACGTCCGCTCCCCCTAAAGCGTTGTCGTACCCTCACCTGGACCCTAAACCGTCCCCGTCCCCTAACCCTAACCCTAGCCCGAACCCTAACCCTAACCCTTCCCCGAAGCCTGACCCTCACCCGTCCCCTAATCCTAACCCGTACGCTGACACTAACCCGCGCCCTCACACGTCCGCTCCCCCTAAAGCGTTGTCGTACCCTCACCTGGACCCTAAACCGTCCCCGTCCCCTAACCCTAACCCTAGCCCGAACCCTAACCCTAACCCTTCCCCGAAGCCTGACCCTCACCCGTCCCCTAATCCTAACCCGTACGCTGACACTAACCCGCGCCCTCACACGTCCGCTCCCCCTAAAGCGTTGTCATACCCTCACCTGGACCCTAAACCGTCCCCGTCCCCTAACCCTAACCCTAGCCCGAACCCTAACCCTAACCCTTCCCCGAAGCCTGACCCTCACCCGTCCCCTAATCCTAAGCCTTACGCTGACACTAACCCGCGCCCTCACACGTCCGCTCCCCCTAAAGCGTTGTCGTACCCTCACCTGGACCCTAAACCGTCCCCATCCCCTAACCCTAACCGTAGCCCGAACCCTAACCCTAAACCTTCCCCGAAGCCTGACCCTCACCCGTCCCCAAATCGTAAGCTGTACGCTGACACTAACCCGCGCCCTCACACGTCCGCTCCCCCTAAAGCGTTGTCGTACCCTCACCTGGACCCTAAACCGTCCCCGTCCCCTAACCCTAACCCTAGCCCGAACCCTAACCCTAACCCTTCCCCGAAGCCTGACCCTCACCCGTCCCCTAATCCTAACCCGTACGCTGACACTAACCCGCGCCCTCACACGTCCGCTCCCCCTAAAGCGTTGTCGTACCCTCACCTGGACTCTAACCCGTCCCCGTCCCCTAACCCTAACCCTAGCCCGAAACCTAACCCTAACCCTTCCCCGAAGCCTGACCCTTACCCGTCCCCTAATCCTAACCCGTACGCTGACACTAACCCGCGCCCTCACATGTCCGCTCCCCCTAAAGAGTTGTCGTACCCTCACCTGGACCTTAAACCGTCCCCGTCCCCTAACCCTAACCCTAGCCCGAACCCTAACCCTAACCCTTCCCCGAAGCCTGACCCTCACCCGTCCCCTAATCCTAACCCGTACGCTTACACTAACCCGCGCCCTCACACGTCCGCTCCCCCTAAAGCGTTGTCGTACCCTCACCTGTACCCTAAACCGTCCCCGTCCCCTAACCCTAACCCTAGCCCGAACCCTAACCCTAACCCTTCCCCGAAGCCTGACCCTCACCCGTCCCCTAATCCTAACCCGTACGCTGACACTAACCCGCGCCCTCACACGTCCGCTCCCCCTAAAGCGTTGTCGTACCCTCACCTGGACCCTAAACCGTCCCCGTCCCCTAACCCTAACCCTAGCCCGAACCCTAACCCTAACCCTTCCCCGAAGCCTGACCCTCACCCGTCCCCTAATCCTAACCCGTACGCTGACACTAACCCGCGCCCTCACACGTCCGCTCCCCCTAAAGCGTTGTCGTACCCTCACCTGGACCCTAAACCGTCCCCGTCCCCTAACCCTAACCCTAGCCCGAAACCTAACCCTAACCTTTCCCCGAAGCCTGACCCTCACCCGTCCCCTAATCCTAACCCGTACGCTGACACTAACCTGCGCCCTCACACGTCCGCTCCCCCTAAAGCGTTGTCGTACCCTCACCTGGACCCTAAACCGTCCCCGTCCCCTAACCCTAACCCTAGCCCGAACCCTAACCCTAACCCTTCCCCGAAGCCTGACCCTCACCCGTCCCCTAATCCTAACCCGTACGCTGACACTAACCCGCGCCCTCACACGTCCGCTCCCCCTAAAGCGTTGTCGTACCCTCACCAGGACCCTAAACCGTCCCCGTCCCCTAACCCTAACCCTAGCCCGAACCCTAACCCTAACCCTTCCCCGAAGCCTGACCCTCACCCGTCCCCTAATCGTAACCCGTACGCTGACACTAACCCGCGCCCTCACACGTCCGCTCCCCCTAAAGCGTTGTCGTACCCTCACCTGGACCCTAAACCGTCCCCGTCCCCTAACCCTAACCCTAGCCCGAACCCTAACCCTAACCCTTCCCCGAAGCCTGACCCTCACCCGTCCCCAAATCGTAAGCCGTACGCTGACACTAACCCGCGCCCTCACACGTCCGCTCCCCCTAAAGCGTTGTCGTACCCTCACCTGGACCGTAACCCGTCCCCGTCCCCTAACCCTAACCCTAGCCCGAACCCTAACCCTAACCCTTCCCGGAAGCCTGACCCTCACCCGTCCCCTCATCCTAACCCGTACGCTGACACTAACACGCGCCCTCACACGTCCGCTCCCCCTAAAGCGTTGTCGTACCCTCACCTGGACCCTAAACCGTCCCCGTCCCCTAACCCTAACCCTAGCCCGAACCCTAACCCTAACCCTTCCCCGAAGCCTGACCCTCACCCGTCCCCTAATCCTAACCCGTACGCTGACACTAACCCGCGCCCTCACACGTCCGCTCCCCCTAAAGCGTTGTCGTACCCTCACCTGGACCCTAAACCGTCCCCGTCCCCTAACCCTAACCCTAGCCCGAACCCTAACCCTAACCCTTCCCCGAAGCCTGACACTCACCCATCCCCTAATCCTAACCCGTACGCTTACACTAACCCGCGCCCTCACACGTCCGCTCCCCCTAAAGCGTTGTCGTACCCTCACCTGGACCCTAAACTGTCCCCGTCCCCTAACCCTAACCCTAGCCCGAACCCTAACCCTAACCCTTCCCCGAAGCCTGACCCTCACCCGTCCCCTAATCCTAACCCGTACGCTGACACTAACCCGCGCCCTCACACGTCCGCTCCCCCTAAAGCGTTGTCGTACCCTCACCTGGACCCTAAACCGTCCCCGTCCCCTAACCCTAACCCTAGCCCGAAACCTAACCCTAACCCTTCCCCGAAGCCTGACCCTCACCCGTCCCCTAATCCTAACCCGTACGCTGACACTAACCCGCGCCCTCACACGTCCGCTCCCCCTAAAGCGTTGTCGTACCCTCACCTGGACCCTAAACCGTCCCCGTCCCCTAACCCTAACCCTAGCCCGAACCCTAACCCTAACCGTTCCCCGAAGCCTGACCCTCACCCGTCCCCTAATCCTAACCCGTACGCTGACACTAACTCGCGCCCTCACACGTCCGCTCCCCCTAAAGCGTTGTCGTACCCTCACCTGGACCCTAACCTGTCCCCGTCCCCTAACCCTAACCCTAGCCCGAACCCTAACCCTAACCCTTCCCCGAAGCCTGACCCTCACCCGTCCCCTAATCCTAACCCGTACGCTGACACTAACCCGCGCCCTCACACGTCCGCTCCCCCTAAAGCGTTGTCGTACCCTCACCTGGACCCTAAACCGTCCCCGTCCCCTAACCCTAACCCTAGCCCGAACCCTAACCCTAACCCTTCCCCGAAGCCTGACCCTTACCCGTCCCCTAATCCTAACCCGTAGGCTGACACTAACCCACGCCCTCACACGTCCGCTCCCCCTAAAGCGTTGTCGTACCCTCACCTGGACCCTAAACCGTCCCCGTCCCCTAACCCTAACCCTAGCCCGAACCCTAAGCCTAACCCTTCCCCGAAGCCTGACACTCACCCGTCCCCTCATCCTAACCCGTACGCTGACACTAACCCGCGCCCTCACACGTCCGCTCCCCCTAAAGCGTTGTCGTACCCTCACCTGGACCCTAAACCGTCCCCGTCCCCTAACCCTAACCCTAGCCCGAACCCTAACCCTAACCCTTCCCCGAAGCCTGACCCTCACCCGTCCCCTAATCCTAACCCGTACGCTGACACTAACCCGCGCCCTCACACGTCCGCTCCCCCTAAAGCGTTGTCGTACCCTCACCTGGACCCTAAACCATCCCCGTCCCCTAACCCTAACCCTAGCCCGAACCCTAAACCTAACCCTTCCCCGAAGCCTGACCCTCACCCGTCCCCTAATCCTAACCCGTACGCTGACACTAACCCGCGCCCTCACACGTCCGCTCCCCCTAAAGCGTTGTCCTACCCTCACCTGGACCCTAACCCGTCCCCGTCCCCTAACCCTAACCCTATCCCGAAACCTAACCCTAACCTTTCCCCGAAGCCTGACCCTCACCCGTCCCCTAATCCTAACCCGTACGCTGACACTAACCTGCGCCCTCACACATCCGCTCCCCCTAAAGCGTTGTCGTACCCTCACCTGGACCCTAAACCATCCCCGTCCCCTAACCCTAACCCTAGCCCGAACCCTAACCCTAACCCTTCCCCGAAGCCTGACCCTCACCCGTCCCCTAATCCTAACCCGTACGCTGACACTAACCCGCGCCCTCACACGTCCGCTCCCCCTAAAGCGTTGTCGTACCCTCACCTGGACCCTAACCCGTCCCCGTCCCCTAACCCTAACCCTAGCCCGAAACCTAACCCTAACACTTCCCCGAAGCCTGACCCTCACCCGTCCCCTAATCCTAACCCGTACGCTGACACTAACCCGCGCCCTCACACGTCCGCTCCCCCTAAAGCGTTGTCGTACCCTCACCTGGACCCTAAACCGTCCCCGTCCCCTAACCCTAACCCTAGCCCGAACCCTAACCCTAACCCTTCCCCGAAGCCTGACCCTCACCCGTCCCCTAATCCTAACCGGTAGGCTGACACTAACCCACGCCCTCACACGTCCGCTCCCCCTAAAGCGTTGTCGTACCCTCACCTGGACCCTAAACCGTCCCCGTCCCCTAACCCTAACCCTAGCCCGAACCCTAACACTATCCCTTCCCCGAAGCCTGACCCTCACCCGTCCCCTAATCCTAACCCGTACGCTGACACTAACCCGCGCCCTCACACGTCCGCTCCCCCTAAAGCGTTGTCGTACCCTCACCTGGACCCTAAACCGTCCCCGTCCCCTAACCCTAACCCTAGCCCGAACCCTAACCCTAACCCTTCCCTGAAGCCTGACCCTCACCCGTCCCCTAATCCTAACCCGTACGCTGACACTAACCCGCGCCCTCACACGTCCGCTCCCCCTAAAGCGTTGTCGTACCCTCACCTGGACCCTAAACCGTCCCCGTCCCCTAACCCTAACCCTAGCCCGAACCCTAACCCTAACCCTTCCCCGAAGCCTGACCCTCACCCGTCCCCTAATCCTAACCCGTACGCTGACACTAACCCACGCCCTCACACGTCCGCTCCCCCTCAAGCGTTGCCGTACCCTCACCTGGACCCTAAACCGTCCCCGTCCCCTAACCCTAACCCTAGCCCGAAACCTAACCCTATCCCTTCCCCGAAGCCTGACCCTCACCCGTCCCCTAATCCTAACCCGTACGCTGACACTAACCCGCGCCCTCACACGTCCGCTCCCCCTAAAGCGTTGTCGTACCCTCACCTGGACCCTAAACCGTCCCCGTCCCCTAACCCTAACCCTAGCCCGAACCCTAAGCCTAACCCTTCCCCGAAGCCTGACTCTCACCCGTCCCCTAATCCTAACCCGTACGCTGACACTAACCCGCGCCCTCACACGTCCGCTCCCCCTAAAGCGTTGTCGTACCCTCACCTGGACCCTAAACCGTCCCCGTCCCCTAACCCTAACCCTAGCCCGAACCCTAAGCCTAACACTTCCCCGAAGCCTGACCCTCACCCGTCCCCTCATCCTAACCCGTACGCTGACACTAACCCGCGCCCTCACACGTCCGCTCCCCCTAAAGCGTTGTCGTAACCTCACCTGGACCCTAAACCGTCCCCGTCCCCTAACCCTAACCCTAGCCCGAACCCTAACCCTAACCCTTCCCCGAAGCCTGACCCTCACCCGTCCCCTAATCCTAACCCGTACGCTGACACTAACCCGCGCCCTCACACGTCCGCTCCCCCTCAAGCGTTGTCGTACCCTCACCTGGACCCTAAACCGTCCCCGTCCCCTAACCCTAACCCTAGCCCGAACCCTAACCCTAACCCTTCCCCGAAGCCTGACCCTCACCCGTCCCCTAATCCTAACCCGTACGCTGACACTAACCCGCGCCCTCACACGTCCGCTCCCCCTAAAGCGTTGTCCTACCCTCACCTGGACCCTAAACCGTCCCCGTCCCCTAACCCTAACCCTAGCCCGAACCCTAACCCTAACCCTTCCCCGAAGCCTGACCCTCACCCGTCCCCTAATCCTAAGCCTTACGCTGACACTAACCCGCGCCCTCACACGTCCGCTCCCCATAAAGCGTTGTCGTACCCTCACCTGGACCCTAAACCGTCCCCGTCCCCTAACCCTAACCGTAGCCCGAACCCTAACCCTAACCCTTCCCAGAAGCCTGACCCTCACCCGTCCCCAAATCGTAAGCCGTACGCTGACACTAACCCGCGCCCTCACACGTCCGCTCCCCCTAAAGCGTTGTCGTACCCTCACCTGGACCCTAAACCGTCCCCGTCCCCTAACCCTAACCCTAGCCCGAACCCTAACCCTAACCCTTCCCCGAAGCCTGACCCTCACCCGTCCCCTAATCCTAACCCGTACGCTGACACTAACCCGCGCCCTCACACGTCCGCTCCCCCTAAAGCGTTGTCGTACCCTCACCTGGACCCTAACCCGTCCCCGTCCCCTAACCCTAACCCTAGCCCGAAACCTAACCCTAACCCTTCCCCGAAGCCTGACCCTCACCCGTCCCCTAATCCTAACCCGTACGCTGACACTAACCCGCGCCCTCACACGTCCGCTCCCCCTAAAGAGTTGTCGTACCCTCACCTGGACCCTAAACCGTCCCCGTCCCCTAACCCTAACCCTAGCCCGAACCCTAACCCTAACCCTTCCCCGAAGCCTGACCCTCACCCGTCCCCTAATCCTAACCCGTACGCTTACACTAACCCGCGCCCTCACACGTCCGCTCCACCTAAAGCGTTGTCGTACCCTCACCTGGACCCTAAACCGTCCCCGTGCCCTAACCCTAACCCTAGCCCGAACCCTAACCCTAACCCTTCCCCGAAGCCTGACCCTCACCCGTCCCCTAATCCTAACCCGTACGCTGACATTAACCCGCGCCCTCACACGTCCGCTCCCCCTAAAGCGTTGTCGTACCCTCACCTGGACCCTAAACCGTCCCCGTCCCCTAACCCTAACCCTAGCCCGAACCCTAACCCTAACCCTTCCCCGAAGCCTGACCCTCACCCGTCCCCTAATCCTAACCCGTACGCTGACACTAACCCGCGCCCTCACACGTCCGCTCCCCCTAAAGCGTTGTCGTACCCTCACCTGGACCCTAACCCGTCCCCGTCCCCTAACCCTAACCCTAGCCCGAAACCTAACCCTAACCTTTCCCCGAAGCCTGACCCTCACCCGTCCCCTAATCCTAACCCGTACGCTAACACTAACCCGCGCCCTCACACGTCCGCTCCCCCTAAAGCGTTGTCGTACCCTCACCTGGACCCTAAACCATCCCCGTCCCCTAACCCTAACCCTAGCCCGAACCCTAACCCTAACCCTTCCCCGAAGCCTGACCCTCACCCGTCCCCTAATCCTAACCCGTACGCTGACACTAACCCGCGCCCTCACACGTCCGCTCACCCTAAAGCGTTGTCGTACCCTCACCAGGACCCTAAACCGTCCCCGTCCCCTAACCCTAACCCTAGCCCGAACCCTAACCCTAACCCTTCCCCGAAGCCTGACCCTCACCCGTCCCCTAATCGTAACCCGTACGCTGACACTAACCCGCGCCCTCACACGTCCGCTCCCCCTAAAGCGTTGTCGTACCCTCAACTGGACCCTAAACCGTCCCCGTCCCCTAACCCTAACCCTAGCCCGAACCCTAACCCTAACCCTTCCCCGAAGCCTGACCCTCACCTGTCCCCTAATCCTAACCCGTAGGCTGACACTAACCCACGCCCTCACACGTCCGCTCCCCCTAAAGCGTTGTCGTACCCTCACCTGGACCCTAAACCGTCCCCGTCCCCTAACCCTAACCCTAGCCCGAACCCTAACCCTATCCCTTCCCCGAAGCCTGACCCTCACCCGTCCCCTAATCCTAACCCGTACGCTGACACTAACCCGCGCCCTCACACGTCCGCTCCCCCTAAAGCATTGTCGTACCCTCACCTGGACCCTAAACCGTCCCCGTCCCCTAACCCTAACCCTAGCCCGAACCCTAACCCTAACCCTTCCCCGAAGCCTGACCCTCACCCGTCCCCTAATCCTAACCCGTACGCTGACACTAACCCGCGCCCTCACACGTCCGCTCCCCCTAAAGCGTTGTCGTACCCTCACCAGGACCCTAAACCGTCCCCGTCCCCTAACCCTAACCCTAGTCCGAACCCTAACCCTAACCCTTCCCCGAAGCCTGACCCTCAACCGTCCCCTAATCGTAACCCGTACGCTGACACTAACCCGCGCCCTCACACGTCCGCTCCCCCTAAAGCGTTGTCGTACCCTCACCTGGACCCTAAACCGTCCCCGTGCCCTAACCCTAACCCTAGCCCGAACCCTAACCCTAACCCTTCCCCGAAGCCTGACCCTCACCCGTCCCCAAATCGTAAGCCGTACGCTGACACTAACCAGCGCCCTCACACGTCCGCTCCCCCTAAAGCGTCCTACCCTCACCTGGACCGTAACCCGTCCCCGTCCCCTAACCCTAACCCTAGCCCGAACCCTAACCCTATCCCTTCCCCGAAGCCTGACCCTCACCCGTCCCCTAATCCTAACCCGTACGCTGACACTAACCCGCGCCCTCACACGTCCGCTCCCCCTAAAGCGTTGTCGTACCCTCACCTGGACCCTAAACCGTCCCCGTCCCCTAACCCTAACCCTAGCCCGAACCCTAACCCTAACCCTTTCCCGAAGCCTGACCCTCACCCGTCCCCTAATCCTAACCCGTACGCTGACACTAACCCGCGCCCTCACACGTCCGCTCCCCCTAAAGCGTTGTCGTACCCTCACCTGGACCCTAACCCGTCCCCGTCCCCTAACCCTAACCCTAGCCCGAAACCTAACCCTAACCTTTCCCCGAAGCCTGACCCTCACCCGTCCCCTAATCCTAACCCGTACGCTGACACTAACCCGCGCCCTCACACGTCCGCTCCCCCTAAAGCGTTGTCGTACCCTCACCTGGACCCTAAACCATACCCGTCCCCTAACCCTAACCCTAGCCCGAACCCTAACCCTAACCCTTCCCCGAAGCCTGACCCTCACCCGTCCCCTAATCCTAACCCGTACGCTGACACTAACCCGCGCCCTCACACGTCCGCTCCCCCTAAAGCGTTGTCGTACCCTCACCAGGACCCTAAACCGTCCCCGTCCCCTAACCCTAACCCTAGCCCGAACCCTAACCCTAACCCTTCCCCGAAGCCTGACCCTCACCCGTCCCCTAATCGTAACCCGTACGCTGACACTAACCCGCGCCCTCACACATCCGCTCCCCCTAAAGCGTTGTCGTACCCTCACCTGGACCCTAAACCGTCCCCGTCCCCTAAGCCTAACCCTAGCCCGAACGCTAACCCTAACCCTTCCCCGAAGCCTGACCCTCACCCGTCCCCTAATCCTAACCCGTAGGCTGACACTAACCCACGCCCTCACACGTCCGCTCCCCCTAAAGCGTTGTCGTACCCTCACCTGGACCCTAAACCGTCCCCGTCCCCTAACCCTAACCCTAGCCCGAAACCTAACCCTATCCCTTCCCCGAAGCCTGACCCTCACCCGTCCCCTAATCCTAACCCGTACGCTGACACTAAACCGCGCCCTCACACGTCCGCTCCCCCTAAAGCATTGTCTTACCCTCACCTGGACCCTAAACCGTCCCCGTCCCCTAACCCTAACCCTAGCCCGAACCCTAACCCTAACCCTTCCCCGAAGCCTGACCCTCACCCGTCCCCTAATCCTAACCCGTACGCTGACACTAACCCGCGCCCTCACACATCCGCTCCCCCAAAGCGTTGTCGTACCCTCACCAGGACCCTAAACCGTCCCCGTCCCCTAACCCTAACCCTAGCCCGAACCCTAACCCTAACCCTTCCCCGAAGCCTGACCCTCACCCGTCCCCTAATCGTAACCCGTACGCTGACACTAACCCGCGCCCTCACACGTCCGCTCCCCCTAAAGCGTTGTCGTACCCTCACCTGGACCCTAAACCGTCCCCGTCCCCTAACCCTAACCCTAGCCCGAACCCTAACCCTAACCCTTCCCCGAAGCCTGACCCTCACCCGTCCCCAAATCGTAAGCCGTACGCTGACACTAACCAGCGCCCTCACACGTCCGCTCCCCCTAAAGCGTCCTACCCTCACCTGGACCGTAACCCGTCCCCGTCCCCTAACCCTAACCCTAGCCCGAACCCTAACCCTAAACCTTCCCCGAAGCCTGACCCTCACCCGTCCCCTAATCCTAACCCGTACGCTTACACTAACCCGCGCCCTCACACGTCCGCTCCCCCTAAAGCGTTGTCATACCCTCACCTGGACCCTAAACCGTCCCCGTCCCCTAACCCTAACCCTAGCCCGAACCCTAAGCCTAACCCTTCCCCGAAGCCTGACCCTCACCCGTCCCCTAATCCTAACCCGTACGCTGACACTAACCCGCGCCCTCACACGTCCGCTCCCCCTAAAGCGTTGTCGTACCCTCACCTGGACCCTAAACCGTCCCCGTCCCCTAACCCTAACCCTAGCCCGAACCCTAACCCTAACCCTTACCCGAAGCCTGACCCTCACCCATCCCCTAATCCTAACCCGTACGCTGACACTAACCCACGCCCTCACACGTCCGCTCCCCCTAAAGCGTTGTCGTACCCTCACCTGGACCCTAAACCGTCCCCGTCCCCTAACCCTAACCCTAGCCCGAACCCTAACCCTATCCCTTCCCCGAAGCCTGACCCTCACCCGTCCCCTAATCCTAACCCGTACGCTGACACTAACCCGCGCCCTCACACGTCCGCTCCCCCTAAAGCTTTGTCGTACCCTCACCTGGACCCTAAACCGTCCCCGTCCCCTAACCCTAACCCTAGCCCGAACCCTAAGCCTAACCCTTCCCCGAAGCCTGACTCTCACCCGTCCCCTAATCCTAACCCGTACGCTGACACTAACCCGCGCCCTCACACGTCCGCTCCCCCTAAAGCGTTGTCGTACCCTCACCTGGACCCTAAACCGTCCCCGTCCCCTAACCCTAACCCTAGCCCGAACCCTAAGCCTAACACTTCCCCGAAGCCTGACCCTCACCCGTCCCCTCATCCTAACCCGTACGCTGACACTAACCCGCGCCCTCACACGTCCGCTCCCCCTAAAGCGTTGTCGTACCCTCACCTGGACCCTAAACCGTCCCCGTCCCCTAACCCTAACCCTAGCCCGAACCCTAACCCTAAACCTTCCCCGAAGCCTGACCCTCACCCGTCCCCTAATCCTAACCCGTACGCTGACACTAACCCGCGCCCTCACACGTCCGCTCCCCCTAAAGCGTTGTCGTACCCTCACCTGGACCCTAAACCGTCCCCGTCCCCTAACCCTAACCCTAGCCCGAACCCTAACCCTAACCCTTCCCCGAAGCCTGACCCTCACCCGTCCCCTAATCCTAACCCGTACGCTGACACTAACCCGCGCCCTCACACGTCCGCTCCCCCTAAAGCGTTGTCGTACCCTCACCTGGACCCTAAACCGTCCCCATCCCCTAACCCTAACCGTAGCCCGAACCCTAACCCTAAACCTTCCCCGAAGCCTGACCCTCACCCGTCCCCAAATCGTAAGCCGTACGCTGACACTAACCCGCGCCCTCACACGTCCGCTCCCCCTAAAGCGTTGTCCTACCCTCACCTGGACCCTAAACCGTCCCCGTCCCCTAACCCTAACCCTAGCCCGAACCCTAACCCTAACCCTTCCCCGAAGCCTGACCCTCACCCGTCCCCTAATCCTAAGCCTTACGCTGACACTAACCCGCGCCCTCACACGTCCGCTCCCCCTAAAGCGTTGTCGTACCCTCACCTGGACCCTAAACCGTCCCCATCCCCTAACCCTAACCGTAGCCCGAACCCTAACCCTAAACCTTCCCCGAAGCCTGACCCTCACCCGTCCCCAAATCGTAAGCCGTACGCTGACACTAACCCGCGCCCTCACACGTCCGCTCCCCCTAAAGCGTTGTCGTACCCTCACCTGGACCCTAAACCGTCCCCGTCCCCTAACCCTAACCCTAGCCCGAACCCTAACCCTAAACCTTCCCCGAAGCCTGACCCTCACCCGTCCCCTAATCCTAACCCGTACGCTTACACTAACCCGCGCCCTCACACGTCCGCTCCCCCTAAAGCGTTGTCATACCCTCACCTGGACCCTAAACCGTCCCCGTCCCCTAACCCTAACCCTAGCCCGAACCCTAAGCCTAACCCTTCCCCGAAGCCTGACCCTCACCCGTCCCCTAATCCTAACCCGTACGCTGACACTAACCCGCGCCCTCACACGTCCGCTCCCCCTAAAGCGTTGTCGTACCCTCACCTGGACCCTAAACCGTCCCCGTCCCCTAACCCTAACCCTAGCCCGAACCCTAACCCTAACCCTTACCCGAAGCCTGACCCTCACCCATCCCCTAATCCTAACCCGTACGCTGACACTAACCCACGCCCTCACACGTCCGCTCCCCCTAAAGCGTTGTCGTACCCTCACCTGGACCCTAAACCGTCCCCGTCCCCTAACCCTAACCCTAGCCCGAACCCTAACCCTATCCCTTCCCCGAAGCCTGACCCTCACCCGTCCCCTAATCCTAACCCGTACGCTGACACTAACCCGCGCCCTCACACGTTCGCTCCCCCTAAAGCTTTGTCGTACCCTCACCTGGACCCTAAACCGTCCCCGTCCCCTAACCCTAACCCTAGCCCGAACCCTAAGCCTAACCCTTCCCCGAAGCCTGACTCTCACCCGTCCCCTAATCCTAACCCGTACGCTGACACTAACCCGCGCCCTCACACGTCCGCTCCCCCTAAAGCGTTGTCGTACCCTCACCTGGACCCTAAACCGTCCCCGTCCCCTAACCCTAACCCTAGCCCGAACCCTAAGCCTAACACTTCCCCGAAGCCTGACCCTCACCCGTCCCCTCATCCTAACCCGTACGCTGACACTAACCCGCGCCCTCACACGTCCGCTCCCCCTAAAGCGTTGTCGTACCCTCACCTGGACCCTAAACCGTCCCCGTCCCCTAACCCTAACCCTAGCCCGAACCCTAACCCTAACCCTTCCCCGAAGCCTGACCCTCACCCGTCCCCTAATCCTAACCCGTACGCTGACACTAACCCGCGCCCTCACACGTCCGCTCCCCCTAAAGCGTTGTCGTACCCTCACCTGGACCCTAAACCGTCCCCGTCCCCTAACCCTAACCCTAGCCCGAACCCTAACCCTAACCCTTCCCCGAAGCCTGACCCTCACCCGTCCCCTAATCCTAACCCGTACGCTGACACTAACCCGCGCCCTCACACGTCCGCTCCCCCTAAAGCGTTGTCGTACCCTCACCTGGACCCTAAACCGTCCCCATCCCCTAACCCTAACCGTAGCCCGAACCCTAACCCTAAACCTTCCCCGAAGCCTGACCCTCACCCGTCCCCAAATCGTAAGCCGTACGCTGACACTAACCCGCGCCCTCACACGTCCGCTCCCCCTAAAGCGTTGTCCTACCCTCACCTGGACCCTAAACCGTCCCCGTCCCCTAACCCTAACCCTAGCCCGAACCCTAACCCTAACCCTTCCCCGAAGCCTGACCCTCACCCGTCCCCTAATCCTAAGCCTTACGCTGACACTAACCCGCGCCCTCACACGTCCGCTCCCCCTAAAGCGTTGTCGTACCCTCACCTGGACCCTAAACCGTCCCCATCCCCTAACCCTAACCGTAGCCCGAACCCTAACCCTAAACCTTCCCCGAAGCCTGACCCTCACCCGTCCCCAAATCGTAAGCCGTACGCTGACACTAACCCGCGCCCTCACACGTCCGCTCCCCCTAAAGCGTTGTCGTACCCTCACCTGGACCCTAAACCGTCCCCGTCCCCTAACCCTAACCCTAGCCCGAACCCTAACCCTAACCCTTCCCCGAAGCCTGACCCTCACCCGTCCCCTAATCCTAACCCGTACGCTGACACTAACCCGCGCCCTCACACGTCCGCTCCCCCTAAAGCGTTGTCGTACCCTCACCTGGACCCTAACCCGTCCCCGTCCCCTAACCCTAACCCTAGCCCGAAACCTAACCCTAACCCTTCCCCGAAGCCTGACCCTTACCCGTCCCCTAATCCTAACCCGTACGCTGACACTAACCCGCGCCCTCACACGTCCGCTCCCCCTAAAGAGTTGTCGTACCCTCACCTGGACCTTAAACCGTCCCCGTCCCCTAACCCTAACCCTAGCCCGAACCCTAACCCTAACCCTTCCCCGAAGCCTGACCCTCACCCGTCCCCTAATCCTAACCCGTACGCTTACACTAACCCGCGCCCTCACACGTCCGCTCCCCCTAAAGCGTTGTCGTACCCTCACCTGGACCCTAAACCGTCCCCGTCCCCTAACCCTAACCCTAGCCCGAACCCTAACCCTAACCCTTCCCCGAAGCCTGACCCTCACCCGTCCCCTAATCCTAACCCGTACGCTGACACTAACCCGCGCCCTCACACGTCCGCTCCCCCTAAAGCGTTGTCGTACCCTCACCTGGACCCTAAACCGTCCCCGTCCCCTAACCCTAACCCTAGCCCGAACCCTAACCCTAACCCTTCCCCGAAGCCTGACCCTCACCCGTCCCCTAATCCTAACCCGTACGCTGACACTAACCCGCGCCCTCACACGTCCGCTCCCCCTAAAGCGTTGTCGTACCCTCACCTGGACCCTAAACCGTCCCCGTCCCCTAACCCTAACCCTAGCCCGAAACCTAACCCTAACCTTTCCCCGAAGCCTGACCCTCACCCGTCTCCTAATCCTAACCCGTACGCTGACACTAACCTGCGCCCTCACACGTCCGCTCCCCCTAAAGCGTTGTCGTACCCTCACCTGGACCCTAAACCATCCCCGTCCCCTAACCCTAACCCTAGCCCGAACCCTAACCCTAACCCTTCCCCGAAGCCTGACCCTCACCCGTCCCCTAATCCTAACCCGTACGCTGACACTAACCCGCGCCCTCACACGTCCGCTCCCCCTAAAGCGTTGTCGTACCCTCACCAGGACCCTAAACCGTCCCCGTCCCCTAACCCTAACCCTAGCCCGAACCCTAACCCTAACCCTTCCCCGAAGCCTGACCCTCACCCGTCCCCTAATCGTAACCCGTACGCTGACACTAACCCGCGCCCTCACACGTCCGCTCCCCCTAAAGCGTTGTCGTACCCTCACCTGGACCCTAAACCGTCCCCGTCCCCTAACCCTAACCCTAGCCCGAACCCTAACCCTAACCCTTCCCCGAAGCCTGACCCTCACCCGTCCCCAAATCGTAAGCCGTACGCTGACACTAACCCGCGCCCTCACACGTCCGCTCCCCCTAAAGCGTTGTCCTACCCTCACCTGGACCGTAACCCGTCCCCGTCCCCTAACCCTAACCCTAGCCCGAACCCTAACCCTAACCCTTCCCGGAAGCCTGACCCTCACCCGTCCCCTCATCCTAACCCGTACGCTGACACTAACACGCGCCCTCACACGTCCGCTCCCCCTAAAGCGTTGTCGTACCCTCACCTGGACCCTAAACCGTCCCCGTCCCCTAACCCTAACCCTAGCCCGAACCCTAACCCTAACCCTTCCCCGAAGCCTGACCCTCACCCGTCCCCTAATCCTAACCCGTACGCTGACACTAACCCGCGCCCTCACACGTCCGCTCCCCCTAAAGCGTTGTCGTACCCTCACCTGGACCCTAAACCGTCCCCGTCCCCTAACCCTAACCCTAGCCCGAACCCTAACCCTAACCCTTCCCCGAAGCCTGACACTCACCCGTCCCCTAATCCTAACCCGTACGCTTACACTAACCCGCGCCCTCACACGTCCGCTCCCCCTAAAGCGTTGTCGTACCCTCACCTGGACCCTAAACTGTCCCCGTCCCCTAACCCTAACCCTAGCCCGAACCCTAACCCTAACCCTTCCCCGAAGCCTGACCCTCACCCGTCCCCTAATCCTAACCCGTACGCTGACACTAACCCGCGCCCTCACACGTCCGCTCCCCCTAAAGCGTTGTCGTACCCTCACCTGGACCCTAAACCGTCCCCGTCCCCTAACCCTAACCCTAGCCCGAAACCTAACCCTAACCCTTCCCCGAAGCCTGACCCTCACCCGTCCCCTAATCCTAACCCGTACGCTGACACTAACCCGCGCCCTCACACGTCCGCTCCCCCTAAAGCGTTGTCGTACCCTCACCTGGACCCTAAACCGTCCCCGTCCCCTAACCCTAACCCTAGCCCGAACCCTAACCCTAACCCTTCCCCGAAGCCTGACCCTCACCCGTCCCCTAATCCTAACCCGTACGCTGACACTAACCCGCGCCCTCACACGTCCGCTCCCCCTAAAGCGTTGTCGTACCCTCACCTGGACCCTAACCCGTCCCCGTCCCCTAACCCTAACCCTAGCCCGAACCCTAACCCTAACCCTTCCCCGAAGCCTGACCCTCACCCGTCCCCTAATCCTAACCCGTACGCTGACACTAACCCGCGCCCTCACACGTCCGCTCCCCCTAAAGCGTTGTCGTACCCTCACCTGGACCCTAAACCGTCCCCGTCCCCTAACCCTAACCCTAGCCCGAACCCTAACCCTAACCCTTCCCCGAAGCCTGACCCTTACCCGTCCCCTAATCCTAACCCGTAGGCTGACACTAACCCACGCCCTCACACGTCCGCTCCCCCTAAAGCGTTGTCGTACCCTCACCTGGACCCTAAACCGTCCCCGTCCCCTAACCCTAACCCTAGCCCGAACCCTAAGCCTAACCCTTCCCCGAAGCCTGACACTCACCCGTCCCCTCATCCTAAACCGTACGCTGACACTAACCCGCGCCCTCACACGTCCGCTCCCCCTAAAGCGTTGTCGTACCCTCACCTGGACCCTAAACCGTCCCCGTCCCCTAACCCTAACCCTAGCCCGAACCCTAACCCTAACCCTTCCCCGAAGCCTGACCCTCACCCGTCCCCTAATCCTAACCCGTACGCTGACACTAACCCGCGCCCTCACACGTCCGCTCCCCCTAAAGCGTTGTCGTACCCTCACCTGGACCCTAAACCATCCCCGTCCCCTAACCCTAACCCTAGCCCGAACCCTAACCCTAACCCTTCCCCGAAGCCTGACCCTCACCCGTCCCCTAATCCTAACCCGTACGCTGACACTAACCCGCGCCCTCACACGTCCGCTCCCTCTAAAGCGTTGTCCTACCCTCACCTGGACCCTAACCCGTCCCCGTCCCCTAACCCTAACCCTATCCCGAAACCTAACCCTAACCTTTCTCCGAAGCCTGACCCTCACCCGTCCCCTAATCCTAACCCGTACGCTGACACTAACCTGCGCCCTCACACGTCCGCTCCCCCTAAAGCGTTGTCGTACCCTCACCTGGACCCTAAACCATCCCCGTCCCCTAACCCTAACCCTAGCCCGAACCCTAACCCTAACCCTTCCCCGAAGCCTGACCCTCACCCGTCCCCTAATCCTAACCCGTACGCTGACACTAACCCGCGCCCTCACACGTCCGCTCCCCCTAAAGCGTTGTCGTACCCTCACCAGGACCCTAAACCGTCCCCGTCCCCTAACCCTAACCCTAGCCCGAACCCTAACCCTAACCCTTCCCCGAAGCCTGACCCTCACCCGTCCCCTAATCGTAACCCGTACGCTGACAGTAACCCGCGCCCTCACACATCCGCTCCCCCTAAAGCGTTGTCGTACCCTCACCTGGACCCTAAACCGTCCCCGTCCCCTAACCCTAACCCTAGCCCGAACCCTAACCCTAACCCTTCCCCGAAGCCTGACCCTCACCCGTCCCCAAATCGTAAGCCGTACGCTGACACTAACCCGCGCCCTCACACGTCCGCTCCCCCTAAAGCGTTGTCCTACCCTCACCTGGACCGTAACCCGTCCCCGTCCCCTAACCCTAACCCTAGCCCGAACCCTAACCCTAACCCTTCCCGGAAGCCTGACCCTCACCCGTCCCCTAATCCTAACCCGTACGCTGACACTAACACGCGCCCTCACACGTCTGCTCCCCCTAAAGCGTTGTCGTACCCTCACCTGGACCCTAAACCGTCCCCGTCCCCTAACCCTAACCCTAGCCCGAACCCTAACCCTAACCCTTCCCCGAAGCCTGACCCTCACCCGTCCCCTAATCCTAACCCGTACGCTTACACTAACCCGCGCCCTCACACGTCTGCTCCCCCTAAAGCGTTGTCGTACCCTCACCTGGACCCTAAACCGTCCCCGTCCCCTAACCCTAACCCTAGCCCGAACCCTAACCCTAACCCTTCCCCGAAGCCTGACCCTCACCCGTCCCCTAATCCTAACCCGTACGCTTACACTAACCCGCGCCCTCACACGTCCGCTCCCCCTAAAGCGTTGTCGTACCCTCACCTGGACCCTAAACTGTCCCCGTCCCCTAACCCTAACCCTAGCCCGAACCCTAACCCTAACCCTTCCCCGAAGCCTGACCCTCTCCCGTCCCCTAATCCTAACCCGTACGCTGACACTAACCCGCGCCCTCACACGTCCGCTCCCCCTAAAGCGTTGTCGTACCCTCACCTGGACCCTAAACCGTCCCCGTCCCCTAACCCTAACCCTAGCCCGAACCCTAACCCTAACCCTTCCCCGAAGCCTGACCCTCACCCGTCCCCTAATCCTAACCCGTACGCTGACACTAACCCGCGCCCTCACACGTCCGCTCCCCCTAAAGCGTTGTCGTACCCTCACCTGGACCCTAAACCGTCCCCGTCCCCTAACCCTAACCCTAGCCCGAACCCTAACCCTAAACCTTCCCCGAAGCCTGACCCTTACCCGTCCCCTAATCCTAACCCGTAGGCTGACACTAACCCACGCCCTCACACGTCCGCTCCCCCTAAAGCGTTGTCGTACCCTCACCTGGACCCTAAACCGTCCCCGTCCCCTAACCCTAACCCTAGCCCGAACCCTAAGCCTAACCCTTCCCCGAAGCCTGACCCTCACCCGTCCCCTCATCCTAACCCGTACGCTGACACTAACCCGCGCCCTCACACGTCCGCTCCCCCTAAAGCGTTGTAGTACCCTCACCTGGACCCTAAACCGTCCCCGTCCCCTAACCCTAACCCTAGCCCGAACCCTAACCCTAACCCTTCCCCGAAGCCTGACCCTCACCCGTCCCCTAATCCTAACCCGTACGCTGACACTAACCCACGCCCTCACACGTCCGCTCCCCCTCAAGCGTTGTCGTACCCTGACCTGGACCCTAAACCGTCCCCGTCCCCTAACCCTAACCCTAGCCCGAACCCTAACCCTAACCCTTCCCCGAAGACTGACCCTCACCCGTCCCCTAATCCTAACCCGTACGCTGACACTAACCCGCGCCCTCACACGTCCGCTCCCCCTAAAGCGTTGTCGTACCCTCACCTGGACCCTAAACCGTCCCCGTCCCCTAACCCTAACCCTAGCCCGAACCCTAACCCTAACCCTTCCCCGAAGCCTGACCCTCACCCGTCCCCTAATCCTAACCCGTACGCTGACACTAACCCGCGCCCTCACACGTCCGCTCCCCCTAAAGCGTTGTCGTACCCTCACCTGGACCCTAAACCGTCCCCGTCCCCTAACCCTAACCCTAGCCCGAACCCTAACCCTAAACCTTCCCCGAAGCCTAACCCTTACCCGTCCCCTAATCCTAACCCGTAGGCTGACACTAACCCACGCCCTCACACGTCCGCTCCCCCTAAAGCGTTGTCGTACCCTCACCTGGACCCTAAACCGTCCCCGTCCCCTAACCCTAACCCTAGCCCGAACCCTAAGCCTAACCCTTCCCCGAAGCCTGACCCTCACCCGTCCCCTCATCCTACCCCGTACGCTGACACTAACCCGCGCCCTCACACGTCCGCTCCCCCTAAAGCGTTGTAGTACCCTCACCTGGACCCTAAACCGTCCCCGTCCCCTAACCCTAACCCTAGCCCGAACCCTAACCCTAACCCTTCCCCGAAGCCTGACCCTCACCCGTCCCCTAATCCTAACCCGTACGCTGACACTAACCCGCGCCCTCACACGTCCGCTCCCCCTCAAGCGTTGTCGTACCCTGACCTGGACCCTAAACCGTCCCCGTCCCCTAACCCTAACCCTAGCCCGAACCCTAACCCTAACCCTTCCCCGAAGCCTGACCCTCACCCGTCCCCTAATCCTAACCCGTACGCTGACACTAACCCGCGCCCTCACACATCCGCTCCCCCTAAAGCGTTGTCCTACCCTCACCTGGACCCTAAACCGTCCCCGTCCCCTAACCCTAACCCTAGCCCGAACCCTAACCCTAACCCTTCCCCGAAGCCTGACCCTCACCCGTCCCCTAATCCTAAACCTTACGCTGACACTAACCCGCGCCCTCACACGTCCGCTCCCCCTAAAGCGTTGTCGTACCCTCACCTGGACCCTAAACCGTCCCCGTCCCCTAACCCTAACCCTAGCCCGAACCCAAACCCTAACCCTTCCCCGAAGCCTGACCCTCACACGTCCCCAAATCGTAAGCCGTACGCTGACACTAACCCGCGCCCTCACACGTCCGCTCCCCCTAAAGCGTTGTCCTACCCTCACCTGGACCGTAACCCGTCCCCGTCCCCTAACCCTAACCCTAGCCCGAACCCTAACCCTAACCCTTCCCCGAAGCCTGACCCTCACCCGTCCCCTAATCCTAACCCGTACGCTGACACTAACCCGCGCCCTCACACGTCCGCTCCCCCTAAAGCGTTGTCGTACCCTCACCTGGACCCTAAACCGTCCCCGTCCCCTAACCCTAACCCTAGCCCGAACCCTAACCCTAACCCTTCCCCGAAGCCTGACCCTCACCCGTCCCCTAATCCTAACCCGTACGCTGACACTAACCCGCGCCCTCACACGTCCGCTCCCCCTAAAGCGTTGTCGTACCCTCACCTGGACCCTATACCGTCCCCGTCCCCTAACCCTAACCCTAGCCCGAACCCTAAGCCTAACCCTTCCCCGAAGCCTGACCCTCACCCGTCCCCTAATCCTAACCCGTACGCTGACACTAACCCGCGCCCTCACACGTCCGCTCCCCCTAAAGCGTTGTCGTACCCTCACCTGGACCCTAAACCGTCCCCGTCCCCTAACCCTAACCCTAGCCCGAACCCTAACCCTAACCCTTCCCCGAAGCCTGACCCTCACCCGTCCCCTAATCCTAACCCGTACGCTGACACTAACCCGCGCCCTCACACGTCCGCTCCCCCTAAAGCGTTGTCCTACCCTCACCTGGACCCTAAACCGTCCCCGTCCCCTAACCCTAACCCTAGCCCGAACCCTAAGCCTAACCCTTCCCCGAAGCCTGACCCTCACCCGTCCCCTAATCCTAACCCGTACGCTGACACTAACCTGCACCCTCACACGTCCGCTCCCCCTAAAGCGTAGTCGTACCCTCACCTGGACCCTAAACCGTCCCCGTCCCCTAACCCTAACCCTAGCCCGAACCCTAACCCTAACCCTTCCCCGAACCCTGACCCTCACCCGTCCCCTAATCCTAACCCGTACGCTGACACTAACCCGCGCCCTCACACGTCCACTCCCCCTAAAGCGTTGTCGTACCCTCACCTGGACCCTAAACCGTCCCCGTCCCCTAACCCTAACCCTAGCCCGAACCCTAACCCTAACCCTTCCCCGAAGCCTGACCCTCACCCGTCCCCTAATCCTAACCCGTACGCTGACACTAACCCACGCCCTCACACGTCCGCTCCCCCTAAAGCGTTGTCGTACCCTCACCTGGACCCTAACCCGTCCCCGTCCCCTAACCCTAACCCTAGCCAGAACCCTAACCCTAACACTTCCCCGAAGCCTGACCCTCACCCGTCCCCTATTCCTAACCCGTACGCTGACACTAACCCACGCCCTCACACGTCCGCTCCCCCTAAAGCGTTGTCGTACCCTCACCTGGACCCTAAACCGTCCCCGTCCCCTAACCCTAACCCTAGCCCGAACCCTAACCCTAACCCTTCCCCGAAGCCTGACACTCACCCGTCCCCTAATCCTAACCCGTACGCTGACACTAACCCGCGCCCTCACACGTCCGCTCCCCCTAAAGCGTTGTCGTACCCTCACCTGGACCCTAAACCGTCCCCGTCCCCTAACCCTAACCCTAGCCCGAACCCTAACCCTAACCCTTCCCCGAAGCCTGACACTCACCCGTCCCCTAATTCTAACCCGTACGCTGACACTAACCCGCGCCCTCACACGTCCGCTCCCCCTAAAGCGTTGTCATACCCTCACCTGGACCATAACCCGTCCCCGTCCCCTAACCCTAACCCTAGCCCGAAACCTAACCCTAACCCTTCCCCGAAGCCTGACCCTTACACGTCCCCTAATCCTAACCGGTACGCTGACACTAACCCGCGCCCTCACTCGTCCGCTCCCCCTAAAGCGTTGTCGTACCCTCACCTGTACCCTAAACCGTCCCCGTCCCCTAACCCTAACCCTAGCCCGAACCCTAACCCTATCCCTTCCCCGAAGCCTGACCCTCACCCGTCCCCTAATCCTAACCGGTACGCTGACACTAACCCGCGCCCTCACACGTCCGCTCCCCCTAAAGCGTTGTCGTACCCTCACCTGGACCCTAAACCGTCCCCGTCCCCTAACCCTAACCCTAGCCCGAACCCTAACCCTATCCCTTCCCCGAAGCCTGACCCTCACCCGTCCCCTAATCCTAACCCGTACGCTGACACTAACCCGCGCCCTCACACGTCCGCTCCCCCTAAAGCGTTGTCGTACCCTCACCTGGACCCTAAACCGTCCCCGTCCCCTAACCCTAACCCTAGCCCGAACCCTAACCCTAACCCTTCCCCGAAGCCTGACCCTCACCCGTCCCCTAATCCTAACCCGTACGCTGACACTAACCCGCGCCCTCACACGTCCGCTCCCCCTAAAGCGTTGTCGTACCCTCACCTGGACCATAACCCGTCCCCGTCCCCTAACCCTAACCCTAGCCCGAAACCTAACCCTAACCCTTCCCCGAAGCTTGACCCTCACCCGTCCCCTAATCCTAACCGGTACGCTGACACTAACCCGCGCCCTCACACGTCCGCTCCCCCTAAAGCGTTGTCGTACCCTCACCTGGACCCTAAACCGTCCCCGTCCCCTAACCCTAACCCTAGCCCGAACCCTAACCCTATCCCTTCCCCGAAGCCTGACCCTCACCCGTCCCCTAATCCTAACCCGTACGCTGACACTAACCCGCGCCCTCACACGTCCGCTCCCCCTAAAGCGTTGTCGTACCCTCACCTGGACCCTAAACCGTCCCCGTCCCCTAACCCTAACCCTAGCCCGAACCCTAACCCTAAACCTTCCCCGAAGCCTGACCCTCACCCGTCCCCTCATCCTAACCCGTACGCTGACACTAACCCGCGCCCTCACACGTCCGCTCCCCCTAAAGCGTTGTCGTACCCTCACCTGGACCCTAAACCGTCCCCGTCCCCTAACCCTAACCCTAGCCCGAACCCTAACCCTAACCCTTCCCCGAAGCCTGACCCTCACCCGTCCCCTAATCCTAACCCGTATGCTGACACTAACCCGCGCCCTCACACGTCCGCTCCCCCTAAAGCGTTGTCGTACCCTCACCTGGACCCTAAACCGTCCCCGTCCCCTAACCCTAACCCTAGCCCGAACCCTAACCCTAACCCTTCCCCGAAGCCTGACCCTCACCCGTCCCCTCATCCTAACCCGTACGCTGACACTAACCCGCGCCCTCACACGTCCGCTCCCCCTAAATCGTTGTCGTACCCTCACCTGGACCCTAAACCGTCCCCGTCCCCTAACCCTAACCCTAGCCCGAACCCTAACCCTAACCCTTCCCCGAAGCCTGACCCTCACCCGTCCACTCATCCTAAGCCGTACGCTGACACTAAGCCGCGCCCTCACACGTCCGCTCCCCCTAAAGCGTTGTCGTACCCTCACCTGGACCCTAAACCGTCCCCGTCCCCTAACCCTAACCCTAGCCCTAACCCTAACCCTATCCCTTCCCCGAAGCCTGACCCTCACCCGTCCCCTAATCCTAACCCGTACGCTGACACTAACCCGCGCCCTCACACGTCCGCTCCCCCTAAAGCGTTGTCGTACCCTCACCTGGACCTTAAACCGTCCCCGTCCCCTAACCCTAACCCTAGCCCGAACCCTAACCCTAACCCTTCCCCGAAGCCTGACCCTCACCCGTCCCCTAATTCTAACCCGTACGCTGACACTAACCCGCGCCCTCACACGTCCGCTCCCCCTAAAGCGTTGTCGTACCCTCACCTGGACCATAACCCGTCCCCGTCCCCTAACCCTAACCCTAGCCCGAAACCTAACCCTAACCCTTCCCCGAAGCCTGACCCTCACCCGTCCCCTAATCCTAACCGGTACGCTGACACTAACCCGCGCCCTCACTCGTCCGCTCCCCTTAAAGCGTTGTCGTACCCTCACCTGGACCCTAAACCGTCCCCGTCCCCTAACCCTAACCCTAGCCCGAACCCTAACCCTATCCCTTCCCCGAAGCCTGACCCTCACCCGTCCCCTAATCCTAACCGGTACGCTGACACTAACCCGCGCCCTCACACGTCCGCTCCCCCTAAAGCGTTGTCGTACCCTCACCTGGACCCTAAACCGTCCCCGTCCCCTAACCCTAACCCTAGCCCGAACCCTAACCCTAACCCTTCCCCGAAGCCTGACCCTCACCCGTCCCCTAATCCTAACCCGTACGCTGACACTAACCCGCGCCCTCACAGGTCCGCTCCCCCTAAAGCGTTGTCGTACCCTCACCTGGACCCTAAACCGTCCCCGTCCCCTAACCCTAACCCTAGCCCGAACCCTAACCCTAACCCTTCCCCGAAGCCTGACCCTCACCCGTCCCCTAATCCTAACCCGTACGCTGACACTAACCCGCGCCCTCACACGTCCGCTCCCCCTAAAGCGTTGTCGTACCCTCACCTGGACCCTAAACCGTCCCCGTCCCCTAACCCTAACCCTAGCCCGAACCCTAACCCTAAACCTTCCCCGAAGCCTAACCCTTACCCGTCCCCTAATCCTAACCCGTAGGCTGACACTAACCCACGCCCTCACACGTCCGCTCCCCCTAAAGCGTTGTCGTACCCTCACCTGGACCCTAAACCGTCCCCGTCCCCTAACCCTAACCCTAGCCCGAACCCTAAGCCTAACCCTTCCCCGAAGCCTGACCCTCACCCGTCCCCTCATCCTACCCCGTACGCTGACACTAACCCGCGCCCTCACACGTCCGCTCCCCCTAAAGCGTTGTAGTACCCTCACCTGGACCCTAAACCGTCCCCGTCCCCTAACCCTAACCCTAGCCCGAACCCTAACCCTAACCCTTCCCCGAAGCCTGACCCTCACCCGTCCCCTAATCCTAACCCGTACGCTGACACTAACCCGCGCCCTCACACGTCCGCTCCCCCTCAAGCGTTGTCGTACCCTGACCTGGACCCTAAACCGTCCCCGTCCCCTAACCCTAACCCTAGCCCGAACCCTAACCCTAACCCTTCCCCGAAGCCTGACCCTCACCCGTCCCCTAATCCTAACCCGTACGCTGACACTAACCCGCGCCCTCACAGGTCCGCTCCCCCTAAAGCGTTGTCGTACCCTCACCTGGACCCTAAACCGTCCCCGTCCCCTAACCCTAACCCTAGCCCGAACCCTAACCCTAACCCTTCCCCGAAGCCTGACCCTCACCCGTCCCCTAATCCTAACCCGTACGCTGACACTAACCCGCGCCCTCACACGTCCGCTCCCCCTAAAGCGTTGTCGTACCCTCACCTGGACCCTAAACCGTCCCCGTCCCCTAACCCTAACCCTAGCCCGAACCCTAACCCTAAACCTTCCCCGAAGCCTGACCCTTACCCGTCCCCTAATCCTAACCCGTAGGCTGACACTAACCCACGCCCTCACACGTCCGCTCCCCCTAAAGCGTTGTCGTACCCTCACCTGGACCCTAAACCGTCCCCGTCCCCTAACCCTAACCCTAGCCCGAACCCTAAGCCTAACCCTTCCCCGAAGCCCGACCCTCACCCGTCCCCTCATCCTAACCCGTACGCTGACACTAACCCGCGCCCTCACACGTCCGCTCCCCCTAAAGCGTTGTAGTACCCTCACCTGGACCCTAAACCGTCCCCGTCCCCTAACCCTAACCCTAGCCCGAACCCTAACCCTAACCCTTCCCCGAAGCCTGACCCTCACCCGTCCCCTAATCCTAACCCGTACGCTGACACTAACCCACGCCCTCACACGTCCGCTCCCCCTCAAGCGTTGTCGTACCTGACCTGGACCCTAAACCGTCCCCGTCCCCTAACCCTAACCCTAGCCCGAACCCTAAGCCTAACCCTTCCCCGAAGACTGACCCTCACCCGTCCCCTAATCCTAACCCGTACGCTGACACTAACCCGCGCCCTCACACGTCCGCTCCCCCTAAAGCGTTGTCGTACCCTCACCTGGACCCTAAACCGTCCCCGTCCCCTAACCCTAACCCTAGCCCGAACCCTAACCCTAACCCTTCCCCGAAGCCTGACCCTCACCCGTCCCCTAATCCTAACCCGTACGCTGACACTAACCCGCGCCCTCACACGTCCGCTCCCCCTAAAGCGTTGTCGTACCCTCACCTGGACCCTAAACCGTCCCCGTCCCCTAACCCTAACCCTAGCCCGAACCCTAACCCTAAACCTTCCCCGAAGCCTAACCCTTACCCGTCCCCTAATCCTAACCCGTAGGCTGACACTAACCCACGCCCTCACACGTCCGCTCCCCCTAAAGCGTTGTCGTACCCTCACCTGGACCCTAAACCGTCCCCGTCCCCTAACCCTAACCCTAGCCCGAACCCTAAGCCTAACCCTTCCCCGAAGCCCGACCCTCACCCGTCCCCTCATCCTACCCCGTACGCTGACACTAACCCGCGCCCTCACACGTCCGCTCCCCCTAAAGCGTTGTAGTACCCTCACCTGGACCCTAAACCGTCCCCGTCCCCTAACCCTAACCCTAGCCCGAACCCTAACCCTAACCCTTCCCCGAAGCCTGACCCTCACCCGTCCCCTAATCCTAACCCGTACGCTGACACTAACCCACGCCCTCACACGTCCGCTCCCCCTCAAGCGTTGTCGTACCTGACCTGGACCCTAAACCGTCCCCGTCCCCTAACCCTAACCCTAGCCCGAACCCTAAGCCTAACCCTTCCCCGAAGACTGACCCTCACCCGTCCCCTAATCCTAACCCGTACGCTGACACTAACCCGCGCCCTCACACGTCCGCTCCCCCTAAAGCGTTGTCGTACCCTCACCTGGACCCTAAACCGTCCCCGTCCCCTAACCCTAACCCTAGCCCGAACCCTAACCCTAACCCTTCCCCGAAGCCTGACCCTCACCCGTCCCCTAATCCTAACCCGTACGCTGACACTAACCCGCGCCCTCACACGTCCGCTCCCCCTAAAGCGTTGTCGTACCCTCACCTGGACCCTAAACCGTCCCCGTCCCCTAACCCTAACCCTAGCCCGAACCCTAACCCTAAACCTTCCCCGAAGCCTAACCCTTACCCGTCCCCTAATCCTAACCCGTAGGCTGACACTAACCCACGCCCTCACACGTCCGCTCCCCCTAAAGCGTTGTCGTACCCTCACCTGGACCCTAAACCGTCCCCGTCCCCTAACCCTAACCCTAGCCCGAACCCTAAGCCTAACCCTTCCCCGAAGCCTGACCCTCACCCGTCCCCTCATCCTACCCCGTACGCTGACACTAACCCGCGCCCTCACACGTCCGCTCCCCCTAAAGCGTTGTAGTACCCTCACCTGGACCCTAAACCGTCCCCGTCCCCTAACCCTAACCCTAGCCCGAACCCTAACCCTAACCCTTCCCCGAAGCCTGACCCTCACCCGTCCCCTAATCCTAACCCGTACGCTGACACTAACCCGCGCCCTCACACGTCCGCTCCCCCTCAAGCGTTGTCGTACCCTGACCTGGACCCTAAACCGTCCCCGTCCCCTAACCCTAACCCTAGCCCGAACCCTAACCCTAACCCTTCCCCGAAGCCTGACCCTCACCCGTCCCCTAATCCTAACCCGTACGCTGACACTAACCCGCGCCCTCACACATCCGCTCCCCCTAAAGCGTTGTCCTACCCTCACCTGGACCCTAAACCGTCCCCGTCCCCTAACCCTAACCCTAGCCCGAACCCTAACCCTAACCCTTCCCCGAAGCCTGACCCTCACCCGTCCCCTAATCCTAAACCTTACGCTGACACTAACCCGCGCCCTCACACGTCCGCTCCCCCTAAAGCGTTGTCGTACCCTCACCTGGACCCTAAACCGTCCCCGTCCCCTAACCCTAACCCTAGCCCGAACCCAAACCCTAACCCTTCCCCGAAGCCTGACCCTCACACGTCCCCAAATCGTAAGCCGTACGCTGACACTAACCCGCGCCCTCACACGTCCGCTCCCCCTAAAGCGTTGTCCTACCCTCACCTGGACCGTAACCCGTCCCCGTCCCCTAACCCTAACCCTAGCCCGAACCCTAACCCTAACCCTTCCCCGAAGCCTGACCCTCACCCGTCCCCTAATCCTAACCCGTACGCTGACACTAACCCGCGCCCTCACACGTCCGCTCCCCCTAAAGCGTTGTCGTACCCTCACCTGGACCCTAAACCGTCCCCGTCCCCTAACCCTAACCCTAGCCCGAACCCTAACCCTAACCCTTCCCCGAAGCCTGACCCTCACCCGTCCCCTAATCCTAACCCGTACGCTGACACTAACCCGCGCCCTCACACGTCCGCTCCCCCTAAAGCGTTGTCGTACCCTCACCTGGACCCTATACCGTCCCCGTCCCCTAACCCTAACCCTAGCCCGAACCCTAAGCCTAACCCTTCCCCGAAGCCTGACCCTCACCCGTCCCCTAATCCTAACCCGTACGCTGACACTAACCCGCGCCCTCACACGTCCGCTCCCCCTAAAGCGTTGTCCTCCCCTCACCTGGACCCTAAACCGTCCCCGTCCCCTAACCCTAACCCTAGCCCGAACCCTAAGCCTAACCCTTCCCCGAAGCCTGACCCTCACCCGTCCCCTAATCCTAACCCGTACGCTGACACTAACCTGCACCCTCACACGTCCGCTCCCCCTAAAGCGTAGTCGTACCCTCACCTGGACCCTAAACCGTCCCCGTCCCCTAACCCTAACCCTAGCCCGAACCCTAACCCTAACCCTTCCCCGAACCCTGACCCTCACCCGTCCCCTAATCCTAACCCGTACGCTGACACTAACCCGCGCCCTCACACGTCCACTCCCCCTAAAGCGTTGTCGTACCCTCACCTGGACCCTAAACCGTCCCCGTCCCCTAACCCTAACCCTAGCCCGAACCCTAACCCTAACCCTTCCCCGAAGCCTGACCCTCACCCGTCCCCTAATCCTAACCCGTACGCTGACACTAACCCACGCCCTCACACGTCCGCTCCCCCTAAAGCGTTGTCGTACCCTCACCTGGACCCTAACCCGTCCCCGTCCCCTAACCCTAACCCTAGCCAGAACCCTAACCCTAACACTTCCCCGAAGCCTGACCCTCACCCGTCCCCTATTCCTAACCCGTACGCTGACACTAACCCACGCCCTCACACGTCCGCTCCCCCTAAAGCGTTGTCGTACCCTCACCTGGACCCTAAACCGTCCCCGTCCCCTAACCCTAACCCTAGCCCGAACCCTAACCCTAACACTTCCCCGAAGCCTGACACTCACCCGTCCCCTAATCCTAACCCGTACGCTGACACTAACCCGCGCCCTCACACGTCCGCTCCCCCTAAAGCGTTGTCGTACCCTCACCTGGACCCTAAACCGTCCCCGTCCCCTAACCCTAACCCTAGCCCGAACCCTAACCCTAACCCTTCCCCGAAGCCTGACACTCACCCGTCCCCTAATTCTAACCCGTACGCTGACACTAACCCGCGCCCTCACACGTCCGCTCCCCCTAAAGCGTTGTCGTACCCTCACCTGGACCATAACCCGTCCCCGTCCCCTAACCCTAACCCTAGCCCGAAACCTAACCCTAACCCTTCCCCGAAGCCTGACCCTTACACGTCCCCTAATCCTAACCGGTACGCTGACACTAACCCGCGCCCTCACTCGTCCGCTCCCCCTAAAGCGTTGTCGTACCCTCACCTGTACCCTAAACCGTCCCCGTCCCCTAACCCTAACCCTAGCCCGAACCCTAACCCTATCCCTTCCCCGAAGCCTGACCCTCACCCGTCCCCTAATCCTAACCGGTACGCTGACACTAACCCGCGCCCTCACACGTCCGCTCCCCCTAAAGCGTTGTCGTACCCTCACCTGGACCCTAAACCGTCCCCGTCCCCTAACCCTAACCCTAGCCCGAACCCTAACCCTATCCCTTCCCCGAAGCCTGACCCTCACCCGTCCCCTAATCCTAACCCGTACGCTGACACTAACCCGCGCCCTCACACGTCCGCTCCCCCTAAAGCGTTGTCGTACCCTCACCTGGACCCTAAACCGTCCCCGTCCCCTAACCCTAACCCTAGCCCGAACCCTAACCCTAACCCTTCCCCGAAGCCTGACCCTCACCCGTCCCCTAATCCTAACCCGTACGCTGACACTAACCCGCGCCCTCACACGTCCGCTCCCCCTAAAGCGTTGTCGTACCCTCACCTGGACCATAACCCGTCCCCGTCCCCTAACCCTAACCCTAGCCCGAAACCTAACCCTAACCCTTCCCCGAAGCTTGACCCTCACCCGTCCCCTAATCCTAACCGGTACGCTGACACTAACCCGCGCCCTCACACGTCCGCTCCCCCTAAAGCGTTGTCGTACCCTCACCTGGACCCTAAACCGTCCCCGTCCCCTAACCCTAACCCTAGCCCGAACCCTAACCCTATCCCTTCCCCGAAGCCTGACCCTCACCCGTCCCCTAATCCTAACCCGTACGCTGACACTAACCCGCGCCCTCACACGTCCGCTCCCCCTAAAGCGTTGTCGTACCCTCACCTGGACCCTAAACCGTCCCCGTCCCCTAACCCTAACCCTAGCCCGAACCCTAACCCTAAACCTTCCCCGAAGCCTGACCCTCACCCGTCCCCTAATCCTAACCCGTACGCTGACACTAACCCGCGCCCTCACACGTCCGCTCCCCCTAAAGCGTTGTCGTACCCTCACCTGGACCCTAAACCGTCCCCGTCCCCTAACCCTAACCCTAGCCCGAACCCTAACCCTAACCCTTCCCCGAAGCCTGACCCTCACCCGTCCCCTAATCCTAACCCGTATGCTGACACTAACCCGCGCCCTCACACGTCCGCTCCCCCTAAAGCGTTGTCGTACCCTCACCTGGACCCTAAACCGTCCCCGTCCCCTAACCCTAACCCTAGCCCGAACCCTAACCCTAACCCTTCCCCGAAGCCTGACCCTCACCCGTCCCCTCATCCTAACCCGTACGCTGACACTAACCCGCGCCCTCACACGTCCGCTCCCCCTAAAGCGTTGTCGTACCCTCACCTGGACCCTAAACCGTCCCCGTCCCCTAACCCTAACCCTAGCCCGAACCCTAACCCTAACCCTTCCCCGAAGCCTGACCCTCACCCGTCCACTCATCCTAAGCCGTACGCTGACACTAAGCCGCGCCCTCACACGTCCGCTCCCCCTAAAGCGTTGTCGTACCCTCACCTGGACCCTAAACCGTCCCCGTCCCCTAACCCTAACCCTAGCCCTAACCCTAACCCTATCCCTTCCCCGAAGCCTGACCCTCACCCGTCCCCTAATCCTAACCCGTACGCTGACACTAACCCGCGCCCTCACACGTCCGCTCCCCCTAAAGCGTTGTCGTACCCTCACCTGGACCTTAAACCGTCCCCGTCCCCTAACCCTAACCCTAGCCCGAACCCTAACCCTAACCCTTCCCCGAAGCCTGACCCTCACCCGTCCCCTAATTCTAACCCGTACGCTGACACTAACCCGCGCCCTCACACGTCCGCTCCCCCTAAAGCGTTGTCGTACCCTCACCTGGACCATAACCCGTCCCCGTCCCCTAACCCTAACCCTAGCCCGAAACCTAACCCTAACCCTTCCCCGAAGCCTGACCCTCACCCGTCCCCTAATCCTAACCGGTACGCTGACACTAACCCGCGCCCTCACTCGTCCGCTCCCCTTAAAGCGTTGTCGTACCCTCACCTGGACCCTAAACCGTCCCCGTCCCCTAACCCTAACCCTAGCCCGAACCCTAACCCTATCCCTTCCCCGAAGCCTGACCCTCACCCGTCCCCTAATCCTAACCGGTACGCTGACACTAACCCGCGCCCTCACACGTCCGCTCCCCCTAAAGCGTTGTCGTACCCTCACCTGGACCCTAAACCGTCCCCGTCCCCTAACCCTAACCCTAGCCCGAACCCTAACCCTAACCCTTCCCCGAAGCCTGACCCTCACCCGTCCCCTAATCCTAACCCGTACGCTGACACTAACCCGCGCCCTCACAGGTCCGCTCCCCCTAAAGCGTTGTCGTACCCTCACCTGGACCCTAAACCGTCCCCGTCCCCTAACCCTAACCCTAGCCCGAACCCTAACCCTAACCCTTCCCCGAAGCCTGACCCTCACCCGTCCCCTAATCCTAACCCGTACGCTGACACTAACCCGCGCCCTCACACGTCCGCTCCCCCTAAAGCGTTGTCGTACCCTCACCTGGACCATAACCCGTCCCCGTCCCCAAACCCTAACCCTAGCCCGAAACCTAACCCTAACCGTTCCCCGAAGCTTGACCCTCACCCGTCCCCTAATCCTAACCGGTACGCTGACACTAACCCGCACCCTCACACGTCCGCTCCCCCTAAAGCGTTGTCGTACCCTCACCTGGACCCTAAACCGTCCCCGTCCCCTAACCCTAACCCTAGCCCGAACCCTAACCCTATCCCTTCCCCGAAGCCTGACCCTCACCCGTCCCCTAATCCTAACCCGTACGCTGACACTAACCCGCGCCCTCACACGTCCGCTCCCCCTAAAGCGTTGTCGTACCCTCACCTGGACCCTAAACCGTCCCCGTCCCCTAACCCTAACCCTAGCCCGAACCCTAACCCTAACCCTTCCCCGAAGCCTGACCCTCACCCGTCCCCTAATCCTAACCCGTACGCTGACACTAACCCGCGCCCTCACACGTCCGCTCCCCCTAAAGCGTTGTCGTACCCTCACCTGGACCCTAAACCGTCCCCGTCCCCTAACCCTAACCCTAGCCCGAACCCTAACCCTAACCCTTCCCCGAAGCCTGACCCTCACCCGTCCCCTAATCCTAACCCGTACGCTGACACTAACACGCGCCCTCACACGTCCGCTCCCCCTAAAGCGTTGTCGTACCCTCACCTGGACCCTAAACCGTCCCCGTCCCCTAACCCTAACCCTAGCCCGAACCCTAACCCTAACCCTTCCCCGAAGCCTGACCCTCACCCGTCCCCTCATCCTAACCCGTACGCTGACACTAACCCGCGCCCTCACACGTCCGCTCCCCCTAAAGCGTTGTCGTACCCTCACCTGGACCCTAAACCGTCCCCGTCCCCTAACCCTAACCCTAGCCCGAACCCTAACCCTAACCCTTCCCCGAAGCTTGACCCTCACCCGTCCCCTCATCCTAAGCCGTACGCTGACACTAAGCCGCGCCCTCACACGTCCGCTCCCCCTAAAGCGTTGTCGTACCCTCACCTGTACCCTAAACCGTCCCCGTCCCCTAACCCTAACCCTAGCCCTAACCCTAACCCTAACCCTTCCCCGAAGCCTGACCCTCACCCGTCCCCTCATCCTAACCCGTACGCTGACACTAACCCGCGCCCTCACACGTCCGCTCCCCCTAAAGCGTTGTCGTACCCTCACCTGGACCCTAAACCGTCCCCGTCCCCTAACCCTAACCCTAGCCCGAACCCTATCCCTAACCCTTCCCCGAAGCCTGACACTCACCCGTCCCCTAATCCTAACCCGTACGCTGACACTAACCCACGCCCTCACACGTCCGCTCCCCCTAAAGCGTTGTCGTACACTCACCAGGACCCTAAACCGTCCCCGTCCCCTAACCCTAACCCTAGCCCGAACCCTAACCCTAACCCTTCCCCGAAGCCTGACCCTCACCCGTCCCCTAATCCTAACCCGTACGCTGACACTAACCCGCGCCCTCACACGTCCGCTCCCCCTAAAGCGTTGTCGTACCCTCACCTGGACCCTAAACCGTCCCCGTCCCCTAACCCTAACCCTAGCCCGAACCCTAACCCTAACCCTTCCCCGAAGCCTGACCCTCACCCGTCCCCTAATCCTAACCCGTACGCTGACACTAACCCGCGCCCTCACACGTCCGCTCCCCCTAAAGCGTTGTCGTACCCTCACCTGGACCCTAAACTGTCCCCGTCCCCTAACCCTAACCCTAGCCCGAACCCTAAGCCTAACCCTTCCCGAAGCCTGACCCTCACCCGTCCCCTAATCCTAACCCGTACGCTGACACTAACCCGCGCCCTCACACGTCCGCTCCCCCTAAAGCGTTGTCGTACCCTCACCTGGACCCTAAACCGTCCCCGTCCCCTAACCCTAACCCTAGCCCGAACCCTAACCCTAACCCTTCCCCGAAGCCTGACCCTCACCCGTCCCCTAATCCTAACCCATACGCTGACACTAACCCGCGCCCTCACACGTCTGCTCCCCCTAAAGCGTTGTTGTACCCTCACCTGCACCCTAAACCGTCCCCGTCCCCTAACCCTAACCCTAGCCCGAACCCTAACCCTAACCCTTCCCCGAAGCCTGACCCTCACCCGTCCCCTCATCCTAACCCGTACGCTGACACTAACCCGCGCCCTCACACGTCCGCTCCCCCTAAAGCGTTGTCGTACCCTCACCTGGACCGTAAACCGTCCCCGTCCCCTAACCCTAACCCTAGCCCGAACCCTAACCCTAACCCTTCCCCGAAGCCTGACCCTCACCCGTCCCCTCATCCTAAGCCGTACGCTGACACTAACCCGCGCCCTCACACGTCCGCTCCCCCTAAAGCGTTGTCGTACCCTCACCTGGACCCTAAACCGTCCCCGTCCCCTAACCCTAACCCTAGCCCGAACCCTAACCCTATCCCTTCCCCGAAGCCTGACCCTCACCCGTCCCCTAATCCTAACCCGTACGCTGACACTAACCCGCGCCCTCACACGTCCGCTCCCCCTAAAGCGTTGTCGTACCCTCACCTGGACCCTAAACCGTCCCCGTCCCCTAACCCTAACCCTAGCCCGAACCCTAACCCTATCCCTTCCCCGAAGCCTGACCCTCACCCGTCCCCTAATCCTAACCCGTACGCTGACACTAACCCGCGCCCTCACACGTCCGCTCCCCCTAAAGCGTTGTCGTACCCTCACCTGGACCCTAAACCGTCCCCGTCCCCTAACCCTAACCCTAGCCCGAACTCTAACCCTAACCCTTCCCCGAAGCCTGACCCTCACCCGTCCCCTAATCCTAACCCGTACGCTGACACTAACCCGCGCCCTCACACGTCCGCTCCCCCTAAAGCGTTGTCGTACCCTCACCTGGACCCTAAACCGTCCCCGTCCCCTAACCCTAACCCTAGCCCGAACCCTAACCCTAACCCTTCCCCGAAGCCTGACCCTCACCCGTCCCCTAATCCTAACCCGTACGCTGACACTAACACGCGCCCTCACACGTCCGCTCCCCCTAAAGCGTTGTCGTACCCTCACCTGGACCCTAAACCGTCCCCGTCCCCTAACCCTAACCCTAGCCCGAACCCTAACCCTAACCCTTCCCCGAAGCCTGACCCTCACCCATCCCCTCATCCTAACCCGTACGCTGACACTAACCCGCGCCCTCACACGTCCGCTCCCCCTAAAGCGTTGTCGTACCCTCACCTGGACCCTAAACCGTCCCCGTCCCCTAACCCTAACCCTAGCCCGAACCCTAACCCTAACCCTTCCCCGAAGCCTGACCCTCACACGTCCCCTCATCCTAAGCCGTACGCTGACACTAAGCCGCGCCCTCACACGTCCGCTCCCCCTAAAGCGTTGTCGTACCCTCACCTGGACCCTAAACCGTCCCCGTCCCCTAACCCTAACCCTAGCCCTAACCCTAACCCTATCCCTTCCCCGAAGCCTGACCCTCACCCGTCCCCTAATCCTAACCCTTACGCTGACACTAACCCGCGCCCTCACACGTCCGCTCCCCCTAAAGCGTTGTCGTACCCTCACCTGGACCCTAAACCGTCCCCGTCCCCTAACCCTAACCCTAGCCCGAACCCTATCCCTAACCCTTCCCCGAAGCCTGACCCTCACCCGTCCCCTAATCCTAACCCGTACGCTGACACTAACCCGCGCCCTCACACGTCCGCTCCCCCTAAAGCGTTGTCGTACCCTCACCAGGACCCTAAACCGTCCCCGTCCCGTAACCCTAACCCTAGCCCGAACCCTAACCCTAACCCTTCCCCGAAGCCTGACCCTCACCCGTCCCCTAATCCTAACCCGTACGCTGACACTAACCCGCGCCCTCACACGTCCGCTCCCCCTAAAGCGTTGTCGTACCCTCACCTGGACCCTAAACCGTCCCCGTCCCCTAACCCTAACCCTAGCCCGAACCCTAACCCTAACCCTTCCCCGAAGCCTGACCCTCACCCGTCCCCTAATCCTAACCCGTACGCTGACACTAACCCGCGCCCTCACACGTCCGCTCCCCCTAAAGCGTTGTCGTACCCTCACCTGGACCCTAAACTGTCCCCGTCCCCTAACCCTAACCCTAGCCCGAACCCTAAGCCTAACCCTTCCCCGAAGCCTGACCCTCACCCGTCCCCTAATCCTAACCCGTACGCTGACACTAACCCGCGCCCTCACACGTCCGCTCCCCCTAAAGCGTTGTCGTACCCTCACCTGGACCGTAAACCGTCCCCGTCCCCTAACCCTAACCCTAGCCCGAACCCTAACCCTAACCCTTCCCCGAAGCCTGACCCTCACCCGTCCCCTCATCCTAAGCCGTACGCTGACACTAACCCGCGCCCTCACACGTCCGCTCCCCCTAAAGCGTTGTCGTACCCTCACCTGGACCCTAAACCGTCCCCGTCCCCTAACCCTAACCCTAGCCCTAACCCTAACCCTATCCCTTCCCCGAAGCCTGACCCTCACCCGTCCCCTAATCCTAACCCGTACGCTGACACTAACCCGCGCCCTCACACGTCCACTCCCCCTAAAGCGTTGTCGTACCCTCACCTGGACCCTAAACCGTCCCCGTCCCCTAACCCTAACCCTAGCCCGAACCCTAAGCCTAACCCTTCCCCGAAGCCTGACCCTCACCCGTCCCCTAATCCTAACCCGTACGCTGACACTAACCCGCGCCCTCACACGTCCGTTCCCCCTAAAGCGTTGTCGTACCCTCACCAGGACCCTAAACCGTCCCCGTCCCCTAACCCTAACCCTAGCCCGAACCCTAACCCTAACCCTTCCCCGAAGCCTGACCCTCACCCGTCCCCTAATCCTAACCCGTACGCTGACACTAACCCGCGCCCTCACACATCCGCTCCCCCTAAAGCGTTGTCGTACCCTCACCTGGACCCTAAACCGTCCCCGTCCCCTAACCCTAACCCTAGCCCGAACCCTAACCCTAACCCTTCCCCGAAGCCTGACCCTCACCCGTCCCCTAATCCTAACCCGTACGCTGACACTAACCCGCGCCCTCACACGTCCGCTCCCCCTAAAGCGTTGTCGTACCCTCACCTGGACCCTAAACTGTCCCCGTCCCCTAACCCTAACCCTAGCCCGAACCCTAAGCCTAACCCTTCCCCGAAGCCTGACCCTCACCCGTCCCCTAATCCTAACCCGTACGCTGACACTAACCCGCGCCCTCACACGTCCGCTTCCCCTAAAGCGTTGTCGTACCCTCACCTGGACCCTAAACCGTCCCCGTCCCCTAACCCTAACCCTAGCCCGAACCCTAAGCCTAACCCTTCCCCGAAGCCTGACTCTCACCCGTCCCCTAATCCTAACCCGTACGCTGACACTAACCCGCGCCCTCACACGTCCGCTCCCCCTAAAGCGTTGTCCTACCCTCACCTGGACCCTAAACCGTCCCCGTCCCCTAACCCTAACCCTAGGCCGAACCCTAACCCTAACCCTTCCCCGAAGCCTGACCCTCACCCGTCCCTTAATCCTAACCCGTACGCTGACACTAACCCGCGCCCTCACACGTCCGCTCCCCCTAAAGCGTTGTCCTACCCTCACCTGGACCCTAAACCGTCCCCGTCCCCTAACCCTAACCCTAGCCCGAAACCTAACCCTAACCCTTCCCCGAAGCCTGACCCTCACCCGTCCCCTAATCCTAACCCGTACGCTGACACTAACCCGCGCCCTCACACGTCCGCTCCCCCTAAAGCGTTGTCCTACACTCACCTGGACCCAAAACCGTCCCCGTCCCCTAACCCTAACCCTAGCCCGAACCCTAACCCTAACCCTTCCCCGAAGCCTGACCCTCACCCGTCCCCTAATCCTAACCCGTACGCTGACACTAACCCGCGCCCTCACACGTCCGCTCCCCCTAAAGCGTTGTCGTACCCTCACCTGGACCATAACCCGTCCCCGTCCCCTAACCCTAACCCTAGCCCGAAACCTAACCCTAACCCTTCCCCGAAGCCTGACCCTCACCCGTCCCCTAATCCTAACCGGTACGCTGACACTAACCCGCGCCCTCACACGTCCGCTCCCCCTAAAGCGTTGTCGTACCCTCACCTGGACCCTAAACCGTCCCCGTCCCCTAACCCTAACCCTAGCCCGAACCCTAACCCTATCCCTTCCCCGAAGCCTGACCCTCACCCGTCCCCTAATCCTAACCCGTACGCTGACACTAACCCGCGCCCTCACACGTCCGCTCCCCCTAAAGCGTTGTCGTACCCTCACCTGGACCCTAAACCGTCCCCGTCCCCTATCCCTAACCCTAGCCCGAACCCTAACCCTAACCCTTCCCCGAAGCCTGACCCTCACCCGTCCCCTAATCCTAACCCGTACGCTGACACTAACCCGCGCCCTCACACGTCCGCTCCCCCTAAAGCGTTGTCGTACCCTCACCTGGACCCTAAACCGTCCCCGTCCCCTAACCCTAACCCTAGCCCGAACCCTAACCCTAACCCTTCCGCGAAGCCTGACCCTCACCCGTCCCCTAATCCTAACCCGTACGCTGACACTAACCCGCGCCCTCACACGTCCGCTCCCCCTAAAGCGTTGTCGTACCCTCACCTAGACCCTAAACCGTCCCCTTCCCGTAACCCTAACCCTAGCCCGAACCCTAACTCTAACCCTTCCCCGAAGCCTGACCCTCACCCGTCCCCTCATCCTAACCCGTACGGTGACACTAACCCACGCCCTCACACGTCCGCTCCCCCTAAAGCGTTGTCGTACCCTCACCTGGACCCTAACCCGTCCCCGTCCCCTAACCCTAACCCTAGCCCGAACCCTAACCCTAACCCTTCCCCGAAGCCTGACCCTCACCCGTCCCCTCATCCTAAGCCGTACGCTGACACTAACCCACGCCCTCACACGTCCGCTCCCCCTAAAGCGTTGTCGTACCCTCACCTGGACCCTAAACCGTCCCCGTCCCCGAACCCTAACCCTAGCCCGAACCCTATCCCTAACCCTTCCCCGAAGCCTGACCCTCACCCGTCCCCTAATCCTAACCCGTACGCTGACACTAACCCGCGCCCTCACACGTCCGCTCCCCCTAAAGCGTTGTCGTACCCTCACCAGGACCCTAAACCGTCCCCGTCCCCTAACCCTAACCCTAGCCCGAACCCTAACCCTAACCCTTCCCCGAAGCCTGACCCTCACCCGTCCCCTAATCCTAACCCATACGCTGACACTAACCCGCGCCCTCACACGTCCGCTCCCCCTAAAGCGTTGTCGTACCCTCACCTGGACCCTAAACCGTCCCCGTCCCCTAACCCTAACCCTAGCCCGAACCCTAAGCCTAACCCTTCCCCGAAGCCTGACCCTCACCCGTCCCCTAATCCTAACCCGTACGCTGACACTAACCCGTGCCCTCACACGTCCGCTCCCCCTAAAGCGTTGTCGTACCCTCACCTGGACCCTAAACCGTCCCCGTCCCCTAAACCTAACCCTAGCCCGAACCCTAAGCCTAACCCTTCCCCGAAGCCTGACCCTCACCCGTCCCCTAATACTAACCCGTACGCTGACACTAACCCGCGCCCTCACACGTCCGCTCCCCCTAAAGCGTTGTCGTACCCTCACCTGGACCCTAAACCGTCCCCGTCCCCTAACCCTAACCCTAGGCCGAACCCTAACCCTAACCCTTCCCCGAAGCCTGACACTCACCCGTCCCTTAATCCTAACCCGTACGCTGACACTAACCCGCGCCCTCACACGTCCGCTCCCCCTAAAGCGTTGTCCTACCCTCACCTGGACCCTAAACCGTCCCCGTCCCCTAAACCTAACCCTAGCCCGAACCCTAACCCTAACCCTTCCCCGAAGCCTGACCCTCACCCGTCCCCTAATCGTAAGCCGTACGCTGACACTAACCCGCGCCCTCACACGTCCGCTCCCCCTAAAGCGTTGTCCTACCCTCACCTGGACCGTAACCCGTCCCCGTCCCCTAACCCTAACCCTAGCCCGAACCCTAACCCTAACCCTTCCCCGAAGCCTGACCCTCACCCGTCCCCTAATCCTAACCCGTACGCTGACACTAACCCGCGCCCTCACACGTCCGCTGCCCCTAAAGCGTTGTCGTACCCTCACCTGGACCCTAACACGTCCCCGTCCCCTAACCCTAACCCTAGCCCGAACCCTAACCCTAACCCTTCCCCAAAGCCTGACCCTCACCCGTCCCCTATTCCTAACCCGTACGCTGACACTAACCCACGCCCTCACACGTCCGCTCCCCCTAAAGCGTTGTCGTACCCTCACCTGGACCCTAAACCGTCCCCGTCCCCTAACCCTAACCCTAGCCCGAACCCTAACCCTAACCCTTCCCCGAAGCCTGACACTCACCCGTCCCCTAATCCTAACCCGTACGCTGACACTAACCCGCGCCCTCACACGTCCGCTCCCCCTAAAGCGTTGTCGTACCCTCACCTGGACCCTAAACCGTCCCCGTCCCCTAACCCTAACCCTAGCCCGAACCCTAACCCTAACCCTTCCCCGAAGCCTGACCCTCACCCGTCCCCTAATCCTAACCCGTACGCTGACACTAACCCGCGCCCTCACACGTCCGCTCCCCCTAAAGCGTTGTCGTACCCTCACCTGGACCATAACCCGTCCCCGTCCTCTAACCCTAACCCTAGCCCGAAACCTAACCCTAACCCTTCCCCGAAGCCTGACCCTCACCCGTCCCCTAATCCTAACCGGTACGCTGACACTAACCCGCGCCCTCACACGTCCGCTCCCCCTAAAGCGTTGTCGTACCCTCACCTGGACCCTAAACCATCCCCGTCCCCATCCCCTAACCCTAGCCCGAACCCTAAGCCTAACCCTTCCCCGAAGCCTGACCCTCACCCGTCCCCTAATCCTAACCCGTACGCTGACACTAACCCGCGCCCTCACACGTCCGCTCCCCCTAAAGCGTTGTCGTACCCTCACCTGGACCCTAAACCGTCCCCGTCCCCTAACCCTAACCCTAGCCCGAACCCTAACCCTAACCCTTCCCCGAAGCCTTACCCTCACCCGTCCCCTAATCCAAACCCGTACGCTGACACTAACCCGCGCCCTCACACGTCCGCTCCCCCTAAAGCGTTGTCGTACCCTCACCTGGACCCTAAACCGTCCCCGTCCCCTAACCCTAACCCTAGCCCGAACCCTAACCCTAACCCTTCCCCGAAGCCTGACCCTCACCCGTCCCCTCATCCTAACCCGTACGCTGACACTAACCCGCGCCCTCACACGTCCGCTCCCCCTAAAGCGTTGTCGTACCCTCACCTGGACCCTAAACCGTCCCCGTCCCCTAACCTTAACCCTAGCCCGAACCCTAACCCTAACCCTTCCCCGAAGCCTGACCCTCACCCGTCCCCTCATCCTAAGCCGTACGCTGACACTAACCCGCGCCCTCACACGTCCGCTCCCCCTAAAGCATTGTCGTACCCTCACCTGGACCCTAAACCGTCCCCGTCCGCTAACCCTAACCCTAGCCCTAACCCTAACCCTATCCCTTCCCCGAAGCCTGACCCTCACCCGTCCCCTAATCCTAACCCGTACGCTGACACTAACCCGCGCCCTCACACGTCCGCTCCCCCTAAAGCGTTGTCGTACCCTCACCTGGACCCTAAACCGTCCCCGTCCCCTAACCCTAACCCTAGCCCGAACCCTATCCCTAACCCTTCCCCGAAGCCTGACCCTCGACCGTACCCTAATCCTAACCCGTACGCTGACACTAACCCGCGCCCTCACACGTCCGCTCCCCCTAAAGCGTTGTCGTACCCTCACCAGGACCCTAAACCGTCCCCGTCCCCTAACCCTAACCCTAGCCCGAACCCTAACCCTAACCCTTCCCCGAAGCCTGACACTCACCCGTCCCCTAATACTAACCCGTACGCTGACACTAACCCGCGCCCTCACACGTCCGCTCCCCCTAAAGCGTTGTCGTACCCTCACCTGGACCCTAAACCGTCCCCGTCCCCTAACCCTAACCCTAGCCCGAACCCTAACCCTAACCCTTCCCCGAAGCCTGACCCTCACCCGTCCCCTAATCCTAACCCGTACGCTGACACTAACCCGCGCCCTCACACGTCCGCTCCCCCTAAAGCGTTGTCGTACCCTCACCTGGACCCTAAACCGTCCCCGTCCCCTAACCCTAACTCTAGCCCGAACCCTAAGCCTAACCCTTCCCCGAAGCCTGACCCTCACCCGTCCCCTAATCCTAACCCGTACGCTGACACTAACCCGCGCCCTCACACGTCCGCTCCCCCTAAAGTGTTGTCGTACCCTCACCTGGACCCTAAACCGTCCCCGTCCCCTAACCCTAACCCTAGGCCGAACCCTAACCCTAACCCTTCCCCGAAGCCTGACCCTCACCCGTCCCTTAATCCTAACTCGTACGCTGACACTAACCCGCGCCCTCACACGTCCGCTCCCCCTAAAGCGTTGTCCTACCCTCACCTGGACCCTAAACCGTCCCCGTCCCCTAAACCTAACCCTAGCCCGAAACCTAACCCTAACCCTTCCCCGAAGCCTGACCCTCACCCGTCCCCTAATCCTAACCCGTACGCTGACACTAACCCGCGCCCTCACACGTCCGCTCCCCCTAAAGCGTTGTCGTACCCTCACCTGGACCCTAAACCGTCCCCGTCCCCTAACCCTAACCCTAGTCCGAACCCTAACCCTATCCCTTCCCCGAAGCCTGACCCTCACCCGTCCCCTAATCCTAACCCGTACGCTGACACTAACCCGCGCCCTCACACGTCCGCTCCCCCTAAAGCGTTGTCGTACCCTCACCTGGACCCTAAACCGTCCCCGTCCCCTAACCCTAACCCTAGCCCGAACCCTAACCCTAACCCTTCCCCGAAGCCTGACCCTCACCCGTCCCCTAATCCTAACCCGTACGCTGACACTAACCCGCGCCCTCACACGTCCGCTCCCCTTAAAGCGTTGTCGTACCCTCACCAGGACCCTAAACCGTCCCCGTCCCCTAACCCTAACCCTAGCCCGAACCCTAACCCTAACCCTTCCCCGAAGCCTGACCCTCACCCGTCCCCTAATCCTAACCCGTACGCTGACACTTACCCGCGCACTCACACGTCCGCTCCCCCTAAAGCGTTGTCGTACCCTCACCTGGACCCTAACCCGTCCCCGTCCCCTAACCCTAACCCTAGCCCGAACCCTAACCCTAACCCTTCCCCGAAGCCTGACCCTCACCCGTCCCCTATTCCTAACCCGTACGCTGACACTAACCCGCGCCCTCACACGTCCGCTCCCCCTAAAGCGTTGTCGTACCCTCACCTGCACCCTAACCCGTCCCCGTCCCCTAACCCTAACCCTAGCCCGAACCCTAACCCTAACCCTTCCCCGAAGCCTGACCCTCACCCGTCCCCTAATCCTAACCCGTACGCTGACACTAACCCGCGCCCTCACACGTCCGCTCCCCCTAAAGCGTTGTCGTACCCTCACCTGGACCCTAAACCGTCCCCGTCCCCTAACCCTAACCCTAGCCCGAACCCTAACCCTAACCCTTCCCCGAAGCCTGACCCTCACCCGTCCCCTAATCCTAACCCGTACGCTGACACTAACCCGCGCCCTCACACGTCCGCTCCCCCTAAAACGTTGTCGTACCCTCACCTGGACCCTAAACCGTCCCCGTCCCCTAACCCTAACCCTAGCCCGAACCCTAAGCCTAACCCTTCCCCGAAGCCTGACCCTCACCCGTCCCCTATTCCTAACCCGTACGCTGACACTAACCCGCGCCCTCACACGTCCGCTCCCCCTAAAGCGTTGTCGTACCCTCACCTGGACCCTAAACCGTCCCCGTCCCCTAACCCTAACCCTAGCCTGAACCCTATCCCTATCCCTTCCCCGAAGCCTGACCCTCACCCGTCCCCTAATCCTAACCCGTACGCTGACACTAACCCGCGCCCTCACACGTCCGCTCCCCCTAAAGCGTTGTCGTACCCTCACCTGGACCCTAAACCGTCCCCGTCCCCTAACCCTAACCCTAGCCCGAACCCTAACCCTAACCCTTCCCCGAAGCCTGACCCTCACCCGTCCCCTCATCCTAACCCGTACGCTGACACTAACCCGCGCCCTCACACGTCCGCTCCCCCTAAAGCGTTGTCGTACCCTCACCTGGACCCTAAACCGTCCCCGTCCCCTAACCCTAACCCTAGCCCGAACCCTAAGCCTAACCCTTCCCCGAAGCCTGAACCTCACCCGTCCCCTAATCCTAAGCCGTACGCTGACACTAACCCGCGCCCTCACACGTCCGCTCCCCCTAAAGCGTTGTCGTACCCTCACCTGGACCCTAAACCGTCCCCGTCCCCTAACCCTAACCCTAGCCCGAACCCTAAGCCTAACCCTTCCCCGAAGCCTGACCCTCACCCGTCCCCTAATCCTAACCCGTACGCTGACACTAACCCGCGCCCTCACACGTCCGCTCCCCCTAACGCGTTGTCGTACCCTCACCTGGACCCTAACCCGTCCCCGTCCCCTAACCCTAACCCTAGCCCGAACCCTAACCCTAACCCTTCCCCGAAGCCTGACCCTCACCCGTCCCCTATTCCTAACCCGTACGCTGACACTAACCCGCGCCCTCACACGTCCGCTCCCCCTAAAGCATTGTCGTACCCTCACCTGGACCCTAACCCGTCCCCGTCCCCTAACCCTAACCCTAGCCCGAACCCTAACCCTAACCCTTCCCCGAAGCCTGACCCTCACCCGTCCCCTAATCCTAACCCGTACGCTAACACTAACCCGCGCCCTCACACGTCCGCTCCCCCTAAAGCGTTGTCGTACCCTCACCTGGACCCTAAACCGTCCCCTAACCCTAACCCTAACCCTAGCCCGAACCCTAACCCTAACCCTTCCCCGAAGCCTGACCCTCACCCGTCCCCTAATCCTAACCCGTACGCTGACACTAACCCGCGCCCTCACACGTCCGCTCCCCCTAAAACGTTGTCGTACCCTCACCTGGACCCTAAACCGTCCCCGTCCCCTAACCCTAACCCTAGCCCGAACCCTAACCCTAACCCTTCCCCGAAGCCTGACCCTCACCCGTCCCCTATTCCTAACCCGTACGCTGACACTAACCCGCGCCCTCACACGTCCGCTCCCCCTAAAGCGTTGTCGTACCCTCACCTGGACCCTAAACCGTCCCAGTCCCCTAACCCTAACCCTAGCCCGAACCCTAACCCTATCACTTCCCCGAAGCCTGACACTCACCCGTCCCCTAATCCTAACCCGTACGCTGACACTAACCCGCGCCCTCACACGTCCGCTCCCCCTAAAGCGTTGTCGTACCCTCACCTGGACCCTAAACCGTCCCCGTCCCCTAACTCTAACCCTAGCCCGAACCCTAAGCCTAACCCTTCCCCGAAGCCTGAACCTCACCCGTCCCCTAATCCTAAGCCGTACGCTGACACTAACCCGCGCCCTCACACGTCCCCTCCCCCTAAAGCGTTGTCGTACCCTCACCTGGACCCTAAACCGTCCCCGTCCCCTAACCCTAACCCTAGCCCGAACCCTAACCCTAACCCTTCCCCGAAGCCTGACACTCACCCGTCCCCTAATCCTAACCCGTACGCTGACACTAACCCGCGCCCTCACACGTCCGCTCCCCCTAAAGCGTTGTCGTACCCTCACCTGGACCCTAAACCGTCCCCGTCCCCTAACCCTAACCCTAGCCCGAACCCTAACCCTAACCCTTCCCCGAAGCCTGACCCTCACCCGTCCCCTCATCCTAACCCGTACGCTGACACTAACCCGCGCCCTCACACGTCCGCTCCCCCTAAAGCGTTGTCGTACCCTCACCTGGACCCTAAACCGTCCCCGTCCCCTAACCCTAACCCTAGCCCGAACCCTAAGCCTAACCCTTCCCCGAAGCCTGACCCTCACCCGTCCCCTAATCCTAACCGGTACGCTGACACTAACCCGCGCCCTCACACGTCCGCTCCCCCTAAAGCGTTGTCGTACCCTCACCTGGACCCTAAACCGTCCCCGTCCCCGTCCCCTAACCCTAGCCCGAACCCTAACCCTAACCCTTCCCCGAAGCCTGACCCTCACCCGTCCCCTATTCCTAACCCGTACGCTGACACTAACCCGCGCCCTCACACGTCCGCTCCCCCTAAAGCGTTGTCGTACCCTCACCTGGACCCTAAACCGTCCCCGTCCCCTAACCCTAACCCTAGCCCGAACCCTAACCCTAACCCTTCCCCGAAGCCTGACCCTCACCCGTCCCCTAATCCTAACCCGTACGCTGACACTAACCCGCGCCCTCACACGTCCGCTCCCCCTAAAGCGTTGTCGTACCCTCACCTGGACCCTAAACCGTCCCCGTCCCCTAACCCTAACCCTAGCCCGAACCCTAACCCTAACCCTTCCCCGAAGCCTGACCCTCACCCGTCCCCTAATCCTAACCCGTACGCTGACACTAACCCGCGCCCTCACACGTCCGCTCCCCCTAAAGCGTTGTCGTACCCTCACCTGGACCCTAAACCGTCCCCATCCCCTAACCCTAACCCTAGCCCGAACCCTAAGCCTAACCCTTCCCCGAAGCCTGACCCTCACCCGTCCCCTAATCCTAACCCGTACGCTGACACTAACCCGCACCCTCACACGTCCGCTCCCCCTAAAGCGTTGTCGTACCCTCACCTGGACCCTAAACCATCCCCGTCCCCTAACCCTAACCCTAGCCCGAAACCTAACCCTAACCCTTCCCCGAAGCCTGACCCTCACCCGTCCCCTAATCCTAACCCGTACGCTGACACTAACCCGCGCCCTCACACGTCCGCTCCCCCTAAAGCGTTGACGTACCCTCACCTGGACCCTAACCCGTCCCCGTCCCCTAACCCTAACCCTAGCCCGAACCCTAACCCTAACCCTTCCCCGAAGCCTGACCCTCACCCGTCCCCTATTCCTAACCCGTACGCTGACACTAACCCACGCCCTCAAACGTCCGCTCCCCCTAAAGCGTTGTCGTACCCTCACCTGGACCCTAAACCTTCCCCGTCCCCTAACCCTAACCCTAGCCCGAACCCTAACCCTAACCCTTCCCCGAAGCCTGACCCTCACCCGTCCCCTAATCCTAACCCGTACGCTGACACTAACCCGTGCCCTCACACGTCCACTCCCCCTAAAGCGTTGTCGTACCCTCACCTGGACCCTAAACCGTCCCCGTCCCCTAACCCTAACCCTAGCCCGAACCCTATCCCTAACCCTTCCCCGAAGCCTGACCCTCGACCGTACCCTAATCCTAACCCGTACGCTGACACTAACCCGCGCCCTCACACGTCCGCTCCCCCTAAAGCGTTGTCGTACCCTCACCAGGACCCTAAACCGTCCCCGTCCCCTAACCCTAACCCTAGCCCGAACCCTAACCCTAACCCTTCCCCGAAGCCTGACACTCACCCGTCCCCTAATACTAACCCGTACGCTGACACTAACCCGCGCCCTCACACGTCCGCTCCCCCTAAAGCGTTGTCGTACCCTCACCTGGACCCTAAACCGTCCCCGTCCCCTAACCCTAACCCTAGCCCGAACCCTAACCCTAACCCTTCCCCGAAGCCTGACCCTCACCCGTCCCCTAATCCTAACCCGTACGCTGACACTAACCCGCGCCCTCACACGTCCGCTCCCCCTAAAGCGTTGTCGTACCCTCACCTGGACCCTAAACCGTCCCCGTCCCCTAACCCTAACTCTAGCCCGAACCCTAAGCCTAACCCTTCCCCGAAGCCTGACCCTCACCCGTCCCCTAATCCTAACCCGTACGCTGACACTAACCCGCGCCCTCACACGTCCGCTCCCCCTAAAGCGTTGTCGTACCCTCACCTGGACCCTAAACCGTCCCCGTCCCCTAACCCTAACCCTAGCCCGAACCCTAAGCCTAACCCTTCCCCGAAGCCTGACTCTCACCCGTCCCCTAATCCTAACCAGTACGCTGACACTAACCCGCGCCCTCACACGTCCGCTCCCCCTAAAGCGTTGTCGTACCCTCACCTGGACCCTAAACCGTCCCCGTCCCCTAACCCTAACCCTAGGCCGAACCCTAACCCTAACCCTTCCCCGAAGCCTGACCCTCACCCGTCCCTTAATCCTAACTCGTACGCTGACACTAACCCGCGCCCTCACACGTCCGCTCCCCCTAAAGCGTTGTCCTACCCTCACCTGGACCCTAAACCGTCCCCGTCCCCTAACCCTAACCCTAGCCCGAACCCTAACCCTAACCCTTCCCCGAAGCCTGACCCTCACCCGTCCCCTAATCGTAAGCCGTACGCTGACACTAAACCGCGCCCTCACACGTCCGCTCCCCCTAAAGCGTTGTCCTACCCTCACCTGGACCGTAACCCGTCCCCGTCCCCTAACCCTAACCCTAGCCCGAACCCTAACCCTAACACTTCCCCGAAGCCTGACCCTCACCCGTCCCCTAATCCTAACCCGTACACTGACACTAACCCGCGCCCTCACACGTCCGCTGCCCCTAAAGCGTTGTCGTACCCTCACCTGGACCCTAACCCGTCCCCGTCCCCTATCCCTAACCCTAGCCCGAACCCTAACCCTAACCCTTCCCCGAAGCCTGACCCTCACCCGTCCCCTATTCCTAACCCGTACGCTGACACTAACCCACGCCCTCACACGTCCGCTCCCCCTAAAGCGTTGTCGTACCCTCACCTGGACCCTAAACCTTCCCCGTCCCCTAACCCTAACCCTAGCCCGAACCCTAACCCTAACCCTTCCCCGAAGCCTGACACTCACCCGTCCCCTAATCCTAACCCGTACGCTGACACTAACCCGTGCCCTCACACGTCCGCTCCCCCTAAAGCGTTCTCGTACCCTCACCTGGACCCTAAACCGTCCCCGTCCCCTAACCCTAACCCTAGCCCGAACCCTAACCCTAACCCTTCCCCGAAGCCTGACCCTCACCCGTCCCCTAATCCTAACCCGTACGCTGACACTAACCCGCGCCCTCACACGTCCGCTCCCCCTAAAGCGTTGTCGTACCCTCACCTGGACCATAACCCGTCCCCGTCCCCTAACCCTAACCCTAGCCCGAAACCTAACCCTAACCCTTCCCCGAAGCCTGACCCTCACCCGTCCCCTAATCCTAACCGGTACGCTGACACTAACCCGCGCCCTCACACGTCCGCTCCCCCTAAAGCGTTGTCGTACCCTCACCTGGACCCTAACCCGTCCCCGTCCCCTAACCCTAACCCTAGCCCGAACCCTAACCCTATCCCTTCCCCGAAGCCTGACCCTCACCCGTCCCCTAATCCTAACCCGTACGCTGACACTAACCCGCGCCCTCACACGTCCGCTCCCCCTAAAGCGTTGTCGTACCCTCACCTGGACCCTAAACCGTCCCCGTCCCCTAACCCTAACCCTAGCCCGAACCCTATCCCTAACCCTTCCCCGAAGCCTGACCCTCGACCGTACCCTAATCCTAACCCGTACGCTGACACTAACCCGCGCCCTCACACGTCCGCTCCCCCTAAAGCGTTGTCGTACCCTCACCAGGACCCTAAACCGTCCCCGTCCCCTAACCCTAACCCTAGCCCGAACCCTAAACCTAACCCTTCCCCGAAGCCTGACACTCACCCGTCCCCTAATACTAACCCGTACGCTGACACTAACCCGCGCCCTCACACGTCCGCTGCCCCTAAAGCGTTGTGGTACCCTCACCTGGACCCTAAACCGTCCCCGTCCCCTAACCCTAACCCTAGCCCGAACCCTAACCCTAACCCTTCCCCGAAGCCTGACCCTCACCCGTCCCCTAATCCTAACCCGTACGCTGACACTAACCCGCGCCCTCACACGTCCGCTCCCCCTAAAGCGTTGTCGTACCCTCACCTGGACCCTAAACCGTCCCCGTCCCCTAACCCTAACTCTAGCCCGAACCCTAACCCTAACCCTTCCCCGAAGCCTGACCCTCACCCGTCCCCTAATCCTAACCCGTACGCTGACACTAACCCGCGCCCTCACACGTCCGCTCCCCCTAAAGCGTTGTCGTACCCTCACCTGGACCCTAAACCGTCCCCGTCCCCTAACCCTAACCCTAGCCCGAACCCTAAGCCTAACCCTTCCCCGAAGCCTGACTCTCACCCGTCCCCTAATCCTAACCAGTACGCTGACACTAACCCGCGCCCTCACACGTCCGCTCCCCCTAAAGCGTTGTCGTACCCTCACCTGGACCCTAAACCGTCCCCGTCCCCTAACCCTAACCCTATGCCGAACCCTAACCCTAACCCTCCCCCGAAGCCTGACCCTCACCCGTCCCTTAATCCTAACTCGTACGCTGACACTAACCCGCGCCCTCACACGTCCGCTCCCCCTAAAGCGTTGTCCTACCCTCACCTGGACCCTAAACCGTCCCCGTCCCCTAACCCTAACCCTAGCCCGAACCCTAACCCTAACCCTTCCCCGAAGCCTGACCCTCACCCGTCCCCTAATCGTAAGCCGTACGCTGACACTAAACCGCGCCCTCACACGTCCGCTCCCCCGAAAGCGTTGTCCTACCCTCACCTGGACCGTAACCCGTCCCCGTCCCCTAACCCTAACCCTAGCCCGAACCCTAAGCCTAAACCTTCCCCGAAGCCTGACCCTCACCCGTCCCCTAATCCTAACCCGTACGCTGACACTAACCCGCGCCCTCACACGTCCGCTCCCCCTAAAGCGTTGTCGTACCCTCACCTGGACCCTAAACCGTCCCCGTCCCCTAACCCTAACCCTAGGCCGAACCCTAACCCTAACCCTTCCCCGAAGCCTGACACTCACCCGTCCCTTAATCCTAACCCGTACGCTGACACTAACCCGCGCCCTCACACGTCCGCTCCCCCTAAAGCGTTGTCCTACCCTCACCTGGACCCTAAACCGTCCCCGTCCCCTAAACCTAACCCTAGCCCGAACCCTAACCCTAACCCTTCCCCGAAGCCTGACCCTCACCCGTCCCCTAATCGTAAGCCGTACGCTGACACTAACCCGCGCCCTCACACGTCCGCTCCCCCTAAAGCGTTGTCGTACCCTCACCTGGACCCTAAACCGTCCCCGTCCCCTAACCCTAACCCTAGCCCGAACCCTAACCCTAACCCTTCCCCGAAGCCTGACACTCACCCGTCCCCTAATCCTAACCCGTACGCTGACACTAACCCGCGCCCTCACACGTCCGCTCCCCCTAAAGCGTTGTCGTACCCTCACCTGGACCCTAAACCGTCCCCGTCCCCTAACCCTAACCCTAGCCCGAACCCTAACCCTAACCCTTCCCCGAAGCCTGACCCTCACCCGTCCCCTAATCCTAACCCGTACGCTGACACTAACCCGCGCCCTCACACGTCCGCTCCCCCTAAAGCGTTGTCGTACCCTCACCTGGACCATAACCCGTCCCCGTCCCCTAACCCTAACCCTAGCCCGAACCCTAACCCTAACCCTTCCCCGAAGCCTGACCCTCACCCGTCCCCTCATCCTAACCCGTACGCTGACACTAACCCGCGCCCTCACACGTCCGCTCCCCCTAAAGCGTTGTCGTACCCTCACCTGGACCCTAAACCGTCCCCGTCCCCTAACCCTAACCCTAGCCCGAACCCTAACCCTAACCCTTCCCCGAAGCCTGACCCTCACCCGTCCCCTCATCCTAAGCCGTACGCTGAAACTAACCCGCGCCCTCACACGTCCGCTCCCCCTGAAGCATTGTCGTACCCTCACCTGGACCCTAAACCGTCCCCGTCCGCTAACCCTAACCCTAGCCCTAACCCTAACCCTATCCCTTCCCCGAAAACTGACCCTCACCCGTCCCCTAATCCTAACCCGTACGCTGACACTAACCCGCGCCCTCACACGTCCGCTCCCCCTAATGCGTTGTCGTACCCTCACCTGGACCCTAAACCGTCCCCGTCCCCTAACCCTAACCCTAGCCCGAACCCTATCCCTAACCCTTCCCCGAAGCCTGACCCTCGACCGTACCCTAATCCTAACCCGTACGCTGACACTAACCCGCGCCCTCACACGTCCGCTCCCCCTAAAGCGTTGTCGTACCCTCACCAGGACCCTAAACCGTCCCCGTCCCCTAACCCTAACCCTAGCCCGAACCCTAACCCTAACCCTTCCCCGAAGCCTGACCCTCACCCGTCCCCTAATCCTAACCCGTACGCTGACACTAACCCGCGCCCTCACACGTCCGCTCCCCCTAAAGCGTTGTCGTACCCTCACCTGGACCCTAAACCGTCCCCGTCCCCTAACCCTAACCCTAGCCCGAACCCTAACCCTAACCCTTCCCCGAAGCCTGACCCTCACCCGTCCCCTAATCCTAACCCGTACGCTGACACTAACCCGCGCCCTCACACGTCCGCTCCCCCTAAAGCGTTGTCGTACCCTCACCAGGACCCTAAACCGTCCCCGTCCCCTAACCCTAACCCTAGCCCGAACCCTAACCCTAACCCTTCCCCGAAGCCTGACCCTCACCCGTCCCCTAATCCTAACCCGTACGCTGACACTTACCCGCGCACTCACACGTCCGCTCCTCCTAAAGCGTTGTCGTACCCTCACCTGGACCCTAACCCGTCCCTGTCCCCTAACCCTAACCCTAGCCCGAACCCTAACCCTAACCCTTCCCCGAAGCCTGACCCTCACCCGTCCCCTATTCCTAACCCGTACGCTGACACTAACCCGCGCCCTCACACGTCCGCTCCCCCTAAAGCGTTGTCGTACCCTCACCTGCACCCTAACCCGTCCCCGTCCCCTAACCCTAACCCTAGCCCGAACCCTAACCCTAACCCTTCCCCGAAGCCTGACCCTCACCCGTCCCCTAATCCTAACCCGTACGCTGACACTAACCCGCGCCCTCACACGTCCGCTCCCCCTAAAGCGTTGTCGTACCCTCACCTGGACCCTAAACCGTCCCCGTCCCCTAACCCTAACCCTAGCCCGAACCCTAACCCTAACCCTTCCCCGAAGCCTGACCCTCACCCGTCCCCTAATCCTAACCCGTACGCTGACACTAACCCGCGCCCTCACACGTCCGCTCCCCCTAAAACGTTGTCGTACCCTCACCTGGACCCTAAACCGTCCCCGTCCCCTAACCCTAACCCTAGCCCGAACCCTAAGCCTAACCCTTCCCCGAAGCCTGACCCTCACCCGTCCCCTATTCCTAACCCGTACGCTGACACTAACCCGCGCCCTCACACGTCCGCTCCCCCTAAAGCGTTGTCGTACCCTCACCTGGACCCTAAACCGTCCCCGTCCCCTAACCCTAACCCTAGCCCGAACCCTAACCCTATCCCTTCCCCGAAGCCTGACCCTCACCCGTCCCATAATCCTAACCCGTACGCTGACACTAACCCGCGCCCTCACACGTCCGCTCCCCCTAAAGCGTTGTCGTACCCTCACCTGGACCCTAAACCGTCCCCGTCCCCTAACCCTAACCCTAGCCCGAACCCTAACCCTAACCCTTCCCCGAAGCCTGACCCTCACCCGTCCCCTCATCCTAACCCGTACGCTGACACTAACCCGCGCCCTCACACGTCCGCTCCCCCTAAAGCGTTGTCGTACCCTCACCTGGACCCTAAACCGTCCCCGTCCCCTAACCCTAACCCTAGCCCGAACCCTAAGCCTAACCCTTCCCCGAAGCCTGAACCTCACCCGTCCCCTAATCCTAAGCCATACGCTGACACTAACCCGCGCCCTCACACGTCCGCTCCCCCTAAAGCGTTGTCGTACCCTCACCTGGACCCTAAACCGTCCCCGTCCCCTAACCCTAACCCTAGCCCGAACCCTAAGCCTAACCCTTCCCCGAAGCCTGACCCTCACCCGTCCCCTAATCCTAACCCGTACGCTGACACTAACCCGCGCCCTCACACGTCCGCTCCCCCTAACGCGTTGTCGTACCCTCACCTGGACCCTAACCCGTCCCCGTCCCCTAACCCTAACCCTAGCCCGAACCCTAACCCTAACCCTTCCCCGAAGCCTGACCCTCACCCGTCCCCTATTCCTAACCCGTACGCTGACACTAACCCGCGCCCTCACACGTCCGCTCCCCCTAAAGCGTTGTCGTACCCTCACCTGGACCCTAACCCGTCCCCGTCCCCTAACCCTAACCCTAGCCCGAACCCTAACCCTAACCCTTCCCCGAAGCCTGACCCTCACCCGTCCCCTAATCCTAACCCGTACGCTGACACTAACCCGCGCCCTCACACGTCCGCTCCCCCTAAAGCGTTGTCGTACCCTCACCTGGACCCTAAACCGTCCCCGTCCCCTAACCCTAACCCTAGCCCGAACCCTAACCCTAACCCTTCCCCGAAGCCTGACCCTCACCCGTCCCCTAATCCTAACCCGTACGCTGACACTAACCCGCGCCCTCACACGTCCGCTCCCCCTAAAACGTTGTCGTACCCTCACCTGGACCCTAAACCGTCCCCGTCCCCTAACCCTAACCCTAGCCCGAACCCTAACCCTAACCCTTCCCCAAAGCCTGACCCTCACCCGTCCCCTATTCCTAACCCGTACGCTGACACTAACCCGCGCCCTCACACGTCCGCTCCCCCTAAAGCGTTGTCGTACCCTCACCTGGACCCTAAACCGTCCCAGTCCCCTAACCCTAACCCTAGCCCGAACCCTAACCCTATCACTTCCCCGAAGCCTGACCCTCACCCGTCCCCTAATCCTAACCCGTACGCTGACACTAACCCGCGCCCTCACACGTCCGCTCCCCCTAAAGCGTTGTCGTACCCTCACCTGGACCCTAAACCGTCCCCGTCCCCTAACTCTAACCCTAGCCCGAACCCTAAGCCTAACCCTTCCCCGAAGCCTGAACCTCACCCGTCCCCTAATCCTAAGCCGTACGCTGACACTAACCCGCGCCCTCACACGTCCCCTCCCCCTAAAGCGTTGTCGTACCCTCACCTGGACCCTAAACCGTCCCCGTCCCCTAACCCTAACCCTAGCCCGAACCCTAACCCTAACCCTTCCCCGAAGCCTGACCCTCACCCGTCCCCTAATCCTAACCCGTACGCTGACACTAACCCGCGCCCTCACACGTCCGCTCCCCCTAAAGCGTTGTCGTACCCTCACCTGGACCCTAAACCGTCCCCGTCCCCTAACCCTAACCCTAGCCCGAACCCTAACCCTAACCCTTCCCCGAAGCCTGACCCTCACCCGTCCCCTAATCCTAACCCGTACGCTGACACTAACCCGCGCCCTCACACGTCCGCTCCCCCTAAAGCGTTGTCGTACCCTCACCTGGACCCTAAACCGTCCCCGTCCCCTAACCCTAACCCTAGCCCGAACCCTAAGCCTAACCCTTCCCCGAAGCCTGACCCTCACCCGTCCCCTAATCCTAACCGGTACGCTGACACTAACCCGCGCCCTCACACGTCCGCTCCCCCTAAAGCGTTGTCGTACCCTCACCTGGACCCTAAACCGTCCCCGTCCCCTAACCCTAACCCTAGCCCGAACCCTAACCCTAACCCTTCCCCGAAGCCTGACCCTCACCCGTCCCCTATTCCTAACCCGTACGCTGACACTAACCCGCGCCCTCACACGTCCGCTCCCCCTAAAGCGTTGTCGTACCCTCACCTGGACCCTAAACCGTCCCCGTCCCCTAACCCTAACCCTAGCCCGAACCCTAACCCTAACCCTTCCCCGAAGCCTGACCCTCACCCGTCCCCTAATCCTAACCCGTACGCTGACACTAACCCGCGCCCTCACACGTCCGCTCCCCCTAAAGCGTTGTCGTACCCTCACCTGGACCCTAAACCGTCCCCGTCCCCTAACCCTAACCCTAGCCCGAACCCTAACCCTAACCCTTCCCCGAAGCCTGACCCTCACCCGTCCCCTAATCCTAACCCGTACGCTGACACTAACCCGCGCCCTCACACGTCCGCTCCCCCTAAAGCGTTGTCGTACCCTCACCTGGACCCTAAACCGTCCCCATCCCCTAACCCTAACCCTAGCCCGAACCCTAAGCCTAACCCTTCCCCGAAGCCTGACCCTCACCCGTCCCCTAATCCTAACCCGTACGCTGACACTAACCCGCACCCTCACACGTCCGCTCCCCCTAAAGCGTTGTCGTACCCTCACCTGGACCCTAAACCGTCCCCGTCCCCTAACCCTAACCCTAGCCCGAAACCTAACCCTAACCCTTCCCCGAAGCCTGACCCTCACCCGTCCCCTAATCCTAACCCGTACGCTGACACTAACCCGTGCCCTCACACGTCCACTCCCCCTAAAGCGTTGTCGTACCCTCACCAGGACCCTAAACCGTCCCCGTCCCCTAACCCTAACCCTAGCCCGAACCCTATCCCTAACCCTTCCCCGAAGCCTGACCCTCGACCGTACCCTAATCCTAACCCGTACGCTGACACTAACCCGCGCCCTCACACGTCCGCTCCCCCGAAAGCGTTGTCGTACCCTCACCAGGACCCTAAACCGTCCCCGTCCCCTAACCCTAACCCTAGGCCGAACCCTAACCCTAACCCTTCCCCGAAGCCTGACACTCACCCGTCCCCTAATACTAACCCGTACGCTGACACTAACCCGCGCCCTCACACGTCCGCTCCCCCTAAAGCGTTGTCGTACCCTCACCTGGACCCTAAACCGTCCCCGTCCCCTAACCCTAACCCTAGCCCGAACCCTAACCCTAACCCTTCCCCGAAGCCTGACCCTCACCCGTCCCCTAATCCTAACCCGTACGCTGACACTAACCCGCGCCCTCACACGTCCGCTCCCCCTAAAGCGTTGTCGTACCCTCACCTGGACCCTAAACCGTCCCCGTCCCCTAACCCTAACTCTAGCCCGAACCCTAAGCCTAACCCTTCCCCGAAGCCTGACCCTCACCCGTCCCCTAATCCTAACCCGTACGCTGACACTAACCCGCGCCCTCACACGTCCGCTCCCCCTAAAGCGTTGTCGTACCCTCACCTGGACCCTAAACCGTCCCCGTCCCGTAACCCTAACCCTAGCCCGAACCCTAAGCCTAACCCTTCCCCGAAACCTGACTCTCACCCGTCCCCTAATCCTAACCAGTACGCTGACACTAACCCGCGCCCTCACACGTCCGCTCCCCCTAAAGCGTTGTCGTACCCTCACCTGGACCCTAAACCGTCCCCGTCCCCTAACCCTAACCCTAGGCCGAACCCTAACCCTAACCCTTCCCCGAAGCCTGACCCTCACCCGTCCCTTAATCCTAACTCGTACGCTGACACTAACCCGCGCCCTCACACGTCCGCTCCCCCTAAAGCGTTGTCCTACCCTCACCTGGACCCTAAACCGTCCCCGTCCCCTAACCCTAACCCTAGCCCGAACCCTAACCCTAACCCTTCCCCGAAGCCTGACCCTCACCCGTCCCCTAATCGTAAGCCGTACGCTGACACTAAACCGCGCCCTCACACGTCCGCTCCCCCTAAAGCGTTGTCCTACCCTCACCTGGACCGTAACCCGTCCCCGTCCCCTAACCCTAACCCTAGCCCGAACCCTAACCCTAACACTTCCCCGAAGCCTGACCCTCACCCGTCCCCTAATCCTAACCCGTACACTGACACTAACCCGCGCCCTCACACGTCCGCTGCCCCTAAAGCGTTGTCGTACCCTCACCTGGACCCTAACCCGTCCCCGTCCCCTAACCCTAACCCTAGCCCGAACCCTAACCCTAACCCTTCCCCGAAGCCTGACCCTCACCCGTCCCCTATTCCTAACCCGTACGCTGACACTAACCCACGCCCTCACACGTCCGCTCCCCCTAAAGCGTTGTCGTACCCTCACCTGGACCCTAAACCTTCCCCGTCCCCTAACCCTAACCCTAGCCCGAACCCTAACCCTAACCCTTCCCTGAAGCCTGACACTCACCCGTCCCCTAATCCTAACCCGTACGCTGACACTAACCCGTGCCCTCACACGTCCGCTCCCCCTAAAGCGTTGTCGTACCCTCACCTGGACCCTAAACCGTCCCCGTCCCCTAACCCTAACCCTAGCCCGAACCCTAACCCTAACCCTTCCCCGAAGCCTGACCCTCACCCGTCCCCTAATCCTAACCCGTACGCTGACACTAACCCGCGCCCTCACACGTCCGCTCCCCCTAAAGCGTTGTCGTACCCTCACCTGGACCATAACCCGTCCCCGTCCCCTAACCCTAACCCTAGCCCGAAACCTAACCCTAACCCTTCCCCGAAGCCTGACCCTCACCCGTCCCCTAATCCTAACCGGTACGCTGACACTAACCCGCGCCCTCACTCGTCCGCTCCCCCTAAAGCGTTGTCGTACCCTCACCTGGACCCTAAACCGTCCCCGTCCCCTAACCCTAACCCTAGCCCGAACCCTAACCCTATCCCTTCCCCGAAGCCTGACCCTCACCCGTCCCCTAATCCTAACCCGTACGCTGACACTAACCCGCGCCCTCACACGTCCGCTCCCCCTAAAGCGTTGTCGTACCCTCACCTGGACCCTAAACCGTCCCCGTCCCCTAACCCTAACCCTAGCCTGAACCCTAACCCTAACCCTTCCCCGAAGCCTGACCCTCACCCGTCCCCTAATCCTAACCCGTACGCTGACACTAACCCGCGCCCTCACACGTCCGCTCCCCCTAAAGCGTTGTCGTACCCTCACCAGGACCCTAAACCGTCCCCGTCCCCTAACCCTAACCCTAGCCCGAACCCTAACCCTAACCCTTCCCCGAAGCCTGACCCTCACCCGTCCCCTAATCCTAACCCGTACGCTGACACTTACCCGCGCCCTCACACGTCCGCTCCCCCTAAAGCGTTGTCGTACCCTCACCTGGACCCTAACCCGTCCCCGTCCCCTAACCCTAACCCTAGCCCGAACCATAACCCTAACCCTTCCCCGAAGCCTGACCCTCACCCGTCCCCTATTCCTAACCCGTACGCTGACACTAACCCGCGCCCTCACACGTCCGCTCCCCCTAAAGCGTTGTCGTACCCTCACCTGCACCCTAACCCGTCCCCGTCCCCTAACCCTAACCCTAGCCCGAACCCTAACCCTAACCCTTCCCCGAAGCCTGACCCTCACCCGTCCCCTAATCCTAACCCGTACGCTGACACTAACCCGCGCCCTCACACGTCCGCTCCCCCTAAAGCGTTGTCGTACCCTCACCTGGACCCTAAACCGTCCCCGTCCCCTAACCCTAACCCTAGCCCGAACCCTAAGCCTAACCCTTCCCCGAAGCCTGACCCTCACCCGTCCCCTAATCCTAACCCGTACGCTGACACTAACCCGCGCCCTCACACGTCCGCTCCCCCTAAAGCGTTGTCGTACCCTCACCTGGACCCTAAACCGTCCCCGTCCCCTAACCCTAACCCTAGCCCGAACCCTAAGCCTAACCCTTCCCCGAAGCCTGACTCTCACCCGTCCCCTAATCCTAACCAGTACGCTGACACTAACCCGCGCCCTCACACGTCCGCTCCCCCTAAAGCGTTGTCGTACCCTCACCTGGACCCTAAACCGTCCCCGTCCCCTAACCCTAACCCTATGCCGAACCCTAACCCTAACCCTTCCCCGAAGCCTGACCCTCACCCGTCCCTTAATCCTAACTCGTACGCTGACACTAACCCGCGCCCTCACACGTCCGCTCCCCCTAAAGCGTTGTCCTACCCTCACCTGGACCCTAAACCGTCCCCGTCCCCTAACCCTAACCCTAGCCCGAACCCTAACCCTAACCCTTCCCCGAAGCCTGACCCTCACCCGTCCCCTAATCGTAAGCCGTACGCTGACACTAAACCGCGCCCTCACACGTCCGCTCCCCCTAAAGCGTTGTCCTACCCTGACCTGGACCGTAACCCGTCCCCGTCCCCTAACCCTAACCCTAGCCCGAACCCTAACCCTAACACTTCCCCGAAGCCTGACCCTCACCCGTCCCCTAATCCTAACCCGTACACTGACACTAACCCGCGCCCTCACACGTCCGCTGCCCCTAAAGCGTTGTCGTACCCTCACCTGGACCCTAACCCGTCCCCGTCCCCTAACCCTAACCCTAGCCCGAACCCTAACCCTAACCCTTCCCCGAAGCCTGACCCTCACCCGTCCCCTATTCCTAACCCGTACGCTGACACTAACCCACGCCCTCACACGTCCGCTCCCCCTAAAGCGTTGTCGTACCCTCACCTGGACCCTAAACCTTCCCCGTCCCCTAACCCTAACCCTAGCCCGAACCCTAACCCTAACCCTTCCCCGAAGCCTGACACTCACCCGTCCCCTAATCCTAACCCGTACGCTGACACTAACCCGTGCCCTCACACGTCCGCTCCCCCTAAAGCGTTGTCGTACCCTCACCTGGACCCTAAACCGTCCCCGTCCCCTAACCCTAACCCTAGCCCGAACCCTAACCCTAACCCTTCCCCGAAGCCTGACCCTCACCCGTCCCCTAATCCTAACCCGTACGCTGACACTAACCCGCGCCCTCACACGTCCGCTCCCCCTAAAGCGTTGTCGTACCCTCACCTGGACCATAACCCGTCCCCGTCCCCTAACCCTAACCCTAGCCCGTACCTAACCCTAACCCTTCCCCGAAGCCTGACCCTCACCCGTCCCCTAATCCTAACCGGTACGCTGACACTAACCCGCGCCCTCACACGTCCGCTCCCCCTAAAGCGTTGTCGTACCCTCACCTGGACCCTAAACCGTCCCCGTCCCCTAACCCTAACCCTAGCCCGAACCCTAACCCTATCCCTTCCCCGAAGCCTGACCCTCACCCGTCCCCTAATCCTAACCCGTACGCTGACACTAACCCGCGCCCTCACACGTCCGCTCCCCCTAAAGCGTTGTCGTACCCTCACCTGGACCCTAAACCGTCCCCGTCCCCTAACCCTAACCCTAGCCCGAACCCTAACCCTAACCCTTCCCCGAAGCCTGACCCTCACCCGTCCCCTAATCCTAACCCGTACGCTGACACTAACCCGCGCCCTCACACGTCCGCTCCCCCTAAAGCGTTGTCGTACCCTCACCAGGACCCTAAACCGTCCCCGTCCCCTAACCCTAACCCTAGCCCGAACCCTAACCCTAACCCTTCCCCGAAGCCTGACCCTCACCCGTCCCCTAATCCTAACCCGTACGCTGACACTTACCCGCGCCCTCACACGTCCGCTCCCCCTAAAGCGTTGTCGTACCCTCACCTGGACCCTAACCCGTCCCCGTCCCCTAACCCTAACCCTAGTCCGAACCCTAACCCTAACCCTTCCCCGAAGCCTGACCCTCACCCGTCCCCTATTCCTAACCCGTACGCTGACACTAACCCGCGCCCTCACACGTCCGCTCCCCCTAAAGCGTTGTCGTACCCTCACCTGCACCCTAACCCGTCCCCGTCCCCTAACCCTAACCCTAGCCCGAACCCTAACCCTAACCCTTCCCCGAAGCCTGACCCTCACCCGTCCCCTAATCCTAACCCGTACGCTGACACTAACCCGCGCCCTCACACGTCCGCTCCCCCTAAAGCGTTGTCGTACCCTCACCTGGACCCTAAACCGTCCCCGTCCCCTAACCCTAACTCTAGCCCGAACCCTAAGCCTAACCCTTCCCCGAAGCCTGACCCTCACCCGTCCCCTAATCCTAACCCGTACGCTGACACTAACCCGCGCCCTCACACGTCCGCTCCCCCTAAAGCGTTGTCGTACCCTCACCTGGACCCTAAACCGTCCCCGTCCCCTAACCCTAACCCTAGCCCGAACCCTAAGCCTAACCCTTCCCCGAAGCCTGACTCTCAGCCGTCCCCTAATCCTAACCAGTACGCTGACACTAACCCGCGCCCTCACACGTCCGCTCCCCCTAAAGCGTTGTCGTACCCTCACCTGGACCCTAAACCGTCCCCGTCCCCTAACCCTAACCCTAGGCCGAACCCTAACCCTAACCCTTCCCCGAAGCCTGACCCTCACCCGTCCCTTAATCCTAACTCGTACGCTGACACTAACCCGCGCCCTCACACGTCCGCTCCCCCTAAAGCGTTGTCCTACCCTCACCTGGACCCTAAACCGTCCCCGTCCCCTAACCCTAACCCTAGCCCGAACCCTAACCCTAACCCTTCCCCGAAGCCTGACCCTCACCCGTCCCTTAATCGTAAGCCGTACGCTGACACTAAACCGCGCCCTCACACGTCCGCTCCCCCTAAAGCGTTGTCCTACCCTCACCTGGACCGTAACCCGTCCCCGTCCCCTAACCCTAACCCTAGCCCGAACCCTAACCCTAACACTTCCCCGAAGCCTGACCCTCACCCGTCCCCTAATCCTAACCCGTACACTGACACTAACCCGCGCCCTCACACGTCCGCTGCCCCTAAAGCGTTGTCGTACCCTCACCTGGACCCTAACCCGTCCCCGTCCCCTAACCCTAACCCTAGCCCGAACCCTAAGCCTAACCCTTCCCCGAAGCCTGACCCTCACCCGTCCCCTAATCCTAACCCGTACGCTGACACTAACCCGCGTCCTCACACGTCCGCTCCCCCTAAAGCGTTGTCGTACCCTCACCTGGACCCTAAACCGTCCCCGTCCCCTAACCCTAACCCTAGCCCGAACCCTAACCCTAACCCTTCCCCGAAGCCTGACCCTCACCCGTCCCCTATTCCTAACCCGTACGCTGACACTAACCCGCGCCCTCACACGTCCGCTCCCCCTAAAGCGTTGTCGTACCCTCACCTGGACCCTAAACCGTCCCCGTCCCCTAACCCTAACCCTAGCCCGAACCCTAACCCTAACCCTTCCCCGAAGCCTGACCCTCACCCGTCCCCTAATCCTAACCCGTACGCTGACACTAACCCGCGCCCTCACACGTCCGCTCCCCCTAAAGCGTTGTCGTACCCTCACCTGGACCCTAAACCGTCCCCGTCCCCTAACCCTAACCCTAGCCCGAACCCTAACCCTAACCCTTCCCCGAAGCCTGACCCTCACCCGTCCCCTAATCCTAACCCGTACGCTGACACTAACCCGCGCCCTCACACGTCCGCTCCCCCTAAAGCGTTGTCGTACCCTCACCTGGACCCTAAACCGTCCCCATCCCCTAACCCTAACCCTAGCCCGAACCCTAAGCCTAACCCTTCCCCGAAGCCTGACCCTCACCCGTCCCCTAATCCTAACCCGTACGCTGACACTAACCCGCACCCTCACACGTCCGCTCCCCCTAAAGCGTTGTCGTACCCTCACCTGGACCCTAAACCGTCCCCGTCCCCTAACCCTAACCCTAGCCCGAAACCTAACCCTAACCCTTCCCCGAAGCCTGACCCTCACCCGTCCCCTAATCCTAACCCGTACGCTGACACTAACCCGCGCCCTCACACGTCCGCTCCCCCTAAAGCGTTGACGTACCCTCACCTGGACCCTAACCCGTCCCCGTCCCCTAACCCTAACCCTAGCCCGAACCCTAACCCTAACCCTTCCCCGAAGCCTGACCCTCACCCGTCCCCTATTCCTAACCCGTACGCTGACACTAACCCACGCCCTCAAACGTCCGCTCCCCCTAAAGCGTTGTCGTACCCTCACCTGGACCCTAAACCTTCCCCGTCCCCTAACCCTAACCCTAGCCCGAACCCTAACCCTAACCCTTCCCCGAAGCCTGACCCTCACCCGTCCCCTAATCCTAACCCGTACGCTGACACTAACCCGTGCCCTCACACGTCCACTCCCCCTAAAGCGTTGTCGTACCCTCACCTGGACCCTAAACCGTCCCCGTCCCCTAACCCTAACCCTAGCCCGAACCCTATCCCTAACCCTTCCCCGAAGCCTGACCCTCGACCGTACCCTAATCCTAACCCGTACGCTGACACTAACCCGCGCCCTCACACGTCCGCTCCCCCTAAAGCGTTGTCGTACCCTCACCAGGACCCTAAACCGTCCCCGTCCCCTAACCCTAACCCTAGCCCGAACCCTAACCCTAACCCTTCCCCGAAGCCTGACACTCACCCGTCCCCTAATACTAACCCGTACGCTGACACTAACCCGCGCCCTCACACGTCCGCTCCCCCTAAAGCGTTGTCGTACCCTCACCTGGACCCTAAACCGTCCCCGTCCCCTAACCCTAACCCTAGCCCGAACCCTAACCCTAACCCTTCCCCGAAGCCTGACCCTCACCCGTCCCCTAATCCTAACCCGTACGCTGACACTAACCCGCGCCCTCACACGTCCGCTCCCCCTAAAGCGTTGTCGTACCCTCACCTGGACCCTAAACCGTCCCCGTCCCCTAACCCTAACTCTAGCCCGAACCCTAAGCCTAACCCTTCCCCGAAGCCTGACCCTCACCCGTCCCCTAATCCTAACCCGTACGCTGACACTAACCCGCGCCCTCACACGTCCGCTCCCCCTAAAGCGTTGTCGTACCCTCACCTGGACCCTAAACCGTCCCCGTCCCCTAACCCTAACCCTAGCCCGAACCCTAAGCCTAACCCTTCTCCGAAGCCTGACTCTCACCCGTCCCCTAATCCTAACCAGTACGCTGACACTAACCCGCGCCCTCACACGTCCGCTGCCCCTAAAGCGTTGTCGTACCCTCACCTGGACCCTAACCCGTCCCCGTCCCCTAACCCTAACCCTAGCCCGAACCCTAACCCTAACCCTTCCCCGAAGCCTGACCCTCACCCGTCCCCTATTCCTAACCCGTACGCTGACACTAATCCAGGCCCTCACACGTCCGCTCCCCCTAAAGCGTTGTCGTACCCTCACCTGGACCCTAAACCTTCCCCGTCCCCTAACCCTAACCCTAGCCCGAACCCTAACCCTAACCCTTCCCCGAAGCCTGACACTCACCGTCCCCTAATCCTAACCCGTACGCTGACACTAACCCGTGCCCTCACACGTCCGCTCCCCCTAAAGCGTTGTCGTACCCTCACCTGGACCCTAAACCGTCCCCGTCCCCTAACCCTAACCCTAGCCCGAACCCTAACCCTAACCCTTCCCCGAAGCCTGACCCTCACCCGTCCCCTAATCCTAACCCGTACGCTGACACTAACCCGCGCCCTCACACGTCCGCTCCCCCTAAAGCGTTGTCGTACCCTCACCTGGACCATAACCCGTCCCCGTCCCCTAACCCTAACCCTAGACCGAAACCTAACCCTAACCCTTCCCCGAAGCCTGACCCTCACCCGTCCCCTAATCCTAACCGGTACGCTGACACTAACCCGCGCCCTCACACGTCCGCTGCCCCTAAAGCGTTGTCGTACCCTCACCTGGACCCTAAACCGTACCCGTCCCCTAACCCTAACCCTAGCCCGAACCCTAACCCTAACCCTTCCCCGAAGCCTGACCCTCACCCGTCCCCTAATCCTAACCCGTACGCTGACACTAACCCGCGCCCTCACACGTCCGCTCCCCCTAAAGCGTTGTCGTACCCTCACCAGGACCCTAAACCGTCCCCGTCCCCTAACCCTAACCCTAGCCCGAACCCTAACCCTAACCCTTCCCCGAAGCCTGACCCTCACCCGTCCCCTAATCCTAACCCGTACGCTGACACTTGCCCGCGCCCTCACACGTCCGCTCCCCCTAAAGCGTTGTCGTACCCTCACCTGGACCCTAACCCGTCCCCGTCCCCTAACCCTAACCCTAGTCCGAACCATAACCCTAACCCTTCCCCGAAGCCTGACCCTCACCCGTCCCCTATTCCTAACCCGTACGCTGACACTAACCCGCGCCCTCACACGTCCGCTCCCCCTAAAGCGTTGTCGTACCCTCACCTGCACCCTAACCCGTCCCCGTCCACTAACCCTAACCCTAGCCCGAACCCTAACCCTAACCCTTCCCCGAAGCCTGACCCTCACCCGTCCCCTAATCCTAACCCGTACGCTGACACTAACCCGCGCCCTCACACGTCCGCTCCCCCTAAAGCGTTGTCGTACCCTCACCTGGACCCTAAACCGTCCCCGTCCCCTAACCCTAACTCTAGCCCGAACCCTAAGCCTAACCCTTCCCCGAAGCCTGACCCTCACCCGTCCCCTAATCCTAACCCGTACGCTGACACTAACCCGCGCCCTCACACGTCCGCTCCCCCTAAAGCGTTGTCGTACCCTCACCTGGACCCTAAACCGTCCCCGTCCCCTAACCCTAACCCTAGCCCGAACCCTAAGCCTAACCCTTCCCCGAAGCCTGACTCTCACCCGTCCCCTAATCCTAACCAGTACGCTGACACTAACCCGCGCCCTCACACGTCCGCTCCCCCTAAAGCGTTGTCGTACCCTCACCTGGACCCTAAACCGTCCCCGTCCCCTAACCCTAACCCTAGGCCGAACCCTAACCCTAACCCTTCCCCGAAGCCTGACCCTCACCAGTCCCTTAATCCTAACTCGTACGCTGACACTAACCCGCGCCCTCACACGTCCGCTCCCCCTAAAACGTTGTCCTACCCTCACCTGGACCCTAAACCGTCCCCGTCCCCTAACCCTAACCCTAGCCCGAACCCTAACCCTAACCCTTCCCCGAAGCCTGACCCTCACCCGTCCCCTAATCGTAAGCCGTACGCTGACACTAAACCGCGCCCTCACACGTCCGCTCCCCCTAAAGCGTTGTCCTACCCTCACCTGGACCGTAACCCGTCCCCGTCCCCTAACCCTAACCCTAGCCCGAACCCTAACCCTAACACTTCCCCGAAGCCTGACCCTCACCCGTCCCCTAATCCTAACCCGTACACTGACACTAACCCGCGCTCTCACACGTCCGCTGCCCCTAAAGCGTTGTCGTACCCTCACCTGGACCCTAACCCGTCCCCGTCCCCTAACCCTAACCCTAGCCCGAACCCTAACCCTAACCCTTCCCCGAAGCCTGACCCTCACCCGTCCCCTATTCCTAACCCGTACGCTGACACTAACCCACGCCCTCACACATCCGCTCCCCCTAAAGCGTTGTCGTACCCTCACCTGGACCCTAAACCTTCCCCGTCCCCTAACCCTAACCCTAGCCCGAACCCTAACTCTAACCCTTCCCCGAAGCCTGACACTCACCCGTCCCCTAATCCTAACCCGTACGCTGACACTAACCCGTGCCCTCACACGTCCGCTCCCCCTAAAGCGTTGTCGTACCCTCACCTGGACCCTAAACCGTCCCCGTCCCCTAACCCTAACCCTAGCCCGAACCCTAACCCTAACCCTTCCCCGAAGCCTGACCCTCACCCGTCCCCTAATCCTAACCCGTACGCTGACACTAACCCGCGCCCTCACACGTCCGCTCCCCCTAAAGCGTTGTCGTACCCTCACCTGGACCATAACCCGTCCCCGTCCCCTAACCCTAACCCTAGCCCGAAACCTAACCCTAACCCTTCCCCGAAGCCTGACCCTCACCCGTCCCCTAATCCTAACCGGTACGCTGACACTAACCCGCGCCCTCACACGTCCGCTCCCCCTAAAGCGTTGTCGTACCCTCACCTGGACCCTAAACCGTCCCCGTCCCCTAACCCTAACCCTAGCCCGAACCCTAACCCTATCCCTTCCCCGAAGCCTGACCCTCACCCGTCCCCTAATCCTAACCCGTACGCTGACACTAACCCGCGCCCTCACACGTCCGCTCCCCCTAAAGCGTTGTCGTACCCTCACCTGGACCCTAAACCGTCCCCGTCCCCTAACCCTAACCCTAGCCCGAACCCTAACCCTAACCCTTCCCCGAAGCCTGACCCTCACCCGTCACCTAATCCTAACCCGTACGCTGACACTAACCCGCGCCCTCACACGTCCGCTCCCCCTAAAGCGTTGTCGTACCCTCACCAGGACCCTAAACCGTCCCCGTCCCCTAACCCTAACCCTAGCCCGAACCCTAACCCTAACCCTTCCCCGAAGCCTGACCCTCACCCGTCCCCTAATCCTAACCCGTACGCTGACACTTAACCGCGCCCTCACACGTCCGCTCCCCCTAAAGCGTTGTCGTACCCTCACCTGGACCCTAACCCGTCCCCGTCCCCTAACCCTAACCCTAGCCCGAACCATAACCCTAACCCTTCCCCGAAGCCTGACCCTCACCCGTCCCCTATTCCTAACCCGTACGCTGACACTAACCCGCGCCCTCACACGTCCGCTCCCCCTAAAGCGTTGTCGTACCCTCACCTGCACCCTAACCCGTCCCCGTCCCCTAAACCTAACCCTAGCCCGAACCCTAACCCTAACCCTTCCCCGAAGCCTGACCCTCACCCGTCCCCTAATCCTAACCCGTACGCTGACACTAACTCGCGCCCTCACACGTCCGCTCCCCCTAAAGCGTTGTCGTACCCTCACCTGGACCCTAAACCGTCCCCGTCCCCTAACCCTAACCCTAGCCCGAACCCTAACCCTAACCCTTCCCCGAAGCCTGACCCTCACCCGTCCCCTAATCCTAACCCGTACGCTGACACTAACCCGCGCCCTCACACGTCCGCTCCCCCTAAAACGTTGTCGTACCCTCACCTGGACCCTAAACCGTCCCCGTCCCCTAACCCTAACCCTAGCCCGAACCCTAAGCCTAACCCTTCCCCGAAGCCTGACCCTCACCCGTCCCCTATTCCTAACCCGTACGCTGACACTAACCCGCGCCCTCACACGTCCGCTCCCCCTAAAGCGTTGTCGTACCCTCACCTGGACCCTAAACCGTCCCCGTCCCCTAACCCTAACTCTAGCCCGAACCCTAAGCCTAACCCTTCCCCGAAGCCTGACCCTCACCCGTCCCCTAATCCTAACCCGTACGCTGACACTAACCCGCGCCCTCACACGTCCGCTCCCCCTAAAGCGTTGTCGTACCCTCACCTGGACCCTAAACCGTCCCCGTCCCCTAACCCTAACCCTAGCCCGAACCCTAAGCCTAACCCTTCCCCGAAGCCTGACTCTCACCCGTCCCCTAATCCTAACCAGTACGCTGACACTAACCCGCGCCCTCACACGTCCGCTGCCCCTAAAGCGTTGTCGTACCCTCACCTGGACCCTAACCCGTCCCCGTCCCCTAACCCTAACCCTAGCCCGAACCCTAACCCTAACCCTTCCCCGAAGCCTGACCCTCACCCGTCCCCTATTCCTAACCCGTACGCTGACACTAACCCAGGCCCTCACACGTCCGCTCACCCTAAAGCGTTGTCGTACCCTCACCTGGACCCTAAACCTTCCCCGTCCCCTAACCCTAACCCTAGCCCGAACCCTAACCCTAACCCTTCCCCGAAGCCTGACACTCACCGTCCCCTAATCCTAACCCGTACGCTGACACTAACCCGTGCCCTCACACGTCCGCTCCCCCTAAAGCGTTGTCGTACCCTCACCTGGACCCTAAACCGTCCCCGTCCCCTAACCCTAACCCTAGCCCGAACCCTAACCCTAACCCTTCCCCGAAGCCTGACCCTCACCCGTCCCCTAATCCTAACCCGTACGCTGACACTAACCCGCGCCCTCACACGTCCGCTCCCCCTAAAGCGTTGTCGTACCCTCACCTGGACCATAACCCGTCCCCGTCCCCTAACCCTAACCCTAGACCGAAACCTAACCCTAACCCTTCCCCGAAGCCTGACCCTCACCCGTCCCCTAATCCTAACCGGTACGCTGACACTAACCCGCACCCTCACACGTCCGCTCCCCCTAAAGCGTTGTCGTACCCTCACCTGGACCCTAAACCGTCCCCGTCCCCTAACCCTAACCCTAGCCCGAACCCTAACCCTATCCCTTCCCCGAAGCCTGACCCTCACCCGTCCCCTAATCCTAACCCGTACGCTGACACTAACCCGCGCCCTCACACGTCCGCTCCCCCTAAAGCGTTGTCGTACCCTCACCTGGACCCTAAACCGTCCCCGTCCCCTAACCCTAACCCTAGCCCGAACCCTAACCCTAACCCTTCCCCGAAGCCTGACCCTCACCCGTCCCCTAATCCTAACCCGTACGCTGACACTAACCCGCGCCCTCACACGTCCGCTCCCCCTAAAGCGTTGTCGTACCCTCACCTGGACCCTAAACCGTCCCCGTCCCCTAACCCTAACCCTAGACCGAATCCTAACCCTAACCCTTCCCCGAATCCTGACCCTCACCCGTCCCCTAATCCTAACCCGTACGCTGACACTTACCCGCGCCCTCACACGTCCGCTCCCCCTAAAGCGTTGTCGTACCCTCACCTGGACCCTAACCCGTCCCCGTCCCCTAACCCTAACCCTAGTCCGAACCATAACCCTAACCCTTCCCCGAAGCCTGACCCTCACCCGTCCCCTATTCCTAACCCGTACGCTGACACTAACCCGCGCCCTCACACGTCCGCTCCCCCTAAAGCGTTGTCGTACCCTCACCTGCACCCTAACCCGTCCCCGTCCCCTAACCCTAACCCTAGCCCGAACCCTAACCCTAACCCTTCCCCGAAGCCTGACCCTCACCCGTCCCCTAATCCTAACCCGTACGCTGACACTAACCCGCGCCCTCACACGTACGCTCCCCCTAAAGGGTTGTCGTACCCTCACCTGGACCCTAAACCGTCCCCGTCCCCTAACCCTAACTCTAGCCCGAACCCTAAGCCTAACCCTTCCCCGAAGCCTGACCCTCACCCGTCCCCTAATCCTAACCCGTACGCTGACACTAACCCGCGCCCTCACACGTCCGCTCCCCCTAAAGCGTTGTCGTACCCTCACCTGGACCCTAAACCGTCCCCGTCCCCTAACCCTAACCCTAGCCCGAACCCTAACCCTAACCCTTCCCCGAAGCCTGACACTCACCCGTCCCCTAATCCTAACCCGTACGCTGACACTAACCCGTGCCCTCACACGTCCGCTCCCCCTAAAGCGTTGTCGTACCCTCACCTGGACCCTAAACCGTCCCCGTCCCCTAACCCTAACCCTAGCCCGAACCCTAACCCTAACCCTTCCCCGAAGCCTGACCCTCACCCGTCCCCTAATCCTAACCCGTACGCTGACACTAACCCGCGCCCTCACACGTCCGCTCCCCCTAAAGCGTTGTCGTACCCTCACCTGGACCATAACCCGTCCCCGTCCCCTAACCCTTACCCTAGCCCGAAACCTAACCCTAACCCTTCCCCGAAGCCTGACCCTCACCCGTCCCCTAATCCTAACCGGTACGCTGACACTAACCCGCGCCCTCACACGTCCGCTCCCCCTAAAGCGTTCTCGTACCCTCACCTGGACCCTAAACCGTCCCCGTCCCCTAACCCTAACCCTAGCCCGAACCCTAACCCTATCCCTTCCCCGAAGCATGACCCTCACCCGTCCCCTAATCCTAACCCGTACGCTGACACTAACCCGCGCCCTCACACGTCCGCTCCCCCTAAAGCGTTGTCGTACCCTCACCTGGACCCTAAACCGTCCCCGTCCCCTAACCCTAACCCTAGCCCGAACCCTAACCCTAACCCTTCCCCGAAGCCTGACCCTCACCCGTCCCCTAATCCTAACCCGTACGCTGACACTAACCCGCGCCCTCACACGTCCGCTCCCCCTAAAGCGTTGTCGTACCCTCACCTGGACCCTAAACCGTCCCCGTCCCCTAACCCTAACCCTAGCCCGAACCCTAACCCTAACCCTTCCCCGAAGCCTGACCCTCACCCGTCCCCTCATCCTAACCCGTACGCTGACACTAACCCGCGCCCTCACACGTCCGCTCCCCCTAAAGCGTTGTCGTACCCTCACCTGGACCCTAAACCGTCCCCGTCCCCTAACCCTAACCCTAGCCCGAACCCTAACCCTAACCCTTCCCCGAAGCCTGACCCTCACCCGTCCCCTATTCCTAACCCGTACGCTGACACTAACCCAGGCCCTCACACGTCCGCTCCCCCTAAAGCGTTGTCGTACCCTCACCTGGACCCTAAACCTTCCCCGTCCCCTAACCCTAACCCTAGCCCGAACCCTAACCCTAACCCTTCCCCGAAGCCTGACACTCACCGTCCCCTAATCCTAACCCGTACGCTGACACTAACCCGTGCCCTCACACGTCCGCTCCCCCTAAAGCGTTGTCGTACCCTCACCTGGACCCTAAACCGTCCCCGTCCCCTAACCCTAACCCTAGCCCGAACCCTAACCCTAACCCTTCCCCGAAGCCTGACCCTCACCCGTCCCCTAATCCTAACCCGTACGCTGACACTAACCCGCGCCCTCACACGTCCGCTCCCCCTAAAGCGTTGTCGTACCCTCACCTGGACCCTAAACCGTACCCGTCCCCTAACCCTAACCCTAGCCCGAACCCTAACCCTAACCCTTCCCCGAAGCCTGACCCTCACCCGTCCCCTAATCCTAACCCGTACGCTGACACTAACCCGCGCCCTCACACGTCCGCTCCCCCTAAAGCGTTGTCGTACCCTCACCAGGACCCTAAACCGTCCCCGTCCCCTAACCCTAACCCTAGCCCGAACCCTAACCCTAACCCTTCCCCGAAGCCTGACCCTCACCCGTCCCCTAATTCTAACCCGTACGCTGACACCCGCGCCCTCACACGTCCGCTCCCCCTAAAGCGTTGTCGTACCCTCACCTGGACCCTAACCCGTCCCCGTCCCCTAACCCTAACCCTAGTCCGAACCATAACCCTAACCCTTCCCCGAAGCCTGACCCTCACCCGTCCCCTATTCCTAACCCGTACGCTGACACTAACCCGCGCCCTCACACGTCCGCTCCCCCTAAAGCGTTGTCGTACCCTCACCTGCACCCTAACCCGTCCCCGTCCCCTAACCCTAACCCTAGCCCGAACCCTAACCCTAACCCTTCCCCGAAGCCTGACCCTCACCCGTCCCCTAATCCTAACCCGTACGCTGACACTAACCCGCGCCCTCACACGTCCGCTCCCCCTAAAGGCTTGTCGTACCCTCACCTGGACCCTAAACCGTCCCCGTCCCCTAACCCTAACTCTAGCCCGAACCCTAAGCCTAACCCTTCCCCGAAGCCTGACCCTCACCCGTCCCCTAATCCTAACCCGTACGCTGACACTAACCCGCGCCCTCACACGTCCGCTCCCCCTAAAGCGTTGTCGTACCCTCACCTGGACCCTAAACCGTCCCCGTCCCCTAACCCTAACCCTAGCCCGAACCCTAAGCCTAACCCTTCCCCGAAGCCTGACTCTCACCCGTCCCCTAATCCTAACCAGTACGCTGACACTAACCCGCGCCCTCACACGTCCGCTCCCCCTAAAGCGTTGTCGTACCCTCACCTGGACCCTAAACCGTCCCCGTCCCCTAACCCTAACCCTAGGCCGAACCCTAACCCTAACCCTTCCCCGAAGCCTGACCCTCACCAGTCCCTTAATCCTAACTCGTACGCTGACACTAACCCGCGCCCTCACACGTCCGCTCCCCCTAAAGCGTTGTCCTACCCTCACCTGGACCCTAAACCGTCCCCGTCCCCTAACCCTAACCCTAGCCCGAACCCTAACCCTAACCCTTCCCCGAAGCCTGACCCTCACCCGTCCCCTAATCGTAAGCCGTACGCTGACACTAAACCGCGCCCTCACACGTCCGCTCCCCCTAAAGCGTTGTCCTACCCTCACCTGGACCGTAACCCGTCCCCGTCCCCTAACCCTAACCCTAGCCCGAACCCTAACCCTAACACTTCCCCGAAGCCTGACCCTCACCCGTCCCCTAATCCTAACCCGTACACTGACACTAACCCGCGCCCTCACACGTCCGCTGCCCCTAAAGCGTTGTCGTACCCTCACCTGGACCCTAACCCGTCCCCGTCCCCTAACCCTAACCCTAGCCCGAACCCTAACCCTAACCCTTCCCCGAAGCCTGACCCTCACCCGTCCCCTATTCCTAACCCGTACGCTGACACTAACCCACGCCCTCACACGTCCGCTCCCCCTAAAGCGTTGTCGTACCCTCACCTGGACCCTAAACCTTCCCCGTCCCCTAACCCTAACCCTAGCCCGAACCCTAACCCTAACCCTTCCCCGAAGCCTGACACTCACCCGTCCCCTAATCCTAACCCGTACGCTGACACTAACCCGTGCCCTCACACGTCCGCTCCCCCTAAAGCGTTGTCGTACCCTCACCTGGACCCTAAACCGTCCCCGTCCCCTAACCCTAACCCTAGCCCGAACCCTAACCCTAACCCTTCCCCGAAGCCTGACCCTCACCCGTCCCCTAATCCTAACCCGTACGCTGACACTAACCCGCGCCCTCACACGTCCGCTCCCCCTAAAGCGTTGTCGTACCCTCACCTGGACCATAACCCGTCCCCGTCCCCTAACCCTAACCCTAGCCCGAAACCTAACCCTAACCCTTCCCCGAAGCCTGACCCTCACCCGTCCCCTAATCCTAACCGGTACGCTGACACTAACCCGCGCCCTCACACGTCCGCTCCCCCTAAAGCGTTCTCGTACCCTCACCTGGACCCTAAACCGTCCCCGTCCCCTAACCCTAACCCTAGCCCGAACCCTAACCCTATCCCTTCCCCGAAGCCTGACCCTCACCCGTCCCCTAATCCTAACCCGTACGCTGACACTAACCCGCGCCCTCACACGTCCGCTCCCCCTAAAGCGTTGTCGTACCCTCACCTGGACCCTAAACCGTCCCAGTCCCCTAACCCTAACCCTAGCCCGAACCCTAACCCTAACCCTTCCCCGAAGCCTGACCCTCACCCGTCCCCTAATCCTAACCCGTACGCTGACACTAACCCGCGCCCTCACACGTCCGCTCCCCCTAAAGCGTTGTCGTACCCTCACCTGGACCCTAAACCGTCCCCGTCCCCTAACCCTAACCCTAGCCCGAACCCTAACCCTAACCCTTCCCCGAAGCCTGACCCTCACCCGTCCCCTCATCCTAACCCGTACGCTGACACTAACCCGCGCCCTCACACGTCCGCTCCCCCTAAAGCGTTGTCGTACCCTACCCTGGACCCTAAACCGTCCCCGTCCCCTAACCCTAACCCTAGCCCGAACCCTATCCCTAACCCTTCCCCGAAGCCTGACCCTCACCCGTCCCCTAATCCTAACCCGTACGCTGACACTAACCCGCGCCCTCACACGTCCGCTCCCCCTAAAGCGTTGTCGTACCCTCACCTGGACCCTAAACCGTCCCCGTCCCCTAACCCTAACCCTAGCCCGAACCCTAAGCCTAACCCTTTCCCGAAGCCTGACCCTCACCCGTCCCCTCATCCTAACCCGTACGCTGACACTAACCCGCGCCCTCACACGTCCGCTCCCCCTAAAGCGTTGTCGTACCCTCACCTGGACCCTAAACCGTCCCCGTCCCCTAACCCTAACCCTAGCCCGAACCCTAACCCTAACCCTTCCCCGAAGCCTGACCCTCACCCGTCCCCTATTCCTAACCCGTACGCTGACACTAACCCAGGCCCTCACACGTCCACTCCCCCTAAAGCGTTGTCGTACCCTCACCTGGACCCTAAACCTTCCCCGTCCCCTAACCCTAACCCTAGCCCGAACCCTAACCCTAACCCTTCCCCGAAGCCTGACACTCACCGTCCCCTAATCCTAACCCGTACGCTGACACTAACCCGTGCCCTCACACGTCCGCTCCCCCTAAAGCGTTGTCGTACCCTCACCTGGACCCTAAACCGTCCCCGTCCCCTAACCCTAACCCTAGCCCGAACCCTAACCCTAACCCTAACCCTTCCCCGAAGCCTGACCCTCACCCGTCCCCTAATCCTAACCCGTACGCTGACACTAACCCGCGCCCTCACACGTCCGCTCCCCCTAAAGCGTTGTCGTACCCTCACCTGGACCCTAAACCGTCCCCGTCCCCTAACCCTAACCCTAGCCCGAACCCTAAGCCTAACCCTTCCCCGAAGCCTGACCCTCACCCGGCCCCTAATCCTAACCCGTACGCTGACACTAACCCGCGCCCTCACACGTCCGCTCCCCCTAAAGCGTTGTCGTACCCTCACCTGGACCCTAAACCGTCCCCGTCCCCTATCCCTAACCCTAGCCCGAACCCTAAGCCTAACCCTTCCCCGAAGCCTGACTCTCACCCGTCCCCTAATCCTAACCCGTACGCTGACACTAACCCGCGCCCTCACACGTCCGCTCCCCCTAAAGCGTTCTCGTACCCTCACCTGGACCCTAAACCGTCCCCGTCCCCTAACCCTAACCCTAGCCCGAACCCTAAGCCTAACCCTTCCCCGAAGCCTGACCCTCACCCGTCCCCTCATCCTAACCCGTACGCTGACACTAACCCGCGCCCTCACACGTCCGCTCCCCCTAAAGCGTTGTCGTACCCTCACCTGGACCCTAAACCGTCCCCGTCCCCTAACCCTAACCCTAGCCCGAACCCTAACCCTAACCCTTCCCCGAAGCCTGACCCTCACCCGTCCCCTAATCCTAACCCGTACGCTGACACTAACCCGCGCCCTCACACGTCCGCTCCCCCTCAAGCGTTGTCGTACCCTCACCTGGACCCTAAACCGTCCCCGTCCCCTAACCCTAACCCTAGCCCGAACCCTAACCCTAACCCTTCCCCGAAGCCTGACCCTCACCCGTCCCCAAATCGTAAGCCATACGCTGACACTAACCCGCGCCCTCACACGTCCGCTCCCCCTAAAGCATTGTCCTACCCTCACCTGGACCGTAACCCGTCCCCGTCCCCTAACCCTAACCCTAGCCCGAACCCTAACCCTAACCCTTCCCGGAAGCCTGACCCTCACCCGTCCCCTAATCCTAACCCGTACGCTGACACTAACACGCGCCCTCACACGTCCGCTCCCCCTAAAGCGTTGTCGTACCCTCACCTGGACCCTAAACCGTCCCCGTCCCCTAACCCTAACCCTAGCCCGAACCCTAACCCTAACCCTTCCCCGAAGCCTGACCCTCACCCGTCCCCTAATCCTAACCCGTACGCTTACACTAACCCGCGCCCTCACACGTCCGCTCCCCCTAAAGCGTTGTCGTACCCTCACCTGGACCCTAAACCGTCCCCGTCCCCTAACCCTAACCCTAGCCCGAACCCTAACCCTAACCCTTCCCCGAAGCCTGACCCTCACCCGTCCCCTAATCCTAACCCGTACGCTTACACTAACCCGCGCCCTCACACGTCCGCTCCCCCTAAAGCGTTGTCGTACCCTCACCTGGACCCTAAACCGTCCCCGTCCCCTAACCCTAACCCTAGCCCGAACCCTAACCCTAACCCTTCCCCGAAGCCTGACCCTCACCCGTCCCCTAATCCTAACCCGTACGCTGACACTAACCCGCGCCCTCACACGTCCGCTCCACCTAAAGCGTTGTCGTACCCTCACCTGGACCCTAAACCGTCCCCGTCCCCTAACCCTAACCCTAGCCCGAACCCTAACCCTAACCCTTCCCCGAAGCCTGACCCTCACCCGTCCCCTAATCCTAACCCGTACGCTGACACTAACCCGCGCCCTCACACGTCCGCTCCCCCTAAAGAGTTGTCCTACCCTCACCTGGACACTAAACCGTCCCCGTCCCCTAATCCTAACCCTAGCCCGAACCCTAACCCTAACCCTTCCCCGAAGCCTGACCCTCACCCGTCCCCTAATCCTAACCCGTACGCTTACACTAACCCGCGCCCTCACACGTCCGCTCCCCCTAAAGCGTTGTCGTACCCTCACCTGGACCCTAAACCGTCCCCGTCCCCTAACCCTAACCCTAGCCCGAACCCTAACCCTAACCCTTCCCCGAAGCCTGACCCTCACCCGTCCCCTAATCCTAACCCGTACGCTGACACTAACCCGCGCCCTCACACGTCCGCTCCCCCTAAAGCGTTGTCGTACCCTCACCTGGACCCTAACCCGTCCCCGTCCCCTAACCCTAACCCTAGCCCGAAACCTAACCCTAACCCTTCCCCGAAGCCTAACCCTCACCCGTCCCCTAATCCTAACCCGTACGCTGACACTAACCCGCGCCCTCACACGTCCGCTCCCCCTAAAGCGTTGTCGTACCCTCTCCTGGACCCTAAACCGTCCCCGTCCCCTAACCCTAACCCTAGCCTGAACCCTAACCCTAACCCTTCCCCGAAGCCTGACCCTCACCCGTCCCCTAATCCTAACCCGTAGGCTGACACTAACCCACGCCCTCACACGTCCGCTCCCCCTAAAGCGTTGTCGTACCCTCACCTGGACCCTAAACCGTCCCCGTCCCCTAACCCTAACCCTAGCCCGAACCCTAACCCTATCCCTTCCCCGAAGCCTGACCCTCACCCGTCCCATAATCCTAACCCGTACGCTGACAATAACCCTCGCCCTCACACGTCCGCTCCCCCTAAAGCATTGTCGTACCCTCACCTGGACCCTAAACCGTCCCCGTCCCCTAACCCTAACCCTAGCCCAAACCCTAACCCTAACCCTTCCCCGAAGCCTGACCCTCACCCGTCCCCTAATCCTAACCCGTACGCTGACACTAACCCGCGCCCTCACACGTCCGCTCCCCCTAAAGCGTTGTCGTACCCTCACCTGGACCCTAAACCGTCCCCGTCCCCTAACCCTAACCCTAGCCCGAACCCTAACCCTAACCCTTCCCCGAAGCCTGACCCTCACCCGTCCCCTAATCCTAACCCGTACGCTGACACTAACCCGCGCCCTCACACGTCCGCTCCCCCTAAAGCGTTGTCGTACCCTCACCTGGACCCTAACCCGTCCCCGTCCCCTAACCCTAACCCTAGCCCGAAACCTAACCCTAACCCTTCCCCGAAGCCTGACCCTCACCCGTTCCCTAATCCTAACCCGTACGCTGACACTAACCTGCGCCCTCACACTTCCGCTCCCCCTAAAGCGTTGTCGTACCCTCACCTGGACCCTAAACCGTCCCCGTCCCCTAACCCTAACCCTAGCCCGAACCCTAACCCTAACCCTTCCAAGAAGCCTGACCATCACCCGTCCCCAATCCTAACCCGTAGGCTGACACTAACCCACGCCCTCACACGTCCGCTCCCCCTAAAGCGTTGTCGTACCCTCACCTGGACCCTAAACCGTCCCCGTCCCCTAACCCTAACCCTAGCCCGAACCCTAACCCTAACCCTTCCCCGAAGCCTGACCCTCACCCGTCCCCTAATCCTAACCCGTACGCTGACACTAACCTGCGCCCTCACACGTCCGCTCCCCCTAAAGCGTTGTCGTACCCTCACCTGGACCCTAAACCGTCCCCGTCCCCTAACCCTAACCCTAGCCCGAAACCTAACCCTAACCCTTCCCCGAAGCCTGACCCTCACCCGTCCCCTAATCCTAACCCGTACGCTGACACTAACCCGCGCCCTCACACGTCCGCTCCCCCTAAAGCGTTGTCGTACCCTCACCTGGACCCTAAACCGTCCCCGTCCCCTAATCCTAACCCTAGCCCGAACCCTAACCCTAACCCTTCCCCGAAGCCTGACCCTCACCCGTCCCCTAATCCTAACCCGTACGCTGACACTAACCCGCGCCCTCACACGTCCGCTCCCCCTAAAGCGTTGTCGTACCCTCACCTGGACCCTAAACCGTCCCCGTCCCCTAACCCTAACCCTAGCCCGAACCCTAACCCTAACCCTTCCCCGAAGCCTGACCCTCACCCGTCCCCTAATCCTAACCCGTACGCTGACACTAACCCGCGCCCTCACACGTCCGCTCCCCCTAAAGCGTTGTCGTACCCTCACCTGGACCCTAAACCGTCCCCGTCCCCTAACCCTAACCCTAGCCCGAACCCTAAGCCTAACCCTTCCCCGAAGCCTGACCCTCACCCGTCCCCTAATCCTAACCCGTACGCTGACACTAACCCGCGCCCTCACACGTCCGCTCCCCCTAAAGCGTTGTCGTACCCTCACCTGGACCCTAAACCGTCCCCGTCCCCTAACCCTAACCCTAGCCCGAACCCTAACCCTAACCCTTCCCCGAAGCCTGACCCTCACCCGTCCCCTAATCCTAACCCGTACGCTGACACTAACCCGCGCCCTCACACGTCCGCTCCCCCTAAAGCGTTGTCGTACCCTCACCTGGACCCTAACCCGTCCCCGTCCCCTAACCCTAACCCTAGCCCGAAACCTAACCCTAACCCTTCCCCGAAGCCTGACCCTCACCCGTTCCCTAATCCTAACCCGTACGCTGACACTAACCTGCGCCCTCACACTTCCGCTCCCCCTAAAGCGTTGTCGTACCCTCACCTGGACCCTAAACCGTCCCCGTCCCCTAACCCTAACCCTAGCCCGAACCCTAACCCTAACCCTTCCAGGAAACCTGACCATCACCCGTCCCCAATCCTAACCCGTAGGCTGACACTAACCCACGCCCTCACACGTCCGCTCCCCCTAAAGCGTTGTCGTACCCTCACCTGGACCCTAAACCGTCCCCGTCCCCTAACCCTAACCCTAGCCCGAACCCTAACCCTAACCCTTCCCCGAAGCCTGACCCTCACCCGTCCCCTAATCCTAACCCGTACGCTGACACTAACCCGCGCCCTCACACGTCCGCTCCCCCTAAAGCGTTGTCGTACCCTCACCTGGACCCTAAACCGTCCCCGTCCCCTAACCCTAACCCTAGCCCGAAACCTAACCCTAACCCTTCCCCGAAGCCTGACCCTCACCCGTCCCCTAATCCTAACCCGTACGCTGACACTAACCCGCGCCCTCACACGTCCGCTCCCCCTAAAGCGTTGTCGTACCCTCACCTGGACCCTAAACCGTCCCCGTCCCCTAATCCTAACCCTAGCCCGAACCCTAACCCTAACCCTTCCCCGAAGCCTGACCCTCACCCGTCCCCTAATCCTAACCCGTACGCTGACACTAACCCGCGCCCTCACACGTCCGCTCCCCCTAAAGCGTTGTCGTACCCTCACCTGGACCCTAAACCGTCCCCGTCCCCTAACCCTAACCCTAGCCCGAACCCTAACCCTAACCCTTCCCCGAAGCCTGACCCTCACCCGTCCCCTAATCCTAACCCGTACCCTGACACTAACCCGCGCCCTCACACGTCCGCTCCCCCTAAAGCGTTGTCGTACCCTCACCTGGACCCTAAACCGTCCCCGTCCCCTAACCCTAACCCTAGCCCGAACCCTAAGCCTAACCCTTCCCCGAAGCCTGACCCTCACCCGTCCCCTAATCCTAACCCGTACGCTGACACTAACCCGCGCCCTCACACGTCCGCTCCCCCTAAAGCGTTGTCGTACCCTCACCTGGACCCTAAACCGTCCCCGTCCCCTAACCCTAACCCTAGCCCGAACCCTAAGCCTAACCCTTCCCCGAAGCCTGACTCTCACCCGTCCCCTAATCCTAACCCGTACGCTGACACTAACCCGCGCCCTCACACGTCCGCTCCCCCTAAAGCGTTGTCGTACCCTCACCTGGACCCTAAACCGTCCCCGTCCCCTAACCCTAACCCTAGTCCGAACCCTAACCCTAACCCTTCCCCGAAGCCTGACCCTCACCCGTCCCCAAATCGTAAGCCATACGCTGACACTAACCAGCGCCCTCACACGTCCGCTCCCCCTAAAGCGTTGTCCTACCCTCACCTGGACCGTAACCCGTCCCCGTCCCCTAACCCTAACCCTAGCACGAACCCTAACCCTAACCCTTCCCCGAAGCCTGACCCTCACCCGTCCCCTAATCCTAACCCGTACGCTGACACTAACCCGCGCCCTCACACGTCCGCTCCCCCTAAAGCGTTGTCGTACCCTCACCTGGACCCTAAACCGTCCCCGTCCCCTAACCCTAACCCTAGCCCGAAACCTAACCCTAACCCTTCCCCGAAGCCTGACCCTCACCCGTCCCCTAATCCTAACCCGTACGCTTACACTAACCCGCGCCCTCACACGTCCGCTGCCCCTAAAGCGTTGTCGTACCCTCACCTGGACCCTAAACCGTCCCCGTCCCCTAACCCTAACCCTAGCCCGAACCCTAACCCTAACCCTTCCCCGAAGCCTGACCCTCACCCGTCCCCTAATCCTAACCCGTACGCTGACACTAACCCGCGCCCTCACACGTCCGCTCCCCCTCAAGCGTTGTCGTACCCTCACCTGGACCCTAAACCGTCCCCGTCCCCTAACCCTAACCCTAGCCCGAACCCTAACCCTAACCCTTCCCCGAAGCCTGACCCTCACCCGTCCCCAAATCGTAAGCCATACGCTGACACTAACCCGCGCCCTCACACGTCCGCTCCCCCTAAAGCATTGTCCTACCCTCACCTGGACCGTAACCCGTCCCCGTCCCCTAACCCTAACCCTAGCCCGAACCCTAACCCTAACCCTTCCCGGAAGCCTGACCCTCACCCGTCCCCTAATCCTAACCCGTACGCTGACACTAACACGCGCCCTCACACGTCCGCTCCCCCTAAAGCGTTGTCGTACCCTCACCTGGACCCTAAACCGTCCCCGTCCCCTAACCCTAACCCTAGCCCGAACCCTAACCCTAACCCTTCCCCGAAGCCTGACCCTCACCCGTCCCCTAATCCTAACCCGTACGCTTACACTAACCCGCGCCCTCACACGTCCGCTCCCCCTAAAGCGTTGTCGTACCCTCACCTGGACCCTAAACCGTCCCCGTCCCCTAACCCTTACCCTAGCCCGAACCCTAACCCTAACCCTTCCCCGAAGCCTGACCCTCACCCGTCCCCTAATCCTAACCCGTACGCTTACACTAACCCGCGCCCTCACACGTCCGCTCCCCCTAAAGCGTTGTCGTACCCTCACCTGGACCCTAAACCGTCCCCGTCCCCTAACCCTAACCCTAGCCCGAACCCTAACCCTAACCCTTCCCCGAAGCCTGACCCTCACCCGTCCCCTAATCCTAACCCGTACGCTGACACTAACCCGCGCCCTCACACGTCCGCTCCACCTAAAGCGTTGTCGTACCCTCACCTGGACCCTAAACCGTCCCCGTCCCCTAACCCTAACCCTAGCCCGAACCCTAACCCTAACCCTTCCCCGAAGCCTGACCCTCACCCGTCCCCTAATCCTAACCCGTACGCTGACACTAACCCGCGCCCTCACACGTCCGCTCCCCCTAAAGAGTTGTCCTACCCTCACCTGGACACTAAACCGTCCCCGTCCCCTAATCCTAACCCTAGCCCGAACCCTAACCCTAACCCTTCCCCGAAGCCTGACCCTCACCCGTCCCCTAATCCTAACCCGTACGCTTACACTAACCCGCGCCCTCACACGTCCGCTCCCCCTAAAGCGTTGTCGTACCCTCACCTGGACCCTAAACCGTCCCCGTCCCCTAACCCTAACCCTAGCCCGAACCCTAACCCTAACCCTTCCCCGAAGCCTGACCCTCACCCGTCCCCTAATCCTAACCCGTACGCTGACACTAACCCGCGCCCTCACACGTCCGCTCCCCCTAAAGCGTTGTCGTACCCTCACCTGGACCCTAACCCGTCCCCGTCCCCTAACCCTAACCCTAGCCCGAAACCTAACCCTAACCCTTCCCCGAAGCCTAACCCTCACCCGTCCCCTAATCCTAACCCGTACGCTGACACTAACCCGCGCCCTCACACGTCCGCTCCCCCTAAAGCGTTGTCGTACCCTCTCCTGGACCCTAAACCGTCCCCGTCCCCTAACCCTAACCCTAGCCTGAACCCTAACCCTAACCCTTCCCCGAAGCCTGACCCTCACCCGTCCCCTAATCCTAACCCGTAGGCTGACACTAACCCACGCCCTCACACGTCCGCTCCCCCTAAAGCGTTGTCGTACCCTCACCTGGACCCTAAACCGTCCCCGTCCCCTAACCCTAACCCTAGCCCGAACCCTAACCCTATCCCTTCCCCGAAGCCTGACCCTCACCCGTCCCATAATCCTAACCCGTACGCTGACAATAACCCTCGCCCTCACACGTCCGCTCCCCCTAAAGCATTGTCGTACCCTCACCTGGACCCTAAACCGTCCCCGTCCCCTAACCCTAACCCTAGCCCAAACCCTAACCCTAACCCTTCCCCGAAGCCTGACCCTCACCCGTCCCCTAATCCTAACCCGTACGCTGACACTAACCCGCGCCCTCACACGTCCGCTCCCCCTAAAGCGTTGTCGTACCCTCACCTGGACCCTAAACCGTCCCCGTCCCCTAACCTAACCCTAGCCCGAACCCTAACCCTAACCCTTCCCCGAAGCCTGACCCTCACCCGTCCCCTAATCCTAACCCGTACGCTGACACTAACCCGCGCCCTCACACGTCCGCTCCCCCTAAAGCGTTGTCGTACCCTCACCTGGACCCTAACCCGTCCCCGTCCCCTAACCCTAACCCTAGCCCGAAACCTAACCCTAACCCTTCCCCGAAGCCTGACCCTCACCCGTTCCCTAATCCTAACCCGTACGCTGACACTAACCTGCGCCCTCACACTTCCGCTCCCCCTAAAGCGTTGTCGTACCCTCACCTGGACCCTAAACCGTCCCCGTCCCCTAACCCTAACCCTAGCCCGAACCCTAACCCTAACCCTTCCAAGAAGCCTGACCATCACCCGTCCCCAATCCTAACCCGTAGGCTGACACTAACCCACGCCCTCACACGTCCGCTCCCCCTAAAGCGTTGTCGTACCCTCACCTGGACCCTAAACCGTCCCCGTCCCCTAACCCTAACCCTAGCCCGAACCCTAACCCTAACCCTTCCCCGAAGCCTGACCCTCACCCGTCCCCTAATCCTAACCCGTACGCTGACACTAACCCGCGCCCTCACACGTCCGCTCCCCCTAAAGCGTTGTCGTACCCTCACCTGGACCCTAAACCGTCCCCGTCCCCTAACCCTAACCCTAGCCCGAAACCTAACCCTAACCCTTCCCCGAAGCCTGACCCTCACCCGTCCCCTAATCCTAACCCGTACGCTGACACTAACCCGCGCCCTCACACGTCCGCTCCCCCTAAAGCGTTGTCGTACCCTCACCTGGACCCTAAACCGTCCCCGTCCCCTAATCCTAACCCTAGCCCGAACCCTAACCCTAACCCTTCCCCGAAGCCTGACCCTCACCCGTCCCCTAATCCTAACCCGTACGCTGACACTAACCCGCGCCCTCACACGTCCGCTCCCCCTAAAGCGTTGTCGTACCCTCACCTGGACCCTAAACCGTCCCCGTCCCCTAACCCTAACCCTAGCCCGAACCCTAACCCTAACCCTTCCCCGAAGCCTGACCCTCACCCGTCCCCTAATCCTAACCCGTACGCTGACACTAACCCGCGCCCTCACACGTCCGCTCCCCCTAAAGCGTTGTCGTACCCTCACCTGGACCCTAAACCGTCCCCGTCCCCTAACCCTAACCCTAGCCCGAACCCTAAGCCTAACCCTTCCCCGAAGCCTGACCCTCACCCGTCCCCTAATCCTAACCCGTACGCTGACACTAACCCGCGCCCTCACACGTCCGCTCCCCCTAAAGCGTTGTCGTACCCTCACCTGGACCCTAAACCGTCCCCGTCCCCTAACCCTAACCCTAGCCCGAACCCTAACCCTAACCCTTCCCCGAAGCCTGACCCTCACCCGTCCCCTAATCCTAACCCGTACGCTGACACTAACCCGCGCCCTCACACGTCCGCTCCCCCTAAAGCGTTGTCGTACCCTCACCTGGACCCTAACCCGTCCCCGTCCCCTAACCCTAACCCTAGCCCGAAACCTAACCCTAACCCTTCCCCGAAGCCTGACCCTCACCCGTTCCCTAATCCTAACCCGTACGCTGACACTAACCTGCGCCCTCACACTTCCGCTCCCCCTAAAGCGTTGTCGTACCCTCACCTGGACCCTAAACCGTCCCCGTCCCCTAACCCTAACCCTAGCCCGAACCCTAACCCTAACCCTTCCAGGAAGCCTGACCATCACCCGTCCCCAATCCTAACCCGTAGGCTGACACTAACCCACGCCCTCACACGTCCGCTCCCCCTAAAGCGTTGTCGTACCCTCACCTGGACCCTAAACCGTCCCCGTCCCCTAACCCTAACCCTAGCCCGAACCCTAACCCTAACCCTTCCCCGAAGCCTGACCCTCACCCGTCCCCTAATCCTAACCCGTACGCTGACACTAACCCGCGCCCTCACACGTCCGCTCCCCCTAAAGCGTTGTCGTACCCTCACCTGGACCCTAAACCGTCCCCGTCCCCTAATCCTAACCCTAGCCCGAACCCTAACCCTAACCCTTCCCCGAAGCCTGACCCTCACCCGTCCCCTAATCCTAACCCGTACGCTGACACTAACCCGCGCCCTCACACGTCCGCTCCCCCTAAAGCGTTGTCGTACCCTCACCTGGACCCTAAACCGTCCCCGTCCCCTAACCCTAACCCTAGCCCGAACCCTAACCCTAACCCTTCCCCGAAGCCTGACCCTCACCCGTCCCCTAATCCTAACCCGTACCCTGACACTAACCCGCGCCCTCACACGTCCGCTCCCCCTAAAGCGTTGTCGTACCCTCACCTGGACCCTAAACCGTCCCCGTCCCCTAACCCTAACCCTAGCCCGAACCCTAAGCCTAACCCTTCCCCGAAGCCTGACCCTCACCCGTCCCCTAATCCTAACCCGTACGCTGACACTAACCCGCGCCCTCACACGTCCGCTCCCCCTAAAGCGTTGTCGTACCCTCACCTGGACCCTAAACCGTCCCCGTCCCCTAACCCTAACCCTAGCCCGAACCCTAAGCCTAACCCTTCCCCGAAGCCTGACTCTCACCCGTCCCCTAATCCTAACCCGTACGCTGACACTAACCCGCGCCCTCACACGTCCGCTCCCCCTAAAGCGTTGTCGTACCCTCACCTGGACCCTAAACCGTCCCCGTCCCCTAACCCTAACCCTAGTCCGAACCCTAACCCTAACCCTTCCCCGAAGCCTGACCCTCACCCGTCCCCAAATCGTAAGCCATACGCTGACACTAACCAGCGCCCTCACACGTCCGCTCCCCCTAAAGCGTTGTCCTACCCTCACCTGGACCGTAACCCGTCCCCGTCCCCTAACCCTAACCCTAGCACGAACCCTAACCCTAACCCTTCCCCGAAGCCTGACCCTCACCCGTCCCCTAATCCTAACCCGTACGCTGACACTAACCCGCGCCCTCACACGTCCGCTCCCCCTAAAGCGTTGTCGTACCCTCACCTGGACCCTAAACCGTCCCCGTCCCCTAACCCTAACCCTAGCCCGAAACCTAACCCTAACCCTTCCCCGAAGCCTGACCCTCACCCGTCCCCTAATCCTAACCCGTACGCTTACACTAACCCGCGCCCTCACACGTCCGCTGCCCCTAAAGCGTTGTCGTACCCTCACCTGGACCCTAAACCGTCCCCGTCCCCTAACCCTAACCCTAGCCCGAACCCTAACCCTAACCCTTCCCCGAAGCCTGACCCTCACCCGTCCCCTAATCCTAACCCGTACGCTTACACTAACCCGCGCCCTCACACGTCCGCTCCCCCTAAAGCGTTGTCGTACCCTCACCTGGACCCTAAACCATCCCCGTCCCCTAACCCTAACCCTAGCCCGAACCCTAACCCTAACCCTTCCCCGAAGCCTGACCCTCACCCGTCCCCTAATCCTAACCCGTACGCTGACACTAACCCGCGCCCTCACACGTCCGCTCCCCCTAAAGCGTTGTCGTACCCTCACCTGGACCCTAAACCGTCCCCGTCCCCTAACCCTAACCCTAGCCCGAACCCTAACCCTAACCCTTCCCCGAAGCCTGACCCTCACCCGTCCCCTAATCCTAACCCGTACGCTGACACTAACCCGCGCCCTCACACGTCCGCTCCCCCTAAAGCGTTGTCGTACCCTCACCTGGACCCTAACCCGTCCCCGTCCCCTAACCCTAACCCTAGCCCGAAACCTAACCCTAACCCTTCCCCGAAGCCTGACCCTCACCCGTCCCCTAATCCTAACCCGTACGCTGACACTAACCCGCGCCCTCACACGTCCGCTCCCCCTAAAGCGTTGTCGTACCCTCACCTGGACCCTAACCCGTCCCCGTCCCCTAACCCTAACCCTCCCCGAAACCTAACCCTAACCCTTCCCCGAAGCCTGACCCTCACCCGTCCCCTAATCCTAACCCGTACGCTGACACTAACCCGCGCCCTCACACGTCCGCTCCCCCTAAAGCGTTGTCGTACCCTCACCTGGACCCTAAACCGTCCCCGTCCCCTAACCCTAACCCTAGCCCGAACCCTAACCCTAACCCTTCCCCGAAGCCTGACCCTCACCCGTCCCCTAATCCTAACCCGTACGCTGACACTAACCCGCGCCCTCACACGTCCGCTCCCCCTAAAGCGTTGTCGTACCCTCACCTGGACCCTAAACCGTCCCCGTCCCCTAACCCTAACCCTAGCCCGAACCCTAAGCCTAACCCTTCCCCGAAGCCTGACCCTCACCCGTCCCCTAATCCTAACCCGTACGCTGACACTAACCCGCGCCCTCACACGTCCGCTCCCCCTAAAGCGTTGTCGTACCCTCACCTGGACCCTAAACCGTCCCCGTCCCCTAACCCTAACCCTAGCCCGAACCCTAACCCTAACCCTTCCCCGAAGCCTGACCCTCACCCGTCCCCTAATCCTAACCCGTACGCTGACACTAACCCGCGCCCTCACACGTCCGCTCCCCCTAAAGCGTTGTCGTACCCTCACCTGGACCCTAACCCGTCCCCGTCCCCTAACCCTAACCCTAGCCCGAAACCTAACCCTAACCCTTCCCCGAAGCCTGACCCTCACCCGTTCCCTAATCCTAACCCGTACGCTGACACTAACCTGCGCCCTCACACTTCCGCTCCCCCTAAAGCGTTGTCGTACCCTCACCTGGACCCTAAACCGTCCCCGTCCCCTAACCCTAACCCTAGCCCGAACCCTAACCCTAACCCTTCCAAGAAGCCTGACCATCACCCGTCCCCAATCCTAACCCGTAGGCTGACACTAACCCACGCCCTCACACGTCCTCTCCCCCTAAAGCGTTGTCGTACCCTCACCTGGACCCTAAACCGTCCCCGTCCCCTAACCCTAACCCTAGCCCGAACCCTAACCCTAACCCTTCCCCGAAGCCTGACCCTCACCCGTCCCCTAATCCTAACCCGTACGCTGACACTAACCCGCGCCCTCACACGTCCGCTCCCCCTAAAGCGTTGTCGTACCCTCACCTGGACCCTAAACCGTCCCCGTCCCCTAACCCTAACCCTAGCCCGAACCCTAAGCCTAACCCTTCCCCGAAGCCTGACCCTCACCCGTCCCCTAATCCTAACCCGTACGCTGACACTAACCCGCGCCCTCACACGTCCGCTCCCCCTAAAGCGTTGTCGTACCCTCACCTGGACCCTAAACCGTCCCCGTCCCCTAACCCTAACCCTAGCCCGAACCCTAAGCCTAACCCTTCCCCGAAGCCTGACTCTCACCCGTCCCCTAATCCTAACCCGTACGCTGACACTAACCCGCGCCCTCACACGTCCGCTCCCCCTAAAGCGTTGTCGTACCCTCACCTGGACCCTAAACCGTCCCCGTCCCCTAACCCTAACCCTAGTCCGAACCCTAACCCTAACCCTTCCCCGAAGCCTGACCCTCACCCGTCCCCAAATCGTAAGCCATACGCTGACACTAACCAGCGCCCTCACACGTCCGCTCCCCCTAAAGCGTTGTCCTACCCTCACCTGGACCGTAACCCGTCCCCGTCCCCTAACCCTAACCCTAGCACGAACCCTAACCCTAACCCTTCCCCGAAGCCTGACCCTCACCCGTCCCCTAATCCTAACCCGTACGCTGACACTAACCCGCGCCCTCACACGTCCGCTCCCCCTAAAGCGTTGTCGTACCCTCACCTGGACCCTAAACCGTCCCCGTCCCCTAACCCTAACCCTAGCCCGAAACCTAACCCTAACCCTTCCCCGAAGCCTGACCCTCACCCGTCCCCTCATCCTAACCCGTACGCTTACACTAACCCGCGCCCTCACACGTCCGCTGCCCCTAAAGCGTTGTCGTACCCTCACCTGGACCCTAAACCGTCCCCGTCCCCTAACCCTAACCCTAGCCCGAACCCTAACCCTAACCCTTCCCCGAAGCCTGACCCTCACCCGTCCCCTAATCCTAACCCGTACGCTTACACTAACCCGCGCCCTCACACGTCCGCTCCCCCTAAAGCGTTGTCGTACCCTCACCTGGACCCTAAACCGTCCCCGTCCCCTAACCCTAACCCTAGCCCGAACCCTAACCCTAACCCTTCCCCGAAGCCTGACCCTCACCCGTCCCCTAATCCTAACCCGTACGCTGACACTAACCCGCGCCCTCACACGTCCGCTCCCCCTAAAGCGTTGTCGTACCCTCACCTGGACCCTAAACCGTCCCCGTCCCCTAACCCTAACCCTAGCCCGAACCCTAACCCTAACCCTTCCCCGAAGCCTGACCCTCACCCGTCCCCTAATCCTAACCCGTACGCTGACACTAACCCGCGCCCTCACACGTCCGCTCCCCCTAAAGCGTTGTCGTACCCTCACCTGGACCCTAACCCGTCCCCGTCCCCTAACCCTAACCCTAGCCCGAAACCTAACCCTAACCCTTCCCCGAAGCCTGACCCTCACCCGTCCCCTAATCCTAACCCGTACGCTGACACTAACCCGCGCCCTCACACGTCCGCTCCCCCTAAAGCGTTGTCGTACCCTCACCTGGACCCTAAACCGTCCCCGTCCCCTAACCCTAACCCTAGCCCGAACCCTAAGCCTAACCCTTCCCCGAAGCCTGACTCTCACCCGTCCCCTAATCCTAACCCGTACGCTGACACTAACCCGCGCCCTCACACGTCCGCTCCCCCTAAAGCGTTGTCGTACCCTCACCTGGACCCTAAACCGTCCCCGTCCCCTAACCCTAACCCTAGTCCGAACCCTAACCCTAACCCTTCCCCGAAGCCTGACCCTCACCCGTCCCCAAATCGTAAGCCATACGCTGACACTAACCAGCGCCCTCACACGTCCGCTCCCCCTAAAGCGTTGTCCTACCCTCACCTGGACCGTAACCCGTCCCCGTCCCCTAACCCTAACCCTAGCACGAACCCTAACCCTAACCCTTCCCCGAAGCCTGACCCTCACCCGTCCCCTAATCCTAACCCGTACGCTGACACTAACCCGCGCCCTCACACGTCCGCTCCCCCTAAAGCGTTGTCGTACCCTCACCTGGACCCTAAACCGTCCCCGTCCCCTAACCCTAACCCTAGCCCGAAACCTAACCCTAACCCTTCCCCGAAGCCTGACCCTCACCCGTCCCCTAATCCTAACCCGTACGCTTACACTAACCCGCGCCCTCACACGTCCGCTGCCCCTAAAGCGTTGTCGTACCCTCACCTGGACCCTAAACCGTCCCCGTCCCCTAACCCTAACCCTAGCCCGAACCCTAACCCTAACCCTTCCCCGAAGCCTGACCCTCACCCGTCCCCTAATCCTAACCCGTACGCTTACACTAACCCGCGCCCTCACACGTCCGCTCCCCCTAAAGCGTTGTCGTACCCTCACCTGGACCCTAAACCGTCCCCGTCCCCTAACCCTAACCCTAGCCCGAACCCTAACCCTAACCCTTCCCCGAAGCCTGACCCTCACCCGTCCCCTAATCCTAACCCGTACGCTGACACTAACCCGCGCCCTCACACGTCCGCTCCCCCTAAAGCGTTGTCGTACCCTCACCTGGACCCTAAACCGTCCCCGTCCCCTAACCCTAACCCTAGCCCGAACCCTAACCCTAACCCTTCCCCGAAGCCTGACCCTCACCCGTCCCCTAATCCTAACCCGTACGCTGACACTAAGCCGCGCCCTCACACGTCCGCTCCCCCTAAAGCGTTGTCGTACCCTCACCTGGACCCTAACCCGTCCCCGTCCCCTAACCCTAACCCTAGCCCGAAACCTAACCCTAACCCTTCCCCGAAGCCTGACCCTCACCCGTCCCCTAATCCTAACCCGTACGCTGACACTAACCCGCGCCCTCACACGTCCGCTCCCCCTAAAGCGTTGTCGTACCCTCACCTGGACCCTAACCCGTCCCCGTCCCCTAACCCTAACCCTCCCCGAAACCTAACCCTAACCCTTCCCCGAAGCCTGACCCTCACCCGTCCCCTAATCCTAACCCGTACGCTGACACTAACCCGCGCCCTCACACGTCCGCTCCCCCTAAAGCGTTGTCGTACCCTCACCTGGACCCTAAACCGTCCCCGTCCCCTAACCCTAACCCTAGCCCGAACCCTAACCCTAACCCTTCCCCGAAGCCTGACCCTCACCCGTCCCCTAATCCTAACCCGTACGCTGACACTAACCCGCGCCCTCACACGTCCGCTCCCCCTAAAGCGTTGTCGTACCCTCACCTGGACCCTAAACCGTCCCCGTCCCCTAACCCTAACCCTAGCCCGAACCCTAACCCTAACCCTTCCCCGAAGCCTGACCCTCACCCGTCCCCTAATCCTAACCCGTACGCTGACACTAACCCGCGCCCTCACACGTCCGCTCCCCCTAAAGCGTTGTCGTACCCTCACCTGGACCCTAAACCGTCCCCGTCCCCTAACCCTAACCCTAGCCCGAACCCTAACCCTAACCCTTCCCCGAAGCCTGACCCTCACCCGTCCCCTAATCCTAACCCGTACGCTGACACTAACCCGCGCCCTCACACGTCCGCTCCCCCTAAAGCGTTGTCGTACCCTCACCTGGACCCTAACCCGTCCCCGTCCCCTAACCCTAACCCTAGCCCGAAACCTAACCCTAACCCTTCCCCGAAGCCTGACCCTCACCCGTTCCCTAATCCTAACCCGTACGCTGACACTAACCTGCGCCCTCACACTTCCGCTCCCCCTAAAGCGTTGTCGTACCCTCACCTGGACCCTAAACCGTCCCCGTCCCCTAACCCTAACCCTAGCCCGAACCCTAACCCTAACCCTTCCAAGAAGCCTGACCATCACCCGTCCCCAATCCTAACCCGTAGGCTGACACTAACCCGCGCCCTCACACGTCCTCTCCCCCTAAAGCGTTGTCGTACCCTCACCTGGACCCTAAACCGTCCCCGTCCCCTAACCCTAACCCTAGCCCGAACCCTAACCCTAACCCTTCCCCGAAGCCTGACCCTCACCCGTCCCCTAATCCTAACCCGTACGCTGACACTAACCCGCGCCCTCACACGTCCGCTCCCCCTAAAGCGTTGTCGTACCCTCACCTGGACCCTAAACCGTCCCCGTCCCCTAACCCTAACCCTAGCCCGAACCCTAAGCCTAACCCTTCCCCGAAGCCTGACCCTCACCCGTCCCCTAATCCTAACCCGTACGCTGACACTAACCCGCGCCCTCACACGTCCGCTCCCCCTAAAGCGTTGTCGTACCCTCACCTGGACCCTAAACCGTCCCCGTCCCCTAACCCTAACCCTAGCCCGAACCCTAAGCCTAACCCTTCCCCGAAGCCTGACTCTCACCCGTCCCCTAATCCTAACCCGTACGCTGACACTAACCCGCGCCCTCACACGTCCGCTCCCCCTAAAGCGTTGTCGTACCCTCACCTGGACCCTAAACCGTCCCCGTCCCCTAACCCTAACCCTAGCCCGAACCCTAAGCCTAACCCTTCCCCGAAGCCTGACTCTCACCCGTCCCCTAATCCTAACCCGTACGCTGACACTAACCCGCGCCCTCACACGTCCGCTCCCCCTAAAGCGTTGTCGTACCCTCACCTGGACCCTAAACCGTCCCCGTCCCCTAACCCTAACCCTAGTCCGAACCCTAACCCTAACCCTTCCCCGAAGCCTGACCCTCACCCGTCCCCAAATCGTAAGCCATACGCTGACACTAACCAGCGCCCTCACACGTCCGCTCCCCCTAAAGCGTTGTCCTACCCTCACCTGGACCGTAACCCGTCCCCGTCCCCTAACCCTAACCCTAGCACGAACCCTAACCCTAACCCTTCCCCGAAGCCTGACCCTCACCCGTCCCCTAATCCTAACCCGTACGCTGACACTAACCCGCGCCCTCACACGTCCGCTCCCCCTAAAGCGTTGTCGTACCCTCACCTGGACCCTAAACCGTCCCCGTCCCCTAACCCTAACCCTAGCCCGAAACCTAACCCTAACCCTTCCCCGAAGCCTGACCCTCACCCGTCCCCTCATCCTAACCCGTACGCTTACACTAACCCGCGCCCTCACACGTCCGCTGCCCCTAAAGCGTTGTCGTACCCTCACCTGGACCCTAAACCGTCCCCGTCCCCTAACCCTAACCCTAGCCCGAACCCTAACCCTAACCCTTCCCCGAAGCCTGACCCTCACCCGTCCCCTAATCCTAACCCGTACGCTTACACTAACCCGCGCCCTCACACGTCCGCTCCCCCTAAAGCGTTGTCGTACCCTCACCTGGACCCTAAACCATCCCCGTCCCCTAACCCTAACCCTAGCCCGAACCCTAACCCTAACCCTTCCCCGAAGCCTGACCCTCACCCGTCCCCTAATCCTAACCCGTACGCTGACACTAACCCGCGCCCTCACACGTCCGCTCCCCCTAAAGCGTTGTCGTACCCTCACCTGGACCCTAAACCGTCCCCGTCCCCTAACCCTAACCCTAGCCCGAACCCTAACCCTAACCCTTCCCCGAAGCCTGACCCTCACCCGTCCCCTAATCCTAACCCGTACGCTGACACTAACCCGCGCCCTCACACGTCCGCTCCCCCTAAAGCGTTGTCGTACCCTCACCTGGACCCTAACCCGTCCCCGTCCCCTAACCCTAACCCTAGCCCGAAACCTAACCCTAACCCTTCCCCGAAGCCTGACCCTCACCCGTCCCCTAATCCTAACCCGTACGCTGACACTAACCCGCGCCCTCACACGTCCGCTCCCCCTAAAGCGTTGTCGTACCCTCACCTGGACCCTAAACCGTCCCCGTCCCCTAACCCTAACCCTAGCCCGAACCCTAACCCTAACCCTTCCCCGAAGCCTGACACTCACCCGTCCCCTAATCCTAACCCGTACGCTGACACTAACCCGCGCCCTCACACGTCCGCTCCCCCTAAAGCGTTGTCGTACCCTCACCTGGACCCTAACCCGTCCCCGTCCCCTAACCCTAACCCTAGTCCGAACCCTAACCCTAACCCTTCCCCGAAGCCTGACCCTCACCCGTCCCCTAATCCTAACCCGTACGCTGACACTAACCCGCGCCCTCACACGTCCGCTCCCCCTAAAGCGTTGTCGTACCCTCACCTGGACCCTAAACCGTCCCCGTCCCCTAACCCTAACCCTAGCCCGAACCCTAACCCTAACCCTTCCCCGAAGCCTGACCCTCACCCGTCCCCTAATCCTAACCCGTACGCTGACACTAACCCGCGCCCTCACACGTCCGCTCCCCCTAAAGCGTTGTCGTACCCTCACCTGGACCCTAAACCGTCCCCGTCCCCTAACCCTAACCCTAGCCCGAACCCTAACCCTAACCCTTCCCCGAAGCCTGACCCTCACCCGTCCCCTAATCCTAACCCGTACGCTTACACTAACCCGCGCTCTCACACCTCCGCTCCCCCTAAAGCGTTGTCGTACCCTCACCTGGACCCTAAACCGTCCCCGTCCCCTAACCCTAACCCTAGCCCGAACCCTAACCCTAACCCTTCCCCGAAGCCTGACCCTCACCCGTCCCCTAATCCTAACCCGTACGCTGACACTAACCCGCGCCCTCACACGTCCGCTCCCCCTAAAGCGTTGTCGTACCCTCACCTGGACCCTAAACCGTCCCCGTCCCCTAACCCTAACCCTAGCCCGAACCCTAACCCTAACCCTTCCCCGAAGCCTGACCCTCACCCGTCCCCTAATCCTAACCCGTACGCTGACACTAACCCGCGCCCTCACACGTCCGCTCCCCCTAAAGCGTTGTCGTACCCTCACCTGGACCCTAACCCGTCCCCGTCCCCTAACCCTAACCCTAGCCCGAAACCTAACCCTAACCCTTCCCCGAAGCCTGACCCTCACCCGTCCCCTAATCCTAACCCGTACGCTTACACTAACCCGCGCCCTCACACGTCCGCTCCCCCTAAAGCGTTGTCGTACCCTCACCTGGACCCTAACCCGTCCCCGTCCCCTAACCCTAACCCTAGCCCGAACCCTAACCCTAACCCTTCCCCGAAGCCTGACACTCACCCGTCCCCTAATCCTAACCCGTACGCTGACACTAACCCGCGCCCTCACACATCCGCTCCCCCTAAAGCGTTGTCGTACCCTCACCTGGACCCTAACCCCTCCCCGTCCCCTAACCCTAACCCTAGCCCGAAACCTAACCCTAACCCTTCCCCGAAGCCTGACCCTCACCCGTCCCCTAATCCTAACCCGTACGCTGACACTAACCCGCGCCCTCACACGTCCGCTCCCCCTGAAGCGTTGTCGTACCCTCACCTGGACCCTAACCCGTCCCCGTCCCCTAACCCTAACCCTAGCCCGAAACCTAACCCTAACCCTTCCCCGAAGCCTGACCCTCACCCGTCCCCTAATCCTAACCCGTACGCTGACACTAACCCGCGCCCTCACACGTCCGCTCCCCCTAAAGCGTTGTCGTACCCTCACCTGGACCCTAAACCGTCCCCGTCCCCTAACCCTAACCCTAGCCCGAACCCTAACCCTAACCCTTCCCCGAAGCCTGACACTCACCCGTCCCCTAATCCTAACCCGTACGCTGACACTAACCCGCGCCCTCACACGTCCGCTCCCCCTAAAGCGTTGTCGTACCCTCACCTGGACCCTAACCCGTCCCCGTCCCCTAACCCTAACCCTCCCCGAAACCTAACCCTAACCCTTCCCCGAAGCCTGACCCTCACCCGTCCCCTAATCCTAACCCGTACGCTGACACTAACCCGCGCCCTCACACGTCCGCTCCCCCTAAAGCGTTGTCGTACCCTCACCTGGACCCTAAACCGTCCCCGTCCCCTAACCCTAACCCTAGCCCGAACCCTAACCCTAACCCTTCCCCGAAGCCTGACCCTCACCCGTCCCCTAATCCTAACCCGTAGGCTGACACTAACCCACGCCCTCACACGTCCGCTCCCCCTAAAGCGTTGTCGTACCCTCACCTGGACCCTAAACCGTCCCCGTCCCCTAACCCTAACCCTAGCCCGAACCCTAACCCTAACCCTTCCCCGAAGCCTGACCCTCACCCGTCCCCTAATCCTAACCCGTACGCTTACACTAACCCGCGCTCTCACACCTCCGCTCCCCCTAAAGCGTTGTCGTACCCTCACCTGGACCCTAAACCGTCCCCGTCCCCTAACCCTAACCCTAGCCCGAACCCTAACCCTAACCCTTCCCCGAAGCCTGACCCTCACCCGTCCCCTAATCCTAACCCGTACGCTGACACTAACCCGCGCCCTCACACGTCCGCTCCCCCTAAAGCGTTGTCGTACCCTCACCTGGACCCTAAACCGTCCCCGTCCCCTAACCCTAACCCTAGCCCGAACCCTAACCCTAACCCTTCCCCGAAGCCTGACCCTCACCCGTCCCCTAATCCTAACCCGTACGCTGACACTAACCCGCGCCCTCACACGTCCGCTCCCCCTAAAGCGTTGTCGTACCCTCACCTGGACCCTAACCCGTCCCCGTCCCCTAACCCTAACCCTAGCCCGAAACCTAACCCTAACCCTTCCCCGAAGCCTGACCCTCACCCGTCCCCTAATCCTAACCCGTACGCTTACACTAACCCGCGCCCTCACACGTCCGCTCCCCCTAAAGCGTTGTCGTACCCTCACCTGGACCCTAAACCGTCCCCGTCCCCTAACCCTAACCCTAGCCCGAACCCTAACCCTAACCCTTCCCCGAAGCCTGACACTCACCCGTCCCCTAATCCTAACCCGTACGCTGACACTAACCCGCGCCCTCACACGTCCGCTCCCCCTAAAGCGTTGTCGTACCCTCACCTGGACCCTAACCCCTCCCCGTCCCCTAACCCTAACCCTAGCCCGAAACCTAACCCTAACCCTTCCCCGAAGCCTGACCCTCACCCGTCCCCTAATCCTAACCCGTACGCTGACACTAACCCGCGCCCTCACACGTCCGCTCCCCCTATAGCGTTGTCGTACCCTCACCTGGACCCTAAACCGTCCCCGTCCCCTAACCCTAACCCTAGCCCGAACCCTAACCCTAACCCTTCCCCGAAGCCTGACACTCACCCGTCCCCTAATCCTAACCCGTACGCTGACACTAACCCGCGCCCTCACACGTCCGCTCCCCCTGAAGCGTTGTCGTACCCTCACCTGGACCCTAACCCGTCCCCGTCCCCTAACCCTAACCCTAGCCCGAAACCTAACCCTAACCCTTCCCCGAAGCCTGACCCTCACCCGTCCCCTAATCCTAACCCGTACGCTGACACTAACCCGCGCCCTCACACGTCCGCTCCCCCTAAAGCGTTGTCGTACCCTCACCTGGACCCTAAACCGTCCCCGTCCCCTAACCCTAACCCTAGCCCGAACCCTAACCCTAACCCTTCCCCGAAGCCTGACCCTCACCCGTCCCCTAATCCTAACCCGTAGGCTGACACTAACCCACGCCCTCACACGTCCGCTCCCCCTAAAGCGTTGTCGTACCCTCACCTGGACCCTAAACCGTCCCCGTCCCCTAACCCTAACCCTAGCCCGAACCCTAACCCTATCCCTTCCCCGAAGCCTGACCCTCACCCGTCCCCTAATCCTAACCCGTACGCTGACACTAACCCGCGCCCTCACACGTCCGCTCCCCCTAAAGCGTTGTCGTACCCTCACCTGGACCCTAACCCGTCCCCGTCCCCTAACCCTAACCCTAGCCCGAAACCTAACCCTAACCCTTCCCCGAAGCCTGACCCTCACCCGTTCCCTAATCCTAACCCGTACGCTGACACTAACCTGCGCCCTCACACTTCCGCTCCCCCTAAAGCGTTGTCGTACCCTCACCTGGACCCTAAACCGTCCCCGTCCCCTAACCCTAACCCTAGCCCGAACCCTAACCCTAACCCTTCCAAGAAGCCTGACCATCACCCGTCCCCAATCCTAACCCGTAGGCTGACACTAACCCACGCCCTCACACGTCCGCTCCCCCTAAAGCGTTGTCGTACCCTCACCTGGACCCTAAACCGTCCCCGTCCCCTAACCCTAACCCTAGCCCGAACCCTAACCCTAACCCTTCCCCGAAGCCTGACCCTCACCCGTCCCCTAATCCTAACCCGTACGCTGACACTAACCCGCGCCCTCACACGTCCGCTCCCCCTAAAGCGTTGTCGTACCCTCACCTGGACCCTAAACCGTCCCCGTCCCCTAACCCTAACCCTAGCCCGAAACCTAACCCTAACCCTTCCCCGAAGCCTGACCCTCACCCGTCCCCTAATCCTAACCCGTACGCTGACACTAACCCGCGCCCTCACACGTCCGCTCCCCCTAAAGCGTTGTCGTACCCTCACCTGGACCCTAAACCGTCCCCGTCCCCTAATCCTAACCCTAGCCCGAACCCTAACCCTAACCCTTCCCCGAAGCCTGACCCTCACCCGTCCCCTAATCCTAACCCGTACGCTGACACTAACCCGCGCCCTCACACGTCCGCTCCCCCTAAAGCGTTGTCGTACCCTCACCTGGACCCTAAACCGTCCCCGTCCCCTAACCCTAACCCTAGCCCGAACCCTAACCCTAACCCTTCCCCGAAGCCTGACCCTCACCCGTCCCCTAATCCTAACCCGTACGCTGACACTAACCCGCGCCCTCACACGTCCGCTCCCCCTAAAGCGTTGTCGTACCCTCACCTGGACCCTAAACCGTCCCCGTCCCCTAACCCTAACCCTAGCCCGAACCCTAAGCCTAACCCTTCCCCGAAGCCTGACCCTCACCCGTCCCCTAATCCTAACCCGTACGCTGACACTAACCCGCGCCCTCACACGTCCGCTCCCCCTAAAGCGTTGTCGTACCCTCACCTGGACCCTAAACCGTCCCCGTCCCCTAACCCTAACCCTAGCCCGAACCCTAACCCTAACCCTTCCCCGAAGCCTGACCCTCACCCGTCCCCTAATCCTAACCCGTACGCTGACACTAACCCGCGCCCTCACACGTCCGCTCCCCCTAAAGCGTTGTCGTACCCTCACCTGGACCCTAACCCGTCCCCGTCCCCTAACCCTAACCCTAGCCCGAAACCTAACCCTAACCCTTCCCCGAAGCCTGACCCTCACCCGTTCCCTAATCCTAACCCGTACGCTGACACTAACCTGCGCCCTCACACTTCCGCTCCCCCTAAAGCGTTGTCGTACCCTCACCTGGACCCTAAACCGTCCCCGTCCCCTAACCCTAACCCTAGCCCGAACCCTAACCCTAACCCTTCCAGGAAGCCTGACCATCACCCGTCCCCAATCCTAACCCGTAGGCTGACACTAACCCACGCCCTCACACGTCCGCTCCCCCTAAAGCGTTGTCGTACCCTCACCTGGACCCTAAACCGTCCCCGTCCCCTAACCCTAACCCTAGCCCGAACCCTAACCCTAACCCTTCCCCGAAGCCTGACCCTCACCCGTCCCCTAATCCTAACCCGTACGCTGACACTAACCCGCGCCCTCACACGTCCGCTCCCCCTAAAGCGTTGTCGTACCCTCACCTGGACCCTAAACCGTCCCCGTCCCCTAACCCTAACCCTAGCCCGAAACCTAACCCTAACCCTTCCCCGAAGCCTGACCCTCACCCGTCCCCTAATCCTAACCCGTACGCTGACACTAACCCGCGCCCTCACACGTCCGCTCCCCCTAAAGCGTTGTCGTACCCTCACCTGGACCCTAAACCGTCCCCGTCCCCTAATCCTAACCCTAGCCCGAACCCTAACCCTAACCCTTCCCCGAAGCCTGACCCTCACCCGTCCCCTAATCCTAACCCGTACGCTGACACTAACCCGCGCCCTCACACGTCCGCTCCCCCTAAAGCGTTGTCGTACCCTCACCTGGACCCTAAACCGTCCCCGTCCCCTAACCCTAACCCTAGCCCGAACCCTAACCCTAACCCTTCCCCGAAGCCTGACCCTCACCCGTCCCCTAATCCTAACCCGTACCCTGACACTAACCCGCGCCCTCACACGTCCGCTCCCCCTAAAGCGTTGTCGTACCCTCACCTGGACCCTAAACCGTCCCCGTCCCCTAACCCTAACCCTAGCCCGAACCCTAAGCCTAACCCTTCCCCGAAGCCTGACCCTCACCCGTCCCCTAATCCTAACCCGTACGCTGACACTAACCCGCGCCCTCACACGTCCGCTCCCCCTAAAGCGTTGTCGTACCCTCACCTGGACCCTAAACCGTCCCCGTCCCCTAACCCTAACCCTAGCCCGAACCCTAAGCCTAACCCTTCCCCGAAGCCTGACTCTCACCCGTCCCCTAATCCTAACCCGTACGCTGACACTAACCCGCGCCCTCACACGTCCGCTCCCCCTAAAGCGTTGTCGTACCCTCACCTGGACCCTAAACCGTCCCCGTCCCCTAACCCTAACCCTAGTCCGAACCCTAACCCTAACCCTTCCCCGAAGCCTGACCCTCACCCGTCCCCAAATCGTAAGCCATACGCTGACACTAACCAGCGCCCTCACACGTCCGCTCCCCCTAAAGCGTTGTCCTACCCTCACCTGGACCGTAACCCGTCCCCGTCCCCTAACCCTAACCCTAGCACGAACCCTAACCCTAACCCTTCCCCGAAGCCTGACCCTCACCCGTCCCCTAATCCTAACCCGTACGCTGACACTAACCCGCGCCCTCACACGTCCGCTCCCCCTAAAGCGTTGTCGTACCCTCACCTGGACCCTAAACCGTCCCCGTCCCCTAACCCTAACCCTAGCCCGAAACCTAACCCTAACCCTTCCCCGAAGCCTGACCCTCACCCGTCCCCTAATCCTAACCCGTACGCTTACACTAACCCGCGCCCTCACACGTCCGCTGCCCCTAAAGCGTTGTCGTACCCTCACCTGGACCCTAAACCGTCCCCGTCCCCTAACCCTAACCCTAGCCCGAACCCTAACCCTAACCCTTCCCCGAAGCCTGACCCTCACCCGTCCCCTAATCCTAACCCGTACGCTTACACTAACCCGCGCCCTCACACGTCCGCTCCCCCTAAAGCGTTGTCGTACCCTCACCTGGACCCTAAACCATCCCCGTCCCCTAACCCTAACCCTAGCCCGAACCCTAACCCTAACCCTTCCCCGAAGCCTGACCCTCACCCGTCCCCTAATCCTAACCCGTACGCTGACACTAACCCGCGCCCTCACACGTCCGCTCCCCCTAAAGCGTTGTCGTACCCTCACCTGGACCCTAAACCGTCCCCGTCCCCTAACCCTAACCCTAGCCCGAACCCTAACCCTAACCCTTCCCCGAAGCCTGACCCTCACCCGTCCCCTAATCCTAACCCGTACGCTGACACTAACCCGCGCCCTCACACGTCCGCTCCCCCTAAAGCGTTGTCGTACCCTCACCTGGACCCTAACCCGTCCCCGTCCCCTAACCCTAACCCTAGCCCGAAACCTAACCCTAACCCTTCCCCGAAGCCTGACCCTCACCCGTCCCCTAATCCTAACCCGTACGCTGACACTAACCCGCGCCCTCACACGTCCGCTCCCCCTAAAGCGTTGTCGTACCCTCACCTGGACCCTAACCCGTCCCCGTCCCCTAACCCTAACCCTCCCCGAAACCTAACCCTAACCCTTCCCCGAAGCCTGACCCTCACCCGTCCCCTAATCCTAACCCGTACGCTGACACTAACCCGCGCCCTCACACGTCCGCTCCCCCTAAAGCGTTGTCGTACCCTCACCTGGACCCTAAACCGTCCCCGTCCCCTAACCCTAACCCTAGCCCGAACCCTAACCCTAACCCTTCCCCGAAGCCTGACCCTCACCCGTCCCCTAATCCTAACCCGTACGCTGACACTAACCCGCGCCCTCACACGTCCGCTCCCCCTAAAGCGTTGTCGTACCCTCACCTGGACCCTAAACCGTCCCCGTCCCCTAACCCTAACCCTAGCCCGAACCCTAAGCCTAACCCTTCCCCGAAGCCTGACCCTCACCCGTCCCCTAATCCTAACCCGTACGCTGACACTAACCCGCGCCCTCACACGTCCGCTCCCCCTAAAGCGTTGTCGTACCCTCACCTGGACCCTAAACCGTCCCCGTCCCCTAACCCTAACCCTAGCCCGAACCCTAACCCTAACCCTTCCCCGAAGCCTGACCCTCACCCGTCCCCTAATCCTAACCCGTACGCTGACACTAACCCGCGCCCTCACACGTCCGCTCCCCCTAAAGCGTTGTCGTACCCTCACCTGGACCCTAACCCGTCCCCGTCCCCTAACCCTAACCCTAGCCCGAAACCTAACCCTAACCCTTCCCCGAAGCCTGACCCTCACCCGTTCCCTAATCCTAACCCGTACGCTGACACTAACCTGCGCCCTCACACTTCCGCTCCCCCTAAAGCGTTGTCGTACCCTCACCTGGACCCTAAACCGTCCCCGTCCCCTAACCCTAACCCTAGCCCGAACCCTAACCCTAACCCTTCCAAGAAGCCTGACCATCACCCGTCCCCAATCCTAACCCGTAGGCTGACACTAACCCACGCCCTCACACGTCCTCTCCCCCTAAAGCGTTGTCGTACCCTCACCTGGACCCTAAACCGTCCCCGTCCCCTAACCCTAACCCTAGCCCGAACCCTAACCCTAACCCTTCCCCGAAGCCTGACCCTCACCCGTCCCCTAATCCTAACCCGTACGCTGACACTAACCCGCGCCCTCACACGTCCGCTCCCCCTAAAGCGTTGTCGTACCCTCACCTGGACCCTAAACCGTCCCCGTCCCCTAACCCTAACCCTAGCCCGAACCCTAAGCCTAACCCTTCCCCGAAGCCTGACCCTCACCCGTCCCCTAATCCTAACCCGTACGCTGACACTAACCCGCGCCCTCACACGTCCGCTCCCCCTAAAGCGTTGTCGTACCCTCACCTGGACCCTAAACCGTCCCCGTCCCCTAACCCTAACCCTAGCCCGAACCCTAAGCCTAACCCTTCCCCGAAGCCTGACTCTCACCCGTCCCCTAATCCTAACCCGTACGCTGACACTAACCCGCGCCCTCACACGTCCGCTCCCCCTAAAGCGTTGTCGTACCCTCACCTGGACCCTAAACCGTCCCCGTCCCCTAACCCTAACCCTAGTCCGAACCCTAACCCTAACCCTTCCCCGAAGCCTGACCCTCACCCGTCCCCAAATCGTAAGCCATACGCTGACACTAACCAGCGCCCTCACACGTCCGCTCCCCCTAAAGCGTTGTCCTACCCTCACCTGGACCGTAACCCGTCCCCGTCCCCTAACCCTAACCCTAGCACGAACCCTAACCCTAACCCTTCCCCGAAGCCTGACCCTCACCCGTCCCCTAATCCTAACCCGTACGCTGACACTAACCCGCGCCCTCACACGTCCGCTCCCCCTAAAGCGTTGTCGTACCCTCACCTGGACCCTAAACCGTCCCCGTCCCCTAACCCTAACCCTAGCCCGAAACCTAACCCTAACCCTTCCCCGAAGCCTGACCCTCACCCGTCCCCTCATCCTAACCCGTACGCTTACACTAACCCGCGCCCTCACACGTCCGCTGCCCCTAAAGCGTTGTCGTACCCTCACCTGGACCCTAAACCGTCCCCGTCCCCTAACCCTAACCCTAGCCCGAACCCTAACCCTAACCCTTCCCCGAAGCCTGACCCTCACCCGTCCCCTAATCCTAACCCGTACGCTTACACTAACCCGCGCCCTCACACGTCCGCTCCCCCTAAAGCGTTGTCGTACCCTCACCTGGACCCTAAACCATCCCCGTCCCCTAACCCTAACCCTAGCCCGAACCCTAACCCTAACCCTTCCCCGAAGCCTGACCCTCACCCGTCCCCTAATCCTAACCCGTACGCTGACACTAACCCGCGCCCTCACACGTCCGCTCCCCCTAAAGCGTTGTCGTACCCTCACCTGGACCCTAAACCGTCCCCGTCCCCTAACCCTAACCCTAGCCCGAACCCTAACCCTAACCCTTCCCCGAAGCCTGACCCTCACCCGTCCCCTAATCCTAACCCGTACGCTGACACTAACCCGCGCCCTCACACGTCCGCTCCCCCTAAAGCGTTGTCGTACCCTCACCTGGACCCTAACCCGTCCCCGTCCCCTAACCCTAACCCTAGCCCGAAACCTAACCCTAACCCTTCCCCGAAGCCTGACCCTCACCCGTCCCCTAATCCTAACCCGTACGCTGACACTAACCCGCGCCCTCACACGTCCGCTCCCCCTAAAGCGTTGTCGTACCCTCACCTGGACCCTAAACCGTCCCCGTCCCCTAACCCTAACCCTAGCCCGAACCCTAACCCTAACCCTTCCCCGAAGCCTGACACTCACCCGTCCCCTAATCCTAACCCGTACGCTGACACTAACCCGCGCCCTCACACGTCCGCTCCCCCTAAAGCGTTGTCGTACCCTCACCTGGACCCTAACCCGTCCCCGTCCCCTAACCCTAACCCTCCCCGAAACCTAACCCTAACCCTTCCCCGAAGCCTGACCCTCACCCGTCCCCTAATCCTAACCCGTACGCTGACACTAACCCGCGCCCTCACACGTCCGCTCCCCCTAAAGCGTTGTCGTACCCTCACCTGGACCCTAAACCGTCCCCGTCCCCTAACCCTAACCCTAGCCCGAACCCTAACCCTAACCCTTCCCCGAAGCCTGACCCTCACCCGTCCCCTAATCCTAACCCGTAGGCTGACACTAACCCACGCCCTCACACGTCCGCTCCCCCTAAAGCGTTGTCGTACCCTCACCTGGACCCTAAACCGTCCCCGTCCCCTAACCCTAACCCTAGCCCGAACCCTAACCCTAACCCTTCCCCGAAGCCTGACCCTCACCCGTCCCCTAATCCTAACCCGTACGCTTACACTAACCCGCGCTCTCACACCTCCGCTCCCCCTAAAGCGTTGTCGTACCCTCACCTGGACCCTAAACCGTCCCCGTCCCCTAACCCTAACCCTAGCCCGAACCCTAACCCTAACCCTTCCCCGAAGCCTGACCCTCACCCGTCCCCTAATCCTAACCCGTACGCTGACACTAACCCGCGCCCTCACACGTCCGCTCCCCCTAAAGCGTTGTCGTACCCTCACCTGGACCCTAAACCGTCCCCGTCCCCTAACCCTAACCCTAGCCCGAACCCTAACCCTAACCCTTCCCCGAAGCCTGACCCTCACCCGTCCCCTAATCCTAACCCGTACGCTGACACTAACCCGCGCCCTCACACGTCCGCTCCCCCTAAAGCGTTGTCGTACCCTCACCTGGACCCTAACCCGTCCCCGTCCCCTAACCCTAACCCTAGCCCGAAACCTAACCCTAACCCTTCCCCGAAGCCTGACCCTCACCCGTCCCCTAATCCTAACCCGTACGCTTACACTAACCCGCGCCCTCACACGTCCGCTCCCCCTAAAGCGTTGTCGTACCCTCACCTGGACCCTAAACCGTCCCCGTCCCCTAACCCTAACCCTAGCCCGAACCCTAACCCTAACCCTTCCCCGAAGCCTGACACTCACCCGTCCCCTAATCCTAACCCGTACGCTGACACTAACCCGCGCCCTCACACATCCGCTCCCCCTAAAGCGTTGTCGTACCCTCACCTGGACCCTAACCCCTCCCCGTCCCCTAACCCTAACCCTAGCCCGAAACCTAACCCTAACCCTTCCCCGAAGCCTGACCCTCACCCGTCCCCTAATCCTAACCCGTACGCTGACACTAACCCGCGCCCTCACACGTCCGCTCCCCCTATAGCGTTGTCGTACCCTCACCTGGACCCTAAACCGTCCCCGTCCCCTAACCCTAACCCTAGCCCGAACCCTAACCCTAACCCTTCCCCGAAGCCTGACACTCACCCGTCCCCTAATCCTAACCCGTACGCTGACACTAACCCGCGCCCTCACACGTCCGCTCCCCCTGAAGCGTTGTCGTACCCTCACCTGGACCCTAACCCGTCCCCGTCCCCTAACCCTAACCCTAGCCCGAAACCTAACCCTAACCCTTCCCCGAAGCCTGACCCTCACCCGTCCCCTAATCCTAACCCGTACGCTGACACTAACCCGCGCCCTCACACGTCCGCTCCCCCTAAAGCGTTGTCGTACCCTCACCTGGACCCTAAACCGTCCCCGTCCCCTAACCCTAACCCTAGCCCGAACCCTAACCCTAACCCTTCCCCGAAGCCTGACCCTCACCCGTCCCCTAATCCTAACCCGTAGGCTGACACTAACCCACGCCCTCACACGTCCGCTCCCCCTAAAGCGTTGTCGTACCCTCACCTGGACCCTAAACCGTCCCCGTCCCCTAACCCTAACCCTAGCCCGAACCCTAACCCTATCCCTTCCCCGAAGCCTGACCCTCACCCGTCCCCTAATCCTAACCCGTACGCTGACACTAACCCGCGCCCTCACACGTCCGCTCCCCCTAAAGCGTTGTCGTACCCTCACCTGGACCCTAACCCGTCCCCGTCCCCTAACCCTAACCCTAGCCCGAACCCTAAGCCTAACCCTTCCCCGAAGCCTGACTCTCACCCGTCCCCTAATCCTAACCCGTACGCTGACACTAACCCGCGCCCTCACACGTCCGCTCCCCCTAAAGCGTTGTCGTACCCTCACCTGGACCCTAACCCGTCCCCGTCCCCTAACCCTAACCCTAGCCCGAAACCTAACCCTAACCCTTCCCCGAAGCCTGACCCTCACCCGTCCCCTAATCCTAACCCGTACGCTGACACTAACCCGCGCCCTCACACGTCCGCTCCCCCTAAAGCGTTGTCGTACCCTCACCTGGACCCTAAACCGTCCCCGTCCCCTAACCCTAACCCTAGCCCGAACCCTAACCCTAACCCTTCCCCGAAGCCTGACACTCACCCGTCCCCTAATCCTAACCCGTACGCTGACACTAACCCGCGCCCTCACACGTCCGCTCCCCCTAAAGCGTTGTCGTACCCTCACCTGGACCCTAACCCGTCCCCGTCCCCTAACCCTAACCCTCCCCGAAACCTAACCCTAACCCTTCCCCGAAGCCTGACCCTCACCCGTCCCCTAATCCTAACCCGTACGCTGACACTAACCCGCGCCCTCACACGTCCGCTCCCCCTAAAGCGTTGTCGTACCCTCACCTGGACCCTAAACCGTCCCCGTCCCCTAAACCTAACCCTAGCCCGAACCCTAACCCTAACCCTTCCCCGAAGCCTGACCCTCACCCGTCCCCTAATCCTAACCCGTAGGCTGACACTAACCCACGCCCTCACACGTCCGCTCCCCCTAAAGCGTTGTCGTACCCTCACCTGGACCCTAAACCGTCCCCGTCCCCTAACCCTAACCCTAGCCCGAACCCTAACCCTAACCCTTCCCCGAAGCCTGACCCTCACCCGTCCCCTAATCCTAACCCGTACGCTTACACTAACCCGCGCTCTCACACCTCCGCTCCCCCTAAAGCGTTGTCGTACCCTCACCTGGACCCTAAACCGTCCCCGTCCCCTAACCCTAACCCTAGCCCGAACCCTAACCCTAACCCTTCCCCGAAGCCTGACCCTCACCCGTCCCCTAATCCTAACCCGTACGCTGACACTAACCCGCGCCCTCACACGTCCGCTCCCCCTAAAGCGTTGTCGTACCCTCACCTGGACCCTAAACCGTCCCCGTCCCCTAACCCTAACCCTAGCCCGAACCCTAACCCTAACCCTTCCCCGAAGCCTGACCCTCACCCGTCCCCTAATCCTAACCCGTACGCTGACACTAACCCGCGCCCTCACACGTCCGCTCCCCCTAAAGCGTTGTCGTACCCTCACCTGGACCCTAACCCGTCCCCGTCCCCTAACCCTAACCCTAGCCCGAAACCTAACCCTAACCCTTCCCCGAAGCCTGACCCTCACCCGTCCCCTAATCCTAACCCGTACGCTTACACTAACCCGCGCCCTCACACGTCCGCTCCCCCTAAAGCGTTGTCGTACCCTCACCTGGACCCTAAACCGTCCCCGTCCCCTAACCCTAACCCTAGCCCGAACCCTAACCCTAACCCTTCCCCGAAGCCTGACACTCACCCGTCCCCTAATCCTAACCCGTACGCTGACACTAACCCGCGCCCTCACACGTCCGCTCCCCCTAAAGCGTTGTCGTACCCTCACCTGGACCCTAACCCCTCCCCGTCCCCTAACCCTAACCCTAGCCCGAAACCTAACCCTAACCCTTCCCCGAAGCCTGACCCTCACCCGTCCCCTAATCCTAACCCGTACGCTGACACTAACCCGCGCCCTCACACGTCCGCTCCCCCTATAGCGTTGTCGTACCCTCACCTGGACCCTAAACCGTCCCCGTCCCCTAACCCTAACCCTAGCCCGAACCCTAACCCTAACCCTTCCCCGAAGCCTGACACTCACCCGTCCCCTAATCCTAACCCGTACGCTGACACTAACCCGCGCCCTCACACGTCCGCTCCCCCTGAAGCGTTGTCGTACCCTCACCTGGACCCTAACCCGTCCCCGTCCCCTAACCCTAACCCTAGCCCGAAACCTAACCCTAACCCTTCCCCGAAGCCTGACCCTCACCCGTCCCCTAATCCTAACCCGTACGCTGACACTAACCCGCGCCCTCACACGTCCGCTCCCCCTAAAGCGTTGTCGTACCCTCACCTGGACCCTAAACCGTCCCCGTCCCCTAACCCTAACCCTAGCCCGAACCCTAACCCTAACCCTTCCCCGAAGCCTGACCCTCACCCGTCCCCTAATCCTAACCCGTAGGCTGACACTAACCCACGCCCTCACACGTCCGCTCCCCCTAAAGCGTTGTCGTACCCTCACCTGGACCCTAAACCGTCCCCGTCCCCTAACCCTAACCCTAGCCCGAACCCTAACCCTATCCCTTCCCCGAAGCCTGACCCTCACCCGTCCCCTAATCCTAACCCGTACGCTGACACTAACCCGCGCCCTCACACGTCCGCTCCCCCTAAAGCGTTGTCGTACCCTCACCTGGACCCTAACCCGTCCCCGTCCCCTAACCCTAACCCTAGCCCGAACCCTAAGCCTAACCCTTCCCCGAAGCCTGACTCTCACCCGTCCCCTAATCCTAACCCGTACGCTGACACTAACCCGCGCCCTCACACGTCCGCTCCCCCTAAAGCGTTGTCGTACCCTCACCTGGACCCTAAACCGTCCCCGTCCCCTAACCCTAACCCTAGTCCGAACCCTAACCCTAACCCTTCCCCGAAGCCTGACCCTCACCCGTCCCCAAATCGTAAGCCATACGCTGACACTAACCAGCGCCCTCACACGTCCGCTCCCCCTAAAGCGTTGTCCTACCCTCACCTGGACCGTAACCCGTCCCCGTCCCCTAACCCTAACCCTAGCCCGAACCCTAACCCTAACCCTTCCCCGAAGCCTGACCCTCACCCGTCCCCTAATCCTAACCCGTACGCTGACACTAACCCGCGCCCTCACACGTCCGCTCCCCCTAAAGAGTTGTCCTACCCTCACCTGGACACTAAACCGTCCCCGTCCCCTAATCCTAACCCTAGCCCGAACCCTAACCCTAACCCTTCCCCGAAGCCTGACCCTCACCCGTCCCCTAATCCTAACCCGTACGCTTACACTAACCCGCGCCCTCACACGTCCGCTCCCCCTAAAGCGTTGTCGTACCCTCACCTGGACCCTAAACCGTCCCCGTCCCCTAACCCTAACCCTAGCCCGAACCCTAACCCTAACCCTTCCCCGAAGCCTGACCCTCACCCGTCCCCTAATCCTAACCCGTACGCTGACACTAACCCGCGCCCTCACACGTCCGCTCCCCCTAAAGCGTTGTCGTACCCTCACCTGGACCCTAACCCGTCCCCGTCCCCTAACCCTAACCCTAGCCCGAAACCTAACCCTAACCCTTCCCCGAAGCCTAACCCTCACCCGTCCCCTAATCCTAACCCGTACGCTGACACTAACCCGCGCCCTCACACGTCCGCTCCCCCTAAAGCGTTGTCGTACCCTCTCCTGGACCCTAAACCGTCCCCGTCCCCTAACCCTAACCCTAGCCTGAACCCTAACCCTAACCCTTCCCCGAAGCCTGACCCTCACCCGTCCCCTAATCCTAACCCGTAGGCTGACACTAACCCACGCCCTCACACGTCCGCTCCCCCTAAAGCGTTGTCGTACCCTCACCTGGACCCTAAACCGTCCCCGTCCCCTAACCCTAACCCTAGCCCGAACCCTAACCCTATCCCTTCCCCGAAGCCTGACCCTCACCCGTCCCATAATCCTAACCCGTACGCTGACAATAACCCTCGCCCTCACACGTCCGCTCCCCCTAAAGCATTGTCGTACCCTCACCTGGACCCTAAACCGTCCCCGTCCCCTAACCCTAACCCTAGCCCAAACCCTAACCCTAACCCTTCCCCGAAGCCTGACCCTCACCCGTCCCCTAATCCTAACCCGTACGCTGACACTAACCCGCGCCCTCACACGTCCGCTCCCCCTAAAGCGTTGTCGTACCCTCACCTGGACCCTAAACCGTCCCCGTCCCCTAACCCTAACCCTAGCCCGAACCCTAACCCTAACCCTTCCCCGAAGCCTGACCCTCACCCGTCCCCTAATCCTAACCCGTACGCTGACACTAACCCGCGCCCTCACACGTCCGCTCCCCCTAAAGCGTTGTCGTACCCTCACCTGGACCCTAACCCGTCCCCGTCCCCTAACCCTAACCCTAGCCCGAAACCTAACCCTAACCCTTCCCCGAAGCCTGACCCTCACCCGTTCCCTAATCCTAACCCGTACGCTGACACTAACCTGCGCCCTCACACTTCCGCTCCCCCTAAAGCGTTGTCGTACCCTCACCTGGACCCTAAACCGTCCCCGTCCCCTAACCCTAACCCTAGCCCGAACCCTAACCCTAACCCTTCCAAGAAGCCTGACCATCACCCGTCCCCAATCCTAACCCGTAGGCTGACACTAACCCACGCCCTCACACGTCCGCTCCCCCTAAAGCGTTGTCGTACCCTCACCTGGACCCTAAACCGTCCCCGTCCCCTAACCCTAACCCTAGCCCGAACCCTAACCCTAACCCTTCCCCGAAGCCTGACCCTCACCCGTCCCCTAATCCTAACCCGTACGCTGACACTAACCCGCGCCCTCACACGTCCGCTCCCCCTAAAGCGTTGTCGTACCCTCACCTGGACCCTAAACCGTCCCCGTCCCCTAACCCTAACCCTAGCCCGAAACCTAACCCTAACCCTTCCCCGAAGCCTGACCCTCACCCGTCCCCTAATCCTAACCCGTACGCTGACACTAACCCGCGCCCTCACACGTCCGCTCCCCCTAAAGCGTTGTCGTACCCTCACCTGGACCCTAAACCGTCCCCGTCCCCTAATCCTAACCCTAGCCCGAACCCTAACCCTAACCCTTCCCCGAAGCCTGACCCTCACCCGTCCCCTAATCCTAACCCGTACGCTGACACTAACCCGCGCCCTCACACGTCCGCTCCCCCTAAAGCGTTGTCGTACCCTCACCTGGACCCTAAACCGTCCCCGTCCCCTAACCCTAACCCTAGCCCGAACCCTAACCCTAACCCTTCCCCGAAGCCTGACCCTCACCCGTCCCCTAATCCTAACCCGTACGCTGACACTAACCCGCGCCCTCACACGTCCGCTCCCCCTAAAGCGTTGTCGTACCCTCACCTGGACCCTAAACCGTCCCCGTCCCCTAACCCTAACCCTAGCCCGAACCCTAAGCCTAACCCTTCCCCGAAGCCTGACCCTCACCCGTCCCCTAATCCTAACCCGTACGCTGACACTAACCCGCGCCCTCACACGTCCGCTCCCCCTAAAGCGTTGTCGTACCCTCACCTGGACCCTAAACCGTCCCCGTCCCCTAACCCTAACCCTAGCCCGAACCCTAACCCTAACCCTTCCCCGAAGCCTGACCCTCACCCGTCCCCTAATCCTAACCCGTACGCTGACACTAACCCGCGCCCTCACACGTCCGCTCCCCCTAAAGCGTTGTCGTACCCTCACCTGGACCCTAACCCGTCCCCGTCCCCTAACCCTAACCCTAGCCCGAAACCTAACCCTAACCCTTCCCCGAAGCCTGACCCTCACCCGTTCCCTAATCCTAACCCGTACGCTGACACTAACCTGCGCCCTCACACTTCCGCTCCCCCTAAAGCGTTGTCGTACCCTCACCTGGACCCTAAACCGTCCCCGTCCCCTAACCCTAACCCTAGCCCGAACCCTAACCCTAACCCTTCCAGGAAGCCTGACCATCACCCGTCCCCAATCCTAACCCGTAGGCTGACACTAACCCACGCCCTCACACGTCCGCTCCCCCTAAAGCGTTGTCGTACCCTCACCTGGACCCTAAACCGTCCCCGTCCCCTAACCCTAACCCTAGCCCGAACCCTAACCCTAACCCTTCCCCGAAGCCTGACCCTCACCCGTCCCCTAATCCTAACCCGTACGCTGACACTAACCCGCGCCCTCACACGTCCGCTCCCCCTAAAGCGTTGTCGTACCCTCACCTGGACCCTAAACCGTCCCCGTCCCCTAACCCTAACCCTAGCCCGAAACCTAACCCTAACCCTTCCCCGAAGCCTGACCCTCACCCGTCCCCTAATCCTAACCCGTACGCTGACACTAACCCGCGCCCTCACACGTCCGCTCCCCCTAAAGCGTTGTCGTACCCTCACCTGGACCCTAAACCGTCCCCGTCCCCTAATCCTAACCCTAGCCCGAACCCTAACCCTAACCCTTCCCCGAAGCCTGACCCTCACCCGTCCCCTAATCCTAACCCGTACGCTGACACTAACCCGCGCCCTCACACGTCCGCTCCCCCTAAAGCGTTGTCGTACCCTCACCTGGACCCTAAACCGTCCCCGTCCCCTAACCCTAACCCTAGCCCGAACCCTAACCCTAACCCTTCCCCGAAGCCTGACCCTCACCCGTCCCCTAATCCTAACCCGTACCCTGACACTAACCCGCGCCCTCACACGTCCGCTCCCCCTAAAGCGTTGTCGTACCCTCACCTGGACCCTAAACCGTCCCCGTCCCCTAACCCTAACCCTAGCCCGAACCCTAAGCCTAACCCTTCCCCGAAGCCTGACCCTCACCCGTCCCCTAATCCTAACCCGTACGCTGACACTAACCCGCGCCCTCACACGTCCGCTCCCCCTAAAGCGTTGTCGTACCCTCACCTGGACCCTAAACCGTCCCCGTCCCCTAACCCTAACCCTAGCCCGAACCCTAAGCCTAACCCTTCCCCGAAGCCTGACTCTCACCCGTCCCCTAATCCTAACCCGTACGCTGACACTAACCCGCGCCCTCACACGTCCGCTCCCCCTAAAGCGTTGTCGTACCCTCACCTGGACCCTAAACCGTCCCCGTCCCCTAACCCTAACCCTAGTCCGAACCCTAACCCTAACCCTTCCCCGAAGCCTGACCCTCACCCGTCCCCAAATCGTAAGCCATACGCTGACACTAACCAGCGCCCTCACACGTCCGCTCCCCCTAAAGCGTTGTCCTACCCTCACCTGGACCGTAACCCGTCCCCGTCCCCTAACCCTAACCCTAGCACGAACCCTAACCCTAACCCTTCCCCGAAGCCTGACCCTCACCCGTCCCCTAATCCTAACCCGTACGCTGACACTAACCCGCGCCCTCACACGTCCGCTCCCCCTAAAGCGTTGTCGTACCCTCACCTGGACCCTAAACCGTCCCCGTCCCCTAACCCTAACCCTAGCCCGAAACCTAACCCTAACCCTTCCCCGAAGCCTGACCCTCACCCGTCCCCTAATCCTAACCCGTACGCTTACACTAACCCGCACCCTCACACGTCCGCTGCCCCTAAAGCGTTGTCGTACCCTCACCTGGACCCTAAACCGTCCCCGTCCCCTAACCCTAACCCTAGCCCGAACCCTAACCCTAACCCTTCCCCGAAGCCTGACCCTCACCCGTCCCCTAATCCTAACCCGTACGCTTACACTAACCCGCGCCCTCACACGTCCGCTCCCCCTAAAGCGTTGTCGTACCCTCACCTGGACCCTAAACCATCCCCGTCCCCTAACCCTAACCCTAGCCCGAACCCTAACCCTAACCCTTCCCCGAAGCCTGACCCTCACCCGTCCCCTAATCCTAACCCGTACGCTGACACTAACCCGCGCCCTCACACGTCCGCTCCCCCTAAAGCGTTGTCGTACCCTCACCTGGACCCTAAACCGTCCCCGTCCCCTAACCCTAACCCTAGCCCGAACCCTAACCCTAACCCTTCCCCGAAGCCTGACCCTCACCCGTCCCCTAATCCTAACCCGTACGCTGACACTAACCCGCGCCCTCACACGTCCGCTCCCCCTAAAGCGTTGTCGTACCCTCACCTGGACCCTAACCCGTCCCCGTCCCCTAACCCTAACCCTAGCCCGAAACCTAACCCTAACCCTTCCCCGAAGCCTGACCCTCACCCGTCCCCTAATCCTAACCCGTACGCTGACACTAACCCGCGCCCTCACACGTCCGCTCCCCCTAAAGCGTTGTCGTACCCTCACCTGGACCCTAACCCGTCCCCGTCCCCTAACCCTAACCCTCCCCGAAACCTAACCCTAACCCTTCCCCGAAGCCTGACCCTCACCCGTCCCCTAATCCTAACCCGTACGCTGACACTAACCCGCGCCCTCACACGTCCGCTCCCCCTAAAGCGTTGTCGTACCCTCACCTGGACCCTAAACCGTCCCCGTCCCCTAACCCTAACCCTAGCCCGAACCCTAACCCTAACCCTTCCCCGAAGCCTGACCCTCACCCGTCCCCTAATCCTAACCCGTACGCTGACACTAACCCGCGCCCTCACACGTCCGCTCCCCCTAAAGCGTTGTCGTACCCTCACCTGGACCCTAAACCGTCCCCGTCCCCTAACCCTAACCCTAGCCCGAACCCTAAGCCTAACCCTTCCCCGAAGCCTGACCCTCACCCGTCCCCTAATCCTAACCCGTACGCTGACACTAACCCGCGCCCTCACACGTCCGCTCCCCCTAAAGCGTTGTCGTACCCTCACCTGGACCCTAAACCGTCCCCGTCCCCTAACCCTAACCCTAGCCCGAACCCTAACCCTAACCCTTCCCCGAAGCCTGACCCTCACCCGTCCCCTAATCCTAACCCGTACGCTGACACTAACCCGCGCCCTCACACGTCCGCTCCCCCTAAAGCGTTGTCGTACCCTCACCTGGACCCTAACCCGTCCCCGTCCCCTAACCCTAACCCTAGCCCGAAACCTAACCCTAACCCTTCCCCGAAGCCTGACCCTCACCCGTTCCCTAATCCTAACCCGTACGCTGACACTAACCTGCGCCCTCACACTTCCGCTCCCCCTAAAGCGTTGTCGTACCCTCACCTGGACCCTAAACCGTCCCCGTCCCCTAACCCTAACCCTAGCCCGAACCCTAACCCTAACCCTTCCAAGAAGCCTGACCATCACCCGTCCCCAATCCTAACCCGTAGGCTGACACTAACCCACGCCCTCACACGTCCGCTCCCCCTAAAGCGTTGTCGTACCCTCACCTGGATCCTAAACCGTCCCCGTCCCCTAACCCTAACCCTAGCCCGAACCCTAACCCTAACCCTTTCCCGAAGCCTGACCCTCACCCGTCCCCTAATCCTAACCCGTACGCTGACACTAACCCGCGCCCTCACACGTCCGCTCCCCCTAAAGCGTTGTCGTACCCTCACCTGGACCCTAAACCGTCCCCGTCCCCTAACCCTAACCCTAGCCCGAAACCTAACCCTAACCCTTCCCCGAAGCCTGACCCTCACCCGTCCCCTAATCCTAACCCGTACGCTGACACTAACCCGCGCCCTCACACGTCCGCTCCCCCTGAAGCGTTGTCGTACCCTCACCTGGACCCTAAACCGTCCCCGTCCCCTAATCCTAACCCTAGCCCGAACCCTAACCCTAACCCTTCCCCGAAGCCTGACCCTCACCCGTCCCCTAATCCTAACCCGTACGCTGACACTAACCCGCGTCCTCACACGTCCGCTCCCCCTAAAGCGTTGTCGTACCCTCACCTGGACCCTAAACCGTCCCCGTCCCCTAACCCTAACCCTAGCCCGAACCCTACCCTAACCCTTCCCCGAAGCCTGACCCTCACCCGTCCCCTAATCCTAACCCGTTACGCTGACACTAACCCGCGCCCTCACACGTCCGCTCCCCCTAAAGCGTTGTCGTACCCTCACCTGGACCCTAAACCGTCCCCGTCCCCTAACCCTAACCCTAGCCCGAACCCTAAGCCTAACCCTTCCCCGAAGCCTGACCCTCACCCGTCCCCTAATCCTAACCCGTACGCTGACACTAACCCGCGCCCTCACACGTCCGCTCCCCCTAAAGCGTTGTCGTACCCTCACCTGGACCCTAAACCGTCCCCGTCCCCTAACCCTAACCCTAGCCCGAACCCTAAGCCTAACCCTTCCCCGAAGCCTGACTCTCACCCGTCCCCTAATCCTAACCCGTACGCTGACACTAACCCGCGCCCTCACACGTCCGCTCCCCCTAAAGCGTTGTCGTACCCTCACCTGGACCCTAAACCGTCCCCGTCCCCTAACCCTAACCCTAGTCCGAACCCTAACCCTAACCCTTCCCCGAAGCCTGACCCTCACCCGTCCCCAAATCGTAAGCCATACGCTGACACTAACCAGCGCCCTCACACGTCCGCTCCCCTAAAGCGTTGTCCTACCCTCACCTGGACCGTAACCCGTCCCCGTCCCCTAACCCTAACCCTAGCACGAACCCTAACCCTAACCCTTCCCCGAAGCCTGACCCTCACCCGTCCCCTAATCCTAACCCGTACGCTGACACTAACCCGCGCCCTCACACGTCCGCTCCCCTAAAGCGTTGTCGTACCCTCACCTGGACCCTAAACCGTCCCCGTCCCCTAACCCTAACCCTAGCCCGAAACCTAACCCTAACCCTTCCCCGAAGCCTGACCCTCACCCGTCCCCTCATCCTAACCCGTACGCTTACACTAACCCGCGCCCTCACACGTCCGCTGCCCCTAAAGCGTTGTCGTACCCTCACCTGGACCCTAAACCGTCCCCGTCCCCTAACCCTAACCCTAGCCCGAACCCTAACCCTAACCCTTCCCCGAAGCCTGACCCTCACCCGTCCCCTAATCCTAACCCGTACGCTTACACTAACCCGCGCCCTCACACGTCCGCTCCCCCTAAAGCGTTGTCGTACCCTCACCTGGACCCTAAACCATCCCCGTCCCCTAACCCTAACCCTAGCCCGAACCCTAACCCTAACCCTTCCCCGAAGCCTGACCCTCACCCGTCCCCTAATCCTAACCCGTACGCTGACACTAACCCGCGCCCTCACACGTCCGCTCCCCCTAAAGCGTTGTCGTACCCTCACCTGGACCCTAAACCGTCCCCGTCCCCTAACCCTAACCCTAGCCCGAACCCTAACCCTAACCCTTCCCGAAGCCTGACCCTCACCCGTCCCCTAATCCTAACCCGTACGCTGACACTAACCCGCGCCCTCACACGTCCGCTCCCCCTAAAGCGTTGTCGTACCCTCACCTGGACCCTAACCCGTCCCCGTCCCCTAACCCTAACCCTAGCCCGAAACCTAACCCTAACCCTTCCCCGAAGCCTGACCCTCACCCGTCCCCTAATCCTAACCCGTACGCTGACACTAACCCGCGCCCTCACACGTCCGCTCCCCCTAAAGCGTTGTCGTACCCTCACCTGGACCCTAAACCGTCCCCGTCCCCTAACCCTAACCCTAGCCCAAACCCTAACCCTAACCCTTCCCCGAAGCCTGACACTCACCCGTCCCCTAATCCTAACCCGTACGCTGACACTAACCCGCGCCCTCACACGTCCGCTCCCCCTAAAGCGTTGTCGTACCCTCACCTGGACCCTAACCCGTCCCCGTCCCCTAACCCTAACCCTCCCCGAAACCTAACCCTAACCCTTCCCCGAAGCCTGACCCTCACCCGTCCCCTAATCCTAACCCGTACGCTGACACTAACCCGCGCCCTCACACGTCCGCTCCCCCTAAAGCGTTGTCGTACCCTCACCTGGACCCTAAACCGTCCCCGTCCCCTAACCCTAACCCTAGCCCGAACCCTAACCCTAACCCTTCCCCGAAGCCTGACCCTCACCCGTCCCCTAATCCTAACCCGTACGCTGACACTAACCCACGCCCTCACACGTCCGCTCCCCCTAAAGCGTTGTCGTACCCTCACCTGGACCCTAAACCGTCCCCGTCCCCTAACCCTAACCCTAGCCCGAACCCTAACCCTAACCCTTCCCCGAAGCCTGACCCTCACCCGTCCCCTAATCCTAACCCGTACGCTTACACTAACCCGCGCTCTCACACGTCCGCTCCCCCTAAAGCGTTGTCGTACCCTCACCTGGACCCTAAACCGTCCCCGTCCCCTAACCCTAACCCTAGCCCGAACCCTAACCCTAACCCTTCCCCGAAGCCTGACCCTCACCCGTCCCCTAATCCTAACCCGTACGCTGACACTAACCCGCGCCCTCACACGTCCGCTCCCCCTAAAGCGTTGTCGTACCCTCACCTGGACCCTAAACCGTCCCCGTCCCCTAACCCTAACCCTAGCCCGAACCCTAACCCTAACCCTTCCCCGAAGCCTGACCCTCACCCGTCCCCTAATCCTAACCCGTACGCTGACACTAACCCGCGCCCTCACACGTCCGCTCCCCCTAAAGCGTTGTCGTACCCTCACCTGGACCCTAACCCGTCCCCGTCCCCTAACCCTAACCCTAGCCCGAAACCTAACCCTAACCCTTCCCCGAAGCCTGACCCTCACCCGTCCCCTAATCCTAACCCGTACGCTTACACTAACCCGCGCCCTCACACGTCCGCTCCCCCTAAAGCGTTGTCGTACCCTCACCTGGACCCTAAACCGTCCCCGTCCCCTAACCCTAACCCTAGCCCGAACCCTAACCCTAACCCTTCCCCGAAGCCTGACACTCACCCGTCCCCTAATCCTAACCCGTACGCTGACACTAACCCGCGCCCTCACACGTCCGCTCCCCCTAAAGCGTTGTCGTACCCTCACCTGGACCCTAACCCCTCCCCGTCCCCTAACCCTAACCCTAGCCCGAAACCTAACCCTAACCCTTCCCCGAAGCCTGACCCTCACCCGTCCCCTAATCCTAACCCGTACGCTGACACTAACCCGCGCCCTCACACGTCCGCTCCCCCTAAAGCGTTGTCGTACCCTCACCTGGACCCTAAACCGTCCCCGTCCCCTAACCCTAACCCTAGCCCGAACCCTAACCCTAACCCTTCCCCGAAGCCTGACACTCACCCGTCCCCTAATCCTAACCCGTACGCTGACACTAACCCGCGCCCTCACACGTCCGCTCCCCCTGAAGCGTTGTCGTACCCTCACCTGGACCCTAACCCGTCCCCGTCCCCTAACCCTAACCCTAGCCCGAAACCTAACCCTAACCCTTCCCCGAAGCCTGACCCTCACCCGTCCCCTAATCCTAACCCGTACGCTGACACTAACCCGCGCCCTCACACGTCCGCTCCCCCTAAAGCGTTGTCGTACCCTCACCTGGACCCTAAACCGTCCCCGTCCCCTAACCCTAACCCTAGCCCGAACCCTAACCCTAACCCTTCCCCGAAGCCTGACCCTCACCCGTCCCCTAATCCTAACCCGTAGGCTGACACTAACCCACGCCCTCACACGTCCGCTCCCCCTAAAGCGTTGTCGTACCCTCACCTGGACCCTAAACCGTCCCCGTCCCCTAACCCTAACCCTAGCCCGAACCCTAACCCTATCCCTTCCCCGAAGCCTGACCCTCACCCGTCCCCTAATCCTAACCCGTACGCTGACACTAACCCGCGCCCTCACACGTCCGCTCCCCCTAAAGCGTTGTCGTACCCTCACCTGGACCCTAAACCGTCCCCGTCCCCTAACCCTAACCCTAGCCCGAACCCTAAGCCTAACCCTTCCCCGAAGCCTGACTCTCACCCGTCCCCTAATCCTAACCCGTACGCTGACACTAACCCGCGCCCTCACACGTCCGCTCCCCCTAAAGCGTTGTCGTACCCTCACCTGGACCCTAAACCGTCCCCGTCCCCTAACCCTAACCCTAGTCCGAACCCTAACCCTAACCCTTCCCCGAAGCCTGACCCTCACCCGTCCCCAAATCGTAAGCCATACGCTGACACTAACCAGCGCCCTCACACGTCCGCTCCCCCTAAAGCGTTGTCCTACGCTCACCTGGACCGTAACCCGTCCCCGTCCCCTAACCCTAACCCTAGCACGAACCCTAACCCTAACCCTTCCCCGAAGCCTGACCCTCACCCGTCCCCTAATCCTAACCCGTACGCTGACACTAACCCGCGCCCTCACACGTCCGCTCCCCCTAAAGCGTTGTCGTACCCTCACCTGGACCCTAAACCGTCCCCGTCCCCTAACCCTAACCCTAGCCCGAAACCTAACCCTAACCCTTCCCCGAAGCCTGACCCTCACCCGTCCCCTCATCCTAACCCGTACGCTTACACTAACCCGCGCCCTCACACGTCCGCTGCCCCTAAAGCGTTGTCGTACCCTCACCTGGACCCTAAACCGTCCCCGTCCCCTAACCCTAACCCTAGCCCGAACCCTAACCCTAACCCTTCCCCGAAGCCTGACCCTCACCCGTCCCCTAATCCTAACCCGTACGCTTACACTAACCCGCGCCCTCACACGTCCGCTCCCCCTAAAGCGTTGTCGTACCCTCACCTGGACCCTAAACCATCCCCGTCCCCTAACCCTAACCCTAGCCCGAACCCTAACCCTAACCCTTCCCCGAAGCCTGACCCTCACCCGTCCCCTAATCCTAACCCGTACGCTGACACTAACCCGCGCCCTCACACGTCCGCTCCCCCTAAAGCGTTGTCGTACCCTCACCTGGACCCTAAACCGTCCCCGTCCCCTAACCCTAACCCTAGCCCGAACCCTAACCCTAACCCTTCCCCGAAGCCTGACCCTCACCCGTCCCCTAATCCTAACCCGTACGCTGACACTAACCCGCGCCCTCACACGTCCGCTCCCCCTAAAGCGTTGTCGTACCCTCACCTGGACCCTAACCCGTCCCCGTCCCCTAACCCTAACCCTAGCCCGAAACCTAACCCTAACCCTTCCCCGAAGCCTGACCCTCACCCGTCCCCTAATCCTAACCCGTACGCTGACACTAACCCGCGCCCTCACACGTCCGCTCCCCCTAAAGCGTTGTCGTACCCTCACCTGGACCCTAAACCGTCCCCGTCCCCTAACCCTAACCCTAGCCCAAACCCTAACCCTAACCCTTCCCCGAAGCCTGACACTCACCCGTCCCCTAATCCTAACCCGTACGCTGACACTAACCCGCGCCCTCACACGTCCGCTCCCCCTAAAGCGTTGTCGTACCCTCACCTGGACCCTAACCCGTCCCCGTCCCCTAACCCTAACCCTCCCCGAAACCTAACCCTAACCCTTCCCCGAAGCCTGACCCTCACCCGTCCCCTAATCCTAACCCGTACGCTGACACTAACCCGCGCCCTCACACGTCCGCTCCCCCTAAAGCGTTGTCGTACCCTCACCTGGACCCTAAACCGTCCCCGTCCCCTAACCCTAACCCTAGCCCGAACCCTAACCCTAACCCTTCCCCGAAGCCTGACCCTCACCCGTCCCCTAATCCTAACCCGTAGGCTGACACTAACCCACGCCCTCACACGTCCGCTCCCCCTAAAGCGTTGTCGTACCCTCACCTGGACCCTAAACCGTCCCCGTCCCCTAACCCTAACCCTAGCCCGAACCCTAACCCTAACCCTTCCCCGAAGCCTGACCCTCACCCGTCCCCTAATCCTAACCCGTACGCTTACACTAACCCGCGCTCTCACACGTCCGCTCCCCCTAAAGCGTTGTCGTACCCTCACCTGGACCCTAAACCGTCCCCGTCCCCTAACCCTAACCCTAGCCCGAACCCTAACCCTAACCCTTCCCCGAAGCCTGACCCTCACCCGTCCCCTAATCCTAACCCGTACGCTGACACTAACCCGCGCCCTCACACGTCCGCTCCCCCTAAAGCGTTGTCGTACCCTCACCTGGACCCTAAACCGTCCCCGTCCCCTAACCCTAACCCTAGCCCGAACCCTAACCCTAACCCTTCCCCGAAGCCTGACCCTCACCCGTCCCCTAATCCTAACCCGTACGCTGACACTAACCCGCGCCCTCACACGTCCGCTCCCCCTAAAGCGTTGTCGTACCCTCACCTGGACCCTAACCCGTCCCCGTCCCCTAACCCTAACCCTAGCCCGAAACCTAACCCTAACCCTTCCCCGAAGCCTGACCCTCACCCGTCCCCTAATCCTAACCCGTACGCTTACACTAACCCGCGCCCTCACACGTCCGCTCCCCCTAAAGCGTTGTCGTACCCTCACCTGGACCCTAAACCGTCCCCGTCCCCTAACCCTAACCCTAGCCCGAACCCTAACCCTAACCCTTCCCCGAAGCCTGACACTCACCCGTCCCCTAATCCTAACCCGTACGCTGACACTAACCCGCGCCCTCACACGTCCGCTCCCCCTAAAGCGTTGTCGTACCCTCACCTGGACCCTAACCCCTCCCCGTCCCCTAACCCTAACCCTAGCCCGAAACCTAACCCTAACCCTTCCCCGAAGCCTGACCCTCACCCGTCCCCTAATCCTAACCCGTACGCTGACACTAACCCGCGCCCTCACACGTCCGCTCCCCCTAAAGCGTTGTCGTACCCTCACCTGGACCCTAAACCGTCCCCGTCCCCTAACCCTAACCCTAGCCCGAACCCTAACCCTAACCCTTCCCCGAAGCCTGACACTCACCCGTCCCCTAATCCTAACCCGTACGCTGACACTAACCCGCGCCCTCACACGTCCGCTCCCCCTGAAGCGTTGTCGTACCCTCACCTGGACCCTAACCCGTCCCCGTCCCCTAACCCTAACCCTAGCCCGAAACCTAACCCTAACCCTTCCCCGAAGCCTGACCCTCACCCGTCCCCTAATCCTAACCCGTACGCTGACACTAACCCGCGCCCTCACACGTCTGCTCCCCCTAAAGCGTTGTCGTACCCTCACCTGGACCCTAAACCGTCCCCGTCCCCTAACCCTAACCCTAGCCCGAACCCTAACCCTAACCCTTCCCCGAAGCCTGACCCTCACCCGTCCCCTAATCCTAACCCGTAGGCTGACACTAACCCACGCCCTCACACGTCCGCTCCCCCTAAAGCGTTGTCGTACCCTCACCTGGACCCTAAACCGTCCCCGTCCCCTAACCCTAACCCTAGCCCGAACCCTAACCCTATCCCTTCCCCGAAGCCTGACCCTCACCCGTCCCCTAATCCTAACCCGTACGCTGACACTAACCCGCGCCCTCACACGTCCGCTCCCCCTAAAGCGTTGTCGTACCCTCACCTGGACCCTAAACCGTCCCCGTCCCCTAACCCTAACCCTAGCCCGAACCCTAAGCCTAACCCTTCCCCGAAGCCTGACTCTCACCCGTCCCCTAATCCTAACCCGTACGCTGACACTAACCCGCGCCCTCACACGTCCGCTCCCCCTAAAGCGTTGTCGTACCCTCACCTGGACCCTAAACCGTCCCCGTCCCCTAACCCTAACCCTAGTCCGAACCCTAACCCTAACCCTTCCCCGAAGCCTGACCCTCACCCGTCCCCAAATCGTAAGCCATACGCTGACACTAACCAGCGCCCTCACACGTCCGCTCCCCCTAAAGCGTTGTCCTACCCTCACCTGGACCGTAACCCGTCCCCGTCCCCTAACCCTAACCCTAGCACGAACCCTAACCCTAACCCTTCCCCGAAGCCTGACCCTCACCCGTCCCCTAATCCTAACCCGTACGCTGACACTAACCCGCGCCCTCACACGTCCGCTCCCCCTAAAGCGTTGTCGTACCCTCACCTGGACCCTAAACCGTCCCCGTCCCCTAACCCTAACCCTAGCCCGAAACCTAACCCTAACCCTTCCCCGAAGCCTGACCCTCACCCGTCCCCTCATCCTAACCCGTACGCTTACACTAACCCGCGCCCTCACACGTCCGCTGCCCCTAAAGCGTTGTCGTACCCTCACCTGGACCCTAAACCGTCCCCGTCCCCTAACCCTAACCCTAGCCCGAACCCTAACCCTAACCCTTCCCCGAAGCCTGACCCTCACCCGTCCCCTAATCCTAACCCGTACGCTTACACTAACCCGCGCCCTCACACGTCCGCTCCCCCTAAAGCGTTGTCGTACCCTCACCTGGACCCTAAACCATCCCCGTCCCCTAACCCTAACCCTAGCCCGAACCCTAACCCTAACCCTTCCCCGAAGCCTGACCCTCACCCGTCCCCTAATCCTAACCCGTACGCTGACACTAACCCGCGCCCTCACACGTCCGCTCCCCCTAAAGCGTTGTCGTACCCTCACCTGGACCCTAAACCGTCCCCGTCCCCTAACCCTAACCCTAGCCCGAACCCTAACCCTAACCCTTCCCCGAAGCCTGACCCTCACCCGTCCCCTAATCCTAACCCGTACGCTGACACTAACCCGCGCCCTCACACGTCCGCTCCCCCTAAAGCGTTGTCGTACCCTCACCTGGACCCTAACCCGTCCCCGTCCCCTAACCCTAACCCTAGCCCGAAACCTAACCCTAACCCTTCCCCGAAGCCTGACCCTCACCCGTCCCCTAATCCTAACCCGTACGCTGACACTAACCCGCGCCCTCACACGTCCGCTCCCCCTAAAGCGTTGTCGTACCCTCACCTGGACCCTAAACCGTCCCCGTCCCCTAACCCTAACCCTAGCCCGAACCCTAACCCTAACCCTTCCCCGAAGCCTGACACTCACCCGTCCCCTAATCCTAACCCGTACGCTGACACTAACCCGCGCCCTCACACGTCCGCTCCCCCTAAAGCGTTGTCGTACCCTCACCTGGACCCTAACCCGTCCCCGTCCCCTAACCCTAACCCTCCCCGAAACCTAACCCTAACCCTTCCCCGAAGCCTGACCCTCACCCGTCCCCTAATCCTAACCCGTACGCTGACACTAACCCGCGCCCTCACACGTCCGCTCCCCCTAAAGCGTTGTCGTACCCTCACCTGGACCCTAAACCGTCCCCGTCCCCTAACCCTAACCCTAGCCCGAACCCTAACCCTAACCCTTCCCCGAAGCCTGACCCTCACCCGTCCCCTAATCCTAACCCGTAGGCTGACACTAACCCACGCCCTCACACGTCCGCTCCCCCTAAAGCGTTGTCGTACCCTCACCTGGACCCTAAACCGTCCCCGTCCCCTAACCCTAACCCTAGCCCGAACCCTAACCCTAACCCTTCCCCGAAGCCTGACCCTCACCCGTCCCCTAATCCTAACCCGTACGCTTACACTAACCCGCGCTCTCACACGTCCGCTCCCCCTAAAGCGTTGTCGTACCCTCACCTGGACCCTAAACCGTCCCCGTCCCCTAACCCTAACCCTAGCCCGAACCCTAACCCTAACCCTTCCCCGAAGCCTGACCCTCACCCGTCCCCTAATCCTAACCCGTACGCTGACACTAACCCGCGCCCTCACACGTCCGCTCCCCCTAAAGCGTTGTCGTACCCTCACCTGGACCCTAAACCGTCCCCGTCCCCTAACCCTAACCCTAGCCCGAACCCTAACCCTAACCCTTCCCCGAAGCCTGACCCTCACCCGTCCCCTAATCCTAACCCGTACGCTGACACTAACCCGCGCCCTCACACGTCCGCTCCCCCTAAAGCGTTGTCGTACCCTCACCTGGACCCTAACCCGTCCCCGTCCCCTAACCATAACCCTAGCCCGAAACCTAACCCTAACCCTTCCCCGAAGCCTGACCCTCACCCGTCCCCTAATCCTAACCCGTACGCTTACACTAACCCGCGCCCTCACACGTCCGCTCCCCCTAAAGCGTTGTCGTACCCTCACCTGGACCCTAAACCGTCCCCGTCCCCTAACCCTAACCCTAGCCCGAACCCTAACCCTAACCCTTCCCCGAAGCCTGACACTCACCCGTCCCCTAATCCTAACCCGTACGCTGACACTAACCCGCGCCCTCACACGTCCGCTCCCCCTAAAGCGTTGTCGTACCCTCACCTGGACCCTAACCCCTCCCCGTCCCCTAACCCTAACCCTAGCCCGAAACCTAACCCTAACCCTTCCCCGAAGCCTGACCCTCACCCGTCCCCTAATCCTAACCCGTACGCTGACACTAACCCGCGCCCTCACACGTCCGCTCCCCCTAAAGCGTTGTCGTACCCTCACCTGGACCCTAAACCGTCCCCGTCCCCTAACCCTAACCCTAGCCCGAACCCTAACCCTAACCCTTCCCCGAAGCCTGACACTCACCCGTCCCCTAATCCTAACCCGTACGCTGACACTAACCCGCGCCCTCACACGTCCGCTCCCCCTGAAGCGTTGTCGTACCCTCACCTGGACCCTAACCCGTCCCCGTCCCCTAACCCTAACCCTAGCCCGAAACCTAACCCTAACCCTTCCCCGAAGCCTGACCCTCACCCGTCCCCTAATCCTAACCCGTACGCTGACACTAACCCGCGCCCTCACACGTCCGCTCCCCCTAAAGCGTTGTCGTACCCTCACCTGGACCCTAAACCGTCCCCGTCCCCTAACCCTAACCCTAGCCCGAACCCTAACCCTAACCCTTCCCCGAAGCCTGACCCTCACCCGTCCCCTAATCCTAACCCGTAGGCTGACACTAACCCACGCCCTCACACGTCCGCTCCCCCTAAAGCGTTGTCGTACCCTCACCTGGACCCTAAACCGTCCCCGTCCCCTAACCCTAACCCTAGCCCGAACCCTAACCCTATCCCTTCCCCGAAGCCTGACCCTCACCCGTCCCCTAATCCTAACCCGTACGCTGACACTAACCCGCGCCCTCACACGTCCGCTCCCCCTAAAGCATTGTCGTACACTCACCTGGACCCTAAACCGTCCCCGTCCCCTAACACTAACCCTAGCCCGAACCCTAACCCTAACCCTTCCCCGAAGCCTGACCCTCACCCGTCCCCTAATCCTAACCCGTACGCTGACACTAACCCGCGCCCTCACACGTCCGCTCCCCCTAAAGTGTTGTCGTACCCTCACCAGGACCCTAAACCGTCCCCGTCCCCTAACCCTAACCCTAGCCCGAACCCTAACCCTAACCCTTCCCCGAAGCCTGACCCTCACCCGTCCCCTAATCGTAACCCGTACGCTGACACTAACCCGCGCCCTCACACGTCCGCTCCCCCTAAAGCGTTGTCGTACCCTCACCTGGACCCTAAACTGTTCCCGTCCCCTAACCCTAACCCTAGTCCGAACCCTAACCCTAACCCTTCCCCGAAGCCTGACCCTCACCCGTCCCCAAATCGTAAGCCATACGCTGACACTAACCAGCGCCCTCACACGTCCGCTCCCCCTAAAGCGTTGTCCTACCCTCACCTGGACCGTAACCCGTCCCCGTCCCCTAACCCTAACCCTAGCCCGAACCCTAACCCTAACCCTTCCCCGAAGCCTGACCCTCACCCGTCCCCTAATCCTAACCCGTACGCTGACACTAACCCGCGCCCTCACACGTCCGCTCCCCCTAAAGCGTTGTCGTACCCTCACCTGGACCCTAAACCGTCCCCGTCCCCTAACCCTAACCCTAGCCCGAAACCTAACCCTAACCCTTCCCCGAAGCCTGACCCTCACCCGTCCCCTAATCCTAACCCGTACGCTTACACTAACCCGCGCCCTCACACGTCCGCTGCCCTTAAAGCGTTGTCGTACCCTCACCTGGACCCTAAACCGTCCCCGTCCCCTAACCCTAACCCTAGCCCGAACCCTAACCCTAACCCTTCCCCGAAGCCTGACTCTCACCCGTCCCCTAATCCTAACCCGTACGCTGACACTAACCCGCGCCCTCACACGTCCGCTCCCCCTAAAGCGTTGTCGTACCCTCACCTGGACCCTAAACCGTCCCCGTCCCCTAACCCTAACCCTAGCCCGAACCCTAACCCTAACCCTTCCCCGAAGCCTGACCCTCACCCGTCCCCTAATCCTAACCCGTACGCTGACACTAACCCGCGCCCTCACACGTCCGCTCCCCCTAAAGCGTTGTCGTACCCTCACCTGGACCCTAAACCGTCCCCGTCCCCTAACCCTAACCCTAGCCCGAACCCTAACCCTAACCCTTCCCCGAAGCCTGACCCTCACCCGTCCCCTAATCCTAACCCGTACGCTGACACTAACCCGCGCCCTCACACGTCCGCTCCCCCTAAAGCGTTGTCGTACCCTCACCTGGACCCTAAACCGTCCCCGTCCCCTAACCCTAACCCTAGCCCGAACCCTAACCCTAACCCTTTCCCGAAGCCTGACCCTCACCCGTCCCCTAATCCTAACCCGTACGCTGACACTAACCCGCGCCCTCACACGTCCGCTCCCCCTAAAGCGTTGTCGTACCCTCACCTGGACCCTAACCCGTCCCCGTCCCCTAACCCTAACCCTAGCCCGAAACCTAACCCTAACCCTTCCCCGAAGCCTGACCCTCACCCGTCCCCTAATCCTAACCCGTACGCTGACACTAACCCGCGCCCTCACACGTCCGCTCCCCCTAAAGCGTTGTCGTACCCTCACCTGGACCCTAAACCGTCCCCGTCCCCTAACCCTAACCCTAGCCCGAACCCTAACCCTAACCCTTCCCCGAAGCCTGACACTCACCCGTCCCCTAATCCTAACCCGTACGCTGACACTAACCCGCGCCCTCACACGTCCGCTCCCCCTGAAGCGTTGTCGTACCCTCACCTGGACCCTAACCCGTCCCCGTCCCCTAACCCTAACCCTAGCCCGAAACCTAACCCTAACCCTTCCCCGAAGCCTGACCCTCACCCGTCCCCTAATCCTAACCCGTACGCTGACACTAACCCGCGTCCTCACACGTCCGCTCCCCCTAAAGCGTTGTCGTACCCTCACCTGGACCCTAAACCGTCCCCGTCCCCTAACCCTAACCCTAGCCCGAACCCTAACCCTAACCCTTCCCCGAAGCCTGACACTCACCCGTCCCCTAATCCTAACCCGTACGCTGACACTAACCCGCGCCCTCACACGTCCGCTCCCCCTGAAGCGTTGTCGTACCCTCACCTGGACCCTAACCCGTCCCCGTCCCCTAACCCTAACCCTAGCCCGAAACCTAACCCTAACCCTTCCCCGAAGCCTGACCCTCACCCGTCCCCTAATCCTAACCCGTACGCTGACACTAACCCGCGCCCTCACACGTCCGCTCCCCCTAAAGCGTTGTCGTACCCTCACCTGGACCCTAAACCGTCCCCGTCCCCTAACCCTAACCCTAGCCCGAACCCTAACCCTAACCCTTCCCCGAAGCCTGACCCTCACCCGTCCCCTAATCCTAACCCGTAGGCTGACACTAACCCACGCCCTCACACGTCCGCTCCCCCTAAAGCGTTGTCGTACCCTCACCTGGACCCTAAACCGTCCCCGTCCCCTAACCCTAACCCTAGCCCGAACCCTAACCCTATCCCTTCCCCGAAGCCTGACCCTCACCCGTCCCCTAATCCTAACCCGTACGCTGACACTAACCCGCGCCCTCACACGTCCGCTCCCCCTAAAGCATTGTCGTACACTCACCTGGACCCTAAACCGTCCCCGTCCCCTAACACTAACCCTAGCCCGAACCCTAACCCTAACCCTTCCCCGAAGCCTGACCCTCACCCGTCCCCTAATCCTAACCCGTACGCTGACACTAACCCGCGCCCTCACACGTCCGCTCCCCCTAAAGTGTTGTCGTACCCTCACCAGGACCCTAAACCGTCCCCGTCCCCTAACCCTAACCCTAGCCCGAACCCTAACCCTAACCCTTCCCCGAAGCCTGACCCTCACCCGTCCCCTAATCGTAACCCGTACGCTGACACTAACCCGCGCCCTCACACGTCCGCTCCCCCTAAAGCGTTGTCGTACCCTCACCTGGACCCTAAACTGTTCCCGTCCCCTAACCCTAACCCTAGTCCGAACCCTAACCCTAACCCTTCCCCGAAGCCTGACCCTCACCCGTCCCCAAATCGTAAGCCATACGCTGACACTAACCAGCGCCCTCACACGTCCGCTCCCCCTAAAGCGTTGTCCTACCCTCACCTGGACCGTAACCCGTCCCCGTCCCCTAACCCTAACCCTAGCCCGAACCCTAACCCTAACCCTTCCCCGAAGCCTGACCCTCACCCGTCCCCTAATCCTAACCCGTACGCTGACACTAACCCGCGCCCTCACACGTCCGCTCCCCCTAAAGCGTTGTCGTACCCTCACCTGGACCCTAAACCGTCCCCGTCCCCTAACCCTAACCCTAGCCCGAAACCTAACCCTAACCCTTCCCCGAAGCCTGACCCTCACCCGTCCCCTAATCCTAACCCGTACGCTTACACTAACCCGCGCCCTCACACGTCCGCTGCCCTTAAAGCGTTGTCGTACCCTCACCTGGACCCTAAACCGTCCCCGTCCCCTAACCCTAACCCTAGCCCGAACCCTAACCCTAACCCTTCCCCGAAGCCTGACTCTCACCCGTCCCCTAATCCTAACCCGTACGCTGACACTAACCCGCGCCCTCACACGTCCGCTCCCCCTAAAGCGTTGTCGTACCCTCACCTGGACCCTAAACCGTCCCCGTCCCCTAACCCTAACCCTAGCCCGAACCCTAACCCTAACCCTTCCCCGAAGCCTGACCCTCACCCGTCCCCTAATCCTAACCCGTACGCTGACACTAACCCGCGCCCTCACACGTCCGCTCCCCCTAAAGCGTTGTCGTACCCTCACCTGGACCCTAAACCGTCCCCGTCCCCTAACCCTAACCCTAGCCCGAACCCTAACCCTAACCCTTCCCCGAAGCCTGACCCTCACCCGTCCCCTAATCCTAACCCGTACGCTGACACTAACCCGCGCCCTCACACGTCCGCTCCCCCTAAAGCGTTGTCGTACCCTCACCTGGACCCTAAACCGTCCCCGTCCCCTAACCCTAACCCTAGCCCGAACCCTAACCCTAACCCTTTCCCGAAGCCTGACCCTCACCCGTCCCCTAATCCTAACCCGTACGCTGACACTAACCCGCGCCCTCACACGTCCGCTCCCCCTAAAGCGTTGTCGTACCCTCACCTGGACCCTAACCCGTCCCCGTCCCCTAACCCTAACCCTAGCCCGAAACCTAACCCTAACCCTTCCCCGAAGCCTGACCCTCACCCGTCCCCTAATCCTAACCCGTACGCTGACACTAACCCGCGCCCTCACACGTCCGCTCCCCCTAAAGCGTTGTCGTACCCTCACCTGGACCCTAAACCGTCCCCGTCCCCTAACCCTAACCCTAGCCCGAACCCTAACCCTAACCCTTCCCCGAAGCCTGACACTCACCCGTCCCCTAATCCTAACCCGTACGCTGACACTAACCCGCGCCCTCACACGTCCGCTCCCCCTGAAGCGTTGTCGTACCCTCACCTGGACCCTAACCCGTCCCCGTCCCCTAACCCTAACCCTAGCCCGAAACCTAACCCTAACCCTTCCCCGAAGCCTGACCCTCACCCGTCCCCTAATCCTAACCCGTACGCTGACACTAACCCGCGTCCTCACACGTCCGCTCCCCCTAAAGCGTTGTCGTACCCTCACCTGGACCCTAAACCGTCCCCGTCCCCTAACCCTAACCCTAGCCCGAACCCTAACCCTAACCCTTCCCCGAAGCCTGACCCTCACCCGTCCCCTAATCCTAACCCGTAGGCTGACACTAACCCACGCCCTCACACGTCCGCTCCCCCTAAAGCGTTGTCGTACCCTCACCTGGACCCTAAACCGTCCCCGTCCCCTAACCCTAACCCTAGCCCGAACCCTAACCCTATCCCTTCCCCGAAGCCTGACCCTCACCCGTCCCCTAATCCTAACCCGTACGCTGACACTAACCCGCGCCCTCACACGTCCGCTCCCCCTAAAGCATTGTCGTACACTCACCTGGACCCTAAACCGTCCCCGTCCCCTAACACTAACCCTAGCCCGAACCCTAACCCTAACCCTTCCCCGAAGCCTGACCCTCACCCGTCCCCTAATCCTAACCCGTACGCTGACACTAACCCGCGCCCTCACACGTCCGCTCCCCCTAAAGTGTTGTCGTACCCTCACCAGGACCCTAAACCGTCCCCGTCCCCTAACCCTAACCCTAGCCCGAACCCTAACCCTAACCCTTCCCCGAAGCCTGACCCTCACCCGTCCCCTAATCGTAACCCGTACGCTGACACTAACCCGCGCCCTCACACGTCCGCTCCCCCTAAAGCGTTGTCGTACCCTCACCTGGACCCTAAACCGTTCCCGTCCCCTAACCCTAACCCTAGTCCGAACCCTAACCCTAACCCTTCCCCGAAGCCTGACCCTCACCCGTCCCCAAATCGTAAGCCATACGCTGACACTAACCAGCGCCCTCACACGTCCGCTCCCCCTAAAGCGTTGTCCTACCCTCACCTGGACCGTAACCCGTCCCCGTCCCCTAACCCTAACCCTAGCCCGAACCCTAACCCTAACCCTTCCCCGAAGCCTGACCCTCACCCGTCCCCTAATCCTAACCCGTACGCTGACACTAACCCGCGCCCTCACACGTCCGCTCCCCCTAAAGCGTTGTCGTACCCTCACCTGGACCCTAAACCGTCCCCGTCCCCTAACCCTAACCCTAGCCCGAAACCTAACCCTAACCCTTCCCCGAAGCCTGACCCTCACCCGTCCCCTAATCCTAACCCGTACGCTTACACTAACCCGCGCCCTCACACGTCCGCTGCCCTTAGAGCGTTGTCGTACCCTCACCTGGACCCTAAACCGTCCCCGTCCCCTAACCCTAACCCTAGCCCGAACCCTAACCCTAACCCTTCCCCGAAGCCTGACTCTCACCCGTCCCCTAATCCTAACCCGTACGCTGACACTAACCCGCGCCCTCACACGTCCGCTCCCCCTAAAGCGTTGTCGTACCCTCACCTGGACCCTAAACCGTCCCCGTCCCCTAACCCTAACCCTAGCCCGAACCCTAACCCTAACCCTTCCCCGAAGCCTGACCCTCACCCGTCCCCTAATCCTAACCCGTACGCTGACACTAACCCGCGCCCTCACACGTCCGCTCCCCCTAAAGCGTTGTCGTACCCTCACCTGGACCCTAAACCGTCCCCGTCCCCTAACCCTAACCCTAGCCCGAACCCTAACCCTAACCCTTCCCCGAAGCCTGACCCTCACCCGTCCCCTAATCCTAACCCGTACGCTGACACTAACCCGCGCCCTCACACGTCCGCTCCCCCTAAAGCGTTGTCGTACCCTCACCTGGACCCTAAACCGTCCCCGTCCCCTAACCCTAACCCTAGCCCGAACCCTAACCCTAACCCTTCCCCGAAGCCTGACCCTCACCCGTCCCCTAATCCTAACCCGTACGCTGACACTAACCCGCGCCCTCACACGTCCGCTCCCCCTAAAGCGTTGTCGTACCCTCACCTGGACCCTAACCCGTCCCCGTCCCCTAACCCTAACCCTAGCCCGAAACCTAACCCTAACCCTTCCCCGAAGCCTGACCCTCACCCGTCCCCTAATCCTAACCCGTACGCTGACACTAACCCGCGCCCTCACACGTCCGCTCCCCCTAAAGCGTTGTCGTACCCTCACCTGGACCCTAAACCGTCCCCGTCCCCTAACCCTAACCCTAGCCCGAAACCTAACCCTAACCCTTCCCCGAAGCCTGACCCTCACCCGTCCCCTAATCCTAACCCGTACGCTTACACTAACCCGCGCCCTCACACGTCCGCTGCCCCTAAAGCGTTGTCGTACCCTCACCTGGACCCTAAACCGTCCCCGTCCCCTAACCCTAACCCTAGCCCGAACCCTAACCCTAACCCTTCCCCGAAGCCTGACCCTCACCCGTCCCCTAATCCTAACCCGTACGCTTACACTAACCCGCGCCCTCACACGTCCGCTCCCCCTAAAGCGTTGTCGTACCCTCACCTGGACCCTAAACCGTCCCCGTCCCCTAACGCTAACCCTAGCCCGAACCCTAACCCTAACCCTTCCCCGAAGCCTGACCCTCACCCGTCCCCTAATCCTAACCCGTACGCTGACACTAACCCGCGCCCTCACACGTCCGCTCCCCCTAAAGTGTTGTCGTACCCTCACCTGGACCCTAAACCGTCCCCATCCCCTAACCCTAACCCTAGTCCGAACCCTAACCCTAACCCTTCCCCGAAGCCTGACCCTCACCCATCCCCTAATCCTAACCCGTACGCTTACACTAACCCGCGCCCTCACACGTCCGCTCCCCCTAAAGCGTTGTCCTACCCTCACCTGGACCGTCACCCGTCCCCGTCCCCTAACCCTAACCCTAGCCCGAACCCTAACCCTAACCCTTCCCCGAAGCCTGACCCTCACCCGTCCCCTAATCCTAACCCGTACGCTGACACTAACCCGCGCCCTCACACGTCCGCTCCCCCTAAAGCGTTGTCGTACCCTCACCTGGACCCTAACCCGTCCCCGTCCCCTAACCCTAACCCTAGCCCGAAACCTAACCCTAACCCTTCCCCGAAGCCTGACCCTCACCCGTCCCCTAATCCTAACCCGTACGCTGACACTAACCCGCGCCCTCACACGTCCGCTGCCCCTAAAGCGTTGTCGTACCCTCACCTGGACCCTAAACCGTCCCCGTCCCCTAACCATAACCCTAGCCCGAACCCTAACCCTAACCCTTCCCCGAAGCCTGACCCTCACCCGTCCCCTAATCCTAACCCGTACGCTTACACTAACCCGCGCCCTCACACGTCCGCTCCCCCTGAAGCGTTGTCGTACCCTCACCTGGACCCTAAACCGTCCCCGTCCCCTAACCCAAACCCTAGCCCGAACCCTAACCCTAACCCTTCCCCGAAGCCTGACCCTCACCCGTCCCCTAATCCTAACCCGTACGCTGACACTAACCCGCGCCCTCACACGTCCGCTCCCCCTAAAGCGTTGTCCTACCCTCACCTGGACCGTAACCCGTCCCCGTCCCCTAACCCTAACCCTAGCCCGAACCCTAACCCTAACACTTCCCGGAAGCCTGACCCTCACCCGTCCCCTAATCCTAACCCGTACGCTGACACTAACACGCGCCCTCACACGTCCGCTCCCCCTAAAGCGTTGTCGTACCCTCACCTGGACCCTAAACCGTCCCCGTCCCCTAACCCTAACCCTAGCCCGAACCCTAACCCTAACCCTTCCCCGAAGCCTGACCCTCACCCGTCCCCTAATCCTAACCCGTACGCTTACACTAACCCGCGCCCTCACACGTCCGCTCCCCCTAAAGCGTTGTCGTACCCTCACCTGGACCCTAAACCATCCCCGTCCCCTAACCCTAACCCTAGCCCGAACCCTAACCCTAACCCTTCCCCGAAGCCTGACCCTCACCCGTCCCCTAATCCTAACCCGTACGCTGACACTAACCCGCGCCCTCACACGTCCGCTCCCCCTAAAGCGTTGTCGTACCCTCACCTGGACCCTAAACCGTCCCCGTCCCCTAACCCTAACCCTAGCCCGCACCCTAACCCTAACCCTTCCCCGAAGCCTGACCCTCACCCGTCCCCTAATCCTAACCCGTACGCTGACACTAACCCGCGCCCTCACACGTCCGCTCCCCCTAAAGCGTTGTCGTACCCTCACCTGGACCCTAAACCGTCCCCGTCCCCTAACCCTAACCCTAGCCCGAACCCTAACCCTAACCCTTCCCCGAAGCCTGACCCTCACCCGTCCCCTAATCCTAACCCGTACGCTGACACTAACCCGCGCCCTCACACGTCTGCTCCCCCTAAAGCGTTGTCGTACCCTCACCTGGACCCTAACCCGTCCCCGTCCCCTAACCCTAACCCTAGAGCGAACCCTAACCCTAACCCTTCCCCGAAGCCTGACCCTCACCCATCCCCTAATCCTAACCCGTACGCTGACACTAACCCGCGCCCTCACACGTCCGCTCCCCCTAAAGCGTTGTCCTACCCTCTCCTGGACCCTAAACCGTCCCCGTCCCCTAACCCTAACCCTAGCCCGAACCCTAACCCTAACCCTTCCCCGAAGCCTGACCCTCACCCGTCCCCTAATCCTAACCCGTACGCTTACACTAACCCGCGCCCTCACACGTCCGCTGCCCCTAAAGCGTTGTCGTACCCTCACCTGGACCCTAAACCGTCCCCGTCCCCTAACCCTAACCCTAGCCCGAACCCTAACCCTAACCCTTCCCCGAAGCCTGACACTCACCCGTCCCCTAATCCTAACCCGTACGCTGACACTAACCCGCGCCCTCACACGTCCGCTCCCCCTAAAGCGTTGTCGTACCCTCACCTGGACCCTAACCCGTCCCCGTCCCCTAACCCTAACCCTAGCCCGAACCCTAACCCTAACCCTTCCCCGAAGCCTGACCCTCACCCGTCCCCTAATCCTAACCCGTACGCTGACACTAACCCGCGCCCTCACACGTCCGCTCCCCCTAAAGCGTTGTCGTACCCTCACCTGGAACCTAACCCGTCCCCGTCCCCTAACCCTAACCCTAGCCCGAACCCTAACCCTAACCCTTCCCCGAAGCCTGACCCTCACCCGTCCCCTAATCCTAACCCGTAGGCTGACACTAACCCACGCCCTCACACGTCCGCTCCCCCTAAAGCGTTGTCGTACCCTCACCTGGACCCTAAACCGTCCCCGTCCCCTAACCCTAACCCTAGCCCGAGCCCTAACGCTATCCCTTCCCCGAAGCCTGACCCTCACCCGTCCCCTAATCCTAACCCGTACGCTGACACTAACCCGCGCCCTCACACGTCCGCTCCCCCTAAAGCATTGTCGTACCCTCACCTGGACCCTAAACCGTCCCCGTCCCCTAACCCTAACCCTAGCCCGAACCCTAACCCTAACACTTCCCCGAAGCCTGACCCTCACCCGTCCCCTAATCCTAACCCGTACGCTGACACTAACCCGCGCCCTCACACGTCCGCTCCCCCTAAAGCGTTGTCGTACCCTCACCAGGACCCTAAACCGTCCCCGTCCCCTAAACCTAACCCTAGCCCGAACCCTAACCCTAACCCTTCCCCGAAGCCTGACCCTCACCCGTCCCCTAATCCTAACCCGTACGCTGACACTAACCCGCGCCCTCACACGTCCGCTCCCCCTAAAGCGTTGTCGTACCCTCACCTGGACCCTAAACCGTCCCCGTCCCCTAACCCTAACCCTAGCCCGAACCCTAACCCTAACCCTTCCCCGAAGCCTGACCCTCACCCGTCCCCAAATCCTAACCCATAGGCTGACACTAACCAGCGCCCTCACACGTCCGCTCCCCCTAAAGCGTTGTCCTACCCTCACCTGGACCGTAACCCGTCCCCGTCCCCTAACCCTAACCCTAGCCCGAACCCTAAGCCTAACCCTTCCCCGAAGCCTGACCCTCACCCGTCCCCTAATCCTAACCCGTACGCTGACACTAACCCGCGCCCTCACACGTCCGCTCCCCCTAAAGCATTGTCGTACCCTCACCTGGACCCTAACCCGTCCCCGTCCCCTAACCCTAACCCTAGCCCGAAACCTAACCCAACCCTTCCCCGAAGCCTGACCCTCACCCGTCCCCTAATCCTAACCCGTACGCTGACACTAACCCGCGCCCTCACACGTCCGCTGCCCCTAAAGCGTTGTCGTACCCTCACCTGGACCCTAAACCGTCCCCGTCCCCTAACTCTAACCCTAGCCCGAACCCTAACCCTAACCCTTCCCCGAAGCCTGACCCTCACCCGTCCCCTAATCCTAACCCGTACGCTTACACTAACCCGCGCCCTCACACGTCCGCTCCCCCTAAAGCATTGTCGTACCCTCACCTGGACCCTAAACCGTCCCCGTCCCCTAACGCTAACCCTAGCCCGAACCCTAACCCTAACCCTTCCCCGAAGCCTGACCCTCACCCGTCCCCTAATCCTAACCCGTACGCTGACACTAACCCGCGCCCTCACACGTCCGCTCCCCCTAAAGCGTTGTCGTACCCTCACCAGGACCCTAAACCGTCCCCGTCCCCTAAACCTAACCCTAGCCCGAACCCTAACCCTAACCCTTCCCCGAAGCCTGACCCTCACCCGTCCCCTAATCGTAACCCGTACGCTGACACTAACCCGCGCCCTCACACGTCCGCTCCCCCTAAAGTGTTGTCGTACCCTCACCTGGACCCTAAACCGTCCCCGTCCCCTAACCCTAACCCTAGTCCGAACCCTAACCCTAACCCTTCCCCGAAGCCTGACCCTCACCCGTCCCCAAATCGTAAGCCATACGCTGACACTAACCAGCGCCCTCACACGTCCGCTCCCCCTAAAGCGTTGTCCTACCCTCACCTGGACCGTAACCCGTCCCCGTCCCCTAACCCTAACCCTAGCCCGAACCCTAACCCTAACCCTTCCCCGAAGCCTGACCCTCACCCGTCCCCTAATCCTAACCCGTACGCTGACACTAACCCGCGCCCTCACACGTCCGCTCCCCCTAAAGCGTTGTCGTACCCTCACCTGGACCCTAAACCGTCCCCGTCCCCTAACCCTAACCCTAGCCCGAAACCTAACCCTAACCCTTCCCCGAAGCCTGACCCTCACCCGTCCCCTAATCCTAACCCGTACGCTGACACTAACCCGCGCCCTCACACGTCCGCTGCCCCTAAAGCGTTGTCGTACCCTCACCTGGACCCTAAACCGTCCCCGTCCCCTAACCCTAACCCTAGCCCGAACCCTAACCCTAACCCTTCCCCGAAGCCTGACCCTCACCCGTCCCCTAATCCTAACCCGTACGCTTACACTAACCCGCGCCCTCACACGTCCGCTCCCCCTAAAGCGTTGTCGTACCCTCACCTGGACCCTAAACCGTCCCCGTCCCCTAACCCTAACCCTAGCCCGAACCCTAACCCTAACCCTTCCCCGAAGCCTGACCCTCACCCGTCCCCTAATCCTAACCCGTACGCTGACACTAACCCGCGCCCTCACACGTCCGCTCCCCCTAAAGCGTTGTCCTACCCTCACCTGGACCGTAACCCGTCCCCGTCCCCTAACCCTAACCCTAGCCCGAACCCTAACCGTAACCTTTCCCCGAAGCCTGACCCTCACCCGTCCCCTAATCCTAACCCGTACGCTTACACTAACCCGCGCCCTCACACGTCCGCTCCCCCTAAAGCGTTGTCGTACCCTCACCTGGACCCTAAACCGTCCCCGTCCCCTAACCCTAACCCTAGCCCGAACCCTAACCCTAACCCTTCCCCGAAGCCTGACACTCACCCATCCCCTAATCCTAACCCGTACGCTGACACTAACCCGCGCCCTCACACGTCCGCTCCCCCTAAAGCGTTGTCGTACCCTCACCTGGACCCTAACCCGTCCCCGTCCCCTAACCCTAACCCTAGCCCGAAACCTAACCCTAACCCTTCCCCGAAGCCTGACCCTCACCCGTCCCCTAATCCTAACCCGTACGCTGACACTAACCCGCGCCCTCACACGTCCGCTCCCCCTAAAGCGTTGTCGTACCCTCACCTGGACCCTAAACCGTCCCCGTCCCCTAACCCTAACCCTAGCCCGAACCCTAACCCTAACCCTTCCCCGAAGCCTGACCCTCACCCGTCCCCTAATCCTAACCCGTACGCTGACACTAACCCGCGCCCTCACACGTACGCTCCCCCTAAAGCGTTGTCGTACCCTCACCTGGACCCTAAACCGTCCCCGTCCCCTAACCCTAACCCTAGCCCGAACCCTAACCCTAACCCTTCCCCGAAGCCTGACCCTCACCCGTCCCCTAATCCTAACCCGTACGCTGACACTAACCCGTGCCCTCACACGTCCGCTCCCCCTAAAGCGTTGTCGTACCCTCATCTGGACCCTAACCCGTCCCCGTCCCCTAACCCTAACCCTAGACCGAACCCTAACCCTAACCCTTCCCCGAAGCCTGACCCTCACCCGTCCCCTAATCCTAACCCGTACGCTGACACTAACCCGCGCCCTCACACGTCCGCTCCCCCTAAAGCGTTGTCCTACCCTCACCTGGACACTAAACCGTCCCCGTCCCCTAACCCTAACCCTAGCCCGAACCCTAACCCTAACCCTTCCCCGAAGCCTGACCCTCACCCGTCCCCTAATCCTAACCCGTACGCTGACACTAACCCGCGCCCTCACACGTCCGCTCCCCCTAAAGCGTTGTCGTACCCTCACCTGGACCCTAAACCGTCCCCGTCCCCTAACCCTAACCCTAGCCCGAACCCTAACCCTAACCCTTCCCCGAAGCCTGACACTCACCCGTCCCCTAATCCTAACCCGTACGCTGACACTAACCCGCGCCCTCACACGTCCGCTCCCCCTAAAGCGTTGTCGTACCCTCACCTGGACCCTAACCCGTCCCCGTCCCCTAACCCTAACCCTAGCCCGAAACCTAACCCTAACCCTTCCCCGAAGCCTGACCCTCACCCGTCCCCTAATCCTAACCCGTACGCTGACACTAACCCGCGCCCTCACACGTCCGCTCCCCCTAAAGCGTTGTCGTACCCTCACCTGGACCCTAAACCGTCCCCGTCCCCTAACCCTAACCCTAGCCCGAACCCTAACCCTAACCCTTCCCCGAAGCCTGACCCTCACCCGTCCCCTAATCCTAACCCGTAGGCTGACACTAACCCACGCCCTCACACGTCCGCTCCCCCTAAAGCGTTGTCGTACCCTCACCTGGACCCTAAACCGTCCCCGTCCCCTAACCCTAACCCTAGCCCGAACCCTAACCCTAACCCTTCCCCGAAGCCTGACCCTCACCCGTCCCCTAATCCTAACCCGTACGCTTACACTAACCCGCGCCCTCACACGTCCGCTCCCCCTAAAGCGTTGTCGTACCCTCACCTGGACCCTAAACCGTCCCCGTCCCCTAACCCTAACCCTAGCCCGAACCCTAACCCTAACCCTTCCCCGAAGCCTGACACTCACCCATCCCCTAATCCTAACCCGTACGCTGACACTAACCCGCGCCCTCACACGTCCGCTCCCCCTAAAGCGTTGTCGTACCCTCACCTGGACCCTAACCCGTCCCCGTCCCCTAACCCTAACCCTAGCCCGAAACCTAACCCTAACCCTTCCCCGAAGCCTGACCCTCACCCGTCCCCTAATCCTAACCCGTACGCTGACACTAACCCGCGCCCTCACACGTCCGCTCCCCCTAAAGCGTTGTCGTACCCTCACCTGGACCCTAAACCGTCCCCGTCCCCTAACCCTAACCCTAGCCCGAACCCTAACCCTAACCCTTCCCCGAAGCCTGACCCTCACCCGTCCCCTAATCCTAACCCGTACGCTGACACTAACCCGCGCCCTCACACGTACGCTCCCCCTAAAGCGTTGTCGTACCCTCACCTGGACCCTAAACCGTCCCCGTCCCCTAACCCTAACCCTAGCCCGAACCCTAACCCTAACCCTTCCCCGAAGCCTGACCCTCACCCGTCCCCTAATCCTAACCCGTACGCTGACACTAACCCGTGCCCTCACACGTCCGCTCCCCCTAAAGCGTTGTCGTACCCTCACCTGGACCCTAACCCGTCCCCGTCCCCTAACCCTAACCCTAGACCGAACCCTAACCCTAACCCTTCCCCGAAGCCTGACCCTCACCCGTCCCCTAATCCTAACCCGTACGCTGACACTAACCCGCGCCCTCACACGTCCGCTCCCCCTAAAGCGTTGTCCTACCCTCACCTGGACACTAAACCGTCCCCGTCCCCTAACCCTAACCCTAGCCCGAACCCTAACCCTAACCCTTCCCCGAAGCCTGACCCTCACCCGTCCCCTAATCCTAACCCGTACGCTGACACTAACCCGCGCCCTCACACGTCCGCTCCCCCTAAAGCGTTGTCGTACCCTCACCTGGACCCTAAACCGTCCCCGTCCCCTAACCCTAACCCTAGCCCGAACCCTAACCCTAACCCTTCCCCGAAGCCTGACACTCACCCGTCCCCTAATCCTAACCCGTACGCTGACACTAACCCGCGCCCTCACACGTCCGCTCCCCCTAAAGCGTTGTCGTACCCTCACCTGGACCCTAACCCGTCCCCGTCCCCTAACCCTAACCCTAGCCCGAAACCTAACCCTAACCCTTCCCCGAAGCCTGACCCTCACCCGTCCCCTAATCCTAACCCGTACGCTGACACTAACCCGCGCCCTCACACGTCCGCTCCCCCTAAAGCGTTGTCGTACCCTCACCTGGACCCTAAACCGTCCCCGTCCCCTAACCCTAACCCTAGCCCGAACCCTAACCCTAACCCTTCCCCGAAGCCTGACCCTCACCCGTCCCCTAATCCTAACCCGTAGGCTGACACTAACCCACGCCCTCACACGTCCGCTCCCCCTAAAGCGTTGTCGTACCCTCACCTGGACCCTAAACCGTCCCCGTCCCCTAACCCTAACCCTAGCCCGAACCCTAACCCTATCCCTTCCCCGAAGCCTGACCCTCACCCGTCCCCTAATCCTAACCCGTACGCTGACACTAACCCGCGCCCTCACACGTCCGCTCCCCCTAAAGCATTGTCGTACCCTCACCTGGACCCTAAACCGTCCCCGTCCCCTAACCCTAACCCTAGCCAGAACCCTAACCCTAACACTTCCCCGAAGCCTGACCCTCACCCGTCCCCTAATCCTAACCCGTACGCTGACACTAACCCGCGCCCTCACACGTCCGCTCCCCCTAAAGCGTTGTCGTACCCTCACCAGGACCCTAAACCGTCCCCGTCCCCTAAACCTAACCCTAGCCCGAACCCTAACCCTAACCCTTCCCCGAAGCCTGACCCTCACCCGTCACCTAATCGTAACCCGTACGCTGACACTAACCCGCGCCCTCACACGTCCGCTCCCCCTAAAGCGTTGTCGTACCCTCACCTGGACCCTAAACCGTCCCCGTCCCCTAACCCTAACCCTAGCCCGAACCCTAACCCTAACCCTTCCCCGAAGCCTGACCCTCACCCGTCCCCAAATCCTAACCCGTAGGCTGACACTAACCAGCGCCCTCACACGTCCGCTCCCCCTAAAGCGTTGTCCTACCCTCACCTGGACCGTAACCCGTCCCCGTCCCCTAACCCTAACCCTAGCCCGAACCCTAACCCTAACCCTTCCCCGAAGCCTGACCCTCACCCGTCCCCTAATCCTAACCCGTACGCTGACACTAACCCGCGCCCTCACACGTCCGCTCCCCCTAAAGCGTTGTCGTACCCTCACCTGGACCCTAACCCGTCCCCGTCCCCTAACCCTAACCCTAGCCCGAAACCTAACCCTAACCCTTCCCCGAAGCCTGACCCTCACCCGTCCCCTAATCCTAACCCGTACGCTGACACTAACCCGCGCCCTCACACGTCCGCTGCCCCTAAAGCGTTGTCGTACCCTCACCTGGACCCTAAACCGTCCCCGTCCCCTAACCCTAACCCTAGCCCGAACCCTAACCCTAACCCTTCCCCGAAGCCTGACCCTCACCCGTCACCTAATCCTAACCCGTACGCTGACACTAACCCGCGCCCTCACACGTCCGCTCCCCCTAAAGCGTTGTTCTACCCTCACCTGGACCGTAACCCGTCCCCGTCCCCTAACCCTAACCCTAGCCCGAACCCTAACCCTAACCCTTCCCGGAAGCCTGACCCTCACCCGTCCCCTAATCCTAACCCGTACGCTGACACTAACACGCGCCCTCACACGTCCGCTCCCCCTAAAGCGTTGTCGTACCCTCACCTGGACCCTAAACCGTCCCCGTCCCCTAACCCTAACCCTAGCCCGAACCCTAAACCTAACCCTTCCCCGAAGCCTGACCGTCACCCGTCCCCTAATCCTAAACCGTACGCTTACACTAACCCGCGCCCTCACACGTCCGCTCCCCCTAAAGCGTTGTCGTACCCTCACCTGGACCCTAAACCGTCCCCGTCCCCTAACCCTAACCCTAGCCCGAACCCTAACCCTAACCCTTCCCCGAAGCCTGACCCTCACCCGTCCCCTAATCCTAACCCGTACGCTTACACTAACCCGCGCCCTCACACGTCCGCTCCCCCTAAAGCGTTGTCGTACCCTCACCTGGACCCTAAACCGTCCCCGTCCCCTAACCCTAACCCTAGCCCGCACCCTAACCCTAACCCTTCCCCGAAGCCTGACCCTCACCCGTCCCCTAATCCTAACCCGTACGCTGACACTAACCCGCGCCCTCACACGTACGCTCCCCCTAAAGCGTTGTCGTACCCTCACCTGGACCCTAAACCGTCCCCGTCCCCTAACCCTAACCCTAGCCCGAACCCTAACCCTAACCCTTCCCCGAAGCCTGACCCTCACCCGTCCCCTAATCCTAACCCGTACGCTGACACTAACCCGCGCCCTCACACGTCCGCTCCCCCTAAAGCGTTGTCGTACCCTCACCTGGACCCTAACCCGTCCCCGTCCCCTAACCCTAACCCTAGACCGAACCCTAACCCTAACCCTTCCCCGAAGCCTGACCCTCACCCGTCCCCTAATCCTAACCCGTACGCTGACACTAACCCGCGCCCTCACACGTCCGCTCCCCCTAAAGCGTTGTCCTACCCTCACCTGGACACTAAACCGTCCCCGTCCTCTAACCCTAACCCTAGCCCGAACCCTAACCCTAACCCTTCCCCGAAGCCTGACCCTCACCCGTCCCCTAATCCTAACCCGTACGCTTACACTAACCCGCGCCCTCACACGTCCGCTCCCCCTAAAGCGTTGTCGTACCCTCACCTGGACCCTAAACCGTCCCCGTCCCCTAACCCTAACCCTAGCCCGAACCCTAACCCTAACCCTTCCCCGAAGCCTGACACTCACCCATCCCCTAATCCTAACCCGTACGCTGACACTAACCCGCGCCCTCACACGTCCGCTCCCCCTAAAGCGTTGTCGTACCCTCACCTGGACCCTAACCCGTCCCCGTCCCCTAACCCTAACCCTAGCCCGAAACCTAACCCTAACCCTTCCCCGAAGCCTGACCCTCACCCGTCCCCTAATCCTAACCCGTACGCTGACACTAACCCGCGCCCTCACACGTCCGCTCCCCCTAAAGCGTTGTCGTACCCTCACCTGGACCCTAAACCGTCCCCGTCCCCTAACCCTAACCCTAGCCCGAACCCTAACCCTAACCCTTCCCCGAAGCCTGACCCTCACCCGTCCCCTAATCCTAACCCGTAGGCTGACACTAACCCACGCCCTCACACGTCCGCTCCCCCTAAAGCGTTGTCGTACCCTCACCTGGACCCTAAACCGTCCCCGTCCCCTAACCCTAACCCTAGCCCGAACCCTAACCCTATCCCTTCCCCGAAGCCTGACCCTCACCCGTCCCCTAATCCTAACCCGTACGCTGACACTAACCCGCCCCCTCACACGTCCGCTCCCCCTAAAGCATTGTCGTACCCTCACCTGGACCCTAAACCGTCCCCGTCCCCTAACCCTAACCCTAGCCCGAACCCTAACCCTAACACTTCCCCGAAGCCTGACCCTCACCCGTCCCCTAATCCTAACCCGTACGCTGACACTAACCCGCGCCCTCACACGTCCGCTCCCCCTAAAGCGTTGTCGTACCCTCACCAGGACCCTAAACCGTCCCCGTCCCCTAAACCTAACCCTAGCCCGAACCCTAACCCTAACCCTTCCCCGAAGCCTGACCCTCACCCGTCCCCTAATCGTAACCCGTAGGCTGACACTAACCCGCGCCCTCACACGTCCGCTCCCCCTAAAGCGTTGTCGTACCCTCACCTGGACCCTAAACCGTCCCCGTCCCCTAACCCTAACCCTAGCCCGAACCCTAACCCTAACCCTTCCCCGAAGCCTGACCCTCACCCGTCCCCAAATCCTAACCCGTAGGCTGACACTAACCAGCGCCCTCACACGTCCGCTCCCCCTAAAGCATTGTCCTACCCTCACCTGGACCGTAACCCGTCCCCGTCCCCTAACCCTAACCCTAGCCCGAACCCTAAGCCTAACCGTTCCCCGAAGCCTGACCCTCACCCGTCCCCTAATCCTAACCCGTACGCTGACACTAACCCGCGCCCTCACACGTCCGCTCCCCCTAAAGCGTTGTCGTACCCTCACCTGGACCCTAAACCGTCCCCGTCCCCTAACCCTAACCCTAGCCCGAAACCTAACCCTAACCCTTCCCCGAAGCCTGACCCTCACCCGTCCCCTAATCCTAACCCGTACTCTTACACTAACCCGCGCCCTCACACGTCCGCTGCCCCTAAAGCGTTGTCGTACCCTCACCTGGACCCTAAACCGTCCCCGTCCCCTAACCCTAACCCTAGCCCGAACCCTAACCCTAACCCTTCCCCGAAGCCTGACCCTCACCCGTCCCCTAATCCTAACCCGTACGCTGACACTAACCCGCGCCCTCACACGTCTGCTCCCCCTAAAGCGTTGTCGTACCCTCACCAGGACCCTAAACCGTCCCCGTCCCCTAACCCTAACACTAGCCCGAACCCTAACCCTAACCCTTCCCCGAAGCCTGACCCTCACCCGTCCCCTAATCCTAACCCGTACGCTGACACTAACCCGCGCCCTCACACGTCCGCTCCCCCTAAAGCGTTGTCGTACCCTCACCTGGACCCTAACCCGTCCCCGTCCCCTAACCCTAACCCTAGCCCGAAACCTAACCCTAACCCTTCCCCGAAGCCTGACCCTCACCCGTCCCCTAATCCTAACCCGTACGCTGACCCTAACCCGCGCCCTCACACGTCCGCTCCCCCTAAAGAGTTGTCGTACCCTCACCTGGACCCTAAACCGTCCCCGTCCCCTAACCCTAACCCTAGCCCGAACCCTAACCCTAACCCTTCCCCGAAGCCTGACCCTCACCCGTCCCCTATTCCTAACCCGTACGCTTACACTAACCCACGCCCTCACACGTCCGCTCCCCCTAAAGCGTTGTCATACCCTCACCTGGACCCTAAACCGTCCCCGTCCCCTAACCCTAACCCTAGCCCGAACCCTAACCCTAACCCTTCCCTGAAGCCTGACCCTCACCCGTCCCCTAATCCTAACCCGTACGCTGACACTAACCTGCGCCCTCACACGTCCGCTCCCCCTAAAGCGTTGTCGTACCCTCACCTGGACCCTAAACCGTCCCCGTCCCCTAACCCTAACCCTAGCCCGAACCCTAACCCTAACCCTTCCCCGAAGCCTGACCCTCACCCGTCCCCTAATCCTAACCCGTACGCTGACATTAACCCGCGCCCTCACACGTCCGCTCCCCCTAAAGAGTTGTCCTACCCTCACCGGGACACTAAACCGTCCCCGTCCCCTAACCCTAACCCTAGCCCGAACCCTAACCCTAACCCTTCCCCGAAGCCTGACCCTCACCCGTCCCCTAATCCTAACACGTACGCTGACACTAACCCGCGCCCTCACACGTCCGCTCCCCCTAAAGCGTTGTCGTACCCTCACCTGGACCCTAAACCGTCCCCGTCCCCTAACCCTAACCCTAGCCCGAACCCTAACCCTAACCCTTCCCCGAAGCCTGACCCTCACCCGTCCCCTAATCCTAACCCGTACGCTGACACTAACCCGCGCCCTCACACGTCCGCTCCCCCTAAAGCGTTGTCGTACCCTCACCTGGACCCTAACCCGTCCCCGTCCCCTAACCCTAACCCTAGCCCGAAACCTAACCCTAACACTTCCCCGAAGCCTGACCCTCACCCGTCCCCTAATCCTAACCCGTACGCTGACACTAACCCGCGCCCTCACACGTCCGCTCCCCCTAAAGCGTTGTCGTACCCTCACCTGGACCCTAAACCGTCCCCGTCCCCTAACCCTAACCCTAGCCCGAACCCTAACCCTAACCCTTCCCCGAAGCCTGACCCTCACCCGTCCCCTAATCCTAACCGGTAGGCTGACACTAACCCACGCCCTCACACGTCCGCTCCCCCTAAAGCGTTGTCGTACCCTCACCTGGACCCTAAACCGTCCCCGTCCCCTAACCCTAACCCTAGCCCGAACCCTAACACTATCCCTTCCCCGAAGCCTGACCCTCACCCGTCCCCTAATCCTAACCCGTACGCTGACACTAACCCGCGCCCTCACACGTCCGCTCCCCCTAAAGCGTTGTCGTACCCTCACCTGGACCCTAAACCGTCCCCGTCCCCTAACCCTAACCCTAGCCCGAACCCTAACCCTAACCCTTCCCTGAAGCCTGACCCTCACCCGTCCCCTAATCCTAACCCGTACGCTGACACTAACCCGCGCCCTCACACGTCCGCTCCCCCTAAAGCGTTGTCGTACCCTCACCTGGACCCTAAACCGTCCCCGTCCCCTAACCCTAACCCTAGCCCGAACCCTAACCCTAACCCTTCCCCGAAGCCTGACCCTCACCCGTCCCCTAATCCTAACCCGTACGCTGACACTAACCCACGCCCTCACACGTCCGCTCCCCCTCAAGCGTTGTCGTACCCTCACCTGGACCCTAAACCGTCCCCGTCCCCTAACCCTAACCCTAGCCCGAAACCTAACCCTATCCCTTCCCCGAAGCCTGACCCTCACCCGTCCCCTAATCCTAACCCGTACGCTGACACTAACCCGCGCCCTCACACGTCCGCTCCCCCTAAAGCGTTGTCGTACCCTCACCTGGACCCTAAACCGTCCCCGTCCCCTAACCCTAACCCTAGCCCGAACCCTAAGCCTAACCCTTCCCCGAAGCCTGACTCTCACCCGTCCCCTAATCCTAACCCGTACGCTGACACTAACCCGCGCCCTCACACATCCGCTCCCCCTAAAGCGTTGTCGTACCCTCACCTGGACCCTAAACCGTCCCCGTCCCCTAACCCTAACCCTAGCCCGAACCCTAAGCCTAACACTTCCCCGAAGCCTGACCCTCACCCGTCCCCTCATCCTAACCCGTACGCTGACACTAACCCGCGCCCTCACACGTCCGCTCCCCCTAAAGCGTTGTCGTAACCTCACCTGGACCCTAAACCGTCCCCGTCCCCTAACCCTAACCCTAGCCCGAACCCTAACCCTAACCCTTCCCCGAAGCCTGACCCTCACCCGTCCCCTAATCGTAACCCGTACGCTGACACTAACCCGCGCCCTCACACGTCCGCTCCCCCTCAAGCGTTGTCGTACCCTCACCTGGACCCTAAACCGTCCCCGTCCCCTAACCCTAACCCTAGCCCGAACCCTAACCCTAACCCTTCCCCGAAGCCTGACCCTCACCCGTCCCCTAATCCTAACCCGTACGCTGACACTAACCCGCGCCCTCACACGTCCGCTCCCCCTAAAGCATTGTCCTACCCTCACCTGGACCCTAAACCGTCCCCGTCCCCTAACCCTAACCCTAGCCCGAACCCTAACCCTAACCCTTCCCCGAAGCCTGACCTTCACCCGTCCCCTAATCCTAAGCCTTACGCTGACACTAACCCGCGCCCTCACACGTCCGCTCCCCATAAAGCGTTGTCGTACCCTCACCTGGACCCTAAACCGTCCCCGTCCCCTAACCCTAACCGTAGCCCGAACCCTAACCCTAACCCTTCCCAGAAGCCTGACCCTCACCCGTCCCCAAATCGTAAGCCGTACGCTGACACTAACCCGCGCCCTCACACGTCCGCTCCCCCTAAAGCGTTGTCGTACCCTCACCTGGACCCTAAACCGTCCCCGTCCCCTAACCCTAACCCTAGCCCGAACCCTAACCCTAACCCTTCCCCGAAGCCTGACCCTCACCCGTCCCCTAATCCTAACCCGTACGCTGACACTAACCCGCGCCCTCACACGTCCGCTCCCCCTAAAGCGTTGTCGTACCCTCACCTGTACCCTAACCCGTCCCCGTCCCCTAACCCTAACCCTAGCCCGAACCCTAACCCTATCCCTTCCCCGAAGCCTGACCCTCACCCGTCCCCTAATCCTAACCCGTACGCTGACACTAACCCGCGCCCTCACACGTCCGCTCCCCCTAAAGCATTGTCGTACCCTCACCTGGACCCTAAACCGTCCCCGTCCCCTAACCCTAACCCTAGCCCGAACCCTAACCCTAACCCTTCCCCGAAGCCTGACCCTCACCCGTCCCCTAATCCTAACCCGTACGCTGACACTAACCCGCGCCCTCACACGTCCGCTCCCCCTAAAGCGTTGTCGTACCCTCACCAGGACCCTAAACCGTCCCCGTCCCCTAACCCTAACCCTAGCCCGAACCCTAACCCTAACCCTTCCCCGAAGCCTGACCCTCACCCGTCCCCTAATCGTAACCCGTACGCTGACACTAACCTGCGCCCTCACACGTCCGCTCCCCCTAAAGCGTTGTCGTACCCTCACCTGGACCCTAAACCGTCCCCGTCCCCTAACCCTAACCCTAGCCCGAACCCTAACCCTAACCCTTCCCCGAAGCCTGACCCTCACCCGTCCCCTAATCCTAACCCGTAGGCTGACACTAACCCACGCCCTCACACGTCCGCTCCCCCTAAAGCGTTGTCGTACCCTCACCTGGACCCTAAACCGTCCCCGTCCCCTAACCCTAACCCTAGCCCGAACCCTAACCCTATCCCTTCCCCGAAGCCTGACCCTCACACGTCCCCTAATCCTAACCCGTACGCTGACACTAACCCGCGCCCTCACACGTCCGCTCCCCCTAAAGCATTGTCGTACCCTCACCTGGACCCTAAACCGTCCCCGTCCCCTAACCCTAACCCTAGCCCGAACCCTAACCCTAACCCTTCCCCGAAGCCTGACCCTCACCCGTCCCCTAATCCTAACCCGTACGCTGACACTAACCCGCGCCCTCACACGTCCGCTCCCCCTAAAGCGTTGTCGTACCCTCACCAGGACCCTAAACCGTCCCCGTCCCCTAACCCTAACCCTAGTCCGAACCCTAACCCTAACCCTTCCCCGAAGCCTGACCCTCACCCGTCCCCTAATCGTAACCCGTACGCTGACACTAACCCGCGCCCTCACACGTCCGCTCCCCCTAAAGCGTTGTCGTACCCTCACCTGGACCCTAAACCGTCCCTGTGCCCTAACCCTAACCCTAGCCCGAACCCTAACCCTAACCCTTCCCCGAAGCCTGACCCTCACCCGTCCCCAAATCGTAAGCCGTACGCTGACACTAACCAGCGCCCTCACACGTCCGCTCCCCCTAAAGCGTCCTACCCTCACCTGGACCGTAACCCGTCCCCGTCCCCTAACCCTAACCCTAGCCCGAACCCTAACCCTATCCCTTCCCCGAAGCCTGACCCTCACCCGTCCCCTAATCCTAACCCGTACGCTGACACTAACCCGCGCCCTCACACGTCCGCTCCCCCTAAAGCGTTGTCGTACCCTCACCTGGACCCTAAACCATCCCCGTCCCCTAACCCTAACCCTAGCCCGAACCCTAACCCTAACCCTTCCCCGAAGCCTGACCCTCACCCGTCCCCTAATCCTAACCCGTACGCTGACACTAACCCGCGCCCTCACACGTCCGCTCCCCCTAAAGCGTTGTCGTACCCTCACCAGGACCCTAAACCGTCCCCGTCCCCTAACCCTAACCCTAGCCCGAACCCTAACCCTAACCCTTCCCCGAAGCCTGACCCTCACCCGTCCCCTAATCGTAACCCGTACGCTGACACTAAACCGCGCCCTCACACGTCCGCTCCCCCTAAAGCGTTGTCGTACCCTCACCTGGACCCTAAACCGTCCCCGTCCCCTAACCCTAACCCTAGCCCGAACGCCAACCCTAACCCTTCCCCGAAGCCTGACCCTCACCCGTCCCCTAATCCTAACCCGTAGGCTGACACTAACCCACGCCCTCACACGTCCGCTCCCACTAAAGCGTTGTCGTACCCTCACCTGGACCCTAAACCGTCCCCGTCCCCTAACCCTAACCCTAGCCCGAACCCTAACCCTATCCCTTCCCCGAAGCCTGACCCTCACCCGTCCCATAATCCTAACCCATACGCTGACACTAAACCGCGCCCTCACACGTCCGCTCCCCCTAAAGCATTGTCTTACCCTCACCTGGACCCTAAACCGTCCCCGTCCCCTAACCCTAACCCTAGCCCGAACCCTAACCCTAACCCTTCCCCGAAGCCTGACCCTCACCCGTCCCCTAATCGTAAACCGTACGCTGACACTAACCCGCGCCCTCACACATCCGCTCCCCAAAAGCGTTGTCGTACCCTCACCAGGACCCTAAACCGTCCCCGTCCCCTAACCCTAACCCTAGCCCGAACCCTAACCCTAACCCTTCCCCGAAGCCTGACCCTCACCCGTCCCCTAATCGTAACCCGTACGCTGACACTAACCCGCGCCCTCACACGTCCGCTCCCCCTAAAGCGTTGTCGTACCCTCACCTGGACCCTAAACCGTCCCCGTCCCCTAACCCTAACCCTAGCCCGAAACCTAACCCTAACCCTTCCCCGAAGCCTGACCCTCACCCGTCCCCAAATCGTAAGCCGTACGCTGACACTAACCAGCGCCCTCACACGTCCGCTCCCCCTAAAGCGTCCTACCCTCACCTGGACCGTAACCCGTCCCCGTCCCCTAACCCTAACCCTAGCCCGAACCCTAACCCTAAACCTTCCCCGAAGCCTGACCCTCACCCGTCCCCTAATCCTAACCCGTACGCTTACACTAACCCGCGCCCTCACACGTCCGCTCCCCCTAAAGCGTTGTCATACCCTCACCTGGACCCTAAACCGTCCCCGTCCCCTAACCCTAACCCTAGCCCGAACCCTAAGCCTAACCCTTCCCCGAAGCCTGACCCTCACCCGTCCCCTAATCCTAACCCGTACGCTGACACTAACCCGCGCCCTCACACGTCCGCTCCCCCTAAAGCGTTGTCGTACCCTCACCTGGACCCTAAACCGTCCCCGTCCCCTAACCCTAACCCTAGCCCGAACCCTAACCCTAACCCTTACCCGAAGCCTGACCCTCATCCATCCCCTAATCCTAACCCGTACGCTGACACTAACCCACGCCCTCACACGTCCGCTCCCCCTAAAGCGTTGTCGTACCCTCACCTGGACCCTAAACCGTCCCCGTCCCCTAACCCTAACCCTAGCCCGAACCCTAACCCTATCCCTTCCCCGAGGCCTGACCCTCACCCGTCCCCTAATCCTAACCCGTACGCTGACACTAACCCGCGCCCTCACACGTCCGCTCCCCCTAAAGCTTTGTCGTACCCTCACCTGGACCCTAAACCGTCCCCGTCCCCTAACCCTAACCCTAGCCCGAACCCTAAGCCTAACCCTTCCCCGAAGCCTGACTCTCACCCGTCCCCTAATCCTAACCCGTACGCTGACACTAACCCGCGCCCTCACACGTCCGCTCCCCCTAAAGCGTTGTCGTACCCTCACCTGGACCCTAAACCGTCCCCGTCCCCTAACCCTAACCCTAGCCCGAACCCTAAGCCTAACACTTCCCCGAAGCCTGACCCTCACCCGTCCCCTCATCCTAACCCGTACGCTGACACTAACCCGCGCCCTCACACGTCCGCTCCCCCTAAAGCGTTGTCGTACCCTCACCTGGACCCTAAACCGTCCCCGTCCCCTAACCCTAACCCTAGCCCGAACCCTAACCCTAACCCTTCCCCGAAGCCTGACCCTCACCCGTCCCCTAATCCTAACCCGTACGCTGACACTAACCCGCGCCCTCACACGTCCGCTCCCCCTAAAGCGTTGTCGTACCCTCACCTGGACCCTAAACCGTCCCCGTCCCCTAACCCTAACCCTAGCCCGAACCCTAACCCTAACCCTTCCCCGAAGCCTGACCCTCACCCGTCCCCTAATCCTAACCCGTACGCTGACACTAACCCGCGCCCTCACACGTCCGCTCCCCCTAAAGCGTTGTCCTACCCTCACCTGGACCCTAAACCGTCCCCGTCCCCTAACCCTAACCCTAGCCCGAACCCTAACCCTAACCCTTCCCCGAAGCCTGACCCTCACCCGTCCCCTAATCCTAAGCCTTACGCTGACACTAACCCGCGCCCTCACACGTCCGCTCCCCCTAAAGCGTTGTCGTACCCTCACCTGGACCCTAAACCGTCCCCATCCCCTAACCCTAACCGTAGCCCGAACCCTAACCCTAAACCTTCCCCGAAGCCTGACCCTCACCCGTCCCCAAATCGTAAGCTGTACGCTGACACTAACCCGCGCCCTCACACGTCCGCTCCCCCTAAAGCGTTGTCGTACCCTCACCTGGACCCTAAACCGTCCCCGTCCCCTAACCCTAACCCTAGCCCGAACCCTAACCCTAACCCTTCCCCGAAGCCTGACCCTCACCCGTCCCCTAATCCTAACCCGTACGCTGACACTAACCCGCGCCCTCACACGTCCGCTCCCCCTAAAGCGTTGTCGTACCCTCACCTGGACTCTAACCCGTCCCCGTCCCCTAACCCTAACCCTAGCCCGAAACCTAACCCTAACCCTTCCCCGAAGCCTGACCCTTACCCGTCCCCTAGTCCTAACCCGTACGCTGACACTAACCCGCGCCCTCACATGTCCGCTCCCCCTAAAGAGTTGTCGTACCCTCACCTGGACCTTAAACCGTCCCCGTCCCCTAACCCTAACCCTAGCCCGAACCCTAACCCTAACCCTTCCCCGAAGCCTGACCCTCACCCGTCCCCTAATCCTAACCCGTACGCTTACACTAACCTGCGCCCTCACACGTCCGCTCCCCCTAAAGCGTTGTCGTACCCTCACCTGTACCCTAAACCGTCCCCGTCCCCTAACCCTAACCCTAGCCCGAACCCTAACCCTAACCCTTCCCCGAAGCCTGACCCTCACCCGTCCCCTAATCCTAACCCGTACGCTGACACTAACCCGCGCCCTCACACGTCCGCTCCCCCTAAAGCGTTGTCGTACCCTCACCTGGACCCTAAACCGTCCCCGTCCCCTAACCCTAACCCTAGCCCGAACCCTAACCCTAACCCTTCCCCGAAGCCTGACCCTCACCCGTCCCCTAATCCTAACCCGTACGCTGACACTAACCCGCGCCCTCACACGTCCGCTCCCCCTAAAGCGTTGTCGTACCCTCACCTGGACCCTAAACCGTCCCCGTCCCCTAACCCTAACCCTAGCCCGAAACCTAACCCTAACCTTTCCCCGAAGCCTGACCCTCACCCGTCCCCTAATCCTAACCCGTACGCTGACACTAACCTGCGCTCTCACACGTCCGCTCCCCCTAAAGCGTTGTCGTACCCTCACCTGGACCCTAAACCGTCCCCGTCCCCTAACCCTAACCCTAGCCCGAACCCTAACCCTAACCCTTCCCCGAAGCCTGACCCTCACCCGTCCCCTAATCCTAACCCGTACGCTGACACTAACCCGCGCCCTCACACGTCCGCTCCCCCTAAAGCGTTGTCGTACCCTCACCAGGACCCTAAACCGTCCCCGTCCCCTAACCCTAACCCTAGCCCGAACCCTAACCCTAACCCTTCCCCGAAGCCTGACCCTCACCCGTCCCCTAATCGTAACCCGTACGCTGACACTAACCCGCGCCCTCACACGTCCGCTCCCCCTAAAGCGTTGTCGTACCCTCACCTGGACCCTAAACCGTCCCCGTCCCCTAACCCTAACCCTAGCCCGAACCCTAACCCTAACCCTTCCCCGAAGCCTGACCCTCACCCGTCCCCAAATCGTAAGCCGTACGCTGACACTAACCCGCGCCCTCACACGTCCGCTCCCCCTAAAGCGTTGTCGTACCCTCACCTGGACCGTAACCCGTCCCCGTCCCCTAACCCTAACCCTAGCCCGAACCCTAACCCTAACCCTTCCCGGAAGCCTGACCCTCACCCGTCCCCTCATCCTAACCCGTACGCTGACACTAACACGCGCCCTCACACGTCCGCTCCCCCTAAAGCGTTGTCGTACCCTCACCTGGACCCTAAACCGTCCCCGTCCCCTAACCCTAACCCTAGCCCGAACCCTAACCCTAACCCTTCCCCGAAGCCTGACCCTCACCCGTCCCCTAATCCTAACCCGTACGCTGACACTAACCCGCGCCCTCACACGTCCGCTCCCCCTAAAGCGTTGTCGTACCCTCACCTGGACCCTAAACCGTCCCCGTCCCCTAACCCTAACCCTAGCCCGAACCCTAACCCTAACCCTTCCCCGAAGCCTGACACTCACCCATCCCCTAATCCTAACCCGTACGCTTACACTAACCCGCGCCCTCACACGTCCGCTCCCCCTAAAGCGTTGTCGTACCCTCACCTGGACCCTAAACCGTCCCCGTCCCTTAACCCTAACCCTAGCCCGAACCCTAACCCTAACCCTTCCCCGAAGCCTGACCCTCACCCGTCCCCTAATCCTAACCCGTACGCTGACACTAACCCGCGCCCTCACACGTCCGTTCCCCCTAAAGCGTTGTCGTACCCTCACCTGGACCCTAAACCGTCCCCGTCCCCTAACCCTAACCCTAGCCCGAAACCTAACCCTAACCCTTCCCCGAAGCCTGACCCTCACCCGTCCCCTAATCCTAACCCGTACGCTGACACTAACCCGCGCCCTCACACGTCCGCTCCCCCTAAAGCGTTGTCGTACCCTCACCTGGACCCTAAACCGTCCCCGTCCCCTAACCCTAACCCTAGCCCGAACCCTAACCCTAACCGTTCCCCGAAGCCTGACCCTCACCCGTCCCCTAATCCTAACCCGTACGCTGACACTAACTCGCGCCCTCACACGTCCGCTCCCCCTAAAGCGTTGTCGTACCCTCACCTGGACCCTAACCCGTCCCCGTCCCCTAACCCTAACCCTAGCCCGAACCCTAACCCTAACCCTTCCCCGAAGCCTGACCCTCACCCGTCCCCTAATCCTAACCCGTACGCTGACACTAACCCGCGCCCTCACACGTCCGCTCCCCCTAAAGCGTTGTCGTACCCTCACCTGGACCCTAAACCGTCCCCGTCCCCTAACCCTAACCCTAGCCCGAACCCTAACCCTAACCCTTCCCCGAAGCCTGACCCTTACCCGTCCCCTAATCCTAACCCGTAGGCTGACACTAACCCACGCCCTCACACGTCCGCTCCCCCTAAAGCGTTGTCGTACCCTCACCTGGACCCTAAACCGTCCCCGTCCCCTAACCCTAACCCTAGCCCGAACCCTAAGCCTAACCCTTCCCCGAAGCCTGACACTCACCCGTCCCCTCATCCTAACCCGTACGCTGACACTAACCCGCGCCCTCACACGTCCGCTCCCCCTAAAGCGTTGTCCTACCCTCACCTGGACCCTAACCCGTCCCCGTCCCCTAACCCTAACCCTATCCCGAAACCTAACCCTAACCTTTCCCCGAAGCCTGACCCTCACCCGTCCCCTAATCCTAACCCGTACGCTGACACTAACCTGCGCCCTCACACATCCGCTCCCCCTAAAGCGTTGTCGTACCCTCACCTGGACCCTAAACCATCCCCGTCCCCTAACCCTAACCCTAGCCCGAACCCTAACCCTAACCCTTCCCCGAAGCCTGACCCTCACCCGTCCCCTAATCCTAACCCGTACGCTGACACTAACCCGCGCCCTCACACGTCCGCTCCCCCTAAAGCGTTGTCGTACACTCACCTGGACCCTAACCCGTCCCCGTCCCCTAACCCTAACCCTAGCCCGAAACCTAACCCTAACACTTCCCCGAAGCCTGACCCTCACCCGTCCCCTAATCCTAACCCGTACGCTGACACTAACCCGCGCCCTCACACGTCCGCTCCCCCTAAAGCGTTGTCGTACCCTCACCTGGACCCTAAACCGTCCCCGTCCCCTAACCCTAACCCTAGCCCGAACCCTAACCCTAACCCTTCCCCGAAGCCTGACCCTCACCCGTCCCCTAATCCTAACCGGTAGGCTGACACTAACCCACGCCCTCACACGTCCGCTCCCCCTAAAGCGTTGTCGTACCCTCACCTGGACACTAAACCGTCCCCGTCCCCTAACCCTAACCCTAGCCCGAACCCTAACACTATCCCTTCCCCGAAGCCTGACCCTCACCCGTCCCCTAATCCTAACCCGTACGCTGACACTAACCCGCGCCCTCACACGTCCGCTCCCCCTAAAGCGTTGTCGTACCCTCACCTGGACCCTAAACCGTCCCCGTCCCCTAACCCTAACCCTAGCCCGAACCCTAACCCTAACCCTTCCCTGAAGCCTGACCCTCACCCGTCCCCTAATCCTAACCCGTACGCTGACACTAACCCGCGCCCTCACACGTCCGCTCCCCCTAAAGCGTTGTCGTACCCTCACCTGGACCCTAAACCGTCCCCGTCCCCTAACCCTAACCCTAGCCCGAACCCTAACCCTAACCCTTCCCCGAAGCCTGACCCTCACCCGTCCCCTAATCCTAACCCGTACGCTGACACTAACCCACGCCCTCACACGTCCGCTCCCCCTCAAGCGTTGTCGTACCCTCACCTGGACCCTAAACCGTCCCCGTCCCCTAACCCTAACCCTAGCCCGAAACCTAACCCTATCCCTTCCCCGAAGCCTGACCCTCACCCGTCCCCTAATCCTAACCCGTACGCTGACACTAACCCGCGCCCTCACACGTCCGCTCCCCCTAAAGCGTTGTCGTACCCTCACCTGGACCCTAAACCGTCCCCGTCCCCTAACCCTAACCCTAGCCCGAACCCTAAGCCTAACCCTTCCCCGAAGCCTGACTCTCACCCGTCCCCTAATCCTAACCCGTACGCTGACACTAACCCGCGCCCTCACACGTCCGCTCCCCCTAAAGCGTTGTCGTACCCTCACCTGGACCCTAAACCGTCCCCGTCCCCTAACCCTAACCCTAGCCCGAACCCTAAGCCTAACACTTCCCCGAAGCCTGACCCTCACCCGTCCCCTCATCCTAACCCGTACGCTGACACTAACCCGCGCCCTCACACGTCCGCTCCCCCTAAAGCGTTGTCGTAACCTCACCTGGACCCTAAACCGTCCCCGTCCCCTAACCCTAACCCTAGCCCGAACCCTAACCCTAACCCTTCCCCGAAGCCTGACCCTCACCCGTCCCCTAATCCTAACCCGTACGCTGACACTAACCCGCGCCCTCACACGTCCGCTCCCCCTCAAGCGTTGTCGTACCCTCACCTGGACCCTAAACCGTCCCCGTCCCCTAACCCTAACCCTAGCCCGAACCCTAACCCTAACCCTTCCCCGAAGCCTGACCCTCACCCGTCCCCTAATCCTAACCCGTACGCTGACACTAACCCGCGCCCTCACACGTCCGCTCCCCCTAAAGCGTTGTCCTACCCTCACCTGGACCCTAAACCGTCCCCGTCCCCTAACCCTAACCCTAGCCCGAACCCTAACCCTAACCCTTCCCCGAAGCCTGACCCTCACCCGTCCCCTAATCCTAAGCCTTACGCTGACACTAACCCGCGCCCTCACACGTCCGCTCCCCATAAAGCGTTGTCGTACCCTCACCTGGACCCTAAACCGTCCCCGTCCCCTAACCCTAACCGTAGCCCGAACGCTAACCCTAACCCTTCCCAGAAGCCTGACCCTCACCCGTCCCCAAATCGTAAGCCGTACGCTGACACTAACCCGCGCCCTCACACGTCCGCTCCCCCTAAAGCGTTGTCGTACCCTCACCTGGACCCTAAACCGTCCCCGTCCCCTAACCCTAACCCTAGCCCGAACCCTAACCCTAACCCTTCCCCGAAGCCTGACCCTCACCCGTCCCCTAATCCTAACCCGTACGCTGACACTAACCCGCGCCCTCACACGTCCGCTCCCCCTAAAGCGTTGTCGTACCCTCACCTGGACCCTAACCCGTCCCCGTCCCCTAACCCTAACCCTAGCCCGAAACCTAACCCTAACCCTTCCCCGAAGCCTGACCCTCACCCGTCCCCTAATCCTAACCCGTACGCTGACACTAACCCGCGCCCTCACACGTCCGCTCCCCCTAAAGAGTTGTCGTACCCTCACCTGGACCCTAAACCGTCCCCGTCCCCTAACCCTAACCCTAGCCCGAACCCTAACCCTAACCCTTCCCCGAAGCCTGACCCTCACCCGTCCCCTAATCCTAACCCGTACGCTTACACTAACCCGCGCCCTCACACGTCCGCTCCACCTAAAGCGTTGTCGTACCCTCACCTGGACCCTAAACCGTCCCCGTGCCCTAACCCTAACCCTAGCCCGAACCCTAACCCTAACCCTTCCCCGAAGCCTGACCCTCACCCGTCCCCTAATCCTAACCCGTACGCTGACATTAACCCGCGCCCTCACACGTCCGCTCCCCCTAAAGCGTTGTCGTACCCTCACCTGGACCCTAAACCGTCCCCGTCCCCTAACCCTAACCCTAGCCCGAACCCTAACCCTAACCCTTCCCCGAAGCCTGACCCTCACCCGTCCCCTAATCCTAACCCGTACGCTGACACTAACCCGCGCCCTCACACGTCCGCTCCCCCTAAAGCGTTGTCGTACCCTCACCTGGACCCTAACCCGTCCCCGTCCCCTAACCCTAACCCTAGCCCGAAACCTAACCCTAACCTTTCCCCGAAGCCTGACCCTCACCCGTCCCCTAATCCTAACCCGTACGCTGACACTAACCCGCGCCCTCACACGTCCGCTCCCCCTAAAGCGTTGTCGTACCCTCACCTGGACCCTAAACCATCCCCGTCCCCTAACCCTAACCCTAGCCCGAACCCTAACCCTAACCCTTCCCCGAAGCCTGACCCTCACCCGTCCCCTAATCCTAACCCGTACGCTGACACTAACCCGCGCCCTCACACGTCCGCTCACCCTAAAGCGTTGTCGTACCCTCACCAGGACCCTAAACCGTCCCCGTCCCCTAACCCTAACCCTAGCCCGAACCCTAACCCTAACCCTTCCCCGAAGCCTGACCCTCACCCGTCCCCTAATCGTAACCCGTACGCTGACACTAACCCGCGCCCTCACACGTCCGCTCCCCCTAAAGCGTTGTCGTACCCTCACCTGGACCCTAAACCGTCCCCGTCCCCTAACCCTAACCCTAGCCCGAACCCTAACCCTAACCCTTCCCCGAAGCCTGACCCTCACCTGTCCCCTAATCCTAACCCGTAGGCTGACACTAACCCACGCCCTCACACGTCCGCTCCCCCTAAAGCGTTGTCGTACCCTCACCTGGACCCTAAACCGTCCCCGTCCCCTAACCCTAACCCTAGCCCGAACCCTAACCCTATCCCTTCCCCGAAGCCTGACCCTCACCCGTCCCCTAATCCTAACCCGTACGCTGACACTAACCCGCGCCCTCACACGTCCGCTCCCCCTAAAGCATTGTCGTACCCTCACCTGGACCCTAAACCGTCCCCGTCCCCTAACCCTAACCCTAGCCCGAACCCTAACCCTAACCCTTCCCCGAAGCCTGACCCTCACCCGTCCCCTAATCCTAACCCGTACGCTGACACTAACCCGCGCCCTCACACGTCCGCTCCCCCTAAAGCGTTGTCGTACCCTCACCAGGACCCTAAACCGTCCCCGTCCCCTAACCCTAACCCTAGTCCGAACCCTAACCCTAACCCTTCCCCGAAGCCTGACCCTCAACCGTCCCCTAATCGTAACCCGTACGCTGACACTAACCCGCGCCCTCACACGTCCGCTCCCCCTAAAGCGTTGTCGTACCCTCACCTGGACCCTAAACCGTCCCCGTGCCCTAACCCTAACCCTAGCCCGAACCCTAACCCTAACCCTTCCCCGAAGCCTGACCCTCACCCGTCCCCAAATCGTAAGCCGTACGCTGACACTAACCAGCGCCCTCACACGTCCGCTCCCCCTAAAGCGTCCTACCCTCACCTGGACCGTAACCCGTCCCCGTCCCCTAACCCTAACCCTAGCCCGAACCCTAACCCTATCCCTTCCCCGAAGCCTGACCCTCACCCGTCCCCTAATCCTAACCCGTACGCTGACACTAACCCGCGCCCTCACACGTCCGCTCCCCCTAAAGCGTTGTCGTACCCTCACCTGGACCCTAAACCGTCCCCGTCCCCTAACCCTAACCCTAGCCCGAACCCTAACCCTAACCCTTCCCCGAAGCCTGACCCTCACCCGTCCCCTAATCCTAACCCGTACGCTGACACTAACCCGCGCCCTCACACGTCCGCTCCCCCTAAAGCGTTGTCGTACCCTCACCTGGACCCTAACCCGTCCCCGTCCCCTAACCCTAACCCTAGCCCGAAACCTAACCCTAACCTTTCCCCGAAGCCTGACCCTCACCCGTCCCCTAATCCTAACCCGTACGCTGACACTAACCCGCGCCCTCACACGTCCGCTCCCCCTAAAGCGTTGTCGTACCCTCACCTGGACCCTAAACCATACCCGTCCCCTAACCCTAACCCTAGCCCGAACCCTAACCCTAACCCTTCCCCGAAGCCTGACCCTCACCCGTCCCCTAATCCTAACCCGTACGCTGACACTAACCCGCGCCCTCACACGTCCGCTCCCCCTAAAGCGTTGTCGTACCCTCACCAGGACCCTAAACCGTCCCCGTCCCCTAACCCTAACCCTAGCCCGAACCCTAACCCTAACCCTTCCCCGAAGCCTGACCCTCACCCGTCCCCTAATCGTAACCCGTACGCTGACACTAACCCGCGCCCTCACACATCCGCTCCCCCTAAAGCGTTGTCGTACCCTCACCTGGACCCTAAACCGTCCCCGTCCCCTAAGCCTAACCCTAGCCCGAACGCTAACCCTAACCCTTCCCCGAAGCCTGACCCTCACCCGTCCCCTAATCCTAACCCGTAGGCTGACACTAACCCACGCCCTCACACGTCCGCTCCCCCTAAAGCGTTGTCGTACCCTCACCTGGACCCTAAACCGTCCCCGTCCCCTAACCCTAACCCTAGCCCGAACCCTAACCCTATCCCTTCCCCGAAGCCTGACCCTCACCCGTCCCCTAATCCTAACCCGTACGCTGACACTAAACCGCGCCCTCACACGTCCGCTCCCCCTAAAGCATTGTCTTACCCTCACCTGGACCCTAAACCGTCCCCGTCCCCTAACCCTAACCCTAGCCCGAACCCTAACCCTAACCCTTCCCCGAAGCCTGACCCTCACCCGTCCCCTAATCCTAACCCGTACGCTGACACTAACCCGCGCCCTCACACATCCGCTCCCCCAAAGCGTTGTCGTACCCTCACCAGGACCCTAAACCGTCCCCGTCCCCTAACCCTAACCCTAGCCCGAACCCTAACCCTAACCCTTCCCCGAAGCCTGACCCTCACCCGTCCCCTAATCGTAACCCGTACGCTGACACTAACCCGCGCCCTCACACGTCCGCTCCCCCTAAAGCGTCCTACCCTCACCTGGACCGTAACCCGTCCCCGTCCCCTAACCCTAACCCTAGCCCGAACCCTAACCCTAAACCTTCCCCGAAGCCTGACCCTCACCCGTCCCCTAATCCTAACCCGTACGCTTACACTAACCCGCGCCCTCACACGTCCGCTCCCCCTAAAGCGTTGTCATACCCTCACCTGGACCCTAAACCGTCCCCGTCCCCTAACCCTAACCCTAGCCCGAACCCTAAGCCTAACCCTTCCCCGAAGCCTGACCCTCACCCGTCCCCTAATCCTAACCCGTACGCTGACACTAACCCGCGCCCTCACACGTCCGCTCCCCCTAAAGCGTTGTCGTACCCTCACCTGGACCCTAAACCGTCCCCGTCCCCTAACCCTAACCCTAGCCCGAACCCTAACCCTAACCCTTACCCGAAGCCTGACCCTCACCCATCCCCTAATCCTAACCCGTACGCTGACACTAACCCACGCCCTCACACGTCCGCTCCCCCTAAAGCGTTGTCGTACCCTCACCTGGACCCTAAACCGTCCCCGTCCCCTAACCCTAACCCTAGCCCGAACCCTAACCCTATCCCTTCCCCGAAGCCTGACCCTCACCCGTCCCCTAATCCTAACCCGTACGCTGACACTAACCCGCGCCCTCACACGTCCGCTCCCCCTAAAGCTTTGTCGTACCCTCACCTGGACCCTAAACCGTCCCCGTCCCCTAACCCTAACCCTAGCCCGAACCCTAAGCCTAACCCTTCCCCGAAGCCTGACTCTCACCCGTCCCCTAATCCTAACCCGTACGCTGACACTAACCCGCGCCCTCACACGTCCGCTCCCCCTAAAGCGTTGTCGTACCCTCACCTGGACCCTAAACCGTCCCCGTCCCCTAACCCTAACCCTAGCCCGAACCCTAAGCCTAACACTTCCCCGAAGCCTGACCCTCACCCGTCCCCTCATCCTAACCCGTACGCTGACACTAACCCGCGCCCTCACACGTCCGCTCCCCCTAAAGCGTTGTCGTACCCTCACCTGGACCCTAAACCGTCCCCGTCCCCTAACCCTAACCCTAGCCCGAACCCTAACCCTAACCCTTCCCCGAAGCCTGACCCTCACCCGTCCCCTAATCCTAACCCGTACGCTGACACTAACCCGCGCCCTCACACGTCCGCTCCCCCTAAAGCGTTGTCGTACCCTCACCTGGACCCTAAACCGTCCCCGTCCCCTAACCCTAACCCTAGCCCGAACCCTAACCCTAACCCTTCCCCGAAGCCTGACCCTCACCCGTCCCCTAATCCTAACCCGTACGCTGACACTAACCCGCGCCCTCACACGTCCGCTCCCCCTAAAGCGTTGTCGTACCCTCACCTGGACCCTAAACCGTCCCCATCCCCTAACCCTAACCGTAGCCCGAACCCTAACCCTAAACCTTCCCCGAAGCCTGACCCTCACCCGTCCCCAAATCGTAAGCCGTACGCTGACACTAACCCGCGCCCTCACACGTCCGCTCCCCCTAAAGCGTTGTCCTACCCTCACCTGGACCCTAAACCGTCCCCGTCCCCTAACCCTAACCCTAGCCCGAACCCTAACCCTAACCCTTCCCCGAAGCCTGACCCTCACCCGTCCCCTAATCCTAAGCCTTACGCTGACACTAACCCGCGCCCTCACACGTCCGCTCCCCCTAAAGCGTTGTCGTACCCTCACCTGGACCCTAAACCGTCCCCATCCCCTAACCCTAACCGTAGCCCGAACCCTAACCCTAAACCTTCCCCGAAGCCTGACCCTCACCCGTCCCCAAATCGTAAGCCGTACGCTGACACTAACCCGCGCCCTCACACGTCCGCTCCCCCTAAAGCGTTGTCGTACCCTCACCTGGACCCTAAACCGTCCCCGTCCCCTAACCCTAACCCTAGCCCGAACCCTAACCCTAAACCTTCCCCGAAGCCTGACCCTCACCCATCCCCTAATCCTAACCCGTACGCTTACACTAACCCGCGCCCTCACACGTCCGCTCCCCCTAAAGCGTTGTCATACCCTCACCTGGACCCTAAACCGTCCCCGTCCCCTAACCCTAACCCTAGCCCGAACCCTAAGCCTAACCCTTCCCCGAAGCCTGACCCTCACCCGTCCCCTAATCCTAACCCGTACGCTGACACTAACCCGCGCCCTCACACGTCCGCTCCCCCTAAAGCGTTGTCGTACCCTCACCTGGACCCTAAACCGTCCCCGTCCCCTAACCCTAACCCTAGCCCGAACCCTAACCCTAACCCTTACCCGAAGCCTGACCCTCACCCATCCCCTAATCCTAACCCGTACGCTGACACTAACCCACGCCCTCACACGTCCGCTCCCCCTAAAGCGTTGTCGTACCCTCACCTGGACCCTAAACCGTCCCCGTCCCCTAACCCTAACCCTAGCCCGAACCCTAACCCTATCCCTTCCCCGAAGCCTGACCCTCACCCGTCCCCTAATCCTAACCCGTACGCTGACACTAACCCGCGCCCTCACACGTCCGCTCCCCCTAAAGCTTTGTCGTACCCTCACCTGGACCCTAAACCGTCCCCGTCCCCTAACCCTAACCCTAGCCCGAACCCTAAGCCTAACCCTTCCCCGAAGCCTGACTCTCACCCGTCCCCTAATCCTAACCCGTACGCTGACACTAACCCGTGCCCTCACACGTCCGCTCCCCCTAAAGCGTTGTCGTACCCTCACCTGGACCCTAAACCGTCCCCGTCCCCTAACCCTAACCCTAGCCCGAACCCTAAGCCTAACACTTCCCCGAAGCCTGACCCTCACCCGTCCCCTCATCCTAACCCGTACGCTGACACTAACCCGCGCCCTCACACGTCCGCTCCCCCTAAAGCGTTGTCGTACCCTCACCTGGACCCTAAACCGTCCCCGTCCCCTAACCCTAACCCTAGCCCGAACCCTAACCCTAACCCTTCCCCGAAGCCTGACCCTCACCCGTCCCCTAATCCTAACCCGTACGCTGACACTAACCCGCGCCCTCACACGTCCGCTCCCCCTAAAGCGTTGTCGTACCCTCACCTGGACCCTAAACCGTCCCCGTCCCCTAACCCTAACCCTAGCCCGAACCCTAACCCTAACCCTTCCCCGAAGCCTGACCCTCACCCGTCCCCTAATCCTAACCCGTACGCTGACACTAACCCGCGCCCTCACACGTCCGCTCCCCCTAAAGCGTTGTCGTACCCTCACCTGGACCCTAAACCGTCCCCATCCCCTAACCCTAACCGTAGCCCGAACCCTAACCCTAAACCTTCCCCGAAGCCTGACCCTCACCCGTCCCCAAATCGTAAGCCGTACGCTGACACTAACCCGCGCCCTCACACGTCCGCTCCCCCTAAAGCGTTGTCCTACCCTCACCTGGACCCTAAACCGTCCCCGTCCCCTAACCCTAACCCTAGCCCGAACCCTAACCCTAACCCTTCCACGAAGCCTGACCCTCACCCGTCCCCTAATCCTAAGCCTTACGCTGACACTAACCCGCGCCCTCACACGTCCGCTCCCCCTAAAGCGTTGTCGTACCCTCACCTGGACCCTAAACCGTCCCCATCCCCTAACCCTAACCGTAGCCCGAACCCTAACCCTAAACCTTCCCCGAAGCCTGACCCTCACCCGTCCCCAAATCGTAAGCCGTACGCTGACACTAACCCGCGCCCTCACACGTCCGCTCCCCCTAAAGCGTTGTCGTACCCTCACCTGGACCCTAAACCGTCCCCGTCCCCTAACCCTAACCCTAGCCCGAACCCTAACCCTAACCCTTCCCCGAAGCCTGACCCTCACCCGTCCCCTAATCCTAACCCGTACGCTGACACTAACCCGCGCCCTCACACGTCCGCTCCCCCTAAAGCGTTGTCGTACCCTCACCTGGACCCTAACCCGTCCCCGTCCCCTAACCCTAACCCTAGCCCGAAACCTAACCCTAAACCTTCCCCGAAGCCTGACCCTTACCCGTCCCCTAATCCTAACCCGTACGCTGACACTAACCCGCGCCCTCACACGTCCGCTCCCCCTAAAGAGTTGTCGTACCCTCACCTGGACCTTAAACCGTCCCCGTCCCCTAACCCTAACCCTAGCCCGAACCCTAACCCTAACCCTTCCCCGAAGCCTGACCCTCACCCGTCCCCTAATCCTAACCCGTACGCTTACACTAACCCGCGCCCTCACACGTCCGCTCCCCCTAAAGCGTTGTCGTACCCTCACCTGGACCCTAAACCGTCCCCGTCCCCTAACCCTAACCCTAGCCCGAACCCTAACCCTAACCCTTCCCCGAAGCCTGACCCTCACCCGTCCCCTAATCGTAACCCGTACGCTGACACTAACCCGCGCCCTCACACGTCCGCTCCCCCTAAAGCGTTGTCGTACCCTCACCTGGACCCTAAACCGTCCCCGTCCCCTAACCCTAACCCTAGCCCGAACCCTAACCCTAACCCTTCCCCGAAGCCTGACCCTCACCCGTCCCCAAATCGTAAGCCGTACGCTGACACTAACCCGCGCCCTCACACGTCCGCTCCCCCTAAAGCGTTGTCCTACCCTCACCTGGACCGTAACCCGTCCCCGTCCCCTAACCCTAACCCTAGCCCGAACCCTAACCCTAACCCTTCCCGGAAGCCTGACCCTCACCCGTCCCCTCATCCTAACCCGTACGCTGACACTAACACGCGCCCTCACACGTCCGCTCCCCCTAAAGCGTTGTCGTACCCTCACCTGGACCCTAAACCGTCCCCGTCCCCTAACCCTAACCCTAGCCCGAACCCTAACCCTAACCCTTCCCCGAAGCCTGACCCTCACCCGTCCCCTAATCCTAACCCGTACGCTGACACTAACCCGCGCCCTCACACGTCCGCTCCCCCTAAAGCGTTGTCGTACCCTCACCTGGACCCTAAACCGTCCCCGTCCCCTAACCCTAACCCTAGCCCGAACCCTAACCCTAACCCTTCCCCGAAGCCTGACACTCACCCGTCCCCTAATCCTAACCCGTACGCTTACACTAACCCGCGCCCTCACACGTCCGCTCCCCCTAAAGCGTTGTCATACCCTCACCTGGACCCTAAACTGTCCCCGTCCCCTAACCCTAACCCTAGCCCGAACCCTAACCCTAACCCTTCCCCGAAGCCTGACCCTCACCCGTCCCCTAATCCTAACCCGTACGCTGACACTAACCCGCGCCCTCACACGTCCGCTCCCCCTAAAGCGTTGTCGTACCCTCACCTGGACCCTAAACCGTCCCCGTCCCCTAACCCTAACCCTAGCCCGAAACCTAACCCTAACCCTTCCCCGAAGCCTGACCCTCACCCGTCCCCTAATCCTAACCCGTACGCTGACACTAACCCGCGCCCTCACACGTCCGCTCCCCCTAAAGCGTTGTCGTACCCTCACCTGGACCCTAAACCGTCCCCGTCCCCTAACCCTAACCCTAGCCCGAACCCTAACCCTAACCCTTCCCCGAAGCCTGACCCTCACCCGTCCCCTAATCCTAACCCGTACGCTGACACTAACCCGCGCCCTCACACGTCCGCTCCCCCTAAAGCGTTGTCGTACCCTCACCTGGACCCTAACCCGTCCCCGTCCCCTAACCCTAACCCTAGCCCGAACCCTAACCCTAACCCTTCCCCGAAGCCTGACCCTCACCCGTCCCCTAATCCTAACCCGTACGCTGACACTAACCCGCGCCCTCACACGTCCGCTCCCCCTAAAGCGTTGTCGTACCCTCACCTGGACCCTAAACCGTCCCCGTCCCCTAACCCTAACCCTAGCCCGAACCCTAACCCTAACCCTTCCCCGAAGCCTGACCCTTACCCGTCCCCTAATCCTAACCCGTAGGCTGACACTAACCCACGCCCTCACACGTCCGCTCCCCCTAAAGCGTTGTCGTACCCTCACCTGGACCCTAAACCGTCCCCGTCCCCTAACCCTAACCCTAGCCCGAACCCTAAGCCTAACCCTTCCCCGAAGCCTGACACTCACCCGTCCCCTCATCCTAAACCGTACGCTGACACTAACCCGCGCCCTCACACGTCCGCTCCCCCTAAAGCGTTGTCGTACCCTCACCTGGACCCTAAACCGTCCCCGTCCCCTAACCCTAACCCTAGCCCGAACCCTAACCCTAACCCTTCCCCGAAGCCTGACCCTCACCCGTCCCCTAATCCTAACCCGTACGCTGACACTAACCCGCGCCCTCACACGTCCGCTCCCCCTAAAGCGTTGTCGTACCCTCACCTGGACCCTAAACCATCCCCGTCCCCTAACCCTAACCCTAGCCCGAACCCTAACCCTAACCCTTCCCCGAAGCCTGACCCTCACCCGTCCCCTAATCCTAACCCGTACGCTGACACTAACCCGCGCCCTCACACGTCCGCTCCCTCTAAAGCGTTGTCCTACCCTCACCTGGACCCTAACCCGTCCCCGTCCCCTAACCCTAACCCTATCCCGAAACCTAACCCTAACCTTTCTCCGAAGCCTGACCCTCACCCGTCCCCTAATCCTAACCCGTACGCTGACACTAACCTGCGCCCTCACACGTCCGCTCCCCCTAAAGCGTTGTCGTACCCTCACCTGGACCCTAAACCATCCCCGTCCCCTAACCCTAACCCTAGCCCGAACCCTAACCCTAACCCTTCCCCGAAGCCTGACCCTCACCCGTCCCCTAATCCTAACCCGTACGCTGACACTAACCCGCGCCCTCACACGTCCGCTCCCCCTAAAGCGTTGTCGTACCCTCACCAGGACCCTAAACCGTCCCCGTCCCCTAACCCTAACCCTAGCCCGAACCCTAACCCTAACCCTTCCCCGAAGCCTGACCCTCACCCGTCCCCTAATCGTAACCCGTACGCTGACAGTAACCCGCGCCCTCACACATCCGCTCCCCCTAAAGCGTTGTCGTACCCTCACCTGGACCCTAAACCGTCCCCGTCCCCTAACCCTAACCCTAGCCCGAACCCTAACCCTAACCCTTCCCCGAAGCCTGACCCTCACCCGTCCCCAAATCGTAAGCCGTACGCTGACACTAACCCGCGCCCTCACACGTCCGCTCCCCCTAAAGCGTTGTCCTACCCTCACCTGGACCGTAACCCGTCCCCGTCCCCTAACCCTAACCCTAGCCCGAACCCTAACCCTAACCCTTCCCGGAAGCCTGACCCTCACCCGTCCCCTAATCCTAACCCGTACGCTGACACTAACACGCGCCCTCACACGTCCGCTCCCCCTAAAGCGTTGTCGTACCCTCACCTGGACCCTAAACCGTCCCCGTCCCCTAACCCTAACCCTAGCCCGAACCCTAACCCTAACCCTTCCCCGAAGCCTGACCCTCACCCGTCCCCTAATCCTAACCCGTACGCTTACACTAACCCGCGCCCTCACACGTCCGCTCCCCCTAAAGCGTTGTCGTACCCTCACCTGGACCCTAAACCGTCCCCGTCCCCTAACCCTAACCCTAGCCCGAACCCTAACCCTAACCCTTCCCCGAAGCCTGACCCTCACCCGTCCCCTAATCCTAACCCGTACGCTGACACTAACCCGCGCCCTCACACGTCCGCTCCCCCTAAAGCGTTGTCGTACCCTCACCTGGACCCTAAACTGTCCCCGTCCCCTAACCCTAACCCTAGCCCGAACCCTAACCCTAACTCTTCCCCGAAGCCTGACCCTCTCCCGTCCCCTAATCCTAACCCGTACGCTGACACTAACCCGCGCCCTCACACGTCCGCTCCCCCTAAAGCGTTGTCGTACCCTCACCTGGACCCTAAACCGTCCCCGTCCCCTAACCCTAACCCTAGCCCGAACCCTAACCCTAACCCTTCCCCGAAGCCTGACCCTCACCCGTCCCCTAATCCTAACCCGTACGCTGACACTAACCCGCGCCCTCACACGTCCGCTCCCCCTAAAGCGTTGTCGTACCCTCACCTGGACCCTAAACCGTCCCCGTCCCCTAACCCTAACCCTAGCCCGAACCCTAACCCTAAACCTTCCCCGAAGCCTGACCCTTACCCGTCCCCTAATCCTAACCCGTAGGCTGACACTAACCCACGCCCTCACACGTCCGCTCCCCCTAAAGCGTTGTCGTACCCTCACCTGGACCCTAAACCGTCCCCGTCCCCTAACCCTAACCCTAGCCCGAACCCTAAGCCTAACCCTTCCCCGAAGCCTGACCCTCACCCGTCCCCTCATCCTAACCCGTACGCTGACACTAACCCGCGCCCTCACACGTCCGCTCCCCCTAAAGCGTTGTAGTACCCTCACCTGGACCCTAAACCGTCCCCGTCCCCTAACCCTAACCCTAGCCCGAACCCTAACCCTAACCCTTCCCCGAAGCCTGACCCTCACCCGTCCCCTAATCCTAACCCGTACGCTGACACTAACCCACGCCCTCACACGTCCGCTCCCCCTCAAGCGTTGTCGTACCCTGACCTGGACCCTAAACCGTCCCCGTCCCCTAACCCTAACCCTAGCCCGAACCCTAACCCTAACCCTTCCCCGAAGACTGACCCTCACCCGTCCCCTAATCCTAACCCGTACGCTGACACTAACCCGCGCCCTCACACGTCCGCTCCCCCTAAAGCGTTGTCGTACCCTCACCTGGACCCTAAACCGTCCCCGTCCCCTAACCCTAACCCTAGCCCGAACCCTAACCCTAACCCTTCCCCGAAGCCTGACCCTCACCCGTCCCCTAATCCTAACCCGTACGCTGACACTAACCCGCGCCCTCACACGTCCGCTCCCCCTAAAGCGTTGTCGTACCCTCACCTGGACCCTAAACCGTCCCCGTCCCCTAACCCTAACCCTAGCCCGAACCCTAACCCTAAACCTTCCCCGAAGCCTAACACTTACCCGTCCCCTAATCCTAACCCGTAGGCTGACACTAACCCACGCCCTCACACGTCCGCTCCCCCTAAAGCGTTGTCGTACCCTCACCTGGACCCTAAACCGTCCCCGTCCCCTAACCCTAACCCTAGCCCGAACCCTAAGCCTAACCCTTCCCCGAAGCCTGACCCTCACCCGTCCCCTCATCCTACCCCGTACGCTGACACTAACCCGCGCCCTCACACGTCCGCTCCCCCTAAAGCGTTGTAGTACCCTCACCTGGACCCTAAACCGTCCCCGTCCCCTAACCCTAACCCTAGCCCGAACCCTAACCCTAACCCTTCCCCGAAGCCTGACCCTCACCCGTCCCCTAATCCTAACCCGTACGCTGACACTAACCCGCGCCCTCACACGTCCGCTCCCCCTCAAGCGTTGTCGTACCCTGACCTGGACCCTAAACCGTCCCCGTCCCCTAACCCTAACCCTAGCCCGAACCCTAACCCTAACCCTTCCCCGAAGCCTGACCCTCACCCGTCCCCTAATCCTAACCCGTACGCTGACACTAACCCGCGCCCTCACACATCCGCTCCCCCTAAAGCGTTGTCCTACCCTCACCTGGACCCTAAACCGTCCCCGTCCCCTAACCCTAACCCTAGCCCGAACCCTAACCCTAACCCTTCCCCGAAGCCTGACCCTCACCCGTCCCCTAATCCTAAGCCTTACGCTGACACTAACCCGCGCCCTCACACGTCCGCTCCCCCTAAAGCGTTGTCGTACCCTCACCTGGACCCTAAACCGTCCCCGTCCCCTAACCCTAACCCTAGCCCGAACCCAAACCCTAACCCTTCGCCGAAGCCTGACCCTCACACGTCCCCAAATCGTAAGCCGTACGCTGACACTAACCCGCGCCCTCACACGTCCGCTCCCCCTAAAGCGTTGTCCTACCCTCACCTGGACCGTAACCCGTCCCCGTCCCCTAACCCTAACCCTAGCCCGAACCCTAACCCTAACCCTTCCCCGAAGCCTGACCCTCACCCGTCCCCTAATCCTAACCCGTACGCTGACACTAACCCGCGCCCTCACACGTCCGCTCCCCCTAAAGCGTTGTCGTACCCTCACCTGGACCCTAAACCGTCCCCGTCCCCTAACCCTAACCCTAGCCCGAACCCTAACCCTAACCCTTCCCCGAAGCCTGACCCTCACCCGTCCCCTAATCCTAACCCGTACGCTGACACTAACCCGCGCCCTCACACGTCCGCTCCCCCTAAAGCGTTGTCGTACCCTCACCTGGACCCTATACCGTCCCCGTCCCCTAACCCTAACCCTAGCCCGAACCCTAAGCCTAACCCTTCCCCGAAGCCTGACCCTCACCCGTCCCCTAATCCTAACCCGTACGCTGACACTAACCCGCGCCCTCACACGTCCGCTCCCCCTAAAGCGTTGTCGTACCCTCACCTGGACCCTAAACCGTCCCCGTCCCCTAACCCTAACCCTAGCCCGAACCCTAACCCTAACCCTTCCCCGAAGCCTGACCCTCACCCGTCCCCTAATCCTAACCCGTACGCTGACACTAACCCGCGCCCTCACACGTCCGCTCCCCCTAAAGCGTTGTCCTACCCTCACCTGGACCCTAAACCGTCCCCGTCCCCTAACCCTAACCCTAGCCCGAACCCTAAGCCTAACCCTTCCCCGAAGCCTGACCCTCACCCGTCCCCTAATCCTAACCCGTACGCTGACACTAACCTGCGCCCTCACACGTCCGCTCCCCCTAAAGCGTAGTCGTACCCTCACCTGGACCCTAAACCGTCCCCGTCCCCTAACCCTAACCCTAGCCCGAACCCTAACCCTAACCCTTCCCCGAACCCTGACCCTCACCCGTCCCCTAATCCTAACCCGTACGCTGACACTAACCCGCGCCCTCACACGTCCACTCCCCCTAAAGCGTTGTCGTACCCTCACCTGGACCCTAAACCGTCCCCGTCCCCTAACCCTAACCCTAGCCCGAACCCTAACCCTAACCCTTCCCCGAAGCCTGACCCTCACCCGTCCCCTAATCCTAACCCGTACGCTGACACTAACCCACGCCCTCACACGTCCGCTCCCCCTAAAGCGTTGTCGTACCCTCACCTGGACCCTAACCCGTCCCCGTCCCCTAACCCTAACCCTAGCCAGAACCCTAACCCTAACACTTCCCCGAAGCCTGACCCTCACCCGTCCCCTATTCCTAACCCGTACGCTGACACTAACCCACGCCCTCACACGTCCGCTCCCCCTAAAGCGTTGTCGTACCCTCACCTGGACCCTAAACCGTCCCCGTCCCCTAACCCTAACCCTAGCCCGAACCCTAACCCTAACCCTTCCCCGAAGCCTGACACTCACCCGTCCCCTAATCCTAACCCGTACGCTGACACTAACCCGCGCCCTCACACGTCCGCTCCCCCTAAAGCGTTGTCGTACCCTCACCTGGACCCTAAACCGTCCCCGTCCCCTAACCCTAACCCTAGCCCGAACCCTAACCCTAACCCTTCCCCGAAGCCTGACACTCACCCGTCCCCTAATTCTAACCCGTACGCTGACACTAACCCGCGCCCTCACACGTCCGCTCCCCCTAAAGCGTTGTCGTACCCTCACCTGGACCATAACCCGTCCCCGTCCCCTAACCCTAACCCTAGCCCGAAACCTAACCCTAACCCTTCCCCGAAGCCTGACCCTTACACGTCCCCTAATCCTAACCGGTACGCTGACACTAACCCGCGCCCTCACTCGTCCGCTCCCCCTAAAGCGTTGTCGTACCCTCACCTGTACCCTAAACCGTCCCCGTCCCCTAACCCTAACCCTAGCCCGAACCCTAACCCTATCCCTTCCCCGAAGCCTGACCCTCACCCGTCCCCTAATCCTAACCGGTACGCTGACACTAACCCGCGCCCTCACACGTCCGCTCCCCCTAAAGCGTTGTCGTACCCTCACCTGGACCCTAAACCGTCCCCGTCCCCTAACCCTAACCCTAGCCCGAACCCTAACCCTATCCCTTCCCCGAAGCCTGACCCTCACCCGTCCCCTAATCCTAACCCGTACGCTGACACTAACCCGCGCCCTCACACGTCCGCTCCCCCTAAAGCGTTGTCGTACCCTCACCTGGACCCTAAACCGTCCCCGTCCCCTAACCCTAACCCTAGACCGAACCCTAACCCTAACCCTTCCCCGAAGCCTGACCCTCACCCGTCCCCAATCCTAACCCGTACGCTGACACTAACCCGCGCCCTCACACGTCCGCTCCCCCTAAAGCGTTGTCGTACCCTCACCTGGACCATAACCCGTCCCCGTCCCCTAACCCTAACCCTAGCCCGAAACCTAACCCGAACCCTTCCCCGAAGCTTGACCCTCACCCGTCCCCTAATCCTAACCGGTACGCTGACACTAACCCGCGCCCTCACACGTCCGCTCCCCCTAAAGCGTTGTCGTACCCTCACCTGGACCCTAAACCGTCCCCGTCCCCTAACCCTAACCCTAGCCCGAACCCTAACCCTATCCCTTCCCCGAAGCCTGACCCTCACCCGTCCCCTAATCCTAACCCGTACGCTGACACTAACCCGCGCCCTCACACGTCCGCTCCCCCTAAAGCGTTGTCGTACCCTCACCTGGACCCTAAACAGTCCCCGTCCCCTAACCCTAACCCTAGCCCGAACCCTAACCCTAAACCTTCCCCGAAGCCTGACCCTCACCCGTCCCCTAATCCTAACCCGTACGCTGACACTAACCCGCGCCCTCACACGTCCGCTCCCCCTAAAGCGTTGTCTTACCCTCACCTGGACCCTAAACCGTCCCCGTCCCCTAACCCTAACCCTAGCCCGAACCCTAACCCTAACCCTTCCCCGAAGCCTGACCCTCACCCGTCCCCTAATCCTAACCCGTATGCTGACACTAACCCGCGCCCTCACACGTCCGCTCCCCCTAAAGCGTTGTCGTACCCTCACCTGGACCCTAAACCGTCCCCGTCCCCTAACCCTAACCCTAGCCCGAACCCTAACCCTAACCCTTCCCCGAAGCCTGACCCTCACCCGTCCCCTCATCCTAACCCGTACGCTGACACTAACCCGCGCCCTCACACGTCCGCTCCCCCTAAAGCGTTGTCGTACCCTCACCTGGACCCTAAACCGTCCCCGTCCCCTAACCCTAACCCTAGCCCGAACCCTAACCCTAACCCTTCCCCGAAGCCTGACCCTCACCCGTCCACTCATCCTAAGCCGTACGCTGACACTAAGCCGCGCCCTCACACGTCCGCTCCCCCTAAAGCGTTGTCGTACCCTCACCTGGACCCTAAACCGTCCCCGTCCCCTAACCCTAACCCTAGCCCTAACCCTAACCCTATCCCTTCCCCGAAGCCTGACCCTCACCCGTCCCCTAATCCTAACCCGTACGCTGACACTAACCCGCGCCCTCACACGTCCGCTCCCCCTAAAGCGTTGTCGTACCCTCACCTGGACCTTAAACCGTCCCCGTCCCCTAACCCTAACCCTAGCCCGAACCCTAACCCTAACCCTTCCCCGAAGCCTGACCCTCACCCGTCCCCTAATTCTAACCCGTACGCTGACACTAACCCGCGCCCTCACACGTCCGCTCCCCCTAAAGCGTTGTCGTACCCTCACCTGGACCATAACCCGTCCCCGTCCCCTAACCCTAACCCTAGCCCGAAACCTAACCCTAACCCTTCCCCGAAGCCTGACCCTCACCCGTCCCCTAATCCTAACCGGTACGCTGACACTAACCCGCGCCCTCACTCGTCCGCTCCCCTTAAAGCGTTGTCGTACCCTCACCTGGACCCTAAACCGTCCCCGTCCCCTAACCCTAACCCTAGCCCGAACCCTAACCCTATCCCTTCCCCGAAGCCTGACCCTCACCCGTCCCCTAATCCTAACCGGTACGCTGACACTAACCCGCGCCCTCACACGTCCGCTCCCCCTAAAGCGTTGTCGTACCCTCACCTGGACCCTAAACCGTCCCCGTCCCCTAACCCTAACCCTAGCCCGAACCCTAACCCTAACCCTTCCCCGAAGCCTGACCCTCACCCGTCCCCTAATCCTAACCCGTACGCTGACACTAACCCGCGCCCTCACAGGTCCGCTCCCCCTAAAGCGTTGTCGTACCCTCACCTGGACCCTAAACCGTCCCCGTCCCCTAACCCTAACCCTAGCCCGAACCCTAACCCTAACCCTTCCCCGAAGCCTGACCCTCACCCGTCCCCTAATCCTAACCCGTACGCTGACACTAACCCGCGCCCTCACACGTCCGCTCCCCCTAAAGCGTTGTCGTACCCTCACCTGGACCATAACCCGTCCCCGTCCCCAAACCCTAACCCTAGCCCGAAACCTAACCCTAACCGTTCCCCGAAGCTTGACCCTCACCCGTCCCCTAATCCTAACCGGTACGCTGACACTAACCCGCACCCTCACACGTCCGCTCCCCCTAAAGCGTTGTCGTACCCTCACCTGGACCCTAAACCGTCCCCGTCCCCTAACCCTAACCCTAGCCCGAACCCTAACCCTATCCCTTCCCCGAAGCCTGACCCTCACCCGTCCCCTAATCCTAACCCGTACGCTGACACTAACCCGCGCCCTCACACGTCCGCTCCCCCTAAAGCGTTGTCGTACCCTCACCTGGACCCTAAACCGTCCCCGTCCCCTAACCCTAACCCTAGCCCGAACCCTAACCCTAACCCTTCCCCGAAGCCTGACCCTCACCCGTCCCCTAATCCTAACCCGTACGCTGACACTAACCCGCGCCCTCACACGTCCGCTCCCCCTAAAGCGTTGTCGTACCCTCACCTGGACCCTAAACCGTCCCCGTCCCCTAACCCTAACCCTAGCCCGAACCCTAACCCTAACCCTTCCCCGAAGCTTGACCCTCACCCGTCCCCTCATCCTAAGCCGTACGCTGACACTAAGCCGCGCCCTCACACGTCCGCTCCCCCTAAAGCGTTGTCGTACCCTCACCTGTACCCTAAACCGTCCCCGTCCCCTAACCCTAACCCTAGCCCTAACCCTAACCCTATCCCTTCCCCGAAGCCTGACCCTCACCCGTCCCCTAATCCTAACCCGTACGCTGACACTAACCCGCGCCCTCACACGTCCGCTCCCCCTAAAGCGTTGTCGTACCCTCACCTGGACCCTAAACCGTCCCCGTCCCCTAACCCTAACCCTAGCCCGAACCCTATCCCTAACCCTTCCCCGAAGCCTGACACTCACCCGTCCCCTAATCCTAACCCGTACGCTGACACTAACCCGCGCCCTCACACGTCCGCTCCCCCTAAAGCGTTGTCGTACACTCACCAGGACCCTAAACCGTCCCCTAACCCTAACCCTAACCCTAGCCCGAACCCTAACCCTAACCCTTCCCCGAAGCCTGACCCTCACCCGTCCCCTAATCCTAACCCGTACGCTGACACTAACCCGCGCCCTCACACGTCCGCTCCCCCTAAAGCGTTGTCGTACCCTCACCTGGACCCTAAACCGTCCCCGTCCCCTAACCCTAACCCTAGCCCGAACCCTAACCCTAACCCTTCCCCGAAGCCTGACCCTCACCCGTCCCCTAATCCTAACCCGTACGCTGACACTAACCCGCGCCCTCACACGTCCGCTCCCCCTAAAGCGTTGTCGTACCCTCACCTGGACCCTAAACTGTCCCCGTCCCCTAACCCTAACCCTAGCCCGAACCCTAAGCCTAACCCTTCCCCGAAGCCTGACCCTCACCCGTCCCCTAATCCTAACCCGTACGCTGACACTAACCCGCGCCCTCACACGTCCGCTCCCCCTAAAGCGTTGTCGTACCCTCACCTGGACCCTAAACCGTCCCCGTCCCCTAACCCTAACCCTAGCCCGAACCCTAACCCTAACCCTTCCCCGAAGCCTGACCCTCACCCGTCCCCTAATCCTAACCCATACGCTGACACTAACCCGCGCCCTCACACGTCTGCTCCCCCTAAAGCGTTGTCGTACCCTCACCTGCACCCTAAACCGTCCCCGTCCCCTAACCCTAACCCT